>NC_142046.1:17256493-17863814 GCF_982192425.1 Myodes glareolus
GTATTTATACTAATGCATAGGTAGCTGCTTCTGTATTCTATAGCCTTCTATCTGGGCCAGGAGTGACAGACAGCCACTGAGAGATTTGTCAATGGCTATGAGTTGGCCTAGTGCTACAGCACAAGCTGGCAGGGCCCACGGACCTTACCACAGTTATGGTTTTTATATCATGTGGTATACAGAGCTGGGAACTGGTAGTCGGTATGGTAAAGGAAGAAGTCATAGACATTGGGAGAGGTGACCTCAGTGGGTGACTGGCAACCTGCTGGTTTTTTGTCACCTGAGGCTTTGATCTGCAGTTTCTTCAATGGCCACTCCCAGCAGCAGTCCTCAGCTTCAGATTTCCATCCTGCTGTGGGCAAGTGATCCTGGAGGCTCTCTGCTACTCGGGAAGAGCAACGGCCAATTACCATGCTGCCTGGACCTCTCCAGCTAGGTTTTGCCATTCCTGACAGGTGCATGTCCCTGGGGCTTGCTGGCCTCCCCAGATGCTCTGAGCCGGTCCTCTTGTTTGCCATCCCTCTCATTCCCTGGAGGTCTCCCTTTGATTGGGACCTCCACAAAGTCCTTCAACTTTCACAGCACCCCCAGTTAATGGGGTTCGGGAGCCCGGATCCTCACCTGCTCTTGTTTAAAGATGATATTGGCTGTGGGCATTCAACTGTTGTTGGGGATCCCACTGGGCATAGTGGGCAGGAGCTCCCTGTGGGAATTTCTTGACAAGTTATAGGTACACAAAGGGTTTGTTTGCCGATGGTGACAGAGCTCCTTTTGGTTCCACTTGTGGGAGGAAGGTCATCAGGGCCACAGAGGATGTCTGAGTTGGGGTGGCAAAGCTGAGCACTGTTGGGTCTGGCAGAAACTGGCCTGCAAATGTGGCCGAGGAGGGTAACTTGTAATTTGGCATCGTTTCAAAATAGACGGGAATGTTTCAAAATAGGACAGAAATTTTCTGCATATTCTCCACCCAACGTCTCCTATGCAGCCAATCACAGCACAGTTATGCAAAATGAGCTGTTCACAGTGTTAACTAACTCAATGGAACACTTTGCTGGGTTTTTAGCATCCTCTGTGATCTCTCATGTTTCAGGTTCCTACCCAGAAGCCACACTGTGCTTGGTGGCCATCCCTTCCTAGTTCCCACCTTGTGACAGCTCTTCCTTTGGTACAGTACTGGTCCCTTATTTTGTATAATATCTCTTATTTTGGGTACACAAAGTATTTTATCTTTTTCTTGGTGTGTATGTGTACAGATGTGGAAGCCACAGGTCAGCCTCAGGTGTCACTCCTCAGGGGCCTTCCACCTTGTTTTTGTTTATTTTATATGTAAGAGTGTTTGCCTGTGTGTATGTCTGTGTGCCACATTGCATACATGTGCAGACATGCAGTGCCGTTGGAGGCTAGAAAGAGGTGTTAACTGAAATTACAGATGATGGCTAGCTGCCATATGGTGCTTGGAATCAAGCTCTGGCCTTTTACAAGAACAGCCAGTGCTCTTAACTACTGAGCCATCTCTCCCATATCTTACACCTTGTTTTTTGAGGCAAGATCTCTCACCAAGACCTGAAGCTTACAGGTTAAGCAAGGCTACTCTGGCCATTGAGCCAAAGGGATCAGCCTGTCTGTGCCTTCCCAGTGCTAGGATTATAAGCAGGGCCACTAAACCTAGCTTTTTATCGTCCTAAGCTTTATTTTATGTGTATTGGTGTTTTGCCCGTGTGTATGTCAGCGCACCACCTGGTGCCTATGAAGAACAGAAGAGGGTGTCAGATCTTCTGAGCTGGAGTTACAGGTGGTTGCGAGTCACCTTGTGGGTGCTGGGAAGCAAACCTGGGCCCTCTGGAAGAGCAATCAGTGCTCTTAACCACTGAGTCATCTCTCCGGCCCCGACCCTCACCTTTTTTTCACAGATTCTGGGGCTCAAACTTGGCAAGCACTTTACTGTTTGAGCTATTTTCCAGTCCCAGGCATTTTTCATAATTAGACCGAGTGTAAAGGTTTTGTGGAGGGTTTCAGAGAGTCCCGGGGACGTTCATAATGAGGGCAGGCTTAGAGAAGTTAACCTTGGTGATTGACCACAGCCGGTGCCGACAGAGCCTCTTTTCTACAAAGTTACTATTTTTTCCTTTGGAATTAATAAATACCTTGCAGGAGATACTTTGTGACTATGCAAATAGACCCTTCCTCCTCGGGCTTGCACTCATTAATTCCTGCCTCCTCGTGCCTCCTCGGTGGCTGTCGCTGGCAGCATTGACTTCTGTGGCATTCTAATGGCGACATTTTATTTCCCTCAATCCTTCTACACTCATTAATTAGGATTCTTCTCAAAGACGTCCTTTCTTTCCCATTTAATGATTTGTTCATTTATTTATACAGTCCGGGCTCATGGACATTTATGTGGTATTTATTACAGCCTCTTGCTTTCATTGTGGGAACCCTCTAGGTTGGCTTCCGTGCCTTAACCATGCCCGCTGCGTTTCAAACCTCTCTCACTCCCTGATACAGACTGCAGTGTCAGAGAGGATACAGCTAGAGGCTTGGCTGTCAACTGCCAGCACTATCCTACAGGGACATGCTTCTCCAGGAGACAAGCTTGCCTTCCTCCTTGGTGGCTTTGTCATGGGTTAGGAATAAGGCCTGGCTGGCCAGGAGGGTGGAAGTATTCAGGTGTGGCAGGTTGGCAGTCCGAGCTGGTCCCTGAATAGTGAAGACACAGACAAAGATTGTCCCTTAGGGTTACAAGACCTCTTCAGTGTCAGAGAGGATGTGATAGCCTTGAAAACAATTCCTGGCTAGGGCTGCATGCACCAGGGTCTGGGTCTGGGTCTGGCTCAGCCGAGCCTCTGTAGCAAAGGGAGGAACTGGAGAGCACAGAGTGGGGCAAAGGACAGGGTTCAAGGAGTTTATGCATCCTCACTGGCTTTGTTACTTCTTCCCATCTGCTTTCCACCCTCCAGCTGCCTTGAAGGAATGAGGGTCCTAAGGCACCTGTTATTAAGGGTGTCTCCCCCACCAGTATATAATTCCAGGGTTTACCGGTGGAAAATCCGGGCAAGGCAAGTGGCAATCCGGATGAGGCCCTGGGGGCAACCTGCCTGAGAATAGGCCGGATAGCTGTGGTGGCTCTTGCTTGACCTTAGTGACCTCTGAGATCTGTCTTCCTGCCTCTGTTCCTACCCAGTGTTCTTGCAAGACAACTAGCCCTGGATATCTCCCCGAGGGACCCAGCAGCAGCAGCATCAGCGGCTCTGGGGGATTTGCTAGAGATGCACTCTCTACCCTGTCTGCCCTTGATGGACCCAACACCTGCCCATGCTGAACCCTAAGATCCTCTGAGCACCGCTCTGCTGCTTGCTTCCGACAAACACCAGGTAACTCATGGGTTCTAGCTCCCCACGGGCTCCCTGGCAGGAAGGACACTTGGGGCATTTACCAGAGCTTATGGAACTGGGGATGTGCGGCATCTGCTTAGGGTGTAATACTCCCGAGAGTGTAAAATGAACTCTATGTATTCCTGCTTTCTCAGAGACAGAGCCAATGATGAAGCTGCCCTTGCTTTGTGTATCCCAGGGCCTCCTGTGAGCCCAGACTCTCTTAGGGCCTTAGCCTCCCAGGTATCCTGTCCTCCTGCAGAGAACTGGTAACGCCGCTTTCTGCCCCTACGCCAATTCTCACCCATGTGTTGCAGGAAGATGGGTTTAGGGCCGAGTTATGTCTCCCCACAACGCCTGCAGAGACAGCCCCACGCCATCTCCTTGATGTTGCAGGCATTTAAATTGCCATTTTATTTAAATTTATGTCCAGAGACACAGGCGGAGAAAGGGCCATTTCAAAGTCAGTTTCTACTTTATGGCTTTATGGGGATTGTGGCTAGCAGCTGTCGGAAATATCTTCTTCTCCCACATGGCAGAGGGGCACGTGGGCACACGACTGGCATTTTCAAGATGGGATTTGCCTCTTGGCCGGCTAGGAACTCTTGCTTAGTACCCCAGTGCCAGGCTGAGCCCTGATGCTAGCCATGGACTAAGTCTTGTCTTGGCTTCAGTCTTAGGCATCCCTGACCTGGGCTATTGTTGCTCACAAGGATGTCAGGTTCATCTAGACTCTGTCAGTCTCAGAGCATCTTTGGGCAGATCTGCCCAATATGTAAACACACACACACACACACACACACACACACACACACACACACACACCGTGACTCTGGGCAGCTGGTCTTCACAGCTGGAGCAACATCTGTTCTCATGCCCTGAGCTGATGGGGTGGAAATAGGAGGCTTTTCCCAACATCCTCATCAGAGAGCCACAAACACCTTCAGCTCAGAGCACCCCAGTATGGCTCCTGGAACCCCCAAATAGCTCAGCTTCTAGCTGTGTCCTCAGCCAAGATTTTTGATTTGGCTGAGGTGTCTTTTTAACATGGGGATGGGTTGCTCCAACCTTGCAACAATGGTTTGGTGGCTGGCTGAAACGTCGAGCAGAAAGGGACTTTGTAAAGCCTGTCTGTCACTGGGGTTCCCAAGGTGGAGGGCCCATGTTGGGGAGCTGTTGTACAGGACTATCCTGTTGAGCCAGACAGCTGCCATCTTCATGAGTTCAACTGTGCTTGTTCGCAAAAGGTTCCAGATGGCCTTGTTGACTGTAGACATTCCCTCATAGGAGGAGGGGATAAGGAGGGACATGGGACCCTTAGTAGCCAGCAACTCTTTCCAACCAGTTGCATGAAATTCTACATGTAGCCTTGTGGCCTCAGAGTCTGGAGATGGGGTAGAGCGTATAGGCTGGGGAAGGCTGGGGGAATGGGGCTTCTTCCATGGGCCTAATGGGAAGCCATTGTCCATGCTAGGTGAAGACTGTTCAATGCATCTGCTTGTGTGTGTGTGTGTGTGTTTCCCAAGTGCCTGTCAATAATTGACACTCACGCTTTGTAAATAAGTCCAATGGACTTATTAGTTCCTCATGAGAAACTTTGGTGGACTCCAACTTTGGTTTATCACTAGGACCTTGGAAGGAGGGGGAATCATCTGGGGTCAAGTGTGGTAGATGTGGCTAGCATCTGTGCAGGTAGTCACGTGGTAGAGCTTAGCAGGCCCTGGCTATTCCCGGAGAGGCATGGAAATTTAAGGGGGTTCACCTTGATGCCCCCATCCTTTTATTTATTTTTGAGACAGGGTTTCTCTGTAGCTTTGGAACCTGTCCTGGAACTCACTTGGTAGGCTAGCCTCGAACTTGGAGATCTACTGTCTCTGCCTCCTGAGTGCTGGGCTTGATCTTAAACTGAACAAGCCCAGGGGAGATTTTGGCGTCTATGGTCCCCATAGCCATCCAGTCCTTTCCTTCAGCTATTGGAGGATATGCTGAGTGTCTCATGTGCAGGGAGTGTCTCTTGAGGGAAGGGACTGTGGCTAACATCTCAAGGATGTGGGCCCCATCGTGGAGACACGGTGAGTTGGGCTTGATGAGCTGGAAACATAGGGGAAACACAGCTCCAGCAGCCTGCAGCAGGTAGAAAGCCAGGTAGCAGTGTCCTCAAGAGGGTGGGTACATGCTAGGGACTTCCAGTGGGTCTGTATGGTGACAGCACACATGGAGAGGAGAGAGTGGAGGAGAAGAAGGAGTCAGCCAGAGTGGAGTGCCTCAGGTGGGGCATCCAGAGGAGCCAAAGTGGCTCCAGGACTGGGATAAGAGTTGGAACCCAGGGCTGGGAGGCCTTATGTCACTCTGTGCAGATAGCACTGGTTGGGGCCGGAGCCAGGCGAGGTGGTCAGATGAGGAGGTGTGGCCAGAGGGTGATAGAATCAGCAAGCATGTTGTCCAAGCTCAGGCATGCACTGCTTCTGGAAGGGAGTGGCCAGCGGCTATCTTGGGCTGCAGAGGCGTGGAGTGAGATGCACACCAGGCTGTGGTGGTCCTGGAGAGCGGCGGGTGGAAACGCTTTGGGTCTGGGAGCCAGATTGGAGTAGGCTGCGGAGCTCGTGGGAGGTGAGAAACGGAGACAGTGGGTGCCACTGGTGCTTCCAACCCTATTTTTTTTTGTCATTCTACTGATGTATTTACACAATCGGTACAGAGAATGTTCTAGAACGCCAGTTTAAATCCTAAGATGGAACACGAATGTGAAAAACCAAAAGCACATAAGAAGCCAATGAGCTTGCAGGATCATCAGAGGCAGCCAAGCCCATGGAGCACACAGACAGCAGGGAACTCCCAAACTCAGGGCAGTGGTCCCAAAACTCAAGTGGCTATTTGTAAGGATGGTTCCACTCTCGGCATGCCCAGGGCCATCTTCTGAGACCACTCACCGAGGGACATGTGCACACAAATGCACAGACTGTGAAACAGACTGTGAATGAGGGATTTTAGGGGGCAGGGGTTGATTATCACTCTGTGGAGAGAGGAGGGCAAAGAGTGGGTGCAGAAATAGGATAGTATTCAAAATCTGGCGGGAAGGGTTCTGCTGAACAGGAGCATTGACTGAAAGAGGAGGTCCAAGGTAGGTGTTGGTTTCTGGAGGGGAAAATATCTGCCTCTCTCGCCTGGATGTCTGCATGGCCGCTGTCCCCACAGATGCCTTGGTGTCCAGCTCAGGGCTCACACAGGGCTTAGCTCTGCAGTGTTCAAGTCACCTGGGAACTGGAAGCTGAGTTTGTAGGTTTGACAGTGATCTGGGGCTCTCACCTACTCTGGAGTGGGGATAGGACTGTGGGTAGAGCAATGCATGGGGGAGTATTTCAGTTCTCATAGGTGCAAACAGCCAACCTCATCCGGAGCTGTTCAGGCATTCACATGTTTGCGTACACATACATGTCTGTACTGAGGCACAATGTGCACCAAATGTACATACATGCTCATCTATGCAGGCATAGCCACCTCACATGTATGTTCACCTATCATACACATGTTACACCTACCAAACACACTCAAATAAAACCAACATACCCATGCCAGTACCAACACTGACCACGTATGTTCACACCCACCTTATACACACGTGCATACCACCAAGCACATAGGCATACCTACAAGGCATACAGACAGCCACCAAGGACACTCACACATACACATGCATATCCATCAGTCACACGGTCACGCCCATCCCATAGTGCACATCCACAGACATGCACACTCACAGGGACCCCCATCAGGCATCCCCCCACATACACACCCACCTACCATTTGTGTACACAGACTCACTAAGCACACAGGCATGCCTGCCATGCACACCTACCAGGCACACAGGCACACCCAACAAGCACATCCACATGTATACATGCAAACTTGTAAGGCACACAGGCACACCCATCATGTACACACACACACACACACACACACTCACCCACACACTCACCATACCACATATGCACATCCACCACATCACATGCATGTTTCCAAGCATGCATCACATCTATCACACACAAGCTCACCCATCTACATACAAGCATATCCACTATGCACACCCACCCACCACACACATGCATACCATCATGCACATAGAAACACCCCTGGCATGCACACATATAAACACTGTCTAAGAGGCCTTGAGCCCAGGCCAGCCCTTCCTCTTTCTCAGATCCAGGCAGGTGTAGCTGTGCAATGCAGAGCGCAGCTTCTGAACCCCAAGTCCCCGACAAAGTGGGTGATGTGTAATATGTCACCCTGGAGCCCTGAGTGTAGATGAGATTCAAAACAAAAGGAGCAGCTTTTGATTTGCTTTGCCTAGAGGGTGCTACCTTCCTTGGCCCTGTTGGTGTTTCAGACATGAGGGAGCCTGGGGGGCCAGGCAGGCTCTCGACAGGACCCATCTGCCTCTTGCCAGTTGATACTGCTGCCTTGCTACTCCAGCGCAACCTGCAGCTTCTGTCAGTTGATAGCAGAGACCACCTGCTGCTCACACCTTCTTGCAGGTACACTGAGGAACTGACAAAGCTGTTTGTCTGTGTCTGTGCCCGTGTCCCCAAGTTCCTCATTGACGGCTGGGCTGCATGACCTTGAGAGTCCAGCATTGTGGGGAGAAGAACGGTGTTCGGGCCCCCCTAGCACTGCAGTCACCCGGGCCAGGAGCTGCTGAGTTAGGCTAGTCCTCTGTGGAGGTTCTTGCCCTTCCCAGTGGGTGGTATAGCACCCTCTCCACCTTGTCCACAGGCTTTCATCTGCACTGAGCAACTGGGAGCTTTTCCTTCAACCGCCAAGTGACCAGGAGCTGTGTCAGGCTACAACTGAGGAAGTAGACACAGTGCGTCCTTTGCTAAATGTTGGAGCCAGGGAGAAGACGAAGGGTTGGGAAAGATCTTCACACATTAGAGAAATGTCTCAATTTATCCCTCACAGAAAACCTCCCAGTGGCCCCATAGAACAGTCCAATCTTGGACTCTGTTGCTGGCCTGGGGGGCCCCAGCCAGGGTCTTCCTTAGTACCCTAGAGGATTGGCTAGTTCTTCCCAGTCCATGCTGTAGTATCCACTTCCCACTAGATGGCACTGCCTCCCATCTGTGTTCTGCTGGTCCTAGGGACTCAAGGAGTTCAGAGAATCAAAGGCCCTTGTGTCAGCAGAGGGATGGGGTCAGAGCAGCTTGGGGCATGTGGAATCATCTCACCTCTGCATTTGGCATGCCGAATGTGGGCCGCTCATTAGCTGCAGGAGAAGCGTCTTGTGACAAAAAATGTCCCTGCTGAGCTAAGGCTTGTGAGCAGAGATTCAATGCGGACTATAAGGGTTCATGAGGTGACACTGTGCAGGGGTCACATGCCTCTGTCATCCCTATTGGAGGACATGGATGCGGAACCTTGATAAGAGTGCATGATGCCCAGGTCATCACAGGTGCCGAATCCTGTGTCCACCGCAGAACTCTGACGCTTCTCTTCAAACCTTCGACTGCATCACTGGGGGCTTTGGGTATCTCATGCTTGCCATATAGTACCTGCGCAAGACACAGCCAGCCAGGTGTAGGGCCCACCAGCAATGCAATGGTCCCTGATGGGATTTGGTTTTGTCTCAGCGGTACTGCCTCGGGTCTTTGTCACCAGGGCTGTGTCAGCCCCTGATGTCATCCAGAGGCTGGATGAAGACTGAGTACTGGGCATGCTTCTTGGGCCTTCATGACAGAGGAGCAACAAAACCTAAAACCCACTGCCAGGTTGGCCACCAGGTTCCTATGAGGATGCCCTTGAGTAGGGAGTCTATGGTTGGAGTCTAAAACATCCCAATGTGGGAAACTGGCAACTTGGTCCTTGGCAAAGTGCCCCCCTCCAGGGCAGACGTGACCTCTGGTACTAGGACGCAGTGGGTGTCTGGAGTCTGCTTTGTAGTGAGTGCCCCAGTCATACTAATAAGAACACACAGGTGACTCCCGAGAAAGTGGTGGACTGTGGCATCTGTCTCGGGGCTCCTTTCTGACTTCAAGCCTCCTGTCACGTGGAAGGGAGGCCCTGGAGGTGTATGAGGGCCTGGCTCCTCATTGTATGTTTGTCCTACCCTGATGCCTAGGTTGACCTGGGTCTGTGCAGACCTGCTGGGAAGGGAGAGAAGGTTGGAAAAAATGTTTGCCCCGTGTGGATGACTAAGAGACGGTCAGCTTCATAGAGGCCAGGTCAGCAGCTGAGGCACAGGGCCAGGGCTAGTTGGTCCTTTGGTGTTGGAAGAAGTCACATCACAGGTCCTTGTGTGTCATGGAGAGAGAAAATCTGGATATCAGCTAGGAATACTGCATCTCAGTATCAGTACCCTTTCCTGACCTGTACGGAAGCATCGTGGGGCTTTGGGAGCTCCTCCTGCTCTCTAGGGCATTAGGACCAGAGCCATGGGCTACCATCAGGAGCCACCCAGGCTGCCCTCTTCTACAGGACTTTGGTTTTTGAGAGAACTAGGGTAACCCGGAGCCATTGTCTCCAACCCTATGCACACCGTCTGTGGCTGGGAAGAAGAGAGTGCTGGATGGGTCTGGTGACATTAGTTGCTGTAGAGTACTGCCCAGGTAGTGTCCACTGAAGGCCATGTGGACTGCGGAGTTTGGTTATCAAATTTTCTAGAAGAGTGGAGAGAGGTGGCTGCAGCTGGCCCGCCAGGATTGCCTTGGTCAGCCTTTGTCTGTAGGCACAAGAGGAGAGGGTGGCCATCTTCCTGAATGTGACAGACTGGGAGCTCCGGGTCTGAATGGTTCCGATCTGCAGGGTCCCACTTGAGTCCTCACATGCTCACCTGCGCTTTCACATCCTCCCAGAGAGCAAGAAGTGAACGCCGTACTCCCCAGAGTTTTCCGCATAGACCAGACTCTGGCCTCGAGTGGCTCCCAGCCTGTGCTGAGGTCTCCATGGTCTTCCCCAGGGCAGCCT
This sequence comes from Myodes glareolus, assembly GCF_982192425.1. Lineage (NCBI taxonomy): Eukaryota > Metazoa > Chordata > Mammalia > Rodentia > Cricetidae > Myodes > Myodes glareolus. The sequence continues at coordinate 17,266,822 of NC_142046.1, forward strand.
GGGAACACTCTTTGTGAACTCTTTTCTGCCTGCACTAGAACTCAGAGGACAGATTGGCTTGGTGCTGCAGAGGGAGAAGCAGTACCCCCCACCCCCCAACACAAGCTCTGTCCTTGGACCTCCACTAAGGAGTGCGGCTCCAGACTCCAGTCCTTCTCAACACTCAGAATGCACCCTCTTCTTCCCCCATCACACCCACGGTCGCCTCCTGTTTTCTCCCCAGTCTTCTTTGTCTTTTCCAACCCAGTGACTCAAAGCCAGCTAAGATGGCTGTGATGCTTGAGGGTTGGATTTTTAGTATCCACTAAAGCCTCAGTGCATCCAGACCCCGCCAGATCCGCGGAAGCCTTCACTTCCTTTCCAGTTTAAAAAAAAAAATTAAATAAAAACCTACAAGACTGTCCCCTGTGGCTCTGAAATCCAAACAGTGTAAATTTCAAAGATTAAAGGGATCTGAGCCCCCCAGCGAGATCCCCTTTTCCCTGGCGCTAAGAATCAGGGCCTTTAATTGCATTTCCTGTTTGCAACTGGTGAATAAAATATTTAGACAGCCTCTGCTGAAGGCTCCAGGCACAGCCCAGCCTGCAGCTGCACTGTTCCCCAAAAGGAAGGCACGCAGACAAAAAAAATTAAAATTAAATAAATGCCAGATATATGCAGATGTATCGTTTTAAGAATTCATAAGCCACTTTATGCAATTATTTTGGATGCAATTTATTTTGGCTAACCAGTGAAGCCATTAACCCATCTAACTAACTAGAGAGAGTAGATTGAAGCAGGATTTTTCTAGAAATCTCACAGGATAGTTTCCCAGGGAGCGTGGTGGCTCAGCAGATTCCTGAAATGGAGGCCCTCAAAGTCCTATTGGAGGCAAACAATGTAACCCACAAGGGATTTCAGCATGAGCCTGGGACTAGGGGCCCCTGACCTGGGTTTGGGGCAGCAGCTTTGCCGGTGTCCTCCTGGAAAAGGCTTGCAAACAATCTGGGACCTTGTTTCTTTATCTATCTGTACTCAGAGTAGTCTGTGAGAAGCCCCTACATGCAGTGAGAGTCACATGGTGCCCACATGGGACACACACACACACACACACACACACACACACACACACACAGAGCAGACTGGCACCTCGGAGTACCCTGGGATCGGGCCTCCGTATGGCCTGACCACCCCCAGATAGGGGAAAGGGAGTTGGAACAAGTGCCAAACTGGCAGTCCCAGCTGGGAGGCTGTTTGCCAAGATCCTAGAATCTCTTCTTATTTTGTAAGAAGGAACAGTGTAGCAGCCCCAGGGGGGCAGCCAGGGAACCTATGTACCACCCGCCAAACCACACAAAGGGTGGAGGGTCAACCTCCCAGTGAGTGATATCACCCACTCTACAAACTGTCAGAGCAGGAGAGTGTTCCCAGGAGTCATGGGGCTCTCAGCGGGAGAGTGTCGTCTCTCCACGTTAAATGATGGAAGCCTTTCTGTGTAGGAAGCTGTTGACAGAGAAGCAGTTATGAAACCTAATTTGGCATAGGAAGGTTTCTTTGCTGCGGAAGGCTCTGGAAACTGGTTGTTGACCCGGGGGAGTAGATAGGAAGGAGTCTGGGACCCCAAGGGAGCAGTGGACACTTATGGAGTCTAGGGACCAAGAGGGCATCCCATGAACCCTTGTGAGAAGAGCAATGAGACAAAGGAGCAATAGTTTGGTCCCTTGTGGAGCCCTCACTCTGCCCACACCCATCTGTATCCTCTTCTTCTGGCCCTCTGGTTGAGAAAGGAGTTGTGGAAGTGTGAGGAGGGCCTGGGTGACGGGAGCAACAGCCACCTACCTTCCTTCTACCTCAGAATGGAAATCCTTGGGTGGCAGTTTAAGAAATAAAACCTGGTGATCAATTTCAAAGGTTCCTTGGGCCAGCTTAGGCCCAGCCATTAGACCTCTGCTACTGCCTGCTAGTCTTGCTGCTCCCAGCCGTCCAGGCTCTGGCAAGCAACTGCCCCTCCCGCCCCTAAACTCTCACGTTAGAGTAGAAAACCACTAACAGTCAAGCTTGCCTGCAAGGTCATATGCCCAATAAGCTTTAAAATAAACGGGATATAAAATGTAGAGATGAAACCACATGAGGTTCTGGTTGAGAGACAGATGTGAGCTGTAGAGGGAGAGAGAAGGCCTAGGTGACCTTGAGAGTGTGCCCTCCTGATGTGCAAACGAGCAGCAGGTGAGAATAAGGGGAGGGAGGGTCGTACATTAGGGTCCTAAGCTCTTCTCTGCCCTCCAGCAGGTCACCTGCCTGGCTGTCTAATGCTTGGCCTTGAAGAGTCCTAAAATAAACTGTTTGCTGTTCTGAGTCTCCAGCACTTCAGGCAAGCCAGTCCTGGATTCTGACTTCACCCCAGTGCACCTAGGTTTTCCTAAGGCTGCCTGGGGGGTGCTTCCGGCTCCTATAGTCTCCCAGAACTACTTCAGCTGACAGGGAGGCAGAGCCTGGGGTGGACCCCTGTCTGCTTCTCACTGGCCTGAGGCCTGAGAAGTATGGTCTGTCCCTCAGGGTGAAGTGGAGGGGCTCTCTCCACTTTGGCGAGGCTGGGAGTAGACATGGAGCAGAAAGGTTCTGTACCTACCTGGCTCTGGCAAGGATGAAGGTCTTGGCTGCCCAGTGCTTCTGGGCAGCTCTTTGGAAGTGAAGTGTTCTTTTGGTAATCTTGAAGGAGAGCCTTCATACCTATGCCCACTGTGGAAATTCTGGGAAGCGCACGCATGAAGACCGAGGAAGGAAGAGCTGTCCCTGACTGGCCTGTAACTTCAGGGCAGGGGTGGTGGGGCTCCCTCTGGGGTTTTCCACTCTCTTGATTCTCTTTTGCAAGAACCGCCTTACACATTTCCACAGCCCTGCACACTGGGTACAGCACCTGAGTGTTCGAGTTGGATGACACACTCATCACTAATAGCGTGATGTCCCTGTGTTGCGAGATGGCCCTTCCGCTTACAACCCTCTGCTGGGGAGGGCTGGGCGGCGTGGACTCTTCCCATGCCTACCTCTGAGTCAGTAGATTGCTGTACTGATGGGTGCATTTGACCTGCTAATCACACCAAAACTTGACCAACTTGGTTCCTGGAGTAGCTTGGCTGTGGGGTGGTGGAGACAGACAGTGCTGACTGCAGGGGTTGGAAGGAGCTGGTTTCCCCAAGCTTCCAAGGCTGTCTACTGTGTTCCTCCAGAGGGCGCCATCTGTTGAGACACGAAGTCGAAGGTGTCCTTTAGAACTGAGCACCTGCTGGGGGAGCACCCCCATCCCCCCACCCCCACCCCCGAGAATCTCCTGCTCTTGCTGCCAGGACTGTGAACCTGAGAGAGGCAAGGTGTGACTGCACCTCTACCCAGGGTCTGGTTTCCAACTTTTGCTTTGCCTTCCCCTGGAGGGCGTTGGTGGGTCTGGATGGAGCTGTTTTGGAGGAAGTGTCCTGGGTACAAACCCTGCCTCATTTAAGGCCTAGCCCTGAAGTGTCCTGGTTTCTCTGTGCACAGTCCTGGACTCTTCAGGGGGTCCATGGCTATTGTGCCGTTGTGTGGGGTTACTTTGTACTGTCCTTGGGAGCAGGAGCCCCTGAAGGCTCTCTCTGCTGGGTCCCCACAGATACCGGACACTGCAGGCTGACTTCGGAGTGGGGAGGGCTGTCAGAAGCACAGGCACCCACTGTTAACACCTTTTCAACCTTGCCTGAATGTGGCTTGTTGGGAATGTAAAGATGAAGCCAGTGAGCCCGATGGCTTTTCCTCCCTAGGTTGTGGCCCTTCCAGAATGTGAGCCCAGCCCCACTACGTTCCTTTTCTGGGACTGCCCAAACCGAGCACACCCCAAAATTCCTTAGACCCAGGAAGCCAGAGACGCTTCTCTACTAATGCCAATGTCCCACCATTTTTAATTAAACTTGAGAACAGGGGGGAACGGTGCATCTGGCTGTTTCAGACATGAATTATGAAACCCTCCCCTCCAGATGTTCCCTCAGCCGCTTGCCCACGGGCTCCAGTTGGCTTGTTTTTCTCTAAGTTTATTTTTGTTTTTTTTCATATATAAGCAGTATTTCCTTGCTTCCTTTAGGAGGCTGGCCAGTCGGGTTTAAATCAAATCCCGGATCTCAACATGTACTGGAGGCCAAGAACTGTATCACATGCCGGTGGTGCTGGCATGGAAAGCACCTGTTCCTGCTCTTGTGGCTCTTGCAGACACGACAATGAATTTCTCAAAGGCTCACTCATTTGCCCATGGTGGCGAGGGGTGTAAACATACTGGGTGCCAGGGTCTGTGTCCACTGCAGGGCCAGAGGAAGAAAGACCCTCTGGGTCTTCATAGCTCATCAGAGGGCAGAGTTCACAAAGACCTGCACAGCTAGTACCTGAGAGCTACTGGAAGAAAAGCCTAGGATCCTGGGAGCGTGTCTTTATTCCACTATTTATTGGAGTCTCTGTTCTTGGCTAGGTTATCTGAGATGGGGAGCGAGGCACACAGCTCAGGAAGGAAACTCACACTTTAGCATACTCATTCTGTGGCCCTGCTCCACCCAACACCCCTTACCACCTTAGTAACTATACATTTCTTTTTATTTGCTTTCTTTCCTTCTTTTTTCTATTTGAGACAGGATCTTGCTATGTAGACCAGGCTGACCTCACACTTAGATCTGCCCGCCTCTGCCTTGCAAGTGCTGGGATTAAAGGCGTGCACCACCACTGCCTGGTCTAGAACTATACATTCCTTGTCTTCCATCAGTGATGTTGCCAACTTGGTGTGGAAGAGGCTTGGACTCGCTGTGTGGCAGAGAGAGAAGGTCACATGACTGCAGGTTATCCTAGGTCATCTACCGGTCCACTCGTCCACCCATCTGTCCATCCATCTGTTTATTCATCTATCTGTCTACTCTTCAATCCTTCTGTCCTTCCATCCATCCATCTACCCATCTGTTATCTGTCTATCTATCCACCATTTGTTGACTTAGCCACCCTCCCTCCCTCCTTCCTTCTTTCTTTCCTTCCCCCCATCTATGTTTGTAGCTATCTATCTATCCACTCATTTATTCAACCATATTTTCGAAGTGGTCAGTTGAATTGCTCATTCTCTTTAGTCCTACTTTTCTCATCTGTGAAAAATAAATACGTCATTCCACTCCCTTCCCACAAATGTTATGGAATTGTTTTAGCCACTGCAAGGGGTCTAAAGGATGGGGGCAGTGCTTGGTACGGCAGGGGCTGTGGGCGCCACCTTTCGAGGTGTCCAGGATGGGGGCAGCTGGAGGAGATGGACTAGACTTGCTTTGGCTCTTAGCCATCGTCCGATGACTAACCTTCGCTGCCCGCTAGATCATCAGGAACCAGCATCTTTATGTAGAAGGAGAGTTTGGGGCTCACATTCCACAGTGGGTGAGACCATTAAACTCAGGCATGGCGCCCTGGAGTCAGGACCACTAGGCGTCCATGGAGGGCTGTGGGTCATCTCATTATCATCTCTGTCTTTATTATTATTTACCTGGCAGACATTCGTGGGCTGTTTTGTGCTGAATTGTGTGCCTCCGTTTCTAGTTTTCAAGGTCACTGGGGCATTAGTGGGTGGTGGTGTTGATTTTCATTATTAAAGAAACTCTTCAGGGACCTCTAAAACAGGTGACCTTTTCAGAATTTGTGGTTGATATTATCTTAAGCTGGAGTTGAGCTTCTGGCCAACTCTAGCTGAAGACCCACGTGGATGTCCTCCCTAGGGCATCTCCAGAGGACCCTGACTGAAGACCCACGTGCATGTCCTCCATAGGGCATCTTCAGGGGACCCTGGGTGGGGACTTTTGTGCACTTCTCTGGATGTCTCCTGAGTCCCCTCTGCTTCCAGAATGATCTCCTTTATAAGCATGCACCGAGGAACTGTGAGGTTTGCTCTTGGCCTTGGGAAGTCCTGGCGAGTGTCACTGGCCAGTCCTACATCCACTGAGGTCCAGAAAGCAGCTCCTGGTTCCCCTCTGAGCAATATCTTGGTGACTTGGTGTCCTACTTTTGAGTTTGGGGACATGTTTTGCTTTATTCAGCCTCCTGTTATGAATAATTAGCATTCCCTCTCAGAACAAGAGGGAACTAGCTGCTCCCTCCCCGAGGAGGCAGGGTCAAGCCTTGAACAGTCACCTCTCATGGCTCCCCAAGGAGGCACCAAAATGACTGCTGGGTCTGTCGTGTGCCCAGCAGTGCAAACACTTGTCAGGTACGCGCAATGAGTACCTACAGAATGTCTCTCCCCTTTCTCAGTTCTGTGTACATAAAGCAGGCTTCTCTCTCGGTTCCTTCTGGTAGGGAGGTGGTTAAGCAGACATCAGGAGCCTTTTCCATAATGGGAGAAACCCAGGCCTGGATGTAAGAGCAGAAGAAGCAGGGGGTGAAGCTCTGGGAAGGGAACCAGGGAATGAGGCATTATGGAACAGCAAGAAGGCTCCCCTATGTCCTGGTGTTTAAGGTATTGGGTTTGTCTGTGAGCTTTTTTTTTTTTAATATTTATTTATTTATTATGTATACAATATTCTGTCAGTGTGTATGCCTGCAGGCCAAAGAGGGCATCAGATCTCATTTCAGATGGTTGTGAGCCACCATGTGGTTGCTGGGAATTGAACTCAGGACCTTTGGAAGAGCAGGCAATGCTCTTAACCGCTGAGCCATCTCTCCAGCCCCGTCTGTGAGCTTTTGTAGGCAATAACCCATCCTAGAACGCTGGTAGAAAGCCACCACAAGTCCACACTCATCTGGAAAGCCAGCACTGGGGACCAGGCTGAGGTGCACCTGGTCTGAGTATCTGAGGCACAGTAGGGACTGGATTGTCAGGTTCCTTGTGACTTCAGCAGGACATGTTCTACCCTGAAGAGTACGGCAATCTTGGTCTAGCTCTTACCAGGCCAAGGACAGCTAAGGACAGAGGAGGTGGACCGTTGGACTGGTGGACCTGGCTGAGACCTGTGTGTGTGGCAGGAAGCACCCTATGTGAATCCTGGTCTTTCATTTGTGTGTGTGTGTGTACTGATACTGATCACCCCAAAGACCAAGATGAACAGTCAGATCGAGGAGGAGTAGGTGATGCCGAAGAGGGGACTCACTGTACTGGAGGCAGATGAACACAGCTGGTGGCCAAGGCAGCGGAGACGGACTGACCTTGGGCCTTCCTTGCCTATTGCAGCCCCCGTGGAGACCCAGGACTGGAGACTTGATCAGCAGAATGGGAAGCCTGTTCCCTGGGAACACATGGAGGCCTTAGAAAATGCATGTCCCTATCTAAGAACAGATATTAACCACGTCTCAAATGGCATAGAATAAATAGGCAGGTCAGGCTTCTGTTCCCACTTACCTGGTTGGGGAGGATGATTAAGCAACGCCTCCACACCAAGAGGAAGGGACCCGCCCAAGGTCAAGAATGTGGCAGAGTCACGTCCAATCCCAGCCCTAGGAGCCTGCAGCCAGGTGCAAGGTAGTGGGGTCAGGGGTTCTCGTAGCAAATGAATCAGGGTCTCGGTGGGAAGTCTGAACCGTGAGTTGAGGCAGCCACCTAAAGAGGCCACAGGGGCTAAGGGTGTTGATTTCAGAGACTCTGGCAGGAGACTCCACTGCCCTGGAGAGCATTTCAGAATGGAACGGAGCGCACAGTGGAAAACTACCCCCTTCTGTGTCCAAATCCTGGTTGGCACTCTTTTCAGAAGTGAATCTTGTGGGGTTTTTTTTAAACTTTGTATTTAAAACACGAAAAACTGCTTCAAAACAATAATGAATGAAGCCCAGACATGACACCAAGAGCCTTGTTATCAGCCGGAAAGTGCTACCTTTGTTATAGTTGTTAGTACTTTGTCATAAATTATTAGATCAGAGGAACAGTTCATATGTTTAAACACACACACACACACACACACACACACGAGCACACACACACACACACACACACACATAACCCAGCCCCATGCTCACTGTTTATATTTACTCCCATTTGCTCATAAGTGTACAATAAATTATTCAGCCAGAGCCTGCCGGAAGCCCCTGCAGCAGGCCGGCTGGTGAGCAGGTGGTGGGAAGGCTGGCAGAGGCTCTAGGAGCCAGTGGGAGGAGAGAGACAGAGCCCAGGGATGCGTGGAGAGCAGGAATGGTACCAGTTGGGCCTGGGGAGGTCCCCACTGGGCTGGACCTCTGCCCTGCCAACCCCAGTGGTCCTGTGCTCTGGGCACAGCTCTTGAGGGTTTTTCACAGCAGTTAGGTGCGAAGCATTGCCAGAGGGATGGTTGGGAACTGTCTGTGTCTCAAAGGGTTACAGACTTCCAGGGGCTTGCAGGAGGAGGTTGAGGAAGACACACACTCCAGAACACCTGCTCTGGTCTATCCTCTTTGCCTCAGGCTCCGTCATACCGGGACAGACACTGAACAGTCTCTGAGCCTGACACTGTCCTCTGTGTGGCCTGAAGTTGTAGGTTCCCAGCCAGAGTCTGGTGCTTTCGGATACTGTCACTGAACATCAGAGCCCTGAGGTGGACAACCTGAGAGGGCACACACTCACACACACACACACACACACACACACACACACACACACACACACACACACACATTCTCTCTCTCTCTCTCTCTCTCTCTCTCTCTCACTTCCTCCTTCCCGGCTGTTCCTGGGCCAGTCAGCTTTGTCCCTGGCCCCAACTGGGTGGCACTCTGGTCTCCCTGACCTGGGCTCATGCTGCAAGGCTGGTCGAACAAAGAGGAAGGAGCCCCTGAGGCAGGTGTGGGAGTGCACGCTTGTCAGGCCCATACTTGTGAAGCTGAGGCAGGAAGATTGCCAAAGCCTGGGCTACACAGGAAGCTCCAGGGCAGCCAGGGCTACAAAGCCAGATGCTGTTAGAAACAGACAGACAGACAGACACACAGACACATTTATAGACAGAGATACCATGCCTCTTAGCGATTGCCATCCAAGGCCCTAAGCAGTCATTTATGTGCTCTCTTCTGTGGCTTTGCTATTTCTGGGCATTTTGCACACATCAAGTGAATGGCCATGGAGGTCTGGATCTTTCGCTCAACACAGGCTTTGAGGTGCAGCACACACTTTATCCTCCTGTCTGTGGAGGCTGCCTTTGCTTACCTGTCTACCTGTGCAAAAGACACTGGCTGTGTTCCTGTGGTTATTATGATGGTTTTAAATTGTATTTGTGTGTGTGTGTGTGTGTGTGTGTGTGTGTGTGTGTGTTTGCTTACCTGAATGTGTGCTGTGTGCATGCGGTACCCACAGAGACAAGAGAAGACGTCTACACACCTGGGATTCAGTGATAGATGGTTGGGAGTCATCTAATGTGCATACTGGGAACCAAATCCAGTCCTCTGCAACAGGGGCAAGAGATGGTGGCTGAGCTGTCTCCCCAGCATCCTTGGGTTATTATGAAGGTGGCCCTGTGCACACTGGGATTGAAGTGTGGACATATGTTGTCATTTCCCCTAGGTGCCTCCTTGGATTAGTGTGCTGGACAGCATGGGAATTCTGTGTTGTTCTTGGAGGGACTCAGCTCTTTGCAGGCTGAGTTGCTGTGATATTTTCTGTCTCACCAGCTGCGAAACAGGGCTCTGACTTTTCTTAATCAACTCCCACTGACCCTACAACTCACGTTTGAAAAAGCCCTTCTTCCAGCTGCACAGGCAAAGCAGGACCAAACCTTGGCCATTGCCGCCTGTCTCCCGCCATCGCGTGGCTGCCCTTGTTGCAGATGAGAAGTAATCTGTGCCTGTGCTCTTAAGGTTCCCATGTGCTGTAGCAAGCCATGTTCCTGTCTTCCCAACCTTCCCAAACCTCTTCACCCTTTAGTCCCCAGCACCGGGGAGCATGCAGGGTGTCTCCCCACCCTGAGTGAGAGGAGACAGGGCATCTCAGGCCAGCTGCTGGAAAGGGAAAGGAATAAAGCCAAATCACAATGAAGCCTTCCGGAAGTTCCGCCCTTCTTCCTGCCTCAGGCAGCCCCAGAAAGCATTTAACTCCATCGGCAAGAAAAGGCCAGGCCAGGCGCTTCTTTTCTCTCTCTGCCAGAACAGCCCCGTGTCTGTCACAGCCAAGCAAATTTATATTAGCAGTGAAACTGACAGAACACACAGGCCCTGGCGCTTTTCACAGCCGCCCTCCTAGCTTTCAGTGATGCGTATATTACAGAAGCAGTAACCACACGAGGCTCCTGCCCCTCCCCCCCCAGCTGCAGAAACCACACAGACTGGGTGTGGAGACTGCGGGGCCAGAGGCCACCGGGGTATGTGATGTCCATCAATTTTAGATCTGTGTGCAGCCGGAGGGAGTGGTCAGAGATCCAGGCACTCTACCTGGGGAACTAGTTCTAGAACCATGGTGCTGACTGACATCTGTTACATCCGGCGGCAGGGCATCTGTCTTCACATGACATCTGGTGGGGGGGCACTTTCTGGTCACCACCACTTCTATTACTCCCCAGTGCCAGCTTTGTTCAGCCCTGGTCATCACGCCTCTGCCAGGTGTCTCTGGCTTGTTCTTCTGGGCTGCTCTATAAAAGGCATCTTGCAGACACGACCTTCAGAATCCTCCTTACCCTGTGGGGTTCGTCCAAACAGCTTGCCTGTCTATGGCTCCTCTCAACGCTGAATTTTCCGTGGTGGGATTGTTAGTTGCTCATCCATGGAAGGGCACCTGGTTCCTGTTTGGAGACAGGACACCTGAAGCTGTTGGGAACATTTTTGTTTAAGTTTTGAGTGAACGTGTTTTCATGTCTCTGGCATAAATGCCCAAGAGTCCAATTGATGGGGAATATTGTTGTGGGTTTTGTTTTACGAAAAGCTGCCTGCCTGCTTTTCAGAGAGCTTATAACCTTCGCCGTCTCACCAGCAGGATGTGAGTTGTGCAATTTCTCTCACCCTTGACAGCCTTCGGTTCGGTCTTTATTTTTCATTTTATTTGCCTTTTTAGGTCTGGTGCGGTAGCTCACTGTGGCTTTAATTTGTGCTTCCCCATTGACTGGGTGACACTGGCCATCTTTGCATGGGTCTATTTACCATCTGCCTAACCCCTTTGGAGAAATGTCTGCTCATGCTTCTTGCTCGTTTTATAATTGCATTGCTTTTTAATTTGAGTTTTGAGAATTCTTTCTGTATTATAAATACTTGTCCTTTGTCAAATCGGTTATTTGTGGGGCTGGGAAGGGGGCTTAGCTAAGGGCATGCTTGCTGCTCAAGGGTGAGTGAGGACCTGGGTTCCAAATCCCATGCAAAATAATCAGGGAAAATGATCCATGTTTGTAATCCTAGCCCCAGGGAAGCAGAGACAAGAGGGTGCTTAGGGCTCGCTGGCCAGCAAGCTGGTGAACTCCAATTTCAGTGAGAGACCCGGTCTCAGGAAATAAGATGGAGAGCAACTGAGAAAGACAGATGTCAACCTCTGGTCTCCTCCTGTGTGTGTGTGTGTGTGTGTGTGTGTGTGTGTGTGTGTGTGTGTGTGTATGTGTGTGTGGAGAGAGAGAGAGAGAGAGAGAGAAAGCAATATTTTCTATTCTTTCTAACTTGTCTTCATCTAAATTGATGGATCCAAAGGTTCTCTCCTAAGTCCTGAAGATTTCTCTTAGTCTTTTTCTTCTAAAATTCTTATAGTTTATATTTTATACTTAACATGGTCACTGTTGTGCCTGTGGGTGACCAGTCTCTCCCACATTAATTATTACAAATACTATGCTTCCTGCCTCAAACTGCAGGCTCTCTCTCTGCCTCTCTCTCCCTGCCTCTGTCTGTCTCTGTCTCCCCCCCCCCCCCTTGTGTGTGTGTGTGTACTGGCCAGAGGCTGATGTCGAGTGTCCCCTATTAATGATACTCTGACTTTTTTGAGGCAGGGTCTCTCACTGAACCTAGAACCCACGGGTTTTTCAAGCCCAGCCAGCTTTAGGAATCCTCCTGTCTCTGCCTCCCCAGCCAGGAGTTATGGATGTTTATAGTCACATCTGCTCTTTATGTAGTCTTAGAGGTCAGTCTTGGGTGTGTCTGTTTTTGAAGACTTCATGTTTTTGAAGCAAACACCTCAGCAACTGAGCCACCTCTCCAGGCCCTCAAATTGCTTTTGAAGTTTTGTTTGTGAGGCTCAAATTCTGGGCTCTGTTTTGACCCAGAGACCTGTGTATCTGTCCGTTGGCCTGTGTTTATCTGTCCCTTGGCCTACCACCGAGACCTGCACTGCTTTGGGGTTGACATGATGGGGGTGAAAGGGAATGATGGCCATGACAGACACACACAAAGAAAAGCTGCGGTCAGGTGGGCCATGAGCTCTGAAGGAAACATCAAAGCCTGGAAACTCAGCTCTTTATTATATCCAGCTGAAGGAGGAGGGGTCCGCTAACTTAGGAGGGGGACCAGTCTCAGGCTGCAGCCCATCCTGGAAGAGGAAGCTGTGCTTGATAATTTCTGCACACACTGTGAACATCAGAACCAGACCGGGCAAAGGCCTTGCCATTTCCTTGAACCTGACCCAGGGAAGGCATTGCCATTCCCATAGGTCTGAGGTATTGGGTTCTTTGATAGGGCCATGCTCATATCATGAAGGCTCATTTATCCAGGGGTGCACTTGCTCCCCACAGGCCGTGCCACACTGTCTTGATGACCTCAGCTACAAGTGACTCTTCACAGTGGAGAGAATGCTTCCTCTCGTTCTGCTTTTTTTCAGAATCACTTGAGCTTATGGTTCTTTTTAGCTTTTGAAAAAGTAATTTTCTTTTCCATGAACATGTTAGAATGTATGTAGCTGTCAACCACACGCAGTACATGTCTGGACAGGAAGGGTGCTAATTCTACAGCTAAGCTGGGGGTGGAGTATCGTGCATCCTGGTCTTCCCATGGGCTCACAGCACCTCCATCTAGGTAGAGTTGCTTTTGTTGCATGTGTTGTTGTTCACGAGGTCCTGCAAGGACCCTACCCAGTCTGGGCTGGGTGAATGAGTTCAAGCACTGAGGTGAGAACAGGCTGGTTTAGGCTAGTTTCCCAAGCTTTCTCTAATGCTGCAGAGTATCTGTGAAATTTGCTGAGAACTCTTTTCCTTTAGTCTAGTTAAGCTGCCAGATGAAAGTCACCACGTGCAATATTTACTGGTCTTTACTGACCTAAAATCTGGCAAAGCAGCTTAAGGAAGGAAAGAAGGGATATTTGGGCTCACGGTTGGAGTGTGCAGTCTGTCACAGTGGGGAAGGCACATTGGCAGGGGCGTGAGGCATCTGATCACATTGCATTGGAAGTCAGGAAGCACAGAGCAATGAACGCTGATGTTCAAATCTGCTTCCTTTTCTTATTCAATCCACAGTTCAGTACCGCTGAGTGGGATTGCCCACAGTTATGGTGGCTCTTCCTATCTCAACTAACACAATCCAGAAAATCCATTGCAGACATGACCAAAGTTGTGCCTCCATGATGATTTTAAACACAGCCATGTGGACAACCAAGATTAACCATCGCATCAAAGTGGCGGGCCCCAGAATGAACCAGCAATGTTCTCATGCTTGTGCTTTTTCTGGAAGACTGTATAAACGGAGATTGCTCTTTCGTTCATGGCCGCCCAGACCCATATAATCACACAGAAACTATATTAATTACAACACTGCTTGGCCTATTAGCTCAGGCTTCTTATTAACTAACTCTTACACCTTAAATTAACCTATTTCTATCAATCTGTGTATTGCCATGAGGTTGTGGCCTACTTGTAAGGTTCTGGTGTGTCCTTCTTCAGCAGCTACATGGCATCTCTTTGACTCCGCTTGCCATCTCTCTCTCTATATCTTTTCCAGTCTGGGTATATTCTGTCCTGCTATAGACCAAAGCAACCTTTTTTTTAAACCAAAGGCAATAAAGCATATTCATTGCATACAGAGGGGAATGGCGCATCACCTCTCCTTTTCTGTCTAAATAAAAGGAAGGTTTTAACTTAAACATAGTAAAATTACATATACAAAACAGTTATCAAGCAAGAATTAAAGTTTCATATCTATTTTATCTTTTATCAACTAAGGAAAACCATAACTATCTGTTTTCAACTCTTAAAAGACCCCAGAAGGATATAATATCACCTAAGTAAACAGGAAGTGCATTGTAAGCAATTTCCAAAGTTCTAGAATTGACAGAGACATCTTGCTGTTTGGACAACTATAATGTTCTTCTGTAATGTTGGGGTATCTGTCTTCAGCCTACAGGACCATAGTATCCAGCTGACTTTTTCATGAAGTAGGAAATTTGAAGATCTGTTCTGCCTTGAAGTGGCAAAGTTCATCAGTTGCTTTCTTCTGTGTCCTGCCGAATGTTTGCCAGACTCTTTCATAAAGCAGGAACCTGGAATGACCATCCTATCTCTTGGAAAATTCAGTAGTTACTTTTCTGTGGGTCCTGCATGTCCAGTTCAAATAGCATGCCATCAAGCAGTTCAGGAAAGGGCAGTTTTTTTCCCCAAATGGCTAGCCTTGTCACATTGAAAGCAAATTGCATAATGAGTTTCTTCAATGCCCATTAATCTCCATGAAGTAATTGGTACTGCCAGAAGCAGACATTTGACTATTGAGAAAAGTCTAAATTCTTGAAACCTTTTAAATGCCATAATCTGTAGGTCTTTGAAGTGTTGAAGATTATCGATCTAACTAAAATATATCTCTGTATATCTAGAAAACCTAATTAACATGATTACTAGTTTGACTATTATAAATGACCATTAATCTGTAATTTTTAATTATACATTACATTTTAAAATGAGCTGCACAAACACAATACCTTAAACAAGAGCAGAAATACTTATGCACAGTGTAGCAGATTGACCTTAAATTTGTATCAATAGACCAAGATCCATACCAATGTAAAGTATTCATTTCTATATCATATCTCCCTTTAAGTAAAAACAAACATTTATAAACAAACATTTTGGGAGTTTGGGCATTGTTTTCTCCAAGCTGCTTTTTGCTGTTTGTTGAACAAACTATTTTTAGGGTTCATGGAGACCTTTGGGGAGGGGACGGGTTTTGTTCCATCAAAGCACATTAACCTGGAAAAAATCCACAGGTTCCCATTCTCTCTGGAAACAAAAGCAGAACCTCTTTTCCAAAGTAACATATCATTTGACTCAAATTTTGAAGTCAAGATACCTTTATTGGTTTATTTTAGCAGCCCCTAGATTCAAATGTCTCTCTACAGTCAAAAATTTCAAAGAAAACACACTAACATGCATAATCCCAACTCTCTGTGCATTTTCCATCTTTATGTGTCTTATTTCTAACTCTATTACTTTTAATATTTATTTTATTACCTTTACTCCTTTAATCTATGACTGTCTATACTCTTCTCCCTCTCTCTCCCAAGCCTATCTATATTTCTTAGACACACTGTGACCCATTCAGAGGTTTATTTTGGTCTGAATCTGTCTTTATTGTGTATCTGTAATCATTTTCTGACCAGGAGCATCTTTTTTTTTTAATGCTTAGTGGGCATGGCGAAGACCAACTCCATGGCCCTGCCTGTTGGCTCCGCCCCCATCCAACATGGTGGAGGTATGTTCATTGCCTCTGTGAACCGTGCTCACTGCCCCAGTTCCAGGGACGCAGCTGGTTTATATCACCATTAAGCAACTTGTAGCACTCTGCTCACAAGCTCCATTTAAATGCTCTGTAGCAGGATCTCCTGAAAGAGCCAGAAACATTCGTGCTGCCAGAACAAACCAGGAAACCTTCTCTTAAGGAATATGTGCCTCTGCTTGCTGCCAGCAAACAGAACTTATCTGAAAAAAATGTGACTACCAAGAAGCTCTAATTGACTCCTATTTTTGAGGGTCTAGAAGCCCTTTTTTCACCTTAAGCTTTTTTTTAGATCTTATGTAGATCCTTGCCCCAGATGGTCAGCGCCATTTTGTAAGTGGAGACTGCTCTTTCGTTCCTGGCCACCCAGACCTGAATAATCATACAGAATCATATTAATTACAACACTACTTGGCCAATGACTCAGGCATACTCCTAGCTAGCTCTTACATCTTAAATTAACCTGTTTCTGTCATGTTGTATTTTACCATGAGTACCTTGGTTTGTTACTGCTTGCTTCTTGGGTAGCTACATAGCATCTGCCTCCTTCAGCAGCTACATGGCATCTCTTTGACTCTGCCTACTCTCTATATCTCTGTTTAGATTTTCTGCCTGGCTTTATTCTGTCCTGCTATAGGCCAAAGCTTTATTAGTTAACCAATAAAAGTAACAACACATATACAGAAGGACATTCCACATCAAGAGTGTGTTGAGGACTGGTACAACTTGTTCTTTCTATGTTTGGTAGAATTCAACAGAGAACCCCTCAGAGCCTGGTAGCTCTTTTTCCAGAAGGTTGTTACTTACTGATGCCAGGTCTTATTAGACACAGGATTGTTCAGACTGTCTTTTTCTTTCTTTTTTTTTAAATATTTATTTATTTATTATGTATACAATATTCTGTCTATGTGCATGCCTGAAGAGGGCACCAGGACTTATTACAGATGGTTGTGAGCCACCATGTGGTTGCTGGGACTTGAACTCAGGACCTTTGGAAGAGCAGGCAATGCTCTTAACCACTGAGCCATCTCTCCAGCCCCCAGACTGTCTTTTTTTTGTGTAGAAATTTGGCTAGCTTACATCTTTCAAGGGACAGTTTTGTCCCAGCTAGACTGTCAGGTGACAGACAATCTGTTTATAAGTTTTGTGTGATAGAAACATACACCATGCACACTTTGCCCAACATCATGTCATGTGATTTCTTCATCTATATTTTTCACAATTGTGCAGTTTTCTCTGTGTAATTAAATTCTGCTCTTTGTTTACCATGCAGGTTGTTGGCAGGTTTCATATGTGTAATATACATTCATATGCATATGGTATCCTTGAACATTCCTGCTCATCTTCTTGTGGTCCTACTCTTTCTGTTGGGTACATACCCAACAAGTAGAAATCCTGGATTCTGGAGCATGTTGTTGAAGATTTTTTCAGCATTTCTGTATGTTATCGTTATTGTTATTGTTATTATTATTTTACTCTACCAGCAGAACATGAAAGTTTAGGTGTGTCCAACCCATGGCCTGTGGGTCACACATGACCTCAGATGGCTATGAATGAAGCCCAACACAACATCATTAACTTATTATAGTTAAACATGATGAAGGTTTTTGTGATTCTTTTTGTAACTTGGTGAATGGTTCTCAAGTGTGAACTTTATAGATGACAGTGTAATTCAGAAAAACCCAAGCGTTAGCACCCCTACAAATGACTTACAACCTTCTGTTAGCACTTACTGTTATCTGCTCAGCTTTAGCCTTTCTCTTAGTTGTGTGGGAATAGTTCCCTTGCCTTGATTTGCATTCCCTGGCAGATAGTGCTGAACACCTTTGTATGTCAACTCACCATCTGCATGTCCTGGGTTGATAGTGCAGAACACCTTTGTGTGTGAGCTGACCACATTCATGTCTTCTGATGCTTAGTGTCTGTTTGGTTTCTTGATGATTAAAAAATTGAGCTATTTACACTGTTCTTGTTCACTTGTTAGATCCATTATGTGCTGAAGAGCCAGTGACTCAGGATCTGTGTTTTGAAAGGTCTCTTTATCTGTCTCTTGCCCTCCTACTCTTCTGACAAATAAAAGTTCTTAATTTGACTGAAGTCCTGTACATCAAACTTTAATTGTGGGGTTATTGCTTTTGTGTGTATGTGTGTGTCTGTCCGTTCTGGTCTATGCTATTTAAAGGCAACGAAACC
Source organism: Myodes glareolus (assembly GCF_982192425.1). Lineage (NCBI taxonomy): Eukaryota > Metazoa > Chordata > Mammalia > Rodentia > Cricetidae > Myodes > Myodes glareolus. The sequence continues at coordinate 17,284,579 of NC_142046.1, forward strand.
ATTTTCTGTTTTGTTTGGAAAGTTTTCATGCTTTTATTCTCTTCTTCTGTTAGGACCCACTTTAAATGAATTTCTGTACCTGGGCATGAAGAAGGGGACAATCAGTCAACACAATGCCATTGAATTGGAAAAGATTTTTCCTCTACTGAGAGGCAGACCACTGTTGTAAATTTGATTACTCTGTGTAGTAGGAGGCTGCTTGTTTGATTCTGGCTGCTCAGCCCCAAAATAATCACACAGAAACCGTATTATTTGCAATACTTTTTGGCCAATAGCTTAAGCATATTTCTGGCTAACTCATAAATTAAATTAACCCATCCTCATTAATCTGTGTATCACCATGAGGCTGTGGCTTACCGAGTAAAGTTCTGGCATCTGTCTCTGGTGGGGCTACATGATTTCTCACTGACTCTGCCTTCTTTCTCCCAGCATTCAGTTTAGTTTTCTCACCTAGCTCTACTCTTTTGCCCTGTCACAGACCAAGACAGTTTCTTTATTAACCAATGATATTCACAACATACAGAGGGGAATCACTTATCAACTTTGTGTATGTATGAGAGAGACTTGCTATGCGTGTATGCCTGTGTGTGTGCACCTGTGTGTGTGTGGTGAAATGCCTCCACAGGCTCGTGCATTTGAACACTTAGTCCCCAGAAATGGGCACTATTTTGGAAGGTTATGGAATCTTTAGTAGCCTCACTGGAGAAGTGACTCACTGTGGAGGGAGCAAGGCTTGAAGCCCAACCCCATTTCCCATCTGCACTCTGCTTATTGATGGCAGATGTACTGTGGCCAACTGCTTCAAGCCCCAGCCACCAGTCTTCCTGGTATGGTGGACTACAGTTCTCAAGTTGTGAGCACAAACTGACCTGTCTGCTCTGAAACTGATTCTTCTTAGTGACATGATACTTAGTTCATGTGTGAAAGTATGCGTGTCTGTGTGTCTGAGTATGAGTGTGCATGTGTGTGCATATGTGCATATGTATGAGTGTGTGTATCTGAAAGAGTATGAATGTATGTATGCATGTGCAAAAGTGTATGTATCTGAGAATGTATAAGTGTGCTTGTGTGTATATGAGTATGCGTATGTGTACATATGTGTACAAATATATGTACATATGCATTTATGTATGTGCATGTGTATATGCTTGTGTGTTCATGTGTGCATATAGTTTCTGGGATCCCAGGGCTTGCCCATCTGCTCCTGAGCCCAGCCCCATCAACTTACTCATCACGACCCCTAACAATTTCCATCTCAGATAACCAGTTCTGTCCTCATCTTCAGGCCCTGGTGTTCTTTGACTCTTTGCATTTCCATATGTAATTTAGAACCTGTTACTCAAGTTCCATGAAGCATGCTGTAACATGAAACAGATCAATTTGGAGAGAAAAATATATCCATTTTCCCTTTGTTTTTGCAGAGCTGGGGGACTGCTGTGGGACAATGGTTTTACCCTGTAAATATTTGTTTCTTGTACTTGTTTAATAAAATGCTGGTTGACCAGTAGCCAGGCAAGAAGTATAGGCAGGATGACCAGGCAGGAAGTAGAAGTGGAGCAATGAGAACAAGAGAATTCTGGGAAGAGGAAAGAATCAGTCTGCAGTCATCACCCAGATGTAGAGGATGCAAGATGTGACTGCCTTGTCGAAGAAGGTACCAAGCCACGTGGCTAACACAGACAAGAATAATGGGTTAGTGAAAGATGTAAGAATTAATTAATTAGAAGCCTGAGCTACTAGGCCAACCAGTTTATAACTAATGTAGACCTTGATGTGTTTTCTTTGGGACTGAACAACTACAGGACTGGGTGGGACAGAAACCTCAGTCAACATGGAACCAAGCTAACTCCCCAACCCCTAAACTTTGGTATGTTTACAACTTTTAATTCTTCCCATCCGTGAATGGGGACCGGCCTCCTATGCTCAGGTCCTCAGTTTCCCTCCGCAGCACTCTGTGGCACTGAGCCAAGTTCCTCCATACATTGTTGTAGAGACTTTTTTCTTAAGTAGTTGGTACCATTTAAATGGTATTTAAAAGACTTCTTAAGTACTTGTTGCTGCTATATAGAAAACCAATTAGCTTTTGCTTGTTGCCTTTGGCTTTTACTCAGTAATTTCATAGAATTCAAATTTCTCCCTTTCTACATACACAATCGCAACGACGGAATAATGGCAGTTGTGTTTCTAGGCAGTTGTGTTGCATGCGTCTCTTTCTCTAGCCCAGCTCACTGGCCGGAATTTTTGAATGTGCAACAGACCGGGGCATCCTCTGGGCACCCAGTAACTGTCAAGGCCCTGAAATGCTTCTTAGCAAATCTTGGACAATCTTTCCTTCCTTGGCCTCTGCCAAAATTGTCAAGCCCCGTTCACCATAAAGCCGTCCAAGAGCTCTTCTGAGTTTATAATGAAACTACAGGCTGTGGCGTGAATGGGGGAGGTTGGCAGCATCTGTGCAGTGTGGCTTGGGTGTTGAGAATATTCTCCCCATATCTCCACATTGCATCAAAGGTCTTTTATTGCTTTCTTCATAAATGCTCAGAGCATATTTTGCTGAATTTTCCCCAGGAACTATTATGTATATTATGTGTATGTGTGTATGTATATACATATGATGTATATGTATGCATATATATATACTTTATCTTCAGTTATATCCTTAAATTTCTCATTTTTATTTAATTTTGGTTAGTATAAAGAAAAGGAAAAAAAATTAAAAAAAAAGAAAAGGAATTCCATTTTGTTGTTTTTTTTTTTTTGTTAGTTTTTGAGACAGGATCTCATTAGGTAGCCCTGGATGTCTTGGAAATCTTTCTGTGGACCAGGCTGGGCTTTGAACTCACAGAGATTTGCCTGTCTCTGCCATCAGAGTGCTTAAAGGCATACACTGCCACACTCCTCAAACAAGAGTTCTTTATCAGTTTTGTATGAAACAGCTATGCTGTAGTTGTGAAATCTAGGATTTTTCCTGATTTTTTTTTAATTATTATTTTGGTTTTTCAAAACAGGGTTTCTCAGTATACCCTTGACTGTCCTGGAACTCACTCTGTAGATCAAGCTGGCCTCAAACTCACAGAGATCTGCCTGCTTCTGCCTCCAGAGTACTGGAATTAAAGGTGTGCACCATCACTGCCCAACTAAATGTTCTTCTTCTTCTTCTTTTTTAAAAATATTTTATTTATTTATTATGTATACAATATTCTTTCTGCGTGTATGCCTGAAGGCCAGAAGAGGACACTAGACCTCATTACAGATGGTTGTGAGCCACCATGTGGTTGCTTGGAATTGAACTCAGGACCTTCGGAAGAGTAGGCAATGCTCTTAACCGCTGAGCCATTTCTCCAGCCCTTCTTCTTCTTCTTTTTTTTTTAAAGTTGTTTTAGAACTGTTTATCTTATTTTAGGTGCATGAGCTTTCGTCTGCATTATGTGTGTGCACCATGTTCACAGCTGGTGCCCATGGAGGCTAGAGGAGGATATCAGATCTCCTAAAACTGGAGTTATGAATGGTTGCGAACCACCATGTGGGTGCTGGGAACCGAACCCCTGTCTTTTGCGAGAGCAGCCTGTGCTCTTAACTACTGAGCCATCTGTAGCTGCTGTGGGAAGCCAGTTAAGCCATCCACACATCATGGTGACTCCGTGGCATCAAACCTTGCAGCCCAGAACACACGTGGGCTTGGTGAAGAGCTGCACCTGTGTGCAGTCCTGAGTTTGGAGAGAAGTCTCTGATGCGTCCGGGTTAATTACAGGCCCTTTCCCTTGAAATCCCTTGAAGCTGACTGCTTCAGAATTCTCGAGTTCCTCTCTGTATTTACTTTGTAAATGGCTTGATTTTATGATCATACACAAACACTGAAAAAAAAAAGTTGCTGCCATTTCTTTGATCTCAGTGAGATGGACTGTTAGTTCTGTTTTATGAAGAACAACATACTTATCTTTATTCATTTGGCCTCGTGGAATGTGCCGGGTACCTGGCCCTGGCCAAGTGTTGATTGGGTAAAATATTGTTCAAAGGGTAACCATTTTAATTGTGATTAAGGCTGTTGTTTTTTTGGTATCAATTTTTTTCTTCCCTACACTGTTGATATCAGCTAGGAAACTGCCCACGGGCTGGAAGATGATCTATATTTGTTGCCTGAATTTTTCATAACTTTATATTTTACACTTAAACCTGTGATCTTTTTGGTGAGTTCATTTTTGAGGGCAAAGATGTGAACCTAAGATCAAAGTCAGACCTTTAAAAATTTACATGTGCTTTTTTATGTTGTGTTTATGTGTTTATGTGTATATGTGTGTGTGTGTGCATACACATACCATAGCATGCATATGTGTGTACATGTGTGCATACACATGCCATAGGGCATAGGAAGTCAGAAGACACCTTTTGTGCGTTGGTTCTCTGGCCCACGGGTGTCCAGTCCTGCAGCATCCTCTGTGTGCAGCATCCTTCTATGGAGAAAACATTTAGGTACTCCATAGTTGTCAGCGGGGCAAGATGGTTTGGTAGTGCCTGTTCTGACTCTGGCTATCAATCTGTGTAGCGCTTTGACTCTGCACTTTTTTCTTCACCATGGTTTTACCCGTGAGAGGATCCAGTTTCTGCCTTTCCATTACCTGTGTCCTTCCATTTGCACTGCGAAATAAAGCTGTCTGACTCCCCAAACCTGCCCAGAGTGCCGAAGAGATAGTTCAGTGGTTAAGAGCCCTTGTTTTCCCAGAGGACTTGGGCTTGATTCCAGGCACACATGCTGGCTCACAACCACCTGCAGTTCCAGCCCTGTATTAACCCTTTACATGTTTTGTTAAGTTTAGGTGCAAGTATCTTACCCATTGGGTAAATGGAACTCTATTTGTGACTTGGGTTTTCACGTGTATAAATTCACTCAGGTTTTGCGTGCATTTGGTAGGAATTTTCTGGCCATGTTTAAGTTTAGATTTTTACAAATTCATTTTGGTTTCCTATAAAGACAATAATTTTCCATTTGTGTTTTTTTTCTTTTTTTCTTGATCATGGCCTTCTAGAACAGCCTTAATTGTTGTTGAGTAACAGTGCTACGTCCCCAATCTTACCACCTTTTAAAATTTTTTATTTGATTAGTTTATTTTTGAGACAGATATGTCTATGCAGCTAAGCCTGGCTTGAAATTCATGATTCTCCTCCTGGAGTTCACGCAACTCACTCTTTAAAACCATTCATTCTTCTCTTGGCTGTGTCTATCCAACTTTTGTACTTAGTCTTGTACTATTTCACCTTCCTATACTAATATGTTGTCAACTTGAGTTTATGTGTATTCCTCTTCTCAATTTGCTCATCAATGCCACCTCTCTTGGGTATCTTTATCAGAATTATTTGAAGGCCACATGGTGTAAGTTAGATAGGAAATATATCCCCCCAAAGGCTTGGTGTCGAAGGCTGGTCCCCAGGGCAATATCTGGAGGGAGGGAGGGCTAAAGGACCACTTTGATGACATTATTGAGAGGTGATGGGAAGTAGAAGGTGGGGCCTAATTGTAGACCATTCACTGGGGATGAGCCTTTGAAGAATCCATCTCGCCCTCTCTTCCTCCTCCCCAGTTCTTCCTAGCTACTCCAAAGGGAGCAGCTTCCTCCCACAACATCCTGATTCGTTGTGCATGGGCCCAGAAGCTACAGAGCCCAGTGCCCATGGACTGAAACCTCCGGAGACATGAGCGGCGACAGATCTTCTCTTCTGTCACGCTGTTTACCTCGGGTTTCTTGTCACACTGACAAAAACTTAAGATGCTACATCCGATGGCTTTAATATCTGTGGTTCCCACAGGCCTCTTTCTATCGTTCATTTCATTTCCTCTTGATCTGTCTCTCAGGTCGACTGGAAATATTTGACTCGGTGCCAGACCTTGCGGATGACAATGTGTCAAGGCTCTAGCTGGGGCTGCGTTCCTAAAGGCAGTACTGTTTCCAAACCCCTTTCGGATGTTTACAGTAGCAGCAGATGGATTTCATGCAGGGAAGGGCTCGCTTTACCCAAACCTGGTGTCTGCTACCTGAAGTCCTGACTTGTGGTTCCCTCTGTAGTTCTAGGGGTCTTCTTCCTTCTTCAGGCTTTCCCTGGAGCTTTCCTTAGTGCACCCCGAACTCCCCTTTTATCCACTGCTCCCTGCTCTCTCCCTGTTTCCTTCCTTTCTTCTTTCTCCTGTGCAGTATACACATGTGTGCGTGCTCATATAGCCAGAGGGATGAGTGGTGTCCTCAAGTGCTATTTGTTTTTATTGATTATTTTTCAAGATTTGTTTTTATTTTGAATACTTACTCATGTTGTTTTGCTTGCATGTATGCACATACATGCACTGTGTGCAATGCAATGACAGCAAGAAAGTAACAGAAACCCCTGGACTGCTTAGAGACAGTCTTGAGCCACCATGCGGGTGCTGGGACTCAGGTCCTCTGCAAGAGCAGTCAGTGCTTTTAACCATAGAGCAATCCCTCTACCCCTTCTTCCTCTTCCTCTTCCTCTTCCTCTTCCTCTTCCTCTTCCTCCTCCTCCTCCTCTTCTTCTTCCTCTTCCTCTTCTTCTCTTCCTCCTCCTCTTCCTCCTCCTCTTTCTCCTTCTCCTTCTTTTTTCAAGTCTGTGTTTATCACTGAACATGGAGCTCACCAACTCAGAGAAGAGGTAGGCAGGGAGCTGCAGGAATCTGCTGATTCCACCCCTCAGTACAGGGATCACAGTCATCTGCCTCCATGCCTTGCTTTCGTCTGGGTGGTGGGTGTCTGAACTCAAGTCTCTATGCTTGTTTGACAGTGGCTATATTTACTGAGCAATCTTCCCAACTGTCTTAGTTAGGTTTTTATTGCTGCTCAGAGACACCATGACCACAGCAACTCCTATCAAGAAAACATTTAACTGGTGTGGCTCTCTTACAGTTTCAGAGGTTCAGTCCATTATCATCATGGCGGGGAGCACGGAGTTGTGCAGGCAGATGTGGTGCTGGCGCTGAGAGTGCTGCATCTTGCAGGCAACAGGAAGTCGCTGATTGTCACACTTTGGGATGTTTGAGAAAAGAGATGTCAAAGCCCACCCCCACAGTAACACACTTCCTTCAACAAGACCACACCCACTCCACCTACGTCACACCTCCTAATAGTGCCACTCCTTTTGGCTGCCATTGTCTTTCAAACCACCACACCAACTCTTCACTTTCTCACATTGTCGAGACTTAAAAAAATGCTGTTTAAGTATCCAGTCTCTCACTGCTACTTCTATCCTGGTCTTTTCTTGAGCTGTGTGTCACAGTGGCCAACCTCCCTGAGGAGGAAGGCCAGCAGGCAGCCAGCTCACACGCTACACTTCCCTCTTGCCAGCGTGACGGGCCCTCCAGTCCTGGGTTCTTTGCCAGCTCCTGGCAGAGCCCCACAGCTGTTTCTGGGCTGTGTATTTGATCTGGGCTTGTGGAGGTTTGCATCTTCATGGTCATCTGGGATTGGACAGACAGCTAAAGCTAATGCTCTCGCTTCAGGCAAGAGTCTGGCTGTTGACTGTCATCAAACACTTGGAGAGAGTGTGCAAAGAAACTAACAGATGCTTGCCTGAGTGCCTCCTCTAGCTTATTAATGCTGTCAATAACATCACTTTTCTGCGTTAAGCTGGCCTTGTGCTTCAAGAGTGAACTTGGCCATGAGGTGTTGACTCTTCCCATGTTGCTAGAATCGATGGATTGCCTGAGTGAGATTGGTCTGCTTTTTATTTCTCGTTCTGTCTTTGTCAGGGTGGGTGTCGGGCTACACTGTCCTTTCCAGCGAGCTCCGCAGTGTCCCTCACTGTCTGATCTCTGTTGTGTTAGGCAGGTCTTCTAGTTTCATTTATGTCGCTGTGACAAGCCCCATGACCAAAAGCAGCCTAGGGGGAGACAATATTTATTTGGCTTACAGTTCCAGACACAATCCATCGTTGAGGGAAGAAGTCGAAGGCTGGAACCTGAAGGTCGACCTACCTTGTAGCACTGAATTCAGCAGGAATGGACTCACAGCCCAGGAAGTGCAGCAGAAACCAGGGAAGAACCTGCTTGATGACTTGCAAACAAGGTTATACTTACATAGCTTTTTTATACAGCTCAGCACCACCTGTCTAGGGAATGGTGCTTCCCACTGTGGGTTGGGCCCTCCTATGTTAATTAACAATCAAGATGATCACCCCCATAGGCCAGTATGATCTAGGTATTACCTAAATTGAGACTCTCTTCTTGGGTAATGCTAGGATTTGTCAAGTTGGCAACCAGGACAGCAAGGTTCTCTGGAGGAACAGAATTAATGGGATTTAAATATCTATAATTACTTCTCTCTGTATGTATGTATAATAAAAGGGAATTAACAGTGGCTCACACCTTTAATCCCAGCACTCAGGAGGCAGAAACAGGTGGATCTCTATGTTGGAGGCCAGCCTGGGCTACATAGTGAGTTTCAGAACAGCCAGAGCTACATAGTGAAACTCTGTCTCAAACAAACAGCAAACAAACAAGCAAAAGCAAAAAAGGGAATTTACAAGAAGGGCGTATGCACAGTCTAGGTAGTTCAAGAGTGGCCAATTGCATTCAGCATAAGCCCACAGTCTGGTAGCCGCTCAGTTCATGAAGGTGGGTGCCTTATCTGTCCTAGTCTGGCACTGGTGACTTGGCTCTTCCTGGAGAGTCACTGGTATTGAAGCCTGCATTAGAAGAACAAAGAAACTGCAGTCAGGGGTGTCAGCAGAGGATGGTGACAGTGGCAGTGGTGGTGGCGGTGGCAGAAGCAGCAGCAGTGGTGACATTTGTTGAATGCCCCCCAGGAAGAAGTGATGGTAGATAGGAAACACTGTCTTTTCCTCAGACCACTAGATCTGGGTTGCTCCTTGTAAAGGTGTCACCCACTTGGAGGATGAGCTTTCCCTTCTCTGTTAATCTCTGAAAGCACCATCACAAACATGCCCAAAGGTGTGTTTCCCAGGTGACTCCAAATCCCATCAGGTTGATAGGCCTAACCACTGCAGTCAAGCAGACTTTCACAAATCCTAGCTAGTCTTTGCTGGATGTTTAATAGATGACGTTTTCTGAGGCTAGTGTTTCACTGGGCAGAAGATGCTAAATCATGACTTTAACTTTGGACTATTCATATTTTCTATTATTGTGTTGGAAGGCACTTTCCTAGGAATTTGACAATTGAAAATATTTAAGTATCTGAAATAAAATTTCTATGTATTTATGCCATATTCTCCTATTAACCATTAATTTATAGATATACATGGAAGTATGTTTACTTTCTAATTTATAATTATAAATCAATATAAGTTGATTCATTTTATGATTGGCATGAATTATGTTTCTACATGTATATCTCTGCCCTGTGGGTGCACAGGTCTTTGAGAAGCCAGCAGAAGAGAATTCCCTGGACCTGGAGTTACAGGTGGTTGTGAGCCATCCGAAGTGGGTGCTGGGAACCTAAATAGGGTCCTCTGCAAGTGCAGTACAGCATCTCTCTAGCCCTTGGGGATGTTTCCTGAGACAAAGTCTCACTCCATGTGTTGCTCTAGCTGATCTGGAATCCAAAATGTTGCTGAGGCTGGCCTTGACACAATGTAGCTGAGGCTGGCCTTGACACAATGTAGCCGAGGCTGGCCTTGAACTGTGCCAACTCTCCTGCCACTGCCACCCAACTTGTCTCTAAAATTTTTAATTTGTCGTATGTTCCTTTAATTTGTGATTAATATTTTTAGAATGAGGCAGTTCAGTTTCTCCCCTGTGAACTGGCTTGGGTTGTCTGTGTTCTCTGGGGTGTTTTTGTCCCCATTCTTTATTATTTGTTTTCATGGCTTTGCCTTAGCTTGTTTCTCTCTTGCATATTTTTAGATAAGTTCACACATTCTCAGCTTTTCCAAAATAATTGTTTAGCACTTGAAATTTCCTTGTATACATGTTGTTTTAGTTTCATTTCTCAGATTTGACACGTGATATTCTTTTTTAAAAATATTTTTATTCATTTACTTTTACTTTTACTTATGTGTATGTGTCTTTTCATGTATGTGTATCCCATGTGTGCAGTACCCGTGGATCCCCTGGAACTTGTGTTACAGACTCTTGGCAGCCTCCGTGTGACTATGGGAATTGAACCTGAGACTTTGGGAAGAGCAGTCAGTGCTCATAATCACTCTCTCTCCATTCCCAATGTACCCCATGCAGTGAAGAATATTCTTTACTACAATCTAGGATAAGCAAGTTCCGATTTCTGCTGTGAGACTTGAACCCTAGGTCGGTTTGTTTCTCTTGATCTCCCAGCAGTGTATTTCTAGTTTTTCCTCTGTGGTCACAGGACCTGACCTAGGAATTGTTACAAGGAGCGGGGCCCCTTGTTTGTCACAGTAAACGTTGCAAATGAGACTTTGGGTGATTGCCCAGGTAGCCAGTTGTCTCTGTCATTTGTTGCACATTTTGGAAGTTGCTTGATTGCACTTCCTGCTTACTCAAGTAATATTGTTCCCCTTCTCAGATCTTCGATGGGGTTGAAGATTAAATAGTTGTAGTTACCTTCCTCATGATTTAGCCAAGCTTAATTTCAATGCAAGATTTAGACTCCTTGAAATAGAATGTTTAGTAAAACTTTTGTTATGTATTCTTTGCTTAATATTGTTTATATTGTTTGTAATTTTATATTTGGTATCTGTTCCTATTGTATATAGTTGTATTGGGTTTGGATGTATCTTGTTTAGACAAAGGGGAAGGTGATGGGGAAGCTTTGTTAACCAATCACCTTTAAGAAGTGGAGCTTAGTTAAGGCATGGCTACCTGGAGCCCAGGAAGAAAACTGGTGCATGCTCTCTCTGGGTGACTCCTGCCAGACACAGAGGAACTCTGACTTCCCATCCTTATGGCATGAGTTTCCCCTTATAAACAATTAAAAATATAATTGTTTACCTTTAATCTGACCTGGTTATTTTCGGATCAAGCTAGTTTCTACAGGGAATTGCCAAGTCTCGCAGAGTTCTGGAGATACACTTTAGCCCAGTGTGCAATCCACTTTCAAACCACTGTCTTTTGCACTATAAGGAGTGTGTACACTTATTAACAGTGTTATTCAAGTTTCCCATGTCCCCGCTGATTTAGTGATGCCCTCAATCTGTCACGGTAGTGTAGCTGTTTTGCCTCCGTGTGACATGGCTATGACTGTCTTGCAGCTGAGTGGCTGTTGTGACTTACAGAAGACCTTGGTCGTAGCATGACAATGAAATAAACAGAATGATAGGTTGACAGCCCGGTCTGTGGCTACAGAGATGAAGCTTCCCTATGGAAGGAACAGGGAGCAACAAGGAATGTCAGCTGAGATCCGATCACACTCACTACTGCTCCAGCTGCCCAATGTCTTGGGGTGCAAGTTTACAGCGAGTAATGATGGAATGGGGGTGCACTATGGGTAGATTACACACTCCAGGGGTACAGCTTTTTCTGGTAGCCCATGCTGAGAGCAGGACTTGTCGGTGATGCACTTGCCTCTGAGTCACCCATGTCCTGTGGATAATCTAATCATTGGTTCACCTATCTCAACTTAGAGGAGCCCCTTTATGGACTGTTGATGCCCTCTCTCTGGGATGAATAGAGCTTATCTCTCCAGGAAGTGTTCTGCTATAGTCAAGTCCAAGAGGTGTGTTTTCTTTAAATAAAAAAACAAAAACCTGTCAGTTTTCCTATTGTAGGGACACATCGCCGTTGTGGTGGTTTGAGTGAGAACTGTCCCCCATGGCTTATGTATCTGAACACATGGTTCCCTGTTGGTGATGCTGTCTGGGGAGGTCATAGGAGAAGTTCAGCTTTCCTGGAGGGATTACATCACTGGCGGCTGACTCTGAGCTGTCACAGCTTCATCCCACCACTAGTTCTCTCGCTCAGTTCCCTGTGGTGGTTGAAAATGTGATCTCCCATGCTTGCCCCTTGCTGACACACCTTTTCAGCATGATGGACTCTCCCTCTGAAACTTTAAATCCAAACAAGCTCTTTCTTCAGATGTCTTGGGTCCTGGTGTTGAAACACAGCAACATAAAGGTAGCTACAAGTTACCTGAGAGATGCTGCAGCCCTCTGTGAAGGAGTTCATTTTGGTTCCAGTAAAGCTTTGCTTTAGAAGGTCTGTTTGATTCAATGTGACAGCTGCCCCTCAGGCTCTCCTTTGATTAGAAGTCACCCATCATTCTCTCCGCTGCCTCTGTACTCCTGCTTGTCTAAATCTTTGTTTCAGAAAGTATTTCCTTTTTTTATAAAAAGAACGTGGAGAGGGCTGGAGAGATGGCTCAGCAGTTAAGCGCACTGGCTGCTCTACCAGAGGTCCTGAGTTCAATTCCCAGCCACCACAAGGCGGCTCACAACCATCTGTAATGAGATCTGGTGTCCTCTTCTGGTCTGCAGGCATATATGCATACATAATAAATAAATAAATCTTTAAAAAAGTATCTTTTATAAATTGTTGGTAGAACTGGAGAGACAGCTAAGAACATTGATGCTCTTGCTGAGGACCCTGTTTTAGTTCCTAAAACCCACATGGTGACTCACAACCGACACTCTTTTCTGTCCTCCATGGGCACCAGGCACACAGTTGATACAGTCATACATAAATACCTAAATAGACCAAATCCAATCTGGTTGACAATAAAAACAAACCATAATAATAAAACACATTGTCTTAATCACTGTTCTACTGCTGTAACAAAACACTATGATCTAGGCTACTTATATAAGAAAGCATTTAATTTGAGGCTCACAGTTCTGGACGGTTAGAGTCCATGATCATCATGTTGGGGAACATGGCAACAAGCAAGCAGGCATGGCACTGGGATGGTAGCTGAGAGTTCACACCTGATCCACAAACAAGTCAGAGAGAAAGAGACATCAGGAATGACATGAGCTTTTTAAACCTCATAGCCCACCCCCAGTGACATACTTCCTCCAACAGAGCCACACCTCTTAATCCTTCCCAAACAGTTCCATGAACTGGTGTTCAAGTATTCAATTATGAAAGCCTATGGGGCCATTCTCACATTCTCATTCAAACCACAGGGGTTTTTTTTTGCTTTTTTGTTTTGTTTTGTTTTGTTTTGCAGAGTCAGGCATAATTTTTTTCTTTTACAAGACTGTTTAAGTGATGTGTATAATTCCTGGCACTGTAGATTTTTTAAAAAATTGATCCTTCTTTGTTCTACTCTTTCTCTGGGTCTTGTTTTTCATGTTCTGAATTACTTATGGGCCTGGGTGGTAACCCTTGTCGGGATAGTTTGCAAATATTCTGCCCCATCTTCAGTTGTCTCTTCACTGTCCTGATGGCTTCCTTTGCTGTGCAGAAGCATCACAGTTGGCTCTAACCCCTTTATCTATTTTTGCTTCTGTTGTCTGTTTTTTCTTTAATTCTTATTTGTGTGCATGTGTGTGTGTGTGTGTGTGTGTGTGTGTGTGTGTCTATGTGAGAGTATGCCACGTGTGTGTGGGTTCCAGTGGAGGCCAGGTGAGGGTGTCAGATCCCCTGGACTGGAGTTACAGGTGGTTGTGAGCTGCCCAGTGTGGGTGCTGGAAACGGAACCTGGGTTCTCTGTAAGAGCAGCACACACTCTTAACTGCTGAGCCTACTGGGATCTTATTAAAATAAACAAGCAAGCCTTTTGGTATTGTTCTTTGGTTCCTGTTCTGGTTTCTCTGAATGACGGACTGTGATATGGAACTGTCAGATAAAATAAACCTTTTATTTCCCAACTTGCTTTTTTTACTTTTAAATTTTGAAAATTTATTAGATTCTTTTAAAAAATACCAATTCAAGTTCCCACTCCTTCCCCTCCTCCCATTCCCTCCACACACCCTCCCATCCTACCCCCATCTAATCCTCAGAGAGGCTAAGGCACATTCATTTGTGGAAGGTCCAAGACCCTCCCTACCATATCTAGGCTGAGCAAGGTATACATCCAAAGAGAATAGATCCCCAAAATCCAGTACCTGCATTAGAAATAAATCCTGGTGCCACTGCCAGTGGCTCCACAGCTTTCCCAGCCATGCAACTGTCAGCCACATTCAGAGGGACTAGTTTGGTACTATGCTTGTTCCTTCCTAGTCCAGCTGGAGTTGGTGAGCTCCTATTAGCTCAGGTAAGCTGCTTCAGTGGGTGTCCCCATCATGGTCTTGACCTCTTTGCTCATATTCTCACTCCTCCCACTCTTCAACTGAACTTTGGGAGCTCAACCCAGTGCTCCGATGTGGGTCTCTGCCTCTGTTACCATCAGTTGCTGGATAAAGGTTCTATGGTGATGTGGTGATGAAGATAATCATCAGAGCTGGGTGGTGGTGACACACGTCTTTAATCCCAGCACTCGGGAAGCAGAGGTATGCAGGTCTCTGTGAGTTCAAGGACAGCCTGGTCTACAAGAGCTAGTTCCAGGACAGACTTCAAAGCTACAGAGAAACCTTGTCTCAAAAAAAAACCAAACAAACAAAAACAAAAGCAAAAAACAAAAAAGATGATCATCTGACTACAGGGCAAGTCAAGATGGGGGGGCCCTCTCCTCTATTGCTTAGGGTCTTAGGCTGGGTCATTCTTTTGGATTCCTGGGAATTTCTCTAGAGCCAGGTTTCTGCTAACCCTATAATGGCTCCCTCAGTCAAGATATCTCTTTCCTTCCTCTATCTTGACTGTCCCATTCCCTCACATTCTCCTCAACCTTCCCCTTCTCCCCTTTTTTCCCCTTCTACCATCCCTTCTCCCCCCACCCCATGCTCCCAATTTTGTCAGGCGATCTTGTCTGTTTTCAATTTCTAGGTGGGTCTATATATGCTTTTCTTAGGGTTCACCTTATTACTTAGCTTCTCTAGGATAATGAACTTTAGGCTCAATGTCCTTTGTTTATAGCTAGTATCCAATTATGAGTGAGTATATACCATATTCATCTTTTTGGGTCTGGGTTAAGTCACTCAGGATAGTGTTTTCTAATTCCATCCACTTGTATGCAAAATTCAAGATGTCATTGTTTTTTTTACCGCTGAGTAGCACTCTAATGTGTGAATGTGCCACATTTTATTTATCCATTTTTAGGTTGAGGGGCATCTAGGTTGTTTCTAGGTTCTGGCTATTACATATGCTATGCGCATAGTTGAACAAATGCTTTTGTAGTATGATTGAGCATCTTTTGGGTATATGCCCAGGAGTGGTATTGCTGGATCCTGAGGTAGGTTGATTCCCAATTTTCTGAGAAACTGCCACACTGATTTCCAAAGTGGCTGTATAAGTTTGCATTCCCACCAGCAATGGATGAGTGTTCCCCTTACTCCACATCCTCTCCAGCATAAGTTGTTATTAGTGTTTTTGATCTTAGCCACTCTGACAGGTGTAAGATGATATCTCAGAGTTGTTTTGATTTGCCTTTCCTTGATTGCTAAGGATGTTGAACATTTCCTTAAGTATCTTTTGACTATTTGAGATTCTTCTGTTGAGAATTCTCTGTTTAGTTTTGTACCCCACTTTTTAATTGGGTCATTTAGAATTTTAATGTCTAATTTCTTGAGTTCTTTATATATTTTGGAGATGAGTCCTTTGTCTGATGTGGGGTTTGACAAGAACTTTAAGTCTTTGAAGAAAGAAATTGAAGAAGATACCAGAACATGAAAAGATCTCCCATGCTCTTGGCTAGGTAGGATCAACATAGTAAAAATGGCAACCCTACCAAAAGCAATCTATAGATTCAATGCAATCCCCATCAAAATCCCAACACAATTCTTCACAGACCTTGAAAGAACAATAATCAACTTCATATAAAAAACCCCTAGGATAGCCAAAATAATTCTGTGCAATAAAAGAAGTTCTGGAGGCATCACCATCCCTGACATAAATCTCTATTACAGAGCTACAGTAATGAAAACAGCTTGGTAGTGGCATAAAAACAGGGAGATGGACCAATGGAATCGAATTGAAGACCTGGATAGTAGTCCACACACCTATGAAAACCTGATTTTTGACAAAGAAGCTAAAATTATATGATGGGAAAAAAAGCATCTTCAACAAATGGTGCTGGCATAACTGGATGTCAACATGTAGAAGAATGAAAATAGATCCATATCTATCACCATGCACAAAATTCAAGTCCAAATGGATTAAAGACCTCAATATAAATCTGACCCCACTGAGCCTGATAGAAGAGAAAGTGGGAAGTAGTCTTCAGGGCATGGGCACAGGATACCACTTCCTAAATATAACCCCAGTAGCACAGACACTGAGAGTAATAATAAATAAATGGGACCTCCTGAAACTGAGAAGCTTCTGTAAAGCAAAGGACATGTTCTATAAGACAAAAAGGCAGCCTACTGAATGGGAAAAGATCTTCCCCAACTTACTTTTTGCTTTGGAGTTTTATCACAGCAATAGAAACCCAAACAAAGACACAGACACATAATTTTAAAAAAAATCTTACCCACAAAACAGCAACAGAACGCTTGCCCAAACCTGTACCTGGCACCACGCTTCTTGTTCTGTTCTTGTCCACCATTTATTTCTCTTGGCTTCAGTTTTCTCAAGCCAGCACATTCCACTCCCATCCAAGCTCAGATATTTCTGATCTATATTTCATTATTTTGACATTTATTCAGTTTAGACATTTTAACACACCTAACTCTTCAAGACTGAGCCAGCCAATGTCTGCAGCGGGCTGTGGAGTAGCCCAGGCACCGGAGAGTACATTACTCTCTTATTCTACCTTCTAATCTTTAGTTTGCTTGCATTGATCCTGCTCCAGAAGACCAATGTTATTGTTGTTCCCCCTGGATACTTGAGACCCAACCCAGCTGCCTCCTGTCTTGCTGCTCAGTTCCTTCTAGAATGGGAGAGGAAGGCGGTGGAGGGAAGTCAGAGTTGAAAGACACCCCATTTGTTCTCTGAGCTCTCTGGGTCTCATCCTGTAGCCCCCAAGCAGGATATGAGGACCTGCTGATTTCCCAGCTCATAGGGCTTGATGCCTACAGGCTAACTCCACATGAATTTCCTCGATTCTATCAAGGCCTTGGCTGCATGAGGCATGGCTCAGAGTGACTCCAACCCGGTGGAGGCTACCCTGAGACCTTCCCACTGCCAGGAGCCTCTGCTGCCTCTACCCACCCTTCCTTTCCTAAGCCTTACTAAAAAGGGCTTCTGATTGTAGATATGTGTCTTCTGTGGCTTGGAAGACATCTCTCAAGGTAGTGAGAGCCCTTTCTCTGAAATACGAGCGTGATAAAGACAGGCCTCTGTCACCCAGTTTAAGGGAAGCAGACATAGTTGGGTAGGACAGAAAAGCGCCTATGGTATCCACCAGAGCAGCCCTTTGCCCTCTGCTCTTCTCCACATTGCCGGAGTCCCCTTCTCTCTTCCCTGTTGCCACCTCCAAAACACTGACACGTGCACACAGCACACACATCTGTGTTAGAGTCGCTCAGTGTATCTGTTTGCACTATTTTAAATAACACCTATAGGAGACTATCTTTGGAAGACCTGAAGCTCAGTTGGTTTCATTCTCGGGCCAGTGGGAAAATGTTCCAGTGGTCTCTGGCAAGGAGGGTTTTGGGATCTTATTGTTTAGGTTCCTGCTGGGTTCCTCTGCACTGCCTAATTCGTGAGTGGTGATCCATCATGGACACTCCTGTAGGCTTTATGTGTCTGCCTGTATTAGTATTACTTCTCCATAGGCAGTCTTACTTTCAAGGTAGGAACAGTAGGACTGTTGTATGAAATGGTGTATGGAAAGCATTTATCCATCATTCATCTATCCAATTTTCCATTCATCCATCCATCTATTCATCCATCCATCCATCCAGATACCCATATATTATTCATTCAATTTTTCATCCATTTACCGTCTACCTGTAATTCATTTAACCATTATTCATCCAATAAATTTTTGTATCCATCCATGTTTCCATTCATACATCCATCCACTCACTCATCCAATATTCTGTCCATCATCTATCCTTTCCATTCATACAGCATCCATCACCATTCATCTGTCATTCTTCTCTCCATTATCTGTCTGCCATGTGCTTATCATCCATACATCCACCCACCCACCCACCATTCATCCATCCACCCACCCACCATCCATCCATCCATCCACCCATTACCCATCGATCCATCCACCCATCATCCATCCATCCATCCACCCATCATCCATCCATTCACCCATTACCCATCGATCCATCCACCCATCACCCATCCATCCATCCATCCATCCATCCACCCATCACCCATCCATCCATCCATCCACCCATCATCCATCCATCCATCATCCATCCACCCATCATCCATCCATCCATCCACCCATCATCCATCCATCCACCCATTACCCATCGATCCATCCACCCATCATCCATCCACCCATCATCCATCCATCCAAGTTTACGTCTACTTGCATTCATTGATTCATCCACTATTCTTCTGCCATCCACCATTCTGCATCCATTTTAATTAATTCATCCATCCCAATTTCCATCTATTGTAGGAGACAGCTTGCCATTTTCTTCAGCCCTGGGGTGTGTGTACATTTAAGACATCAGGCAAACAGGAAACTTCACAGATATAGGCAAACACTGGAAGGAGTGGGCCTGGATGTGTTAGGTAAAGAGCTGCACTGGTGAAGAGTGAGTGGCTCCTTATGTCTTCCCACACCTCCCTCTCAACCACTTACGGGCTTCTATGGGCCTGGGGATTTCAGCAATAAACAAAAGCAGAGTTACTAGTAACTTTTTCTTTTCTTTTTTAGATTTTTAAATATAGTTTTAAATTTTAAGATTTATTTTTGTGTAAAAGTGTTTTGCCTGCATGTATGTATGTTCACCACAGATAGTTGTGATCTTTTCTGTGTGTGCTGGGAACCAAACCTGGGTCCTCTGCAAGACCAACAAGAGTTCTTAACTACTGAGCCGCCACCCACCCCAGCCCTGTAGCAAGAGGTTTTGAGAAGATTCACATGAGAAATGGCAGGACCAAACCCCCTCATTTCCTCTCATTTAGGCTGAAACCCAGTAACAGAGCCATAGCTGGGCATGTGCTGTTTGGAGGAGTAAGAACAGGCTGTGCCTTTGGGTAGAGAGGAGCCGATGATCCAGCTGTGAATTCTTGACCCTGTGCTGTGTGAGGAGCAGCTATGACAAACTTCTCAATATTCATCAGAAAGGGGAACTGCTCTGCTCTCCAGTTGAAAGTACAGCACTGAGCGTTGGAAGACTGCGGTGTCCCCTGCTAGGTGGGCCGCACATGGCCTGGACCCCCGTCTGTTGCTCTGAGATGCCTCACCAGTGCGCAGAACAGGCTTACTCTGAGCCACAGGGCTGGGTAGCCACACCTTAGGGGGCTTTGGGGCTAGACCTCATGTATACAAGCCCTGGCTGGCTTTGTAGCAGGAGAGTGGTGTGTGTGTGTGCGTGTGTGTGTTCCAGGGAACTGGAATGTGTCCAGGGTAATTTCAATTCCCCTCACCCTCAAGTATCCATGCTCTGAAAATTTAGGAAGTATAATTTAAAAAAATTTTAAGTGTCTGTATAGGGGGCTGGAGAGATGGCTCAGTGGTTAAGAGCACTGATTGCTCTTCCAGAGAAATCGGATTCAATTTCTAGCACCCACATGGGAGTTCACAGCTGTCTGTAACTCCCGTTCCAGAGGACCCAACACCTGTGACAAAATACCAATGCACATAAAATAGAAGTAAGTCAATGAAAGCGTATGTGTGAGTGGATGACACATGTGTGTGATACCTGTGGAGGCCAGAAGTGGGTGTCAGAACCTTTGTAACTGGAGTGGCAGGGAGGGATGAGCTGCTCCATATGGGCACCAGAAGCCGAACTTGAATTCTCTAAAGAGTAGCAAGTATGCAACCACCTGAGCCATCTCTTCAACCCTGGAAATGAAATATTATCGGCAGAAGTCGTCACCAGGACTCTTTCACCATGTTCCATGGCACTCTCCCCGGCTTCTGAACGCTTACAGCCTGCCTCTGGGAGGATGCTGAGGTCGGCCATTCTTCTTGTCCACAAGTCACGCTTGCTGAGGTTTCCTCGGCTGATGATCAGGGGTCTGTCCATTGGGACTGACAGTTAATGAACCTCCTCAGGCCCTCCATAGGCGAGTCTTCTGGGCGTCTACCCCAATACTGCTGGTACGGACTTCCCAACTTTGTCAGCCAGTTCTGAAGGTCATGTGTTTTCTCAATACCTGTGTTCCTTTCTCGGAGGAGAGCGACCGCAGTGAGGAGGGGTTCTTAGCGGGCGCCCAGGGCTGTGCCTGGCAAGCCACTCAGCTGCTGGCCACGCATGCCCTTGGCCCAGGCATCTCCAAACCCTGGGAGCTTCCTGCGCTGTGCTCAGATAACGCCCAGGGAGGCCCGGGCTGGGCACACCTTGCCTTGCTGTCCACTGAAGTTTGAGATGAGAACCTGTGTGCAGAACCAGGCTTGTTTGTTTTCACAGGTGGGTGAGTACCGGTCGGGTTGGCTCTGTTCTCTGTAAGTGCCAATCACACAGCACCAAGCAATCAGCCACCTCATGGAGGAAAACAATCAATCTTTCATGAGGCTCTCACACCCGCCCTCGAATGACAAACACTTTAATTCCAAATTAAATACAGCAACACAGTTCTGATGAGGCCGTTGTTCCAAAGCACCGTCATTTTCCATCTCTTTTGGAGTCGATTAAATTAGTCCTAATTAGAGGGAGGTAAACAGCTCTGGAGGACATGCCTTTGCTGTGGAGGTTGCCTGTTGCCTGAGAAGGGGAGCTATCTGTGCGCCCTCGGTCCTGAGCTCTCTGAATCTGTCTGTGATGAACTGTGGCCCGAGGACTTGGGCAGTCCTGGCAGTCAGAGCAGGGATATATGACCCCTGGACTCCTCCTGGTTCCAATTGCACATTCCCCATGGAAAAGAGGACCGTGCAGTGTTAGTGGCTGGATCCAGCTGAGGACGAGTTTGACCATAGGCATCTATCTCTTCCGGGTCACAGAACAAAGCAGCCGAATAAGCCAACACTTGTCCGAGGCCTCAGTCTCACTGCTCTGTAGATGGAGAGTCGCCTGCCATGCCTCTGCTGGACGGTGCAGCCTGGTGGGTAATAACACCACCAAGAACAGAAGCATCTCCTGTCTCTGTCCTGTGCACCCAAGCCAGGCAGAGTGAGACACCTTACAGCTGCCTGGGAAGCTCCTGCCAAACAGGCCTGATGTTTGTTAACCGGATGTCTGATGTGAGACTTGACTGCTCTCCAGACGATGCCTCTATGACAGCTTCCACCTTGTTTGACTCTGTGTATACATGTGACCCTGTCTAAATGCCCAGGTGCCATCCCTGTGCTCTTTGCTTGGCAAGACTGAATATCAGTGAGGTTCTTGGAATGGGGCCCTGGTGTTCCCCCTTTGACAAGGCTGAGGCATTGGTAGAGTTCAGTCTGATGCCTTCTCTTCCAGCAAACCTACCTGGGACCTTCCATCTACCTAAGAGGGGTTCTGCCTTCCGTGCTGACCTAGTTCCCCACCTCTGTATCCCAGGACTTCACTGTCTCTCATCTGTTCTTCCTGTATTATGTTTCAATCCTATTCTGACTGTCAGACACAGAGAGTATGGCTCAATGGGGAGTGCTGCCCAGATGCTTATGAACAAGTGTGTGTGTGTGTGTGTGTGTGTGAGCATGCAGACATGCATACGAGGTCACATGTCACGTGTGTGCATTTATATTTTGGATCTTCCTGTACGATGTTCCACCAGGATTGTAGTGTAGACTGGAGACCCACCCCCTTCCAAGGAACTCTGTGGGAAGATGGAAGTCTGGGGGCACATCCTTCTCCATGACAGAGCCAGAACTCTGGGAGTCAGAAGCTGCATTACTCTTGCTTGAGGTCCCTTGGGGTACGGAGGTGTTCGCACCGGGCTTTGCTGTTCTGTTTGCCCTGCTGCCAAGTGTCTGATGCTGTCTTTTGGCAGTAAAACCGTCAAAGCCCAGCTGAGTGAGCGGAGTAGCAAGCAGTTGTAAACAAATCCTGAGTGGACGGTCTTGGTGAGTTCCACCGTCTCCCCTCTGTGCCCATCAGCCTCATGCACAGCTCGTCAGGGTAAGCGAAGGAAGCACTACATTTGGGCTCTGCTGTATTTTGTTATCTGTTTGCTCGCCTCTAAAACTCCAGTGAATAGACCAGATGCCGTTTCCATGGCAACCTCCTCTCCTCCAGCCCTGGATGCTCAGAAAGCCAGTATTCAGCATAATCTTCCCAGGGTCTCCCGGCTCCAGGGGGCTGTTTAGCAGAATGGGAGCTGTGATGGGTGGTCCTGCCTGTGTCTTCCATGGTCACCTCCCTTCCAGGGCACCAGGAGTTAGGTTTTGGTGATGTGGCAAGATTTCAAGATTTGGTGAGTGGCAGATTTCAAGAGTGACAATCGGAGAGAGACCTGAGAATGAGTTGCAAACCAACTGGTCCTTCTTACTTTTAAGGACCATTGAGTCCTCAAAACTATGGTGGGGACTGTCACTAGTCACCTTTGTTATACAGAGGGACAAACGGGGGCATGATTCAGTGAGGACTAAGTCTTAGAATCTCTTCTTTGCCCTCCACATGGGGCAACAAAAGTCCCCAGCTCACATTTTCCCCTATGGGTGGCTCCCCCAGACTGTGTCCCCCAGCTTCTTGAAGCCCAGGCAGGGCCAAACTGTGGCCTCTGAGGTGGACACCTGCAGGAGGCCTGATTTGGTCACAGCTCTCACAGGCCTGCTGGGTTGTTCGGTGCTTGGGTTCAGCTGCCCAACAGAGTTTTTTGGACAGTGTCTGCAGATGGCTCACCAACCTGTGATCACACCAACAGAGGCAGTCTGACATGGCCACCTGGTCTACCTGCTCCTCCTTGAACCTAAATTGGTGGCAGGTCCGATTCAGTTTGAAACTCGGCATACATTGGCAACTTTCAAAGACCCCCAAGCCAGGAATAACTGATCTAGAACAACAAGCATTGGTGATCGAGAATCTTCGCACTAACTTGTGAGCTTCTTCGGAACAGCAGGGCTCTGATGCATTAGTCTAGGAGTTTCTGTTGGACCACCCTAGCTCAGATGTTCAGGGGCTGCCGTTAGAGCAGCCATCTCTCAAGTAGAGCTGGAAGCTGCTTCCAGGTGCCTGACCTCAGGTCTGTGCCAGCCTCTTTATCTGTGACCCTGGCAATGGCCGAGCCTACTGGACACACCTGTGAGGCTCTCTCCGGATCATCCATTTCTGTTGCTATCTTTCCAGTCCTTTGGAGAGGTTACTATTGCTTCTCTTCTCAAGACAAGGAAATAGAGGCTCAGAGATGGCAAAGGCATTGCTACAGGCACAAAGCTGCCGTCCACAGTTGAGACTATCTGTGCCTAAGAATCATGTGGTCTGACCCTGCTGCCAGAGCATAGGGCGTGATGCGTCACTCAGCTCGGAGCCTCATACACCAAGCTGGAGTCTTGCTTGCCACTACCCATCCCATTCCTCGCTTGCCACTACCAGTTCCTTCCTTTTTCCCACCCCGTGGTTGCTTCCTATGGGCAAAGCCGAGGGTGCCACTAGATACAAGTCCCACTACACCTTGCAAGATCCCACAAGTCCCTTGGGGGTCCACTAGCTTCCCAGTGCCTCTCCATAAGAAGCACTGTGGTGTTGGGAGCCCTTAGCCTGAGAGACAGGTCGCCAAAGGGACAGACCTCCCTCCTCAATATTCTATCAGTTGTGGTCTTGACCCCGGAAGTGACTTTCTGTCATTTGTGCAAGGAACAGATACCATTAGCTGTCACTTAAGGGCACAGCGTTCCTGGACTGCCAAGGCCCTGGCTCTGTGTGCATCTTAGGGCGGTAACTCTGAGTACACTGGATGCCTGTATCTCAGAGGAAGTGGCGGGGTGCCACCCTGGCTTTGTCATCTGTCACATCGTCATGTCTGTCACTTACATGCTCCCTAGCAGACACACTATAGCCACTACAGTCAGTGACCGCTGGCTCGCCTTTCTGACCCTCAGCATCCTTGTCTGTAAAGTGGGTGCTGACAGTGCACCGATCTTGACTTGTCAGGGTTCCCTTTTTCCGTGAGGCCCTCCCCAGGATGCATGGAGACCATGGTAGACTGAGCAATGATCTTTTTGAAGATGTCCTTTCTTTACCCTGGGGCCATTGAAGGCGTTTCAAGTTCCCCATTAAGGTTCTGTGTTGAAGGGCTTGATCCCCAGCTGGTGGTGTGACTGGGAAGTGATTGGGTCACTGGTGTACTAACTCAGCAATGGGTTCATGGGTGGGTGGGTGCTTGGGAGGTGGGGCCTGGTTGGAAGTGGGCCACAGGAGGTGTGTCTTTGAAGACTGTTTTGTCCCCCAGCCCCTTTCTGTCTCTGTCGCTTGTCCACCATGAAGTTCCTTACTATGGACTCAAGAGGAATGGAGCCAAGTGACAGACAGAAGCCCCAGAAACCCTGAGATGGACTATTCCTCCTTTGAGGTGATTTCCTTTTTCTTTTTTAAAAATTTATTTATCTATTTTATATATTTGAGTGCTCCATCTGCATGTATGACTTTATGCCAGAAGAGGGCACCAGATCCCACTAGAGACAGTTGGGAGCCACCAATGTGGGTACTGGGACTTGAGCTACAGGACCTCCAAAGGAGCAGCCAGTGCTCTTAACCGCTGAGCCATCTCTCTAGCCCCGTAAGCTAATTTTCTAAAGTGTTTATCACAGGAGAGTGACTAACACAGGCTGCCTTCTACCAGGAAGTTCTCAATTTTTGGCAGATGGTTACCATTGGCAATGTCATCTTGTGTCTGTAGAATCCAGCTGGCCCCAGAGGGGTCACCTGTGGCTGTTCAGATGGGCTGGGCTGATGGCTTCAGCAAGTGGTTTCCTAGATGCTGGTTCTCAATGTAGGACCCAGCCGTGACAAGCTCAATAGAGGCCCGAGTCTCAGTAGTTTACCCTAAGACAATACCTGGTTCCAAGAAAGACCACAAACTGAGGCTACCCAGGCACCAACCCGGAACAGATCATCCAAAGGAAATTCGTAATGTTCCAACCATGGTAGATAGGATCACCTGCCAGTAGACACCCATTGCTTTTCATAAGGACACCACTAGACCAATGTCAGCCAATCAGGGGTCCTGAACCTTATAAATCCCGCACCCCCACTTCTGCTATTATAAAAACCCAACCCCAACTGAGCTCAGGCTCTTCAATCATTTCAATACCTTGGACACAAGGAGAGCCCAAGTTTGCAACCTTGTGTAAGAATGAAGGCTCTTTGCTTTTACATACAGGACTCGGTCGGTCTCCTAGTTGGTTTTGGGGGGACTCCATAATCTTGGCATAGCACTCAAAATGAGTGCCCAGATCTTATTTAAACAGTCAAGAAAGGGGGTATTGGCTCAGTGGTTCCAGAGTATTACAGAATGTGGTCCTTCTAGCAAAATGGCCATCATCTTCATTAGAGGCAAGCTGTCAGACTTGTGAGAGACTTTCATGGGTTGGCCTGTTAACAGTTGGTGTTCTCTGACAGAAGGAGGGGTCCAGGGTCATTGGATCCTCACTTAAGATTTCAGTGTCTCCCTCCGGCACCTACCAGCTCTTTGTGGGCAGTTCTGTCCTCACTGCGTGTGGCCCTGGGGAAGGATGGAGACGCGCTACATCTGTAGGCTGAGAAAAGTTAGCTGAAGCATTCTAAGCTGTGGCTGTGGGGAAGCTGGGTGAAGACTTCCCAGTGTGGCAACTTTGGGGTCACCCACGTTCCTGTAGGCAACCCTTCACCCATACTTTGTAAGTGAACCCAATAAGTCATTGGTTCCCCAGGTTGAATCTGGTGGAATCATACTTTGATTTGTCATTGAGAGCTCATAAAGGCAGGGTAGGCATTATTCATGTCTCCCCAGGGGAGAAATTCTCAAGGCCCAGAGCCCACGGTTTTAGTCACAGAGCCCAGCTCAGGTGAGAGAGTGTGGGGAACAAAGCTGTGCTTGGAGGCTCCAAGAAAACCCAGGGATTTTGAGTGCCCCAGCTTGGTGACTTGTGCTGTCTGTGAGGCTGACTCTGTCTGTCCCACAGGTCATTCCCAACCCTGCCCTTGCCCCACCTCTAGCCCCTGCAGCAGCTCCAAGCATGCCCACAGCCCTTGCTGTACCCTCCCTCACCTCTCAGGCATGTCCACCTTCCTGGCCCTCCTACTGCTGCCGGCACATGACGGGGGTGGGGTGGGGTGGCTCGCGAGCTGCGAGCTGCGGTTATACACACACTCTGGTGGACACTAATGCTAATGGTACAATTATACAGAATGAGAGAAGCTGTTGAGATGCATGCAACCACAGCCTGTCTTGTGATAAAAACAGTTTCTCCTTTTACCCCGGTCAAGAAACACAGTGGAATCTGAACATCGATTTTTGATGTTTTATTTCTCAGTGGCTAACGTGGCAAAGAGAGGGGCCTTTCACCCCAGTAATGGGAAATACAATTTTTAGGCCAATAGCACAATTGCAAAGCCCTCTTTGAAGTCATTAAGAGCCACGAGAGCTTTTGTGCCCAGCAGAATGTTGTCCTGTTGACACTTGGCGCCTGAGCACAAAGCAGCTGTGCAGGCGCGGGGGAGGAGCGGCGAGAGCTGGCTTCTCCAGCCGCTGCTCTGGTGTAGAGCAGCCTCAGCACTTCAAAGAGAAGAGAACCAGGTCATCCATGGGGCCTGTGGAGCCTGGGGCTGGCCAGGCATCCGTGTCTGTGGTTATTTCCCACATCTGGGTGTGAGCTAAGGCGACCTACGGCGGGTGACAATGTGCCGCCCAGCAGCACAGGCTGCAGGAAGTGATTATTTCCCTAGGAGACTGAACAGATCGAATCCTCCAAGCAGATGCCACCTCAGCTTCTGCTTGTGTCCTGCCAGGTGAAGGGCCTCTGCCAGCGATTTATTGGTGGCCATTTAGGGTCAGGCAGTAGTGTGGCCAGGCGCTTAAGACAGTGTTGTCTGGCATGCTGGGGCGGGGGGAGGTCTTAACTCTGCTTGCTTGGGTAGGGCAAATCTTACTTTGACAAAGGTCTCCATGCCATGGGAGATACTGTGACTTACCAGGTCCTGTAACTTTATTAGAAATGTCCTGTCTGCTTGGCAGGAAGAGTGATCAATACAGGGTCTGCCAAACAGTCCTGGTTCTCAACAACCTCCTTTCCCAGCACTCTTGTGCCTCTGTTTTCCTGTCTGTGAAATGGACTTGTTCTGGGGCCATTTCCTGTACCACTACTGCTGTACTTCCTGTACTATTGTGGTTGATGTCTTCAAGGCTGTTGTTGGGCCCACACTGAGGTCCCTGACAGCTGGTCTACCCAGCATCATGGGATAGACCTTCGGATGTCCTTCTAGCCCCACGCTATGGAGCTGAGTGATCTTTCCAGTATCTCTTTAAAAATTTAAGCTGTGTGATATAGTTCTGCTGGGGGGCATAGGACTCGGGCCTCAGCACAGGCTTTCAAAGTGTAATTGTAATATTTTGTTGGGAGAACATTGACCCTGAGAGCAGCCAAAGCTTTTAAGATATTAGCACAGTGAAGTGAGCTTGGCCAGGCCTTGCACAGGTCTGCTCAGGGGAGAAGGCAGTTCACTCCTTGAGTCTCCTGGCTGGGCACTCTGCGTGGCTGTGGGTGACCTCAGGAACACTGCCATGAACCTGTAACTTAGGGCCATGGCGGTCCAAAGGAACACGTAGATCCTCTATAGGAGAGAGAGGGAGAACCAGCAAATGTAGCAGCTTGCCTGCAGTAATGTCCGGGATTCTTTTGGTCTGGTGGCGTGGGGTCGATCCTGATGACATTTGACTGATTCAGGAGCCACCTTATACAGTGGGAAGGACAGGGTTGTTCTCCAAGGGGGAGTGCCCAGGAAAGGTTCTCATTGTGTCCTGGGGTCCTCAAGGCAAGATTCACGCACCAAGGTGGTCTGACAGATGGCTTGGTCCTCACCTTGGTCTCTAGTGGCATACCCTGGAACAGATGACATCAGTCTGTAACCGAAGTCTGCCTTGTCAACCCTCCACTGCAGTGTGGGTCCCAGAAGAGGTCAAAGCTTAAGGACAGGTGCTGGGGTTTGGGGGTGCTGGGGTTTGGGTCGAGGTGTCTCATTTCTGCTCTCTCTAGCCTGGCTTCCTGGCAGGCTTCTTGGACCCCAGTCTAGCTGTTTCCTACGTAAAATGGGGCTGGGGATAAAAGCCTCTGGTGAAGTCCTCACCAAGAGCAAGATGACCACTGCAAAGAAACTACTCGGGACTTAAAATGCTGGAATGCACGGTGACAGGCTGGTGCGTAGAAGGCAACCTAGGTGCTACTGAGGCTGCAGAGGCCTCCATTCCTGAGCCGTCTGAATTTTGAATCAGAAGATAAGAGCTATGATGAGAGCATCCCCAGTCACTCCGAGCCCTGCTGAGGCAGGCCCACTCAAGTGGGATTGTTTAAGAAAGGGCTGTGGGTCAAGGTTGACTTTTCCTTAGCAAATAACTTCCCCAGGTACCACAAAGTCACTCTGCTAGTGTGTTCCCTGGGGTAAGAACAAAACAGCTCAAAATGAAATGTCTCCCAGAGCACTTAGGAATGCCTGATGGAGCTGTGTATCGCTTGGGTGCTAATCTCTGTTCTTCATTAATTAAGAAACAGGGTGGAGCTGAGGGGAAGCCTTCAGGAGCAGCAGGTGCTACAGTGTTAGGCTGGCTCCCAGCCTGGGGCTCTCAGCTGCACAGAGTAGGGTTCTCCGAACACCCCTGAGTCTGAGGACAGAACCGCCGAGCCAGGAGCTGGGCTAGCCAGTCTTCTGCAGGGCCCTGCACTAATAAGATGGTTGGTTTGGTCTGTAAGCGGATTGTACAGCTAACTAATGTGCCTGTACCTTGCAATTATTCATGGCCTGTGATTGCTCTGCCTGAGTTTTCAATACATTATTCATATACTGAAGACATTTTTTTTTCCGGTGCTCACAGCAGAGAGGAAAAGGCAAGCCCATGGCCAAGGCAACGTGGGAATTTCCTCAGCAGGGAGTGGGTGATGTAGTCCGGAACATGGGCTGGGCAGGGGAGACAGGTATAAGCGCTGAGAGAGCCTGCGAGGAGCCTCCTGCAACTTGGGGCAAAACCTAGTCTCTTGGAAGAGGGGGTTCTTCCTCATCCTCCTGGACTCTGCATTACTCCCCCAGGCTGGATCCCTCTTCATGAGCAAGGTGGCTTCCCACGCAGAGCAGATCTCCACAGAAGAGCGCAAGGTCCAAAACAAGGCCTTGAGTAGATTCAGGAGGCATGCACACCTGTTAATCCTGGCAGGCCTCAGAGAAGCCAGTGCTGGGTGACCTCTGATTCCCAGAGACCTCTCTTGCTCAAGATCACCCTCCCTGAGGCAAGCGCAGGAATGGAGGGGTCAGCATATGCATTCCGGAAGGCCTTACAATCCCACGAGCATAAGGAGATCAAGATGAGTTAAAAAAAAAAAAAAACACCCTGAAGAGCCACATAATGAGGAAGGAAGCTTTGAACAGAACCACACTGGACGATCAAGATGCCTCGTTTTGGAAGGCTTTCTGGAAGCGGGAGGTATGCTGCTCACCCTTTATGATGAAAGCTGCCCGGTCCCCAGGCGGTTGCCTCGGGTCTGGGCTGTAAATACCCAAGCCTGTTGTTGCCATTCATTCTTGTAAAATCTCACTCTCAGAAGGACAGCGGCTGCTGCCACTGCTCTGTGAGGACGTGAGCAATGATATTAGGGATGAAAAGGATGGGACTGGCTGGGGAGAGCAGGGTGTACGGGGAGCAGAGCACACAGAATACTAAAGCCTTGTGGGAGCTCCAGAGCCCCACCGAAGAGTCAGGGGAGCTGTGATGCTGTGCTCGTTCTGTCAAGACATCTTAATCAGGACTCATTTTTCCTCCACAGGTGAATGAGCTGGGTGGCGGGCAGGAGGTGAGCACAGTGCCTTACAGCAAGAAGTGTGCACATGGTCTATGTGACTCTGTGAGCCCTGTGTGTATGTGTATGTGCCTGTACTGTATGCATATGTGGTAGGTATGTGCATGAGGACATGTGTCTTCTTCAAGGGCATGTATATACTGTGCATGCGTGGGTGCATGTGTTACTTGCTTGCATATGTGCATAGAAATGCACTCTGGTGCGCCCAGAAACACATGAATGTGCTATGCACCACGTGCAAGTACATGTGTAAACACATGTGCACGACACACACGTATATGCAGCATGTTTGCATATGTGTGGCATATATGCAGACATCCATGTGAGTGCATGTGATGGGTACAGGTACATGCAAGCCTGTATGTGTGATGGGTACATGCGTGTACGTACCTGGGTGTGTGATGGAATTATGTGTATACTTGCTTGTGAATGTGGGATGGGTGCATATTTGTGTATGGCTCTGTGTGTGCTGTGTGCATATGTGTGCACTCATGTATACATGCTGGTAAAATAGTGGAGACAACTTTATGTCTTCAGACTTCTGATTTTGGGCACTCCCGTGGGGCACCACAGATACGATGGTCTCAAGTTTCTACCCTATGTCTTGCTGTCCAGAGGTCATCACTCACAGGTGGGCTTTTCTCCCAGTGGGCTGTGTGCTCATGGAGGACATGAATAGAACCATCATGCAGCAGGCCTCTCTGAGGTATTGTGTCTCTGGCAGGAGTATCATTTCTGGGCCTCTTGAGATCCACCCCTCCCCTCTGGTCTACTGAAGGGGTCCTGCTCATGGCACTTTGGATATTTTGAGTTGGATAATCCACCACCGGTGCTGACCGAAGCATTGTAAGGTGTTTTCTGGTGCCCCTGGCCTTCACGTACTATAGCCAGAAGCAGGGTCCTCACTGTCACAGACCCAAATTCCCCAAGATGGAGTAAGTGTCACTGAGGTTTAACTGCCCCTAGCTGAACTAGACTGGGTGGGCAGGAAGCCCAGGGCGCTGCCTCCCTGGCACTGAGATTACCAGTGCAGGCCTCAGGCTATTAGACGATGGAACCCAGGCCAGCCCAGCCTTTGAGGCTGAGGACAGTAGGAGCCTAGGCCCCACCCATCATTCGCCATATCCTCCGTGTTCTGAGGGTCAGTTTTTTCCACATCCTCTAGTCCGGAGACCAACCTTGCCCTCTGAGTCACTCTTCCATCCATTTCTCTTGCTCCAGATCTCTTCAGGCCTTTGCTTCTTGCCTCTGGACCCCATCTGCTCCCACGGGAAGACTCAAGTCTGGGTCCCTATCTTCTCCTGTGGGTCCTCAAGTCCTAACCACAGGCACCCCATCTATTTTCTGGGTCTCTGCGGTCCCCCAGGTGTCCATAGATCAGTTGTACACACCTGATCTGACCTTCATGTTATCTTTGGTATCCCCTTGGACCCCTAATTCCCCCTGTGTCTTGAAGGAACCTATGACTTCTGGTGAAGCATAGACACGGCTCTTAATATCCCTCAGTCCCTGTGTAGGCAGATGCCTACGAGGTAGCCAGCAACCCTCATCAGGGCTCCTGCCAGATGGTGTCCTCCCAAAGCAGGTGGCTTGGGAAGTATTTGGGTCTGTCCACACAGGGAGGAGACACATGAGATTCTGTGGTCCTCAAACTGTCCTTACCCAGGTGGACACTGGCGGGGGTGTCCAGGCAATGTGAAATGGGCATCAGTGTGGCACTCCTGAGTGTGTGGGAGGATTGGCATGGGAGTGTCCAACTCTCATGGAGGGGTTAGGTGACTCAGGCTGTGTCCCTACAGTCAATATAACCATGGGCCTGTTTCAGCAGGACCAGCCAGAGTCAGGCTTTCCTTGGGTGCCCTGAGAAATCATCTTGCCCCTTTGCAGCTTGGCAGGGCTGACCCTGTGGCCTTCTCAGACAATGCTGAGATGCTGAGGCTATGCTCACTGGAGTCACAGGATCGCTGAGGGGCCTAGCACAGGCCAGGTGGTGAGGCAATTCCATGGAGGAAAGCAGACCCCCCCCCCCCCCCAGTTTCCGTCACTCGTTTCCGTGCTAATTTCCCCTGGAGCTCGGCGAGTTGAGCAAAGATGTCGGCAGTTAATTCAATAATTAAAAACAAACATGGCTTTATTTGAAAAGATCCTGTTCTTCCTGGCTGCCAAACTGGGATTCAGGCTGTTGGCGGGCTGTGCCGCTCGGTGCCAGCCGGGCACTTTGCTTCAAGGGAAATGTTTGTTTCAGGGAAACAGCCGCTGGGGTCCTGTCAGAGTAAGGAGGGGACGGGAAGACAGACTTGAGGCCTGCGCCTGAGTCATTCTTGTTATGTCTCCACTGGTGAGACCTGTCTGCTGCTAGGATCCCGAAGGCAGGAGGGGCCCAGAAGGGGGACCCCTGCTACATTGCTGAAGCTTTCCACAGATGCCCATCTGAGCTCCAGGGACTTCCTCAGAGCAAGCTAAATCTCACTGAGTCGTGTTGGGGAGCCTGACCCACCCACTCATAACTCAGGACACCTGCCCTCTGACCACACCCATTGACACTGGCTAAGTAGATCACAGGAAGATGCCGGGGTTTGGGCTGCATTCTGGCTACATACAAGACAGCCCCCTGAAGGGCTCCAGTCCTCAAGGAGTGGGTAAGGTGGCACCCAAAGTCAAATCCATTTTCTTGAATTAGACCTGCATTATGTCAGGTCTACTTGCACAGTTACCATCTGATGCCCAGGTGGGCAATTTGCCAACTGTTTAATTAACCATCATGGATGTTGTGGAGGTCAAGGCTGAGTTGTGAGGCAGGTGGCAAGGAAGGGAATGGGAAGTCAGTCCTGACGTCACGGACCCAGAGGCTGCAAACTGCAGGAGGATGTGAATAATTCACACGCCTCCACAGGCTGCCGATGCCTCCTGTGGGAAGCAGCGGAGGCCTGAGGACTCTCAAAGGGTTTGACCCCACAGCCTGCTTTCTGTGTAGCTCCAGGCAGAGGCCACCCCTTTGGTTCTAGAGTGCAGCTTTGCAGAGTCAGAGGACTATGGGGACAAAGGAGGGGGTGATTGACTGAGCGTCGCCTGTGCAAGCAAAATGTCAGTCCCTCGATTCCTGATGGCCAAGTCAGTGGGGTGTAGCAGACAAGAAAGAAAGCAGAACTGGGGGGTGTGGGATTTAGGTCACTCTCCACTGTGACTGGTGGGACCTCAGCTTCTGGGTCCACAACTGGGTGGGTCCTGGGGATCTTCTGATGAGGAATTGGGTTGGGGGAAGGGAGGGACGGGCAGCCGAGAAGAGAGGAGGCTGGAGGCCCTGCAAGGTGCTGCCAAGGGCCTTTCTGCTTGGCTGAGCCTACAGGATCAGGGTGGTGGTTGTCTTCACGCTGGGAAGTAGTCCTTGCATCCGGCTTGCCTGCCCTGTAAGCTGGGTGAGACTGGGCGTGAGCCGGTGAGCCCCTTGCCCTCACATTGCCTTGGTCAGCAGCAGCCATGTAGATTTTGTGACGAGTGTGTATGTGTGTCCTTGTTCAGTTCTTAATGTGACAGTGTTTATTAAATCTCCAATGTACCTAAGATCCTTCAGGGGCGAGTAGGGGCAGGATAGGCGGGGGAAGGGCACTGTGCTCTGAATGCTGAAATACAGACAGGCAGCAAAGCCTGAGATGGAGCATCTCAGTTCAGGGAGGCAGAGGATGGGAGCCAGCTCCACTGAGAGAGAGGACCCTACCCAGGCTTCTGGGAGGAGGCAGGGATGAAGGAGCACCAAAAAGGAAGAAGGTTCTGGGAAGTGAATCAAGGACCTGAGCTTCTCAGGGTGACTGCAGTCATTCCATGGCTGTGACCCCCGACCTTATCTTTAGTTAGACTGCCTGGAGGTGCTGCTTCCAGGCCAGGAAGCTCTTCCTTCTCGTTCTTAAAGGTTCGCCACCAAGTGCCCCAATCTACTCTACCCTGGGACCGCCTCCTCGCTAGGGGTGAGACTTCCTCATGTGCGTGATAGGATTGGAGATGTAAGCATGAGTTTGTACTTAGATGTGTGCGTATACCTACAGATGCTTTTATGAGTGTGCACACACAAGTGTGTATACCTTCATGCCAGTGCATGTGTGCTTGCAGATGTGTAGGTGTGCAAATATGCACATGTGCAAGTATATATAATGCATGCTAGTGTGTGCCTGTGTGCCTATCTGCATGTACGCAGGCACGCGTGTGCAAACGTGTATATGTACTTGCTAGTGTGTATACATGTGTGCTCGCATGTACACAGGCATGTGTAATGAGAGAAAGTCAGTTCCCAGGAAAGCAGTAATAGCTTGAGGCCGTGCTCTACAAAAGTACCAGTCTTCTCATGCCCTCCTCTAGCAGGGGGACTTGTAGAGCACGGGAGGTTGACCAAAAGGAACCACTTGAGGTCTGTTCAGTGTTCCCATGCCTCTCTCCCATGGGTGAGAGTGATAGGGAGGATGGCTAGAGCTTCCCAAGGCCCACTTAGTGGACAATTAGCCAAGACAAGCTTTGTGATGGGGTCTGACCTTGTCATATGGGGTCTTTTGATTGAGGGACAAGGAAGAATCATTTGATAATTGGCACATTTGTGAGTGTCTAGCAGCCAAGTCGGGGACTTTGTTTCAGTAATAGGGGGCTCTTTGTGTATACCTGCATGCTCTGAACTCCTTCCTCCATGGAGAACCTCGCTGGAGACACATGAGATGAAGCTGGGACTCTGGCATCAGCATGAGCATCTCAGTGTGGTCCTGTGCTGCTTACCTTCCATCCAAGCCCTGCACACATGCTGAGCCTAGACTAGCATCCCCACAGAGAATAGCCAGAAAAGGTCCTGCATCTGCAGCCTGCAGGGAGTGCTGCTGAGGGCGACAGCCTTGGAATGGCAGCAACAGCATGCCTGGCCAAGGGTCAGACCAGGCTATGAGCATGGTATCCATCTGCACAGCCGAGCAAGGTGGTCTACGGTCCACACACAGCTGCTCAGTCAGACGGGTCAGTGCAGTAAGTGGCCTGAAGGCTGAAAGCACCAAGTGACAGAATGTGCTCTCTCTGGTATCTGAGATCCTGATGACACAGGCCACTCCCTTTCGAGGCTCCAGAGGAAAGCCTTTTGGTTTGGTCCAGCTGTAGGTCTTGTCTGGCGGCCCCATGTCTTTACACTCAGGTGTAACTTTTTCAGATCTTTCCACTGGTCAGCCCTAGCCCCCTCCCCTATGTCCCTTGACTGGGTATCTCCCAGAGGGACCACTCACCAGCCCAATCCAGCCTGTGTGGCTCCCTAGGAGGGCTGACTGACCGCTTCCTGTTCCTTTGCACACTGACTTCAGCTCTTTATGGGATGCACTGCGTCTTCACCTGCTCACAGGGGCTGCATGCAGGCTGCCCCAGCACCGCAACTCTACCCCAGGATGCCCCATCCATGGGCTTGAGGAGGGTAGCCGTTAGGTCTCAGACTGTCCCAAATATCGAGAAATGAGCTAAAACTGGAGTATAGGAGAATTTTTGGCATCTAGATAGAAGCCAGCGTTCCTCAGGAACTTGAGAAGCCGGTTTCCTTCTGCTAACAGGAGCCATTGCCCTCCCCTCTGGCGGAAGGGGCATAGGCTGTCCGTGGCTGCGTAAGAAAGCCCATGTAGGCCTCCAGGCTCCCTCAGTCTTACAGGCACCTGTTAGACAGTTCAAAGTCCACACTAGCATCCTAGCCCCCCCTCATTTCCTCCTCTGTCCCAAATTCCCTCCAGCGCATGGTTTCCCTACCCCCAGTTCTCATGCTGCTTGTAGCCCGATTGCCCTCACTAGTCTCTCCCTCACTGCATCTCTTACTGTCTTTTTGCTCTCTCTCTAGTTCTTGCTGTCTCAGTATCTCCACTATTCTCTCCTGCTCTCCAGCTTCCACAGCCCTGGCCATGTCCTGTCTCGTCTCTCTGCGCTGGACTCTTCCAAATGCCTCTAATTGTTCTATTTTTCATATTTACAATAAAACTTTAACTATATCACAGGGGCAGTCATGTGGGCAGTTCCTTTGATGTACCCCTTTGCACATAGTGGAGCTATGCTGGAATTTGCATGAATCAGAAGGTCCTGAGATCCTGGGAGGTCATGGGAGAGCGATGTTTCTGCCTCGTTGGTGTGCCTGGGTCCTCTCTGTGGTTTCCTCAGTCCCTGTCGTTGGGAGTGTGTCCACGGCCAGTGAGAAAAACTGACAGGCAGAAGGGGGGCAGGATTCCCAGCCTGGAGGCAGGAGCCTGCTTTGATGGAAGCCCGTCTCAATAGCCTGGAAGCTAAGGCAGGAGCCATGCACACAGAGGGGCCTGTGAGGGAAACAAAGTCCAAGTTGGGGTGATGTGGGCCTGAGAGACAAGTTTCCCTCTGTTACTTTGCTGTGGTCCTCCTCGGCGGAGTGGATGGCATTGTCTCTGCTGTTGAAGAACAGGGCAGTGAGACCCAGAAGGACAGCTTTGTAAGGACATTCCACGCCTGGCCCTGGCCTCATCTAGGAACCCAGCATGGGTGCCCATCATGCCTAGAGCTCCCTGTGAGCTGTAGAGCAGGAGACTGACACCACTCAGCAGGAGATGCTGTTAGGTGGCCACTTCTTCAGCCTAAGCCTCCCCAGCTGCTTCCAACTACCCGGAGCTTACAGTAATCACAATAGACTTCCTTGCGGTTACTAGCACTTGGCTCCTTAGCTCCTTCTCCATGTGATCTTTGCTTTGTCCCAGATGCAGGGTGAGAAACAACAGGCAGGCACAGTTCCTGTCCTTCTACCATACCTTCCTGGACAGGTAGAAGACACCGACATGAGCATAGCTCCCAGAGTGGCAGGGCATCGTGTATCCTGGTTATGCTGGGCAGCCTTTCTGGGAGACAGAAATCCCACCCAGCTCCTCTGACATTCAATGCATGATTTCTGCTACCCAGCGTTCTCTGAGAGAATTAATTTTCGTTCGCCAGCTGTGTGGTTGAGTGTTAATTTTTAACTTGATGAGATCTAGAATTGCCTCTGTGACAAGCATCTGGGCATGCCCGCGGGGATCTACTCCCTGGGGTCCCGGACTGTGTGAGTAGAGAGTTGAGTGCCAGCACATATTCATTGTTCTCTGCTTCCTGATTGCGGACGTGATATGAGCATCTGCTTCAAGCTCCTGCCATCTTGGTTGTCCTGCTGTGATGACCTGCACCCTGGAGCTGTGGACCAGAACGAGTCCTTTTCCCCTTAAGTTTCCTTTTCTCAGAATGTTTTAGTGCAGCAGCAGGAAAAGAAATCAAGATCCCCGTGATGCTGAGCGGCGTGGGAATTGGTCCCAGAATGGTGCTTTGGGAAAGTGAATGGGGAGGGGGCATCCAACCTGGCAGGGGTGAAGGGTGTTAGGACACAGCCCCTGTCTCAGGCCCGAGACTGGATCAGATGGATCAAAATGGCTGAAAAGCAACTAACTGAAATTCCCTCCTTGGTCTGGCGTCCTCTGCCACCTGGAAAGAAGTCACTGGAGTCCCAGTTGTTGTGACTGTCCTCTGGGGGCATGCTCATTCCACCATGGCAGGGTGGCCATCAGATGTGTGCTCCAGGTCTAGCCTGCACCTTGGGCTCTGATGTGACGCTGTAACACTGTGACCGCACTCATGGCTACATGCACAGGCTCCTGAATGGCCACGGGGATGCAGCCACCCCTGAGCCTTCAGAATGAGGAGCCCATAGCGAGGGTTCGGGTCTTTTTTTCCTTTATGCTACTCTCTAGTTGGGTGCTTTGGTCCCAGTGACTGTAGCAGAACACGGAGAGCACATGCAGAGAGGACTGGTGAGGGCCAGCGAGGGCCAGCGAGGCGCTGTTCTAGCCTGCGGATGTGGCTCATGCCTGTGCGACACCCAGGTCTTGCTTCATCCTCCCTAAGGTGTCCCGCCTCACCCGCCTAGCTGCTGCTCATACCACACCATCATCTCAATGAGTTGCCCAGGCTTCAGGGACTCCTTTCAGGGCACAGAAGCGAGGAGGTGCGAGGATCCCATGGGTGCTCTGTCTCATTGGAACCCTTGTCACCTGGAAGCAGCAAAGTCTTATAGAAAGGTGGCTGTCTCCGGCACCAGCTGGGGCTGACACCACACAATAGTGAGACTTTGCCCTCCAGTATTGTAGTGAGGAGCTAGTGTTCCACCAGGGCTCATGAGACAAAGATTCTAACACCAACACAGTGCTCCTGGGATGTGGGACAGCCTTTAGGAGTGAGAACTCAGGGGAATAAGTTAGCACATTGGGGGCTGTCCTCTTGAAGGGATATCATTTCCAGTCGCTCCTCTCCCTCTCCCTTTGCTTTTTAGCTGCTACAAAAGGAGCAGTTGCCCTTGCTCATGCGCTCGCTCCTTCCTACGATGCTCTACGTTGCTACAGGTTCAAGTGACCAGGGGCTGACGCCTCTGAACACACACACCGAAACAAACCTTTCATCTCGTGAAGTTGACTGCCTTGAGTTCTTTGTTGCTGTGGTGGAGAGCTAGCTGGTGGGGCTGAGCTTCTGCATTTGGGGGCTGTTTCCATCTGGGCAGAGTCACAGGTCACAGAACTGAGAGAGGAGCAGAATGGCTCTCTCATTACTGCCCATGGTCCACCCCGACTCTGGGTTTTGCTGTGTCAGGGGTCAGCAGTCACGGGGAGGCTACCTTAGGGCACATGAGGTACCATAAGCAGAAGCTGATGACTGTGTCCAAGTGAAGAGTGCTGGTCTGCTGGGAGAATGCTTTGGTCATCGGGGAAACAAACAAACAAACAAACAAACAAACCAGAGTGGGCCACTGTGTCCTGTGGTCCCTGACACCTTTTTGGGGGGTTCCAGGGGAACCTCAAGACGTGTCTGGGGATAAAATCCAGAAGGTGGGACACTCTTTGAGCCTGAAGCGGAGGCCTAGGTTGCTCATCCTGCAGCTGATGGCTCCAGCCAGCATGCGTGTCAGCCCAGGGCAGCAGGCTGTGGACCGGGGTCCACAGAAGTGACTGGATGCAGTAACTGAGCTTCCTGTAAAAAGAGGCTGGCCGTGGTGTCCGCACTGTGTGTCGCAGCTTACTTGCAGATGCAGCCACACTCCTGGTTTACGGAAAGATGCTGTGGAAATGCAGGGTGGAATTACTCAGGATTATAACCTCGCAGCAGGCTCAGAGCAGGTGATGCCCAGCAGCAGGGCTCCCCGGAGACGGCCAGGTCTTCATGCCTCTGATGGGAAACAGCCTTGGTATGTCTGGAGGTGCTAGTCAAGAAGACGACTGCTAAGGAGCTAAGGAAGACTCCAATGAGCTGAAGTTCTTACCCCGTAGCCTGCCTTCCCAGAACTCCTTTCTCAGACTCCTTTGCAGTTCATGTATACCAGCAGACTGGCTCTGCTTCTGACCTAAAAGACATATGGAGCTCACAAGGACAAGAGGCCCTGAAAATGCAGCATTGCCTGGCTTTCACCAGGTAAGGTGGCACCAGGTCCAGGGGAGATGGAACTTTTTTACTATCTACCTCCAAAGCTGAGCTCCTCCAGCCACACTTGCAGCCTGAGGGGTAACTAGAAAGGGCACCCACTGCAAACCTTGTTGGTGAGCAAGCATAGCCAGAAGCCGGAGTGGATTTCTGATTGTCTATGGCTCTGTTGCCGAGGCTCCGGGGAGACCAGATCAGGCGGAATGACTGTGAGCCTGCAAAGGGCCTGCCTTTGATCACAGGGTCATGGGCCTCTGGGGCTCTCCTGGTCAGCCTTCATTAGGACCTCTCTAGCCTGCTGGGCAAGGATTGATCAAAGATTGATCAAATGGCCCATTCCTTCGCCAGTGCCAGATGGTCATTCCTGGACCCAACAGAGCCAGGCTCTGCCGCACACTGACCCAGCAGCAGGAAGTCAGTGCAGGTCCCAGAGGATGACTCCTGACTTTCTGGGAACACAGATCTCCAAAGCTAGCCTTTGGCCTCCCCTGAGGGTAGAGCAGCTTTTCCCTCCCCAGACCTCAGCTAGTCACTCTGGCTTAGGCTTCAGGGAAGAGTGTGTTCATGTGTGTACACAGCAGTACTCACGTGCATGAGTGTGAACATAGGTGTGTAAAACTGTGATGGCTGTTCTTGGTTGTCCGCCTGACTTCATCTGGAATTAGCTAAAACCCAAATGATTGGGCACACCTGGGAGGAATTTTTTTCTTAACGAAATCATTTGAAGTGAGAAGACCCACTTCAAATCTGGATCTTTGAGGTTGGATGATACACCTTTAATTCAGATCTTTTGAGGTGGGAAGACCCCCCCCCCCGTTAACCTAGACCACACTTTCTGCTGGCAGCCTAAATAAAGGATGTGGAAGGAGAAAGTTTTCTCTGTTTTCACCTGCTTGTCTTCATTCTTGCTACCAAGTACACTCTTTCACTGCCATCAGAGCCTGTGTCTTTGGGATTCTGGCATATGCTGAAGAGCAGCTGAGACATCCAGCCTCATGAACTAAACAACTACTGGATTCTAATAATTTCACACACACACACACACACACACACACACACACACACACACACACAAATATATAACTCATCCTTCGAGTTCCATTCCTCTAGAGAATCTTTACTAATACAGAGACAATGATAAAATTTGCATATATGTGCCTGAGTGTGAACACAGACATGAGAGACCATGAACACATGTGCATATGTGTACACAACTGTGTATATAGTACATACACACATGTATACGTGTGTACACAGGTATGGGAGACCATAAGCACATGTGCATGTATTTGCACACGTATCCCGAGCACACAGGGATGTGTAAAGTTATTACATGCCATGTGTGTAATATTGCATGTGTGATAGTGGTTTTAAATTTCTTTAGATATATTTATTTTTTGTGAATGTGTGTTTGCTTGCATGTATGTCTGTGCATGTGTGCCTTGTGTCTGTGGAGATCAGAAGAGGGTGTTGCATCTCCTAGAACTGGAATTAAAATTGGCTGTGAGTCACCCTCTGATTTTGCTGGGAAATGAGCCCAGGTCTTGTGCCCTTTATGACTGAGCTGCATCTTCAGCTCTCTGATGCTTAGAGTTAACTCTCAATTTGATAAAATCTTGAATTACCTTGGAAAAGGGGCCCTGAGCATGCCTGTGGGGGATTATCTTGACTATGTTAAGGCGGGAAGATCTGCCCACTGTGGGCAGCACCATTCCCTGCTGGGATCCTGGACTGTGTAAACAGAGAAAGGCGGAGCTGAACAGCAGCATGTATCTGATGCTCTCTGCTTTGGTAGATCCGAGGAGAGCAGCTGCTTACTCCTGCTGTCTCGAATTCCCTGCCATGATGCACAGTACCCTAGAACTGTGAGCCAGGCTACACCTTGTCTTCCCTAAATTGCTTTAGTAGTAGTAATTTAGCACAGCTAAAGACACTAAGACATACGTATGACATATGTGTAAAGAACAACAGGTACTGGAGCACATATGCCATGAACTCATGCATGTACATGTCAGCTGCATATG
The DNA here is from genome assembly GCF_982192425.1 of Myodes glareolus. Classification (NCBI taxonomy): domain Eukaryota; kingdom Metazoa; phylum Chordata; class Mammalia; order Rodentia; family Cricetidae; genus Myodes; species Myodes glareolus. The sequence goes on from NC_142046.1 coordinate 17,325,995, forward strand.
TGCTGACTATTTGTATGAATGTGACAGCTGTGTGCTTGCCCATGCTTGGGCGTGACACCTGCACACGTATTTGCGTGTGTGTAGACAGATGCTCGAGGTAAGACATGTGGGTAGTGTGAATAGAAGTGCCTGAACAGTTAGTAGAAAGACCTCACTTGACCATTTGAGCTGGTCCTGGCTCCTGTGCCATTCTTTGACACAGCCCAAGGATGTACCACCCAGTGTGTATGTATAGAGCCAACTTCACACGGTACTGAGATGGCCAGCCTGGAAGGCAAGATAAAGACCCTTGGTGGGCAGCACTATTTTCCCAATGGTCAATTCCCTGTTTGGAGACCTAACTGGACTATGTGACTCTCTTCCCAGTGGGATGCCCTTCATTGCTGTCTCTATCCAACACTGGTGTGTGTGGGGAGCGGGGGAGGGTGGGAACAACCCTGTAACCGTGAAAAGTCCTTTCACTGGCTATAGCAGGGCCCGGTGTTTGGAGACAGCTTTGATTTGCTTTATTAAGGTCACCAAGAGGCAGGCCAAGGTTACTGAGAGGCAGGTATTCTCTGCAGAGCTCCATTCTGGCCACCGCTTTAGTGGCAAAAGGTCAGAATGGGTCCAGCCCCCGTGTATTGCCTTTCCTTAGGGAGAAGAGCTCAGGTTGCCTCCTTCTTGACCTAGGAGGCCTTGCTGATGCCCTGCCCAGTGGACATGGTCTCCCTCTCCCTGGGACCTCCACCTTGCTCACTGTGCAAGGGGTCTTGATTGGCTTGTTTGAAATCAGTAATGCACAAGACACGTGTGTTTCTAGAGAGAGTTTACAAAGTTCTGACTCGATGCTAACTGAGAGCCCTTCCCCAGTGGTCCCCAAGGTGGGATGAGTCCCCTGCTCTGCTGGTAAACAGTGAACAGCTGTGGACTTGGCGCCCTTATGTATCCCGAGATCTACAGTTGGAAGAGTTCCCATGCCAGCCCCCTTCTTTCCTGGCTGAAGGATTTCTCCATCCTTCTTTGCAGAGCCTGGAGCTGAGCTAGCGGGTCTCCTGGGGATAGCTCCAGGCTCCATGAACCCCAGGAGACCCAAGTCCACTCTGCACTTTTGTGCGAGCATGAGCAGCAGCCTGCCTTTGACTCAGTGGAACTATTTTTCACAAGGTCTGGTCTCTGATTCTGATCCTTAGGAGCCCAGTTTTATTAAGAACTTATTCTTAGTTAGGGTTTTGGCATTGTGAAAAGACACTATGCCCACAGCAACTCTTATAAAGGAAATGATTTAACTGGACTGGCTTACAGTTTAGAGGATTAGTCCATTATTGTCTGGTGGGGAGTTTGGTGTCATGTAGGCAGACATGGTGATGGAGAAGTTGCTGAGAGTTCTACATCCTGACCTACAGGCCACAGAGAATGAATTTGTGCTTCTAAGACCTCAATCCCACCCTCTAGTGATGCACTTCCTCCAACAAAGCCACACCCACTCCAAGGCCACACCTCCTACCAGTGCCAATCCCCAAGGGCCAAGTATTCAAACACATGAGTGTTGTAGAATATTTTATTATTTATTTATCTATTATATATACAGTGTTTTGACATGTAGGGCACCAAAGCACATTATAAATGGTTGAGAACCACCATGTGGTTGCTGGGAATTGAACTCAGGAACTCAGGATGTCTGGAAGAACAGCCAGTACTCATAACCTCTGAGCCATTTCTCTAACCCCTTTAGAATATTATTTTGAGATGTGTTACATTTGTTTATGCTATGGAACATTTGTTTAATGATACAAAGATGTTTTTCATTCTTTTTTAAATATTTATTTATTTATTATTTATACAATATTCTGTCTGCATGTATGCCTACAGGCCAGAAGAGGGCACCAGACCTCATTACAGATGGTTGTGAGCCACCATATGGTTTCCAGGAATTGAACTCAGGACCTTTGGAAGAGAAGGCAATGCTCTTAACCACTGAGCCATCTCTCCGGCCCTGTTTTTCATTCTTTTATGTTGCATTTGTCTAACTCTGTGAAGCTGTGTTACTTTGCTTGTCTTAAACAGCTGATTGGTCTAATAAAGAGCTGAATGGCCAATAGCAAGGCAGGAGTAAGGATAGGTGGGGCTGGCAGGCAAAAAGAGTAAATAGAAGGAGAAATCTTGGAAGAAAAGATCTAAGAACAAGAGAAGGAGGAGGACTTCAGGGGTCAGAGACCCAGCAAGCTATGGAGTGAGAAGTACAAAAAAAAAAAAAAAAGGTATATAGGATAAAGATAAAAGCCCAGAGGCAAAAGGTGAATGGGATAATTTAAGTTAAGAAAAGCTGGCTAGAAATAAGCCAAGCTAAGGCTGGGCATTTATAAGTAATAATAAGGCTCTCTGTGATTTATTTGGGAGCTGGGTGGTGGACCCCCATAAGAGTCAAAGAGTAAAAAACAACCATGGAGGCTGCTCCTCTTCAAACCACTGGGTTAGCATTGAGGAATGACACCACCCCCTGCACTTCTGGCCACAGTTGAGAGTTGAATGAGGATGCTCTTGGTTTCTTCACCCCCGAATGTGTGGTCACTGGACTACTGCAGCAAGAAACCTGATATCTGGCCATTGTTCGGCCCAGGAGACTCCTGTCTGCTTGACCCTGCCTGCCTTGGTCGGTCGGTCCCTGTGTTGGGAGTGAGCCCAGGTTGTTCTGAGTCTTCCCCCTGCTGCCTCACTCCCAACCAAATCTGCCTTGCTGACTTCACTCCCCACGTGAAGTGGGTCTGCAGGTCACAAGGGCTTTGCCTACCACAGTTCAAGGCCTGTAGCAAGACCCAGCCTGGGAACTGCCCTGAGGTCCCATCCCCATCCCTGACATGGCCCTGCAGGGAGAGAGCTCGGATGTGAGATAGTTACCATGGGGCCTCGTGACAAACCAGGGCTGGCCTTCCTAGTGGTAGCAATGATGGAAAGGGAAGGTGGCAGCTGTGCCCATCGTCTCTCATGTCCCCATGACCTGCACAATGGTCCCAGTGTGTCCTGGCTCTTCTTGGCACTTCTGAGCCACCGCACCCTTTGAAAGCCAAATCTTCCTGTCTCTGGGGTAGTTTCCCCAGTATCCCTTGCTCAGGTGGATACTGAGGCGGGCCACTGAGAGAGGCTGAGAGCAGTAAGTGGTACACTAATCAGTATTAATAATGACACTGGCCAAAAGTGACCTAGGGGCAAGGCACAATGCTGACATACACAGAAAAAGCTACCTTTGTTGGGGGGCATCATGGGGTAGATGCCAGCTGCCAGGTGAACAAGGTGCGCACAGTCCTGGGCTTTGGGAAGGATGACCGCTCTCTGTGACTCAGTTTCTTTTTCTGCAAAGTGGGATATCAATCAGCTCTTCCTGGGACCGTGGTGGTGAGGGACTGAGTGAGTGCTGACGGCTTACAGAACAGGGAGGGGCGTACGGTGGGGCACATAAACTCTGCCCTCAGATGCTCTTGCACTTGGCCTCCTTGGCTCGTCCCACAGTGGCTCTGGGACTGGGCCCTTGGCAGTTCTCATTAGCTGGCCTCTGTACCCAAAGAGGCCTTGCAGAGGAAATCAAACCCTGACATAGAATGTGGATCACTAATATGTCTGAAGTGCTAATGTGAGCAGCCCAGGCCCGAGGCCCAATTCCCAAACAACCAGATCAGAAGCACACTGAGCGGCTGGTTTGATTCAGGTCCCAGCTGTGGGCTCCAGGGCAGGAAAGAGCAAAACCTGATCTGTTCATGCTCCACGGTCGTGGGTTTAGGGATGATGGGGGGGAGGGGACTGCTCCTCCCTTTGTGGTCCTTGCTCCCTTCTTCTTCTCCCGCTGACTTCCGGAGTTATTTCTTGAATGCCAAGCTCTCAGGAACCCACTCTGCCTGGCAGGATCTGTCCATCTGGGTCAGCTGTCATCCATGGTCCTCTGTACCAGGGTGACCACTGCTATCAGGAGGTGCCTCTATGAAAAGCAAGCCAAACACAGGGGCCTGGTGGGAGGCCCGCACGTGGTCATGGTCCTGTTGTCTAACCTCAGTGTCCATTCTGGAAAAGTCAGAATCCCTGGATCTTCTTACTCGACTCTGCCTCAGCAATGACCTGTGGTGCCATCAGGGTTCACTAACACCCTCCTCACTGGCTCTCACAGGCTGCCGGCCTCATTCGCCTTACAAGCCTACTGGTGGGGTGACTTTGGGCTTCCAGTCTATGGGGCTCAGTTTCTCAGAAGCAGAAACTTGAGAAGCAGAACTGTACTCCCACTGAAGAGCCTGTGGTGTGTTCCCAGGAAATAGCACTATAATGAAGGTGCAGGCCAGACCCCTGGCGTCCCTGGAGCCATGTGCCCTGGGTGTGAATCCTGAGGCTTCCCTGGGCATATTCATGCCACTGTTGTATAAGCGGAGGCTCCTTGTTCGTTTCCCGACTGTCCAGACCCAAAATAACCACACAGAAACTATATTAAATAAAACACTGCTTGGCCTATTTGCTTAAGCATATTTCTAGCAAGCTCTTAAATCTTAAATTAATGCATTTTTATTAATCAGTGTATTGCCACGTGGTTGTGGCCTGCCAGTGAGTTTCTGTCTGGCATCTGACATCTGTTCCTGTGGCAGCTGCATGGCTTCTCATTGACTCCGCCTACTCTCTCATCCTCTGCCCACTTGGAACTCCCACCTTGCCCTATTCTGCATTGTAATAGGCCCACAGCAGCTTCTTTATTAGCCAATGGTATTCATAGAATACAGAGGAGAATCCCACATCACTGTTGTGTCCACCCGTGCAGATAAAGAGGCAGAGGCCAAGAAGGAAGGTGAGGGTCTTTATAGCTTGCAAGGCATGCAGGCCAAACCAAGATGACCCCCTACCTCACTGTCTCAGCATCAGAGTGATTCTAGAGTCAGTTTAGTCAAGACTAGTATGGATGGGGTGTGGACTAGTGTGGGGGAGTTCGAATAAGAATGGCCCCCATAGGGTCATATATTTGAGTGCTTAGTCACCAGGGAGTGGTGCCCTTTGAGAAGGATTAGAAGGATCAGAAGGTGTGGCCCTGTTAGAGAAGGTGTGACCTTGTTGGAGGAAGTGTGTCACTGACGGTGGGCTTGGAGGTTTCCAAAGGCTCATACCAGGCCCAGCATTCCTCTCTCTCTCTCTCTCTCTCTCTCTCTCTCTCTCTCTCTCTGTGTGTGTGTGTGTGTCTTTGTCTGTCTGTCTGTCTGTCTACAGACTAGGATGTAGCTCTCAGCTATTGCTCCAGTGCCTGCCTGCATGCTGCCATATTCCCTGCCATAATGACAATAAAGAACTAAATAAACCCATAAAACTGTAAGCAAGTCCCCAGTCAAATGCTTTCGTTTGTAAAAGTTGCCTTGGTCGTGGCATCTCTTCACAACCACAGGACAGTGACTAACACACCTGGTTATCACTACTATCACCAAGGCTTTGTCCTCACAGCTACCGTGGCTCTGCCCACTCTGTCACTTGGATCAGGAGGCTGGGGCTCACACGTACCAAGCCTGATGCACAGACCTGTTGCACAGGTCTGGCAGAATGTCGCTGTCACCTGAGTGCTGTGCTGGCCCTAGGGTCCCAGGCAGTAAATCTCTGAGCTCAGACCCTCAGGCTTCAGAAGACTCTGGCTCTACTCCAGCAGAGGCCCAGGCTTAGTGACAGCATAGTGTAATCAGGGATAGCAGGAAGCAGGCACCTGGTCTGCTGGACGGGGTAAGTGCCCAACCCAAAGCTGGAGGCAAACCCGTCTTTGCCACTCCAGTCCTGGAGGTGACAGAGCCAAGTGCAATGAAGTGTAATAGCTATTGCTTATGGCGAGTCCCAAAGACCTGAGCAAAACTGGACTCACACCAAAACCAGGGCCAAAAGCCTCTAGATAAGGGAATGTTTTCCAAAAGCTAATATCCTTTCCTGAAATCAGAATAACATTTCCCCCTCCAATCCAACCCACTAGAAATTCTGATACACCATGGTGCAGTTATAACAGCCTTTGTGATCACCGATAGATAGAAAGAGAGGAAAACAAACAAACAAACAAAGAAAAAACAACCCAGAAAATGAAGCCATGCACAGCCTGTTGTGGGGGTGAATCACAATTCCTGGAACAGGAGTTGGGGGTCACCTGTATGGGCGGGGACAGCCTCTGAGCACCAATTGCTGCCCAGGCAGAGTCTGGATGGAGTGCACACTAGAGTAACACAGTGTAACAAAAGTCAGAGGCCCAGGGCGGATGCCTGGTTGGGAGTCAGACTAAAGGACATCCTGGACGGGAACCAGACATCCACCTAGAGGTCTAGATGCCCTGGTGAGGGACCAGGATGCGTGCAACCAGACCTAGAAAGGGGCATAAGTCTTCTCCAAGGACTGAGACACACAGCATGGTGGGGCTTGGTACCAAGTTTAGAGTCCAGTGGAGCAAGGTCCCAGGTCTGAAGGGATGAAAGGGAGTGGATGGGGTGTCTCAAGCTGTGACCCTGGCCTTGACCCCGTGATGCAAGCTGCAGCTCTCAGGTTCTCATGTTGTCCCAGAAAGATTCTATGGAGGCGGAATGTGCAGTGGAAACCTCAAATAAGGACTCTAGGCACAAGGCATGCCATTCTGGGTTGCCAACCTGTGCCTCTCTTATTAAAGCTGGGCCAAAATATTCAGTTAAGAGCCTGGCCAGAATAAGCTAACTGGAGGGATCACTGTCTACTTCTGAACGGTGCCATCACTAGGGGAGTCCAAGTAAATTATGCAATGAGTCATTAGGTGGCAGACAGGACATGAACCTCAAGGATCCTTGGTGTAATGCCATGACTTTTAGACATGCCCCATGTCCTGGCTAGGTACTGCAGGATATTGCTGATGCTGGTACATGCTTTGGGAGCCTAGGCTTCCTCTGGAGACCCCTCCAGATCTCCACCCTTTGTAAGAGTCTCCTAGGGCCTGCAGTGGGCTCCTGGTCCACCTCCTGCTTGAGGCTTACCTGTTGATCAATTCCTTAGACGTGCTATGAGTCCCCATAGAGTCCCGGGTCATCAATGCAGGGATGTCTGCCGACTGCTGCCAGGCCTTGGGTCTGCTGCGTCAGCATTTCTGTCTCTCAGGAAGAAACGGGAACTCGGTGGGGCATTTTGAGAACAAGTGGCCCTTCCAGGCCTCCTACTAAGGTTGGTGGGCATGCCAACTAGATTGCGACATCTAATGTGGAGGGGCACTCCCCAAACAAGACAAGGGATGACATCCAGGGCTTGAGTTGGGGACAAATACACACGTCTGTTAAGAGAGACCTCGAGACCTTTCATGGGTACTGGAAGAGCTGAGAGGGGGTGCTAGCTGATGAGGCTGGATGAGAGAGAGGAGGGTGATTGGCAGGGGTCAGGAGACAGCCTCTAGAAGGGGTGAGGATTGCATTATGGACAGCTATGAGCAACAGGTGAGACTGAAGTCTTGGGGGATGTCACACTGGCTGTGAAGGGAAGGCCAGTTCAGCTGACCTTTAGGGAGACAGTGTGGCCTGGAGGGACAGTCAGGCTGAATCTGACGAAAGGAGGCCCACTGCCTGCTGGTTTGATGTGGGAGCCGCTAAGCCAGTGGTTCTCACCCTGTGGGTCATGACCTTTTGGGGGTTGGATAACCTTTTCACAGGGGTCACCTAAGACCGCCAGGAAAACAAAGATTTGCATTATGATTCGTAGCAGTGTCAAAATTGAAATTATAAAGAAGTAACAAAAACGATTTTATAGTTGGGGGTCATTGCAACACGTGGAACTGTATTATAGTGCCCAGCATTAGGAATATTGCCAAAGTGTGGCAAAAGCGTCAGGGGAACCCAAAAAGCAGAAAGTTTTGTGACGTATAGAATGGAGTGAGGTGATAGGAAGCCATGGCAAACGGATGGGTGAGAAGCCCAGAACCTGGGGTGGACTTTGGGCATCAAGTTATGGCCTTTGTGTCCGTCTCCTCTCATCCATCTGCAAATCATGTGTGTGTTTGTGTGTGTACACGTGCACGTGTGTGTGTGCACATATTTGTGGGTTTGTATGTCCATATGTATTCATGTGGAGGCCAGAGGTAGATGTTAGGCATCTTCTATCATTTTCCACGTCATTATTATTATTTTATTAGGTGGTCTTTGGCTCTTGGTGGAAGCCCAGATGAAAAAATTTCTTTTAAATTTGTGTCATGAGCCTGTTCTCCCTTAGAGACCAGGCAGGCTCAGATTTCAGGGTAAGGAAGCCACTGGAGGTGTCCTAGATGACAGTGGTATATTTATTCACAGACTTACATATACTATAGGGTTTTCTTTCTTCCTTTTTTAAAGGTAGACAATAGTATGATCCCTTATGACTCTTCCAGACATCCTTATTGTTATTCTGAGAAAGGGACTCTAATCCCAGCTCACCGATTTGGCTAGAATAGATGGCCAAGCTTGAGGATCCTCCTGCCTCTGCCTCCCTAGTACTAAGATTCCAGGAATATGTCACCACGCCTGGGTACTGATATGCACACTGGGTGCCTGAACCCAGATCCTCATGCTTGCATGGCAAGTACTTTATTGACAGCTGTCTCCCCAGAACCCCACTGTTGACTGAGGTTTTCTGTCCTGCCCAGGTTCCCACAGTCATTAAGTCCCAAAGAGGTCACACAGAGGTCTACATTAGTTATAAATTGGCCTATTAGCTCAGGCTTCTTATTAACTCTTACAACTTATATTAACCCATTACTCTACTATATGTTAGCCACATGGCTCAGTACCTTTTTTAGCGAGGCAGTCACACCTTGCTACTTCTGTGGCTGGGCCAGGACTGTAGAGCGATGGGCTTCCTTCTTCCCAGAATTCTCCTGTTCTTATTGACCCGCCTCTACTTCCTGTCTGGTTGTCCTGCCTGGCTACTGACCAATCAGCATTTATTTAAAACATAATTGACAGAATACAGACAATTGTTCCACCCCACCCCACTTCCTGTCACACCTGCAAATTTTGAATATGAGTTTTGAGTTCCTGGCTTACCTAGTTGCCCGGCACCCATTTGGTCCATGGCTGCTTTTAAGGTCCCTGGCAGTCTATTTGGCATATCGCTCTAATGTATGGCTTTGTGGACTATAGCTGTCACATAAAATCATAGCTGGTTTGTCTTGAACACCAGAAAGAATCGCAGAGGGAGTCCAGGCAATTGCAGTGGGTCAGTGATCACAAACCCACCTCAGAAGGCCTGGCTATTTGCTGGGTGAGAAGAGATGAAGCTGACCTGGTCCTTGGGTCTGTTCTCACTCAGAGCCCAGGCAGGTTCAGATTTCAGGGTGAGGAAGCCACTGGAAGTGGCTGGCACCTATCCTAGGTGACAGTGGTGTTCTAACCCATCAAGGAGACAGATTCCACAGAGCTTTCTCTGAGGCTGACAGAACCCCTTTGGCTGAATGAACCTGCTTCTTCCTCCCGGTGCTGGGACAGGGACAGGACAGGCCCTTCCCTCCAAGCCCTCCCACACCAGGGCAGGCGGGATCTCTAATCATCAGAGTACCTATGCATCTCCAGTAGGGGTCAGCCCTGAGACCAGGATCCTGAACACAATGTCAAAACAGAGATTTGTCTCTGCCTCCAGGCCTCAATAGGACATGAAGTGAAGGACACCATGCTAGAATTTTATGGAGCTCCTTCTTTCTGGGAAAATCATCTTGATGCCCAAGCTGGGAAGGTCCTCAGTCGCTGTGTAACAAGAAGGAGCAGAGGCCAGCCAGGAAGAGAGGCTCTGCCTTGGCCACTTTCAGGCCTCACCACCTCACACTCCTTCTTGCTATTGGAATTCAGGAAGAGGCCACCTCACCATCCCCGAGGTCATGAACTATGAGGAGGATCCAATGGGGCTGGACAAAGAGGACCAGGCCGAGGACCCCCAGAAGCTCTGACGCGGATATCAAGGGCACCACCAAAGGTGGTCCTTTCGTACGCATTGCTCATGGACACACACTGTGGCCCTTTGACTCATGCCTGTTTTCAGTCAGGCAAGGCCACTGGAGGCCTCGGAAGAGTCTGGCCTCAGCGGGGTGGCGGCAGGCAGCTACTGGCAGAGGGTGGCCGAGAGGCCTACAGAGGTTCAAGTAGAAGCCCATGCTGCCAGGTGGGAGGCGACTCGCTGGGAGGCAGCTCGCTCTGCCGCCCGAGACCAGCATTATATTTAGGCAGAGTAGGTGGCTGCCTACTTGGTGTGATTTCACAGGCTCTGGGGGGCCCCTTCCAAACCCCAAAATACCTCCTCCACCTGCTTCCTTCTACAGCAGTCTCCGATAAGAACAGTTTTCTATTCCCAAGTTAGAAGCAGGCTAGCTGCCCTCTGTTGGAGCTGTCTGCCTTCCAGAGTCAGCTCCCAGCAGGTATATGGTGGAACTGAGGCCTGGTGAAGGAAGGCCTTCCAGGGCCTTTGTATCTCCTGGGAACTAGGGGGTAGCCAGGCCTCTGGTTTTTAATTGTGGAGCCACGCTCTCTGTAAATGTTAGGGATACTGTAGGAATCCTTTGAGTTATGTTTATTGGGGGTAACAGTGTCCCCCAGATAGGGGCTGAGGAGATGGATGATTCTGATATATATAACAGGATTTAGCTGACAGAGCAGAGTATTTCAAGCTGAGGCTTGAAATAGATAAGGCTTCACTAGGTGATGAGTGGAGATCCATGCATCTCCATGCAGTGAAATGGGTTTGTGGGATGGCTCAAGGCCGTCCAGGGTTGGCACCACAGAGGGCCCACAGTAGCTAAAGAGGAAAACAAGCAAGACAAGATGCGAAGCAGACAGGAGCCAGCCTTCTATGCTTGGGCGATCCCATATGATAGCATCGAGTGCGGTAGGTTAGGAAGATCTACAGCCCTAGAAGAGGATCCGCAGAGTGAGAGGCCTGGTCAGAGTGGAAGGAGGGTAGAGACTAGGGTAATAGAGTCCAGCCAACCCTTCTCTAACTTCAGCTTCCTCATCAGGAGGTAAGACCATGAAAGGGCAAGCAACAGGCTTTGTAGTCCTCAGAGTTGTTACTATGTAGCCAGTGAGCAAGCTGTTTCTCTCTGCAGGCGTAGAGATACTAAGCCAGGCAAAGTATGGAGGTCTCTTCTTTAAGGCTCACAGGCCTGTTCACCACTGTTAACTCTATCATTGTCTTTCTGTGGCTTCTGTATCTTCAAGATTTCTCTATGCTAGCAGGATTGTGCTTCAATGATCGCTTGATCAATGGAACTTGGAAATCTTCAGAAGTCAGCTCAGTGGGGTGAATTCCTCTTACTGGCTGTGCAGAACGCTGGGATAGTTAATGTTGTCAACTTGGCAGAATCTAGAAACACCTCTGTGTCAGGTCTCCAGCCACATCTGTTGGGGATCATCTTGATTGTGTTAATCAAGGTGGGAAGAACTGCCCACTGTGGGTGGTACCGTTCCCTGGATGGTACCTTGGGCTGTAGGAGTGGAAAAAGGGAGCTACATGGCCCCAAGCATTCATAGATTCCTGACGATGGACACGATGCAACCAGCTGATCCAAACTCCTTGCCCACTGCACTCTTGACCTGTGGGCCTGACCACTGCCTTTGTCAGGGTATTTTACCACGGCAACAGGAAAGTAAGCAAAGACGTGAGCCATTGCAAGAGTGCTCAAATCATTCATGTTTTAGACAGAATGACCCTCCCCACATTCTGAAAGACATCTGTATCTTAATCCAAGAATTCTGACTGTGGTACCAGTCATGGCCAAAGGAACTCTGCAGGTGTGAAGGTGAAGTCCTAGAGTCCTGTGACACCATTCTGGGTTTGGGGGTGGGCGTATCTAACTTCAGTCTTCACTGCTGCCGAGAATGCCTTTGTTTGTTTAAACCCAGAAGGAGGTGGAATCTTGTCACAGCAGCGAGGAGGCACTCATTCGCATCTCCGCAGGACGGGCATCTAGGAATGAGCCTGCGCAGTGGGAGGAACACTCTTTCAGAGTTCGCGGACCTCAGGAAGTTGCCCAATAAACAGAGCTCACAAATTCACACTTGTAATATGTGCGATGACGGCAGTTGTCTCTCCATCAGTGCCAGATATTGTCACTATTTTAACCGTTTGTCAGTTTGGAGACGGAAATGTTATCTCAGCACTTTAGCTTGAGTCGCTTTGAATTATGCTAATTGCACCTGTCCTGCTCCGAGCTGCCCGGGTGTGTCTCTGCTTGTTTTGCTTCTGGGTTTGTAGTACTCTCTTTCTTGACTTGAAACACCTTTCTTGTTGTCTAAATAATAATCCTTTGCTTGTTTTAAGAGCGTTAAATATTCCTCCCAGTCTGTTCCTTGTCTTCTTCGGATAGCATCTTTGGTCCAAGAGAAGAGGGAAAAGGCTTTTCTGGTCAGAGCTGTTAGCGTTTTCTCTTCACACTTTCTGGGTTTGGGATTTGACGTCATAGAATTTCTTTTCCTAAACAGTATAAAAAATGCACTTCCTTATTTTTGTCTAGAGCTCTTGTAAGGCATTAAAACATTCAGCTCCTCCTATCATCTGGTGTGCGTAGGGGCTGATGCCAGGCAGGATTCTGATCTTCATACCAGGAACCAATGTCTTGATTCCCTTTGTTGGGAAGGTTTTCCCTTCGTCATTGAACTTCTTATGTCTCTTCTTCAAATCAGTGGCCACACACACGTGTGCAATTCTATTCTGTCTTATTAATCACTATGTATTTTTATTATTAGCATGCTGTGTGTCTGTATATGACTGTGTGTGCAGGTGCTCTAGGGAGCCAGAAGGCATCAGATCGCTTAGAACTGGAGTTAGGGAGTTTGTGAGTTGCTTGATGTGGGTACTGGGGTCCAAACTCCAGTTCACATGACAGAGCAACTAGTGCTCTTATCAACTGAGCCACCTCAGCTTTCCAAATTCTGGGATTGCAGTACATGCTACCACACTGGATCCATAGTTCTATCTTTTCTGGACTGCTCCTTGTCCTGACCTCTGTATTGCAGTAGATCTTGTAGTGACTTTGTCTGGTCCTCTCTCTTTTCTTCCATCCCAGATCATTTGCCTGCTCCAGTCTTTGCTTGACTTTAGAACCTGCTTAAAAAGCCCATCTGGCAAAAACTTACCAAGCTGCATTGGCAGGGGCACCTGGGGCTTGAGGAAAGTTGTCTCAAAGGGCCACAATACCCAACTGGCCACACATGTTACCCCGGAGAGACTGGGGTAGGACCAGGCTGTCCACACCAAGCACTGGCCTTCCACAGTGGCAGAGCACCTGTGTAACAAGTGTGACCAGTATAGAATCGGGGGGGGGGGGAGGAGACAAAGGAAGGAAGAGAAAGGTGGCTGGCTCCATCATGAGCAGCAGCAGCAGCAACATCTGGGTCAGGAGGAATCTCTGAGGATGATCTTAAATACTGCTTGCTCTACTGAGCTCATTAGGTTCCCAAGACACAAGGTGCAGGAGAAAACCTCATTTGCAATATTTTAAACCTCCCATTGTAACAAGTAGGTGGGTCCAGAAGACAAACTTGCCATGGTTACCCCAAGACTGAAATTCAGTCTCCCATGGTGCCCAGTCCCGGGTCTGGATTCCCCCTCCTTGGCTTGCGAGCATCATCTGTGTCCTTTTCTGACCATCCCTCTGCAGACCACAGTGGCATTGAGATAGGAACCACCCTAAACACCTCATTTCAGCTTAATTACCCTTTGTGTTCCTGGTCACAGTCTGGGAATCAGGGTAATGACATTTGAGTGTGAACTTCGGGTTGCCAGACACATTTCATTCTGTAACATTCAACATACAGAGACCAATTGCATTTTCACAAGTCAGACACAAACAACCAGAAATCAAAGATGTTGAAAACACTTCAAAGAGTTCAAGGAAATGGTTGGGAATAAATTCAACGAAATATACCCAGGTCCTATATGCTCAAACAATTTTTAAAGTATCACTCAAAGAGACTAAATAAATGACGAGTCGAAAGACACAGCATTGGGAAAGTGCTATGCTGTGGAACGGATGGAAGGATGCAGATCACCCCCAAGGAGACTCAGTGGGCTGTGCATGCAAATCCTGACAAGGTTTCCTAAATTGCCCAACATTGTAACAACAGTCGGAGGTTGGAAACTGCTCGGGTATGGGAACAAACCAGCACGACATCTTCACAGGAAGGTCTGGTGGTGGCTCTGAGTCTACACATTTGCCCCATGAAGACCTGGTCACATCCACATGAGACCAAACCTGGGCTGGAGATCAAGAGAGATGCCTGCTGACTGAGGATTGTTGACCAAGATGGAACCAGAGTCAGATAGTCCCATCTCACCCTTGAGCTATCCTCCTACCCCTGTACCATGAATCAGTCCTGGAAGAAGCCATACTGGAGTGGGTAGGGCCTGCAGATTCTGAACCCTGCAGTCTGCCCCACTCTACCTGAGGAGTCTTTCAGACTCCTGGCTTACCACCACCCCAGCCTCCTGGGATGCTCTCTGTCCACTGACAGCCTCCTCCAGACATCCTGCAGAGATGTGTGCAGTGGATATCTGTCCAGGTAACACAGCCAGCCCTTCTGGAGCTGCCTGGAGCTCAGCATAGCAGAGGCAGCCAGTGCAGCAGTGAGGGCCACAGGGACAGGGGAGCAGCTCCAGCAGAGTGCCAGCCTCTGTGTTGGGTTCAGCTGCCCTACTGGGGTACCAGCTACAGGGAAGGGACAGGATGGAGCCCTGGTGCTGGCAGACAGGAGAGCCTGTCCTTCACATCACAACCTCCTGCACCTCCTTATCATCCCCTCTTTACTGAGGGGATAGAGCTCCACAGGTAGGCTTCATGGGGTCTGAAGTGGGGTACAACAGATGCTAAGTGCATCCCAGGACCCCCACTTCAGAACTAAATGTTGCATAATGATGAAGCCCCCAGCACCCACCCTGTGTCTTAATGAGAAGTAGGAATGCTTCCAGCTTTCTCCCCGGCTTGATTCCTCAACTCAACCCCCCTCAGTCCATCCTAGGCCCAGGCTGCTGAGTTTAGGATAAGGGTGACTGCAACCCAGCTTTTGTTGGAAAGCACACCGCATTGGCACGTGGCAATTTTGTTTTAAGGCCAGCCAGCGCTCGCTCCTCTGGAACGCACTGAATAAATTTCCCTTTATTAGACACAGCCTCGCATTACAGAGTCTCCCCCTCATTATTCCCGCATAAGCTTGGCATAATGGGCCTCCAGGCTCCTTTGCATTCAGAATCTCGGGCACTTAAGAGCCCAGTCAGGCATGGGGACAAGCAATTCACAGGCGCAGGCCAGAGGGAGATGAGCAGGGGGACGTGGCGGACCCTGGCTGGGTGCTGGGTGCTGGGTGGGAGTTGAAAGAGTACTTGGTGCTTGGTTGGCTCGCGTTATGCCAGCCAGGCTTTCCTGTGCTTCCTCTAGGCCACTCAGTGTGGGCTTCCCCAGGCTTCTAGCACCCAGACCACAAGCTCTGACCTGGCCATGGTCTGGGACTTGGTCCACTATAGCAAACTCTGAAAGGAAAAAAGGAAGGAAGGAAGGAAGGAAGGGAGGGAGGGAGGGAGGGAAAAAGAAAGGTAGATTGGTGGAGAAGGAAAGCAGGGAAGGAGGCATTCCCACCCAAGCAAGCCCTTTCTGGGTGCACAAGTGTATACACACACACACACACACACACACACACACACACACACCACACTCTATCACTCCACCTTTCCTGCTGCTTCTTTCTATAGCTCCAGTGGCTTCAGACCTTGGGCCCCTGGGAAGTGAGAGCCAGCAGGACGCAGAAGGCGGCAGCTGCTGGGGACACGAGGCTTCAGTGGAGTGGGTGCCATGGCTTCCTGGGTCAGCAGAGAGGTAATGGACCAGTGATTTCCAACCAGGTAACTGGTTCCTCAGAGTGTACATTCTCTACCTTGAGAAGCCAAACAAACTCTATCCAAGTGACAGAGAGCAGGAGGCTCTGCTCCTCCTCCAGCAAGTACTCAAGGCCTTGCACCTCACCTACCGTGTGCCAGGCACTGCTATGTGTTACAGAAAGCCCACCAGAGATACAGTTTATAGCCAGTTGAAAGCCTTTTTCCAGTCAGCTGGGACTAGTCAGGTATTCAGGGCCTAAGTGTAGCCTTTAGTATACAGAGCATGGGATTTATTAAAAACCCATTCTGGCATCTTGTGTGGTAGTTGCAGGCTGGCTTCACAGAAGCAAGCAGTTCAGCAGAAGCAGAAAAAGTGGTTAGATGTAAGGAGTTCCACACAAGCAAACAATCTAAGCGAAGCTAATACAAACTAGCGGGAGCATTTTAACCTTGGATTCTTAGAATAGAGTTGGGTAATTCTCCACGGGATTCTCCATCAAGGAGATCAAGTCCTAGTTAAACCTGAAATGGCCTCCTCAAGAATACAAGATGGAGGAAAATTTGCGCTGTCTTCCCCGTCACAATCTTGCCGAGAACTCAGCAGAAACAGACATCTCTGTGGGCAGGAGCAGTCTGTCTAGATACAGAATGGGCTCTGAGAAGGAGAGGTAGCCAGGGAGGAAAGAGGGATCAAGGGGTGGGGGCTGTGGGTGAGGAGGGAACACCAAGGAAGGTCTGTCTGGAAGATGCAGCTAAGCATGAATCAGACTAAGAGAACAAACCAAGAGACAGTGGGAAGCCACATATCAGCCTGAGGAAGGTCTGTGCCAAGGCCCTGAGGCACACAAGAGGGTGAGGCATCTTGTAAGGGAGAAGGATGATGAGAGGCTGAAGGGTGTGGGGTGCTTGGGAGAAGATGGGCAGGTTTGGAAGGCACACGCAATGGCCTCTCAGAGTCCTGGGAGGCCAGGCCTGCTGTGGGACAATAGTCTGTACCCTGTCACTTGTATTTTAAATAAACACTGATTGGCCAGGAACCAGGAAGGAAGTATAGGCAAGGCGACCAGGCAGGGAGTAGAGGCAGGGCAACGGGAATTCTGGGAAGAGGGAAGATTCAGTCTGCAGTCGTCACTCAGCAGAGGAAGCCAGACACAGAGCAAGCAAGATGTGACTGCCTCGCAGAAAAAGGTACCAAGCCACATGACTAACACAGACAAGAATTATGGGCTAATGTAAGTTATAAGAGTAAGCCTGAGCTAACAGGTCAATCAGTTTATGATTAATGTAGACCTCTTTGTGATTCTTTGGGATTGAATGGCTACAGGACCAGGTGGGACAGAAACTTCTGTCAACACAGGCCGTTGAGAACTATCTCACCATGGCAGCCAGAAATGAACCAGCCCCACCGAGGCTGAGGTGCCACAGCCTTTTCCATCCCACAGAAAAGGTGAGAGGGTGGGAGGAAGAGAACAGAGAAGACCCGTGGCTAGTGCACAGCAAGGGCGGTGCAGGGTCTGCGTGGATAGCCATTCCTTCGTCCCTATCCTAGTATGTCACAGTTCTTTGTAGTCACCTGCTGTTGAATGGCACTGTTCTTGGAGCCAAACAACCAACCGTCATCTTCATGAGTTCAGTTGTGGCTGCTTGCAGAAGATCAGTACTGCACGACTGGCCTTGTTCACTAGTAACATTTCCTGAAAGGAGGAGGGTGATGGGACTGTCACTTGAGTGTCCAGTCACTTCTGTCTGCCATTGGTGCTCAGTTCTGCCCTAATTGCAGGTGGCCTGGGGGAGGGGCTGGAGCACAGAGGCTGGTAAGGACTAGGGGACGCTTGATACAGGTCTTCCGGTGTGGTTACTTTGATGCCACCTACATTCCTCTCAACCCTCAACCACTGCTCCATTAGTGAGCCTAACAAAGTCATTGGTTCCCCAGGGAGAACTTGGGTGGAATTGAACTTTGGTTTATCATTGGGACCTTGGTTGTGGTAGGAGTAGAGCTACTTGGCACCCTCACCCCATCCCATCCCAGTAGAAACTTCTTGTATTGTCAACCTTCATCCCGGGGCCAGGATTACAGTTACAAGATGGTGGAGTGGGAGAGGCTGACAGAGACGAGGCGGCAGCAATGGGCAGGCCTATTGCAGTCACCCTGTTTCTGTAGTTAGCAGTCTAGGCCTGGGAAGGCTGAGGTGGAGCCTCTCAGGATTGAGCGAGGAACTGGGGAGGTAACTGGGGCAGTTCTCCTGGTCCTCTCTTAGGGGGCAGGCCAGGAGGGTCTTCATCTGTGTGCGGTGGTTAATTCTGGAATGGGAAACCTGCGTTCTGGCTCAGATCCCACTAAGCCCATTGCAGCTGTGGGCTCTGTCCCTGCATCAAAGAGGGGTTGATAAGGAGGTGCAGGAGGTTGTGATGTGAAGGACAGGCTCTCCTGTCTGCCAGCACCAGGGCTCCATCCTGTCCCTTCCCTGTAGCTGGTGCCCCAGCAGGGCAGCTGAACCCAACACAGAGGCTGGCACTCTGCTGGAACTGGTCCCCTGTCCCTGTGCCCCTCACTCCCGCTCTGGCTGCCTCTGCCATGCTGAGCTCCAGGCAGCTCCAGAAGGGCTGGCTGTGTTACCTGGACAGATATCCACTGTACACATCTCTGCAGGATGTCTGGAGGAGGCTGTCAGTGGGCAGAGGGCATGAGGAAGTGCAAAGCCAGCAATCTGCAAGGCTGCAGGTAGAATGAGGTCTGGAACAGACTGCAGGGTTCAGGATCTACAGGGCCTACCCTCTCCAAGGTAGATCCTTCTGGGGTAGCCCCGCCTCCAAGGGGACGCAGCCACCTCCACACCCAGATGTCACTACACAGCCTGATGTAGGCAACTCTTCTGCTTCCATCTTACTCAGAAATGGTGTGGAGGGCAGTGCCCAGGGGTTTCCATGCTCCCCACTGGCCTTCAGAGAATGGCTGATCCCTGACCCACACCCACCCTATATCTCCTTCACAGTATCACAGTATCTCTCACAGTATGACAGTATCACAGTATCATAGTACCTACCACAGTATCACAGTGTCATAGTACCTACCACAGTATCACAGTGTCACAGTGTCACAATGTCACAGTATCACAATGTCACAGTATCAGTGTCACAGTGTCATAATATCACAGCATAACAATATCACAGTATGACAGTATCAGAGTATCTATTACAGGTCACAATGCCACAGTAGAACAGATGACAGTATCACATTATTTATCACAGTATCTCAATGTCACAGTGTCACAATGTCACAGTATCATAATGTGACAGTATCACAGTGTCACAGTATCACAATGTCACAGTGTCACAGTGTCATAATATCACGGTATAACAATACCACAGTATGACAGCATCAGAGTATCTATTGCAAGTCACAGTGTCACAGTATTACAGCATCTATCATAGTATCAAAATGTCACAGTGTCACAATGTCACAGCATCAGTGCCACAGTATCAGTGTCATAATATCATGGTATCTATCACAGTATCACAGTATCACAGTGTCACAGCATCACGGTATCTATCACAGTAACACAGTGTCACAGTATCACAGGAACAATCTTCCCATCAGCACTCCCCTGCTCTAATACCCTCCTTGGCTCCTCATCATTCGCAAAGTAAATATGGCAGCCCCCTGCTCCTGACAGGGTGTTTTTTTCCTGGGGTCTTTTGCAGAGGTCCCCCAGCAAGGCCATGATGAGGTGTTTCTCTCAGCAATCCTGTCCTCACTCTCCCCCTCAGTCTGGGCTCCTCACACCCTGGCCTCTGCTGGGCTTCGGACTTTCATAAGTGTGGCAGAGGCTACTTCTCCAGTGGGCGGCCCTTGCTGTGTTCTTGAAGCTGGGTGTCCTCAGCAGATTTGCTGAATGGATGAGAAGCTCCCCTGGAGGAGAGACTCAGAGGCCTCAGCAGTCAGGAAGCACAATTTGTCTCTCGGATGCTAGAATGTGTGATGCCTGCACAAGGCAGCCTCAAGCTGGGGCGTGGCTCTGAGAAGTTGGCTGTCTGGGTAGACGAATAGGCTACCACCATCACTGTCTTCACTGATGAAATAGAAGAAGACCACACAGCAGGCGTGACCTGGGGACCCCACCCACGCTTCCCACTAGCCATTTCTCTGCTTCAGGACACAGACAGATTATTTTTTGTTTCGTTTTGTTTTCTGTCAAATATTACATCCTGACCTCAGTTTCCCCTCTCTCCTCTCCTTCGGACCCCCTCCCATATCCCCTCTCCCCCAGACAGAGCCAGCAGATTCTAATATGATTTTAGTGGCTGGAACTTTGTGTCCAGGAGGTCACAGGAGGTTACAGCACTGGGCTCCAGGTGGGGGAGGGGCTTCCTGCTCCCTACCAGCTGTTATCCAGCTGGAGTCGCGGTTGAGCCTGTGCACACGTGTGTGGGTGCTCATGTGCCAGGTTGGTATGTCTGCAACACTGCAACACTGTAATCTGTTTCTAAGACACGACCTCATGATCTCATAGAGAAAAAAACTCAATGAATATTTACTACCTTTGCTTTTTTCCCTTAAAATTGCAATTTTGCTGTCTGGTTATTAAATCTATTTTGATTGTTACAAAAATGCCTCCTATCCATTAGGAAGAGGGCAGCCCAGGGCTAGAGAAGAGCGTGCGTCACTCACTGCTGTAGAAGGAGGGGGCCTGAAGAGGGCCTCAGGGACAGGCTTTTGTAGCAATGGACAGGTATACCAGGTTGGGGTTGGGGCCCAATCTTACAAACACGTAAACCTTTAGGAAGGGTAGGTCTTAGTGCAGGATACCCCATTACTCTTTCATGGGAGGCTTGGCTTTATGTCCAGGTACACCTGCTATGAGAACCCACAGAAACCCTGACTTTCAAGGTCAAAGGTTCCCATATCCTGTGTTGAAGTGAGTGCTTGGTCACACACAATGCAAACCTTAGTAGCTTTTGACAATGTTTATTCATGCTGTGGGAGAGCTTGGGCAGGATGGGAAGGACCTGGGGGTCACCCTGTGGCACCTCCTCACTTCCCACACTGGCCAGAGGCTCTCATTCTCCTACAAGCTGCCGACACCATGGGATGGCTGCTATGGGCCTCCAAAACCTAAGCAAAGCTCTCACCAGACCTGATCATAGGAGTCTCTAAGATCAGGCACTGGATTTTTTCTCCATGGCTATCCTGTGCCATGCTTGTAAGACCCAGGACCCAGGCCTGGGAAAGGAGAGCCCGACATAGGACAGTGGACATGTAGCCTGATAGTTTCCTCTTCCCAGTTGAGGGGCCATCTCCAGACACTGGCATGTCAGCTGATGTGTTTCTGTCAAAGGACGTGGATATGAGAGCTATCCCCTGGCATTCCTCTGCTCTGCTGGGGCCTATAGAACTCCTGGCTAACTGAGCTATGTCCCCACTGCAGACTGGCAGTGGTTCTCAAACCTTCTGATGGCCATGGCTTCAATTGGGCAAGACATCCATCCATTCGTTCCTTGTTTTTTGGTCCCTGAGAGCCACTCCCCACACCCTGGGGCCCTATTTTTATTTGTATCAACAGTAATGCTGCATACATATCAGTTTGTAGAGTGTGTGGCTGAGTTTGTTCTCTGAGGTCTAGGGTGGCCATGATTTGGGCCTGGATGTTTGGACTGAGAAGAAGAACATAGGTGATGGTCGGGTCAGTGGGACCAGGTACACACCATGGGCATCTCAGCACACTTTAGCAGCCTTTAGTAAAAACCTGAATACCTGGGCCCAACTGACAGATTCCTCGCTTCTGAATTCCTGCCTCTGGGGTATGGCTTCTGCCTGCTTGAGGTCACTGTCTTTCCTTACTGTGAATGCCTGAGACTTGTCATTAGGAGGTCAGAGTGTCCCCAGACCCGCACCAGAGCTAGGTGGGGAAGAGGGTTCCAGGATGTATGAAGCTGACCTTACAATTTCATTTAAGGATCACAGGGGTAGGGCATTGCCAATGCAGAGAGTAAGATGGGACCTAAGCTGCCACTCTCCCTTCTGGGCTGGGAGTTCCTACCACTGACCCCATGAGGATATTTCAGAGGCCCAGGCATGCACGCTAGGTAGCTCCAGCCTTGGGAGGCTAGCCCCTGGCTAAAGGCTTGGTCTCTAGTCTGGGGCTGTCTCGGGCTCTGGAAATTTTAGTAGGCGAGGTCTAGTGGGAGGTCACTGCGCCCATTATTAGGGGTGCTCTTGAAGGGTTAATACTACACCAGTCTCTTTCTCGTCCTGGCTGTGTTCTTCCATATTCCTCTGCCATGGAGCTGGCCAACTGCTAACTGGGCAATTTGAAGCTATGACCTGAAGTGAACCCTTTCGACCAGTTCGTGGGTGTCACAGGGTCTCTCATAGTGATGGAGAGCGAACCTCATTTTCAGGGAAGCCCCAGCTTGACCCTGCACAGCATCCTATTGGTCACAGCCTAGGGTTGATGAAAGCTGGTCAGCCAACATGCTGGGGCTTAGGCTAAATTTTGTTTTGAACAGAGCATTTCCAGAGAGGGCTGTCTGCTGCCTTCTATAGCACTACTGTAAAACAGGCAGCTGGGCGGGGGGGGAACATGTCGGCAAGTCCACAGCTGGCGCCTCAGCCAATCACACTCAAGCCTGGTCCTGCCCAAGCTGAGGGCAGAGTCACCCACTTTACTCCTCACTCAGGCTGTTCTGGGCAGCGGCTGCAGTGTGGGTGGGCTGCCTGTAACACCGTACTACATTCTTGTCTATCAGACCATGTCTGTCTCGCCCCACGTGCATAGCGTGGTTGTCTGTCAATGTTTCCCACAGCACACAGGTCCACACTGGAAACCCAAAACAGAGTAAGTAGCTTTGGGAGAGGGTAGGGCTGCAGTGGGACCCTTGTGGCCTCTTGAGCACCAGTTCAACTTCTCAAGGTCAGTTTCCTTTTGTCACTCTGGAGATGGATTGGTCCACCCTTGTGACCTCAGGTCTGCACTTGAGCTTCAGATGACCTGTATGGATCACCTGACCCCAGGACGAGGATCAGATTCCAGCACCCAGTGGGAACCAAGTCATTCATCTCTAGGAGATGGGGTGTTGCCACCTGACGTGAGGTCCCTTCTGGGTCTTGGGAGAAAGCCTGGAAGTGCAGGCTGAAAACCTGAGTGTGTCTGGGGGAGGGGCAAGGACAGTTAGCATTCTAGGCACAGGTGAAGGCTACCCTTAGCGACTTGGGGATAATTAGTGGTAGAATCCCACTTTCCTCTTCCTCTCTTTCCCTTTCTCCACTCCTCACCTCTTTCCTTTTCTCCCCATCTCTCCCACCTCCTTCTTCCTCCCTATCCTCTTCCCCTCTTCCTCTTCTCTTCTTTTACTCCTCTCCTCCTCTTTTCTCTCCTTCCTCTTCTCCCTCCTCCTCTCCCTCCTCTTCTCCCTCCTCCTCTCCCTCCTCCTCTCCTTTCTCTTCTCCCTCCTCCTCTCCCTCCTCCTCTCCCTCCTCTTCTCCTTCCTCCTCTCCCTCCTCTTCTCCCTCCTCCTCTCCTTTCTCTTCTCCCTCCTCCTCTCCCTCCTCCTCTTCTTCTTCTTCTCCCTCCTCCTCTCCTTCCTCTTCTCCCTCCTCCTCTTCTTCCTCTTCTCCCTCCTCCTCTTCTTCCTCTTCTTCCTCCTCCTCTCCTTCGTCTTCTCCCTCCTCCTCTCCTTCCTCTTCTCCCTCCTTCTTCCTCTCCAGCCTTTTGCCGAGTCTCTAAAACTGTGAGCCAGGATAAATCTTTCTTCTCTTAGATGTCTCTGTCAGGCATTTGGACACAATGACAAAGCCACCAGCACATGGCTGAGTCATTCCAGACCCAGGAAGCCAGATCTCTAGCGAGACAACTGAGGTGAGACCTGCCCCTACCTGGCATGTGAGGTTTATGGGAAGGATGTAGGGAGAACCAGATGCCACCCTGACTTTGACACAGACTCACCTTGCCTGAGCCTCAGTTTCCCACTCACAAGGAAAGACAGGTTGGATCCAGGTCCACTTTCTGCTTTTGTGGTTGTCAGATTCTGAGAACTCAGGGCAAGACTGCGCTGTTGATCTCATATGTAATTATTTTTTCTCAGGATTACATATTCTTGAATAAAAATGAAATAGGACCTCCAGAATAACAGATGGAATGCCTTTTGACCTAACATTAATATGCCACAAGGCAGGCAGGAAAATGAATCAGTAAGATTAAAGACTTGCAGGGCCTAGGAGAACAGCCGCTGGGGGGCGTGGTGGGGGAGGGGCAGCTCCGAGGATATTTATTTGCTCTGACATTAGGGCATTAAGCTGGTGCATATGTAACACCGCATAAAAGCGACACCAGCAGCACATTCTTCAGCGGGCACCACTGTCTTTGTCAGGAGTCCTCCTAATTAACATCGGAGGAGCTGCCGCCCCGTCCACCCCAGAAGCTTGAGCCCAGGCGTCTGATGAAGGCCCATCCATCTTGGGAGACTTAATTGGGGAGGTGGAGGTGTGGGATCCAGGGAAGATGGACAGGAGAGGGAGGTGGGAACTGGAAAGTGGGAGGAACAGGCATACCAGTTATTGCCAGCTCTGTGATTGTTCAGTAGGGGCCCTCACTGCTGACCCATAAGACATATGTCATTATGTGGCAGACCCCAAGGGACAAGTGTGTGATGTGAGGCCATGCTCCCTTCTCACAGGCTGGACATGCCTGTGTAGTGAGGCTTAGGGATGCAGGGTATACCACAGTCATATGGGTAAAGAGGACTTGGGAGAGAGGCTCCCCTACCTCTGACGACTGTGGTCCTGGGGTTAAATGCATCAGGGGTAGCTGGTCCCACAGACCCCTGAGGAGTTCTGTCCTAGTGAGCCCTCCGTCTGCATGCACACATGTGATAAGGGCCAGCTTTGGGGAACCAGTCTGAAGGGGGCAGGAATGGAATTGAGATGAGAGGCACTGTCTGCCCAGCATCCATCCACAGAACCAGGTTGGTGCTTCAGAACTGCACCTTCCCGTCATTGTCTATGGATCTCTGTGACTTAGGGCCACAGCCCACAGCAAGGCTGGCTGTGGAGGCTGTGGTGGCAGCCGTTCTGTCAGCTTTGACACCCGTGCAATGGTTAATGTCCGCTGTCTGCATGCCCTAAACAGCCTTCTCTAGCTAATGCCCATCACTGACTTTTGAGAGCCAGCCACTGAGTGTGGGTAGGAGACGATGCTCAGAGCATGGAGAGCCAGGATTTCAAGTGGATCCTGGGAGACCATAGCAGCCCAATGGAGGACATGGGGCTGGGAGGGGCTGCAGTTGGAATGGGTGCTAGACGGTCACTTGGCATGTGGTTGATACTCAAGCTGTTTGGATTTAGGGCCAGGGAAAGTTTCTTGTTCTGCCTTATCAAACATGAGAAGATACAGAATCCCTTGCTTTTCTTTTTCCTTTTTCTCCTTGGCTTCCAGGGAGCTCAGAGTTCACTTTAGCTTAGGGCTGTAGAAGCTCTTTCTGGTCTTGGTTCTTGCATGGTTATTGTAGAAGGATTCGAATGTTCTGGCTTTACTGGGGTGATGAGGACACTGACATTTTTTTTTCTCTGAAAGCATGCTACCTTATCATCAAAAAGGGAGGTCAATGAGCCACTAGCACCCAAGTAGGGCAGGCCCGAGCCTGGACGCTGTAAGATCACAGAGCCACATAGTACCACCCATTTTCTAAAGTCCTCTAGCTTTGAGAAGCAGTGGCAAGCACCCAAGGTGAAGCCCCACACTGACCTGTGGGTTCCGGAAGTGGGTGCTCCCTGGGAGCTGGTGGCCGTCCTGTCTGCCCAGGGCACTTCTGCTCCTGTTTATTCCCCTTCTCCCAGACCTCCCTCAGATCACCTGGGCATGCCAGGTCAGGAGGGGACTTTGTGTCTTTTGACCACTTAGCTGGTCAGTAACTTGTCTTGTTGCTGTAATATAATACTTGACGAAAGCAACATTAGGAAGAACGGGTTTATTTTAGTTCACTGTTTGGGGTACAGTCAACCATGGTGGAGAGGCATGGTGGCAGGATGTGAGGTGCCTGCTGTTTGGGGTACAGTAGACCGTGGTGGCAGGACATGAGGTGCTTGCTGTTTGGGGTACAGTCGACCATGGTGGGGGCGTGGTGACAGGATTTGAGGTGCTTGCTATTTAGGGTACAGTAGACCATGGTGGGGGCGTGGTGACAGGATTTGAGGTGCTTGCTGTTTGGGGTACAGTAGACCATGGTGGGGGCGTGGTGGCAGGATTGAGGTGCTTGCTATTTGGGGTACAGTAGACCATGGTGGGGTCATGGTGGCAGAATCTGAGGTGCTTGCTGTTTGGGGTACAGTAGACCATGGGGGGGCGTGGTGGCAGGATGTGAGGCAGCTGGTCACATTGAGATGCTCAGATCACTTTCTCCATTTTCTTAGCCCAGGACTCCATCCTGTGGAATGGTGCCGTCCACATGTAAGGTGGGGCTTCTCTCTCAGCCCAATCTAGATGATCCCTTACAGACGTGCCCTGAGATTTGTTTCCATGGTGATTCTAACTCCCATCAAACTGACAAGACATGCCATCACACCTGTGAATAGGATGGGTTTTGAGGAGGGCCTTCAAGGAGCCACTGCCAATGCCCAGACAACATTCTTCCTTCTGGAAATTTCTGCCCCCAAGATCCCTACAACCACTCTTGTCTCTGTCCTCCTAGTGTGTCCCTTCAGTGCTTGCAATGACACTGTGACCACCTCTATCCTGCCATCATTGCCCTGTCATATGCCATGGAGGCTGAGAAGTTTGAGGAAGTTGGCTTTAGTGACCATGGCTTGCCGACCCACAGTGAGCTTTGCTGTCCTGACTGTCCTGGGTAAGAAGGAGTGGGGCATCAAACTAGTGATTTCTGTCCCAGGCGGCACACTTGTTGACATGATGGGAACCATCTACACCACTGAGGCTTTGAAAGTCAGGCAGGTGCTGGGGTCAAAGGTACCCGTCTCAAAACCTTTCCCTGTAGACCCCTTGGAAGTCCTTACTGGTTCTAACTTATGGGGCCCACCAGAAAACTCTTCAACATCAACCTTACTGTTCCTGCCAGTAGAACAAGACAGTCTACCAGCCCTGCTCAGTCCCAGCCCTGCCATGCCTTTCCAGGAGTTTGGTTTTCATAGCTTTCTTCATTACTGGGAGAAATTCACAGCCCCAGGGGGCTCATCACTGGCTTCTCTGAGCCACACACACAGCTGGAGCTCAGACGCCACCTGCTTTCCAGCCAGCAGCTCAGCCAGTATCCACCCTGGTAGAGTGTGGAGTGGCCACTCCCAGCTGCAGCCAGCCCGTCCCTTGGGGTGACTGGTGTGTTTCTGTCTGGTGCTGCCGCTGGCCACATGTTAGAAGCCAAGTCACACGTGAGGCCTTTCAGGCCATGGATTTACACAATATTACAGACTACAGAACCTCATATTTCATTGGCAATGTAAAGGCTGCTGCAACACCCCCACCTTGTGCCATTAATCTTGGGTGAGGGAGGCTGGCAGATCGCCCCTGCTCTCCCCTGATGTGCCCTGCGGCTGGGCTGAAGAGCCTCTCGCCTGGCTTTTTCCATTTTCTTCCTAACAGCTTCAATATTTTAACAAATCCAAGTGCTGTCCAAACTGGTGGCGGCTT
The DNA here is from genome assembly GCF_982192425.1 of Myodes glareolus. Taxonomy (NCBI): domain Eukaryota; kingdom Metazoa; phylum Chordata; class Mammalia; order Rodentia; family Cricetidae; genus Myodes; species Myodes glareolus. The sequence goes on from NC_142046.1 coordinate 17,353,438, forward strand.
CTGCAAGCCAGCTGCACTCTCCCCACTCTGCCACGGTCATTAATTTAGTGGCCTATGAGTTATGGATTGCAGTGACTCCAGCCTTTCCTGCTCCCATGGGTGGAGTCAGCCCCAGCTTTCTTCTACCACTGGGGGATGACCTCTTTGTGGACTAAGACACAGAAGGCATAGACCATGGTCTTCAGCCCCTAGGCCACAGTGCAGACCTTTGGCAGGGCTTCCACCACGGGGCCACCTGTTTTTCTACTCAGGCAGGGACAGTCTTTAAGACACCATGCCACCCGTTAAGAAAGTACTTGGAACTGTCCAGAGTCTGAGTTGACCTCTAAGGTTCAAGGAAGGAAGGCAGGAGGGAGCATCAAGGGTCAGACACTTAAAATGGAGAGGGGTGGCTTCAGGTTTGTCCCCAATGGATTTGCACCGTCCCTGCGCCCCCATTCAGGATGACCTGAGCCATTGAATTGCATAAGCTCATCCATGCAGAATGACCTTGCATACAGGCTCTACAGGCTTACACAAGGCATAGGTTGACCTTTGATTAACAAGCAAGCCCACTCCAAGGAAGGCCGACCTTGACCTTTGGTTGAAATCAAACTAGTTGTTTCTTCCAGCATTGTTCACTGACCTTTGCAGACCTGAGGCACTCCCCATTGCCAAACTTCCCAGAGAGCCGGCCCACGCAGTGCCCTTCCTGCAGGCAGTTCCTTTCTGTCAGCAGTAGCCATAACTCTAGCCTAACGAGGAGCCCTTTGAGCCACCGGGATCAAGCCGTAAACACACATATTTTGCAAACCTTAGAGGCCTCCTAAGAAACTGGAATCCGAGGCTGCCTGCGTGCCATCCAACCCAGCCCCAAATCCATGGGATTTTGTTTGTTCTCAACTAGGGCCATTTTGTTGGGATGGGCAAAAGGAAGAGGTACAGGTTATGGCTTCAAAAGCTAAGTAGGAACGGCTGGGGTGGTGCAGTGTGTGTGTGTGTGTGTGTGTGTGTGTGTGTGTGTGTGTGTGTGTGTAGGACAGCTGGTTTCCTGTGGGCACTGAGATATTGAGGACAAGGCCACAGGCTGAGGGACATGCTGTAGTGATGCTGGGGGGTGGTGAAGAGGGGCCTGAGAGAGGAATGGAGGGAAAGCCTATTGAGCCTAGGCTGTGCCCTGCCCCAGACTGTTCTACAAGGAGCACTGCCTCCATTTGGAGCACCAAGGCAGAGGCAGGCTGGCGCTGCACCGCAGTGAGAGCGTAGACCGGCACCATCTGTCCCACACTTCCCACCAGGCACGGCCTGAGAAATAACTTATCCCTGAAAGTGGGCAGGGTGCCATCCCATAAGCTTATCAAAGTCATTGGGAGCCATATGAGCATGGGTGTACAGTGAAACAATATGAAAACCAGGCCCGAGGAATTGTAGAACACACTAGACAGAGGAACAGGTGCAAATCCCTCAACTGAACCCTGTGAAGAGGAGGACACCTGACATGGCAGGGACCACTGTGTGTGCATTGTCAAGGGTTAGACAGGCAGAGACCCTTGTCCCAGGGACTTCAGCTCAGCTGTCTCCCTTCTGCACTCTGCCCTGACTCCCCAGACAGTGCAGCCATTCACCCTGCTCCTACGTAGGGAGAGGGTACCTCGAGCTCTGTTTGTTTTTATTTTGTTAGTCATTAATTTAAAATTTGTTTCTAGGGAACATATAAGCAAGACTCAGCATCCACAATATTTTTTGGTGTTTTGCATCTTTTGCGTGATGTCGGTCTGAACCGAAACAGTGACTCAGTATCCCAAATGTCACAGTTGGCTGGGGCAGCCTCTTCCCCATGCGGATAAGCATAGGAATTCAGGGTGAAGGAAGGGAGGAGGCCATGCGGTTGAGAAATGGAGGAACAACAGTGGGGTGTGCTGGCTCTGGGATTCCCAGAAGTGCTGACTTTCTCCTTGGCTTCCAGACGCAGGCTTCAGCACTCTGTGGGGGCTATCACCTCCCTCTGAGAGGCTCTGTGGTTCAGGACAAGGTGTAGCCTCACTGTGAGATGAGAGAGACAGATAGCCGGCATCTCCAAATCCCATTTCCAGCACTCACAGAAGCATCTGGAAACGAGAGGTCAAACTGATCATGGGGTCAGGTGCCAGGAAGAAAAGACCAGGGGACCACAGTCCATCTACAGATGAGACAGGACCCAGTGCCGTCAGTGACTATGCCGTGAGGGCAGCATTGTTTGCCACCTTTGTGGTGACAGGGAAGACTGGCTGGCCGAGTTGGGCAGTAGAGGGCTACTGCTGTGTTTCTGGCAGCTCAGGATTAGCGGTTGTAGATGTGGGGGTGCCTCTGGGCTGTCCTGACCCAGCCATCAAGTGAACCTCCACATCTGTTCTACTATGGGAGGCAAAGGCCAGAAATCTCCACCGGTAAAGCCCCTACCCTGTGATCTATCAATCCCTGCCCGTGCCCTCCTCATAGAGGATAGTATTACTGCAGTAGTTGCCGTGCTGAGCCTTGAGGGCTTAGCCACATGATGCTGAAGCAAGGTCTTGGAGGTGAGGCCGCCTGCCACTTGCTTTGGGAGGAGGCTGTCAAGACTCAGAGCCTTTAAGAAAGGACTGGACAGCAGGGCAGAGGCCCAGGGCTCAGAGCAATATGTGCCCACGCCTTTCTCAAAGCCCAAAGTATAGCTTGGCTTCTGCTGGGCAGTGGAGGCCTCTCACTGTGGAGACACTGGCTGTCTCCTGTCTGCAGTCCAACCGAACGCTCAGACATGGTGAGCGTGAAGAATGCTCTGCATTTTCTTCAACAGCCAGTGACAGCTCACTTGCTGTCCGGGGGCTGGGGACAAGGTGACCACCAGGGAAGATGACATTGCTGTCTCTCTACCCAAAGGGGACCGGCATGCTAAAAGAGGGGTATGCAGTAAAAGCAAAGCAAAGCAAAGCAAAGCAAAGCAAAGCAACAGTGGTGTAAATGCTCAGATGCAGTGTGCATAGGTTCAAAGGAGTGACCACGGGAGGCGGGGCAGTAGCCAGAAGGATGTGGGAGGGGGTCCTGCTGATGCCTGAAGCAGAATGCAGCAAAAGTTCCGGGACAGAAGTGAGCTCGGTATATCTAGAGTAGCAAATAAAGTCAGGAAAGCCAGAGGGTAGAGGAAGGGGACACAGATAAAAACGATCAAGGAGTCCAGGGGGCCTTGAGGCCTGGATCTTTGGGTAGGCTGAATGAGATGGGGGTGTAGGTGAGTTCCCAGTTCAGCTGCCAGGTGATCTGTTGAAGAGTCCCGAATCCCCTTAATGTTTCTTATTGGGAACACCCTGAAACACAGTGGTGGAGGGAAGGATCTGTCATGGGAAGGTGGCAGACTGTGGTGTGCATGGACCCTATGTAACCCCAGAATCCCCTCTCGGAGCCTGTTTCCTTCCCTCTTCTGTGAGTGGAAACACTGCTGGTGTTTGGATGAGTTCGGCTCCCAGTGAGAAGAGTTCAAAGAGGACCTGGTGACGTCAGCTGCCCAGACTTCTCCAGCAAGGCATCATTGAGTACAGGGACCAGGATCTTACCACATGGAGAAATTCAATCCCAACATGATTTCACAGGCTCCCGAAAGCCATGCCACATTGAGGCAGGAGCTCCTGAGGCTTCTGTTTACTGCTCTGTGGGTCAGGCTAGCTGACCCGAGAGCCTCCCATCTGGCCATAGGTATGCAGGGATTATAGAGGCATGTTGCACCCATGTTGCTGTAGGTCTGGGGATCTGAACTCAGTTCCTCATGCTTGCATGGCAAGCACATTACCCCCTGAGCCATCGCCTCAACCTCAGCCCCGATTTCTTTTCTCCCTGGGCACTTGGCACAGACATTCCCAGCCTCCTTTCCTTCAGGAGGGGCTGTATGTCCATTTACTGACCAATGGGGCAGCGGAAGGCAGTACCTGGAACTTTGTGGATGGCCTGTCATCAGTTCCTTGTCCGACATGGCTGGGCTCAGACTAAAGCAAAAAGCCCGAGCGCCACGTCAGTGAGGACGAGCTCTGTCCTGGGCCATGGAGACACGGGGAGGCTTCTCCGAGGAGCAGCGGTTGAGCTAACTGACACACGTGCCACGGAGGACACAGGGAGAGAAGTGTCTGCCAGTCCACCCAGGGAGGGGGCAGTAGCACAGCAGCGGGGAAAAGGGTTGTGGAAGGGCCCATGCTGTCTTTTATTCTTCCTCTAACTTTGAGGAAGTCACTTGTCTTCGGCTCCTCTTCTGCAGGATGACGGGATATTTGCATAGAAGGGGATGGTTGGGGAGTCCAGTGAAAGAATCCAGGCCTGGTCTTCTGTTCCCTTTTCCTTCTTCTCGTGTGTGTGTGTGTGTGTGTGTGTGTGTGTGTGTTGTATATGTGTGGTGTGTGAATGTATGGTGTGTATAGTGTGGTGTGTGTATTTGTGATGTGTGCATTGTGGTATGTATGTGTGGTGTGTATTTCGGTGTATGTATTGTGGTGTGTGTATGTGTTGTGTGTGTATGTGTTGTGTGTATATGTGTGGTGTGTGTATGGTGATGTGTTTATGTGTGGCATGGGCACATATGTGAGTTTGGACATGTATATGGAGGTCTAAAGTTGATATTAGGAATCTTTCTTGCTCTCTCTTCTACCTTTTAAGTAGGGTCTTTCAAGTAAATCTAGAGCACGCTGATAGGGCCTCCACTTTCCAAGGCTGATATTATAGGCACACTGCAATACCTTCCCGCATTTTGTGGGTTCCGAGGACTGAATACTGAGGTGCCCTTGATTGCTGAGCAAGCCTTTAACCACTAAGCACCTCCCTACCCTACTCTGCAGTTCTTAAAGTCATAGGCCCATTCCCTTTGGTGAAGACCTAGCGTTTCTGGGATTGGTCTTAGCCCCACCCTTCCTGTGGGCTGTCCCTGGGTGAGAAACAACTCTGAGTCAGTTTCCCTGTAGGAGGCCCAAGCTCTTGGAGGGGAGAGCTACAGCTAAGTTGCTGGATTCCAGGGTTCCGTGACGCTGGACCTCCTTAGCTGTTTTCCTCTGTCTCCTGCCACTCCTGGGTGTTCATGGCCTTGTGGTGTAAAAATGATTGTTCCTTTTGAAGAGATGGAGAACTGAGGTCAAGGTCATTAGGTGACTCTCAAGATCACAGGTTCCCAGTGAGACGCTGTCACAGGACTTAGAACACCCACGAGTGACCCAGGAGGATGGAGCCCGTTCCACCTCTGCTCTGCCATCCTCTCATGGGGAAGATGGCGTATCCATTAGCTCTTGGTGACTGAACTTCTTCAGACCCCCCTGAACTGACTTCGAATTGGGAAATACCACTGTTGAGGGTGGGTTCCTATAAGGCTCTGCGGCTTCCATCTCGGTGCCAGAGTCTTAGTTACTTTTCCTGCTGCTGATAAAATACCCTGATAAAAACAGCTTCAAAGAGAAGCATTATTTTGATACAGTCCATGGCAAAGGAGTCATGGCAGCAGGAGCTCAAAGCATCTGGTTACATTGAATCCATGGTCCAAGAGTGCTTGGCAGCCTGACGGCTTTGCACCACAGTCTCCACAAGGCTCTTATGGCACCCTGACACAGGCGCAGGCCAGCAGGATCCTGAGACTCTGTTAAGGACCATTCACTGGGGCCCTGGAAATGTTCTTGTTCCATTTCACCTGTTTCCTCCAAAGCGGAATTTGGAAATCTGACTGCACATGAGAGCAGGTTTGGAGTTTTACCAGCAGCCATAACCTGGACGCTGGTGTTCTGATGGAGTCAAGGAATGTACAAGCGGCCACTGGGCCAGGCAGGCAGCTGCGAGTAGCTTTCATCTCTACCGCTTTGACGGAGGCCCCGGGGCTCTCGAGCCAGCACACTTCAGAGTGGGGAAGATGTGGAAATTGAATTAGTCTGCACATTTGGGCTGCTGATGGCTTTCCTCAGAGCCATTTCGCCCGCTCCTTTTTAATCTCATCCTTCTATTTATAAGTAGCTGGCAGCTAAGTGGAGCTCAAGAGTACGTTCCAGGCCCTGACCGCCTGTCACAACCCTTTCGAGCTTCCCCTCCCATCTGTAGAGGAGAGCTGTGGCCCCACAGGGAGCTGAGCGGAGCCCACAGTGAATAAGATACGCTGGGGGCATCCTGCATGATGAGATGGGGACCCAAGAACAAGGCTGCATGCACAGGCATCTGTGACAGGTGCACAGGCTTTGATTTTCAAGGCTTTGTGACTTCCTGGTCGGACGAGACCTAGCTCCTGAGAGCAGCTGACATTGGACATACACTGGCTTTCCACTCCAGGGCAGGCCCTCCCTCTCAGCCTCACTAGGCTTATGACCATGGTGAAACCCTCAGTCCAGGGAGCAGCCCTGCCAGGGCTGAAGAAAGGGTCACAGTCATTATTCCCAATAGCCCAACTCCTGGGATTACCCCAGTTTACAGGATCAGAGTGCTTCCTTGAAAATCGGAACTATGAGACTAGCATTGTAGGTTGGTGGAGGGGGCCTGAAGTGTAGAAACGAGAGACAGAGGGATAGAGTGCGGGCCTCGGGGTCAGCTTTTAAACAGTAATTGTTTAGCACAGGAAAAGCGACTGAAAGATGAACACTGAGAGCCTCAGGCCTGTGAGAGGTGCCCGAGCCCCCCAAGGGAGGCGAGGATAGACTACGGAGGGAAGCATGAGGAGGGGAGAGGGTGGGGGTGGAGTCTAAGATGTGCAGGGCTCGCAGGTGGTGCAGGGGACCCTGATGTAGTGGGGGATGTCGAGGCACTGGCAGGGTGTGAGAGTTCAGTAGGGGTGTGGCCTGGCAGGGCCTGGCAGGGCCTGGCAGGATGAGAAGTTGGCCATGGCACAGAAGGGAAGGTATGCAGAGACAGCCTCTCCCCTCTTTCTGAGCGAGAACCTTGGTTTGCATAGAGGGGGAGCTCTATGAGCCTGTGGGGATGGTGGTCTCTGCACTCCTGGCTCTAAAGCCCAAGACCCTGAGAATGAACGAGAATTCCAGAGCTTCATGATGGGCGAAAACAACTTAAACTCTGGTTAGTAAAACCCTGACCACCCTCCTCGGTGCCTTCAGTCCGGGGCACACAGAAGATTCCAGAGAGAAAAAGAACTGTGCATGATCTTTGAGAACAAGTGAGGGTGGGGTGGGGTCAGGTCGGAGGGTGTTGGAGGACATTGCAGGAGGGAACAGAGGCCTCGGAGAAGAACTGACTTTGCAGAGAAATCTCATGCATGGATCAGCAGGAGGGGAGAAGTCACTGGGTGGGAGAAGTGTGTGCGGGGGTGGGGAGCAGTGCTAGCTGTTAACTATTGGTCTTGTTGACCACTGTCCTTCCCATGGCAGCGTTCAGGGCTGTTTGGTCTCTGTCTATCAATGCTTCTGTGGTCCAACCCCCACCCCCGGGGTGTTGGGGACATGGGTGTCAGAGACGGTCAGGTCTCCATGAAGAAAGCTGACCGTAGGCCTGCTGATGCAGGAGCCCAAGCATGCGGCTGTCCTGTGGCCGTCACAGGCCTGTCTTCACAGTGACAGCTGGCAGCTGATGAAGCTGCCCCTCGGGGAAGTCATATCCTCACTCTACAGCCTAAATGTGTCAAGATAATACTGTGGAGATGCCCGCTGGTGCCCCACTGGCTTGAAGGAGAGGTCCGAGGGCCATCCAGCATACCCACAATGCATCAGGATGTGTTAGGGCCATCGGGAGTTTGCTAGGGCTGGCTTTTTCCAGAGGGAGAGGCCAGAGGCAAGGGGCCCATCCCTGTCCCCTGCCCCCTCTGCATTTGTCACCAAGTTTTCACCTTTTAATAGATGGGGCTATTTTTAGCCAGCTTGGCAACACCTCTGCAATCTCTCATTCTTCACACTGAGAAATAAAGGTTGTTGCCTCTGAGGAGACACTGATGCTCTTGAACACCCAGAAGTCTGGGGTTGTGCAGAGGGGCACAAGGTCTCTGTGCTCACAAAAGAACTGGGGAAACCAGGAGTGTTAAACATTCAGGCCTGTCTCTTCAAAGAAAGAGATGCCTAACCTATTTTCTACCCAGAAATCTGGGAATGGGCGTGGCTAATAGCCTAGTGGCCTGTGCTATCTGCAGGGCCAAGCCACACCTGGTCTCCACGGACTCTTGTGTTTGTCCCAAACCCTTCCTCCCTAGACCTTGATCTTGAATATTGTTTCTCAGTCAATAGAACCTATCCTTAGGGGTGATGTCAAAGTGCTTCACAAATGGAGTAGAGGTGGTCAATAGCCTAGGTGACCTCTGCTCTCTGTAGAGCCAGGCCGCACCTGACTCCCCCAGATGTTTATGTTTGTCTCAGTCATTCTCCCTAGACCACTCAACAGAACCTAGACCACTCAATAGAACCCATCTTTATGGAAGAGGCCATATGAATTCGTAAACAGTTTCAATGTAATCATGTCTTAAACTATGTTGTACACATGGTATTGAGTTAAATATCATCGGGGAACTTTTTTTTCCAAAATTATTCTGTCATTAATTATGCCTAAAATAAACCACCCAGTGTCAGACCCTAGAAGTTTGAACCTACACCGACTACTGAGCTGTGTTGAACTAGATTTCCTTCTTGCCTCATGTGGATTGACACTCTGCTGGCTCTGGTGTTTGCAGAGACCCCTATGGGGTTGGCAGCTCATGTGGAGCAAAGAGGACCATTCAGAAGTGAACCCTAAGTATTGTTTTAGCATCCCAAGCAACCAGGAGCTCAGGGAAGGTGGGTGGGACTCTGTTATATAACATGGATGTTCTGAGAGAATCAGGGACCCTGTGCCTCTGCCTGGACCTGCCCTAATATTCGAGGAACTCCTAATGGGTGCCGGACTCTGGATAAGGGATGATGGGGAGTATCTTTCTCTGTGACTAGAGACTACGGGTCACCCCTAGTTCTGTGGTTGATGATGAGGGCGTTTCTACAGAGACACATGTCTTCTTGTCTCCTTGGCGGGGATGCAAGTGAGCTCCTCACCCCAAGCCAAGAAGTTGGTTCCACTGCTGACAAAGAGATACATGCAGCCATGGTTACCCAGTAACTCCTTAGTGTCTTGACTCTGATGCTCTTGTCAAACTCAGTACTGAACACTCCAGGTGGGCCGCCATAGCCAGGTTCCTCAAGGCCCAGGGAGAAAGAAGGGACTCATGGGCTGGTACAAGAGAGGAAGGGAGGGCCCAGACCTGTGTCCCGAAGTCCCTCCCATGAGCCTAGCCTTTGCAGGCCTGAGAGAATGAAACTCGACGGCAGAAGGTGGAATTGTGCCCAGAAGGAAGAGCTCCTGCTCACGTGTCCTGGTACTGCCTGCTCTTCGGAGCCTTCTGTGGACTCACAGTGTGCCTGTACCACGCATGCAGCAGGCTGTTCACAATGCTTGTTGGGAGTTTCCTGAAATTTACAAACCCTGGTGAGAGTTCTCTCTGATCTTCCACACCCTGACCAACCTGCGCCATTAACTCCAGATTGACAGACCAGGGTGGCAGGGAGACCCTGGGCTTGCTCAATTCTACCTTTGGGAGAAGGTGGGCACAGGAAAATGGCCAGATGGGTTGACCAGGGCATGAAGGGATTTAGATAAGCCCTTGTGGTCTTGGTCACTGGATAGACCAAGTGTTACCACAGTTAGTCCTGGAGGGCTCTAGCTTTTAACAGCATTAGGAGCCTGAGTCCAGGGCCAAACAGTTTAAAGACTGGGCTTTAGGCTGTGGGAGGGTCTTCCTTGCTTAGAATCTGATCCCTCATCTCTCTCCATAGCAAAGCCCATATACATCCCTATTTGTCCCATGCCCCAGTCGGGCATGTAGAGGGTCCCCTGGGCAGGGTCTATGTGGCAGGGTGGCATCATTTCACAGTCTTTCACACGCTGTTGCAGGACCAGACTCCTCTCAAAGCAGGCCACACTTACCAGGCATCCAGCTCTGTCATCTGGCAGGGGCCTCCTGTGCTACCACAGAGGGCAGGGACTTCCTGTGTCTCATTGGTCAGAACTAGTCACATGATCATTTGCTCCGGTTTCCCCTGCCTCAAGAAGGAAGCTGAACCATGTGAACCTTCAGGACCCACCAGCAGATCTAAGGAACAGGCTAGTGGGACTTCCTCTAGCACTAGGGGCGGTGGAGCAATGGGATGAAACAAATTCATTACTTAACTTTATGCCTGCCTCTGCCTCCCAAGTGCTGGGATTAAAGGTGTATGCCACTGCCATTTATTTATTTATATTTTATGTAAATAAGGTTATTTTCCGCCCCTTTGGCGTTGAGGACCGAACTTAAGCACTCTACCATTGAGTTAATCATCGGCCCCTGTATGCTTTTTGTTTGTTAGCTTATATTTTGGCCAGCATCTATGCATGTGTCTCACTGGTATGCTAGGAGCCTGCAGAAGCTAGGAGGTGGTAAGGGATCCCCCAGAACTGAAGTTACAGACAGCTGTGAGCTGCCGTATGGGTGCTGGGAATTGAACCCACCTGGATCTTCTGCAAAAGCAGCCTGGGCTCTTAACCGCTGAGCCTTCTCTCCAGCCCCGCAGTCGTCATTTAAATGAAGGTGGATTGCAGGTGGGCTTTGCCCTGCTGGCAAGGCCTGGAAGGCTTCTTGCTCTTCAATTAAATCCCCATTTAGGCTGGTGTTTAGAGGGTTTTTTGAGTGGGTGAGTGGGCCCTGGGATCAGATGTCTGGTTGCTGGGGGCTTCCTGGAGAGATGAAAGCCTGTGGTGCTATGACCCAGCTGGTGATGAATTGCTCTGAGAGCATCCTGCTGACCCCAGGCCAGGCGGGAGGAACGAGGCTCTGATGATGGATGGCTGGGGAGAGCTGTTTAATTTCCCAAGACCACCTGCCACTCCGTGGCCGTCATTTTCTGGGCTCTGTCCATCCATCAAGCACACGCGAGGCCAGGAGCCTTTCTAATCTCACTGCTGGGGGAGCCTTGGCGTTGGGCTAAAAGGGAGAGATAGACGCCCTTCCTGGGAACAGAGGTGAGGATACAGACAAAGGGGGAGAAAAGATTAGTCAACCACAGCGTTCATCCAAGTGGGCTCACGCAACTTGAAAGACCGGGGGTTCATCGGCCGGTGGTTGGAGGCAACTGAGCTTAGTCCTGACCTGGCCGCAGCAAAGCAGTGTGCCTGGCCCAAGCAGACCTTCCCATGGGGTGGGGTTGGGGTGGGGGGAACAGCTTCTTGAGAGCACAGGAACTGCCTGTTGTTCTCATCTGGACAGACACCTCCCTTTACATGCACTGTGAACACACACACTGCTTTTTCAAAGCGGGACGAGGGCTTCCCTGTCTCTTCACCCGTTCCACCCCACCTCACTTGATGCCGCACGTGTGCACATTTTAAGTATGTGTGGGGGGGGGCGCTGCTTCTTCTCTGTCGGCAGAGAGCAACCAGGGAAAGTGGTGGATGCCTGGTGTCTTAATGCAGAGCTGCTGGGTGTGGAACAGTGTCCCTCCCTCGCTGTCTTCATCCTGGGCCTCTTCTCTAAGTCCCTCCCCTGCATCCCTCTTTGGATAGTGAATAGTTGGTGGGTCCAACCAGGTTAGTCTCTGGCCCTTCCTGTCATTCTACTCCCTTAGTACCATGCCACTAAATTTAGTGTTCTAGATGATTCAGCCACAGCAGCTGCCTTCAGCCTCCCCTTCAACGATGTGTCAATTGCCAACTTTAAAAATAACTTTAATTGTTTTGTCCTGATTATAAAACTAATCCATATTTGTTGCCAAAAGAAGAGTTCAGGAAACAGAGTTTGCTGAAGACCCCCCCCACACACACACACACTAGCCTGCACCCCACCCCCCAGTTTCTGTGAGGAAGAAGGAGAGCATGATGGGAGCCACATAAACGGTACACCCCCAGTGTCAAGAGTGAGGACAGCCAGTCACCTCCACACAGGACAGGGCAGCACGTGGTGGCTTTCTTCAACCAATCTCTTGTGTTTAATAGTTCAACCCGTTCTTGACCTCACTCTGCCCTCCAGCGCCTCTCTGGGATGTTCCCCTCCCCCTCCCAACTCCGTGTCCTCCTCTTTTAAAACAAGATTTATCTTCATTGTTTTTATTCATGCTTAGGTGTGTGTGTAGGCAGGGCATAGGTGCCCATGGGTGCCAGTGCCTGCAAAGGTCGAAGGCACCAGATACCCTGGAGCTGGAGCTACAGAGGGCTGTGAGCCACTTAACACAAGTACTGGGAACTGAACAGCCCTTTCTTTTCGTTTTCTTTCTTTCCTCCTTTCCTTTTCTTTCCCTTTCTTCCTCCTTTATTCCTTCCTTCCTTCCTTCCTTCCTTCCTTTCCTTTCCTTTCCTTTCTTCCCTCCTTCTTTCCTTCTTTCTTATTCACTGAGTCTAATCAGAGCCACCTAGCTGCACACTGGAGTGGGACCACCCACTAGACATAGGAAACTACCACGGGCCAGACTGGAAAGAGAAATGATTCTCCCTCTTTCAAAAGCCATCAGCTGAAAAACAGCTACTTAGTGGAGGATTGGGAATGAACCCTCAGAAACCCCTCCCCTGCCTGTTTGATCTTGGCTGGTTTGATCTTGTCCTATGGTGTACGGTTCTATGCGGGCCATCACAGTGGCTTGGGAGTTTGTGAGTGCAATAGCCACGTCACGTCCAGAAGACATTGTTTCATATCTCTGTCCCTAACTTCTGCCCCTTACAATCCCTGCATCTCTCCTTCTGCAATGTCCCCAAGCCTTAGGGAGAGCAGGTGTGATGTAGAGGAGAGGAGACTCAGTTTTTCAAATGGTTCCCAGTTATGACTTTGGTCAAGGCAGGGTTCTTGGAGCTTTCTTTTCACCTTAGGAAACAGGGCCTTGCAATAGTCTTACCCCTGGGGTATGACTCAAGGCTCCATTGCCGCCTGCTCTCAGGCAAAGGATTTGCCTCACACATAGCCCATAGCCCACACTGGTGCCGTTTGTGGTCCCCGCTTCCATGATGTCTTCGCAAAGCTATGTGTGAGCAAAGGAACCCTCACACTGCTGACTGTGAGTGACTCCAAGTAGGGCTTGCCAGACCTTCCCACTTTCCTCTTGCACACAATAGCACTGAACACTTTCTTATTTCCCACCACCTGGGTGATTTCTCTAAGTCACACTCTGAAATAAGGAAGGTCAGGGTCCCTGGGTCCCTGCTGGTCAGGTAGGCAGGATGTTTAAGGGATTTTATGATGTCAACTTAAGCCTTAGAAAGCCTATCACAGCAGAAAGGGTGGTAGAGAGGGGAGGGGGCAGATACAACGGCACAGGTTCCACGCCTCTCTGGGACCATACTGACCTATATATGTGACCTATATATGACTCCAGTGTCTAGGCAACCCCTGCCTCAGTCGCCTGGTGCAGTTTCTAAAAACTGGAATTGAAATCAGCCTCCTTTCCAGGTTCCAGGAGAGCAGGTGCTCACACAGAGAGAGAGAGGGCGGTGTGTGTGTGTGGTGGGGGGAGGCAGACGGGCAGCTGTGCTGGGCCCAGGCCAGCCTCCAGAAGCCCAGAGCTTCCGCTTCCCATCTGGTCAGTGGCTGGCCTGTCCCCTCTCCTGGCTGAGCAGGAAGATGGAGTAGCCCGCTTCTGAAATGGTGCCTGCTGCCAGGTCCTCGCCGCTCCCAGGGGAGGTCACACTTGCTGTGCTTCTCGTACCAGCGAGCTAATTAAGATGAAAGGAGAACTCTTGGATGAGCCTGGAGAAACAGCATCTACTTCAGTCTCCGCTCCCCCTTCCTCCGGGCTGCCTTGAGTAACGGATTCGCTAACCTCTTAGGACCCCCTGGCTTGTCCACCTCCTGAGAGGGAAGGCATCACTCAGCATGGTTCTGGCATAGGATGGAAAGAGAAGAAACACTGAAGGAATCTGAGGAGAGAAAGAAGCCCTTTACAGCATCACCGAGGGAGAGTTGGGAGACTTCAACGCAACCGATAAAGTCCAGATTGCCTGCAGAGTCAATGTTCCCATTTCCAAGAGATACTTCGGATGTTAAAAACAGTAAATAAGTCATGCTCACTTGGGACTGAAATGTTTGTAGTCTTGAGTCTTACTGTATTGGCATTCCTCCCTCATCCCTAAATCTAAACAGTGAACCTCACAAAATAACCTTGCAATTTTATTTCCAAAGGGGAATTCTTTACGATAAGAAAAATAACTAAACCAGTTCACGTATTTTTTTTTAACTTGACTTTTACACCTTACTTTAATATTAAGCTTTGCCTAATCCTTAAATCTTGTCATAAATTACATCCTTTGAGAAACATAATTTAGAAAGCTACAGGGTCATTCGGGGGTGTCCAACTTTTGTATTGTGTGGTATTCAGGGCTGTCCTGGAGGGCATGCAGCCTGTGGATTGCAGGTTGGGCAGCCTCGATTATTGCAAAGATGTCTAAGCACAAGTCTCTCTTAAGGAGGCCACACCTGTGTCTTGGTATGGCGGCCTGACGGGAATGATCCGCACAGGCTCGTATATTTGAATGCTTGGTCACCAGGGAATGGAACTGTTTAACAAGGGTTAAAAGTGGCCTTGTTGGAGGTGGTGGGCTTTGAGATTTTGTCTTTCTCTCTCTTTATCTGTTGCCTATGGATCAAGATATAAAGAGGCTCTCAGCTACTGCTCCAGCACCATGCTCGTCTTCTCCCTGCCGCGATGGTCGTGGGCTGACCCTCTAACACTAAGCAATTCCCTAGTTAAATGCTTTCCTTTACAAGAGTTGCCTTGGTCATGATGTCTCTTCACAGCAACAGAACAGAGACTAAGATGCTTGGGATTGGTGCACGCCTTTAATCCCAGCACTTGGGAGGCCAAGGCAGGCGGATCTCTGTGAGTTTGAGGCCAGTCTGGTCTACAGAGTTCCAGTATGTCCAGGGCTACACAGAGAAACCCTGTCTCAAAAAAAAAAAAAACAACAAACAAACAAACAAACAAAAACAAAGCAAATAAACAAAAAAAGATACTTGGCATTGCATAAAGTCCTTTTCTTATATGGCTTTCTGTTGACATGCTTAATTTACTATCTTTGCTTCAGACTGGCTTGTATCTAAATTCTTTTCTGTGACATAGTCAAGAATCTGTTCGCTTGCGTGGAAGGGTCTTAAGGGGGAAGAGAATCCTAGGCTGCCAGTGGCTGTGTTGGGCTGGGATGCCTCACCACCACTGACAGCTGCATCAAGTCTGAAGCCTCTCAGCTGCTCTTGCTCTGGTCTATACTGCCAACTCTGGAGAAAGTTCTTGCCAGCTCTATGTGGCCACCTGCCTCAGGTATGGAGATACATGTGCCTCACTGTGGCCTGGCATAAGGTAGAATAGAATTAACAGATAACCAGCAACTGGCCACAGTGCCCAGCTTCCTGTTCCTTCTGCTGCCGTGTCCCAGAATGCCCAGTGGTAATGGTGGCTATGCCTGCTTGGCCTAGCCCTGTCCACCACTGCAAGTCACGGGTATGTGAGAAGGATCTGTGCATGGGTGTGTCCGTGTTGACCCTTGCATTCCTCTGGCTGCACTGGACTAACAGCTCAAGAGAGGCAGCTGAGTGGCCAGGAGCCCTTGGGGGCCAGGGAGACGGCTCGTCACTGGGTGATTTGAATACGACAGCTCAGACCTCAGTAAGACAGGCTTATAAGGCAGTGACCACTTGGCTGCCTCTGTGTACAGAGCCTCTAAGCTCTGCCATTCCTACCCTTGCCGTCACCTCCAGGTTAATCACCATAGTCCCCCGTCTCTCTGTCCCATGCTTAATTTCCCCCCACTCCCCCGCCACTCCACAGCATCTTCCAGAACTTTCTGACAGAGACTCATGTTGTTCTTCGAGTTCATGGAGACCTTTCTGATCAAGAAGTGGCTTTGGGGCTGGTGTACTCTGAGGATCCAGAGGAGGCTACTGTGGGCCCTGGTGCCAGCCACACCATGTCACCGAGACCCCTGCTGATTCCTTTGCCTGTGTTTCTGTTACCACCAGGTACTGACAACAGATGTTTTTCACAAGCTTGTTACAGCAAGTGTTCACTAAATCCCCATTCCTTCATCTAGAGAAGATGCCTTCAGGGTGGCCATTACTCACCCTGCTTTGGGGATGTCACTCACTGATTCTTCCCAACCCACCTCACATCCTGTTGCTAGGAAGGACTGAGCAGGCGGCTAGCCTGGGTAGAGGCTTGTCTGTTTCCTGAATGAGGGGCCTGGCAGCTGACTTTTCACCTTGTCCATACCCTCCTGGCTTGGATGTCACTAGGTATATGTCTGTATGTGTGTGTGTGTGTGTGTGTTTGTATGCATGTGTGGTGTATGTGTATGTGTGTGTGTATGTGCACTTGTGTATGTGAGTTCAGGATCAGAGACCAACAGGGCTTTTGAGGTAAAGTCCATGTAAAACTTATGGTACCATAAAGTGCACAGCATCCAGCTTCAGAGGAAGAATACATGTGCCTCCTATGATGGGTTATGTACCCATTCCTCTTGCTCCCCCTGCCCTCTGCTCCCTGGAGAAAAGGGACAAGTGTGATTCTAGCAATATGCTACACATCTTGCCCACAGCTCCTCCCAGTCCTTTCCCCACAAATGAGCCTCTGGGAATAAACTGGGCACCCTATTCCCTACCCCCACCCCCTGCCCTCTGCTCACTGAACTGGGGTTGGATTGTTTCACCTTAAGCGTCTCTCCATGCAGGAGGCTCAGAGCCTTGCAAGGCCTTCTTTACAAACAGGGAGACTTTTCAAAGATCTGCTTCCTCTCCTCTGAAGACTTTTCAATGAGCCCAACCCAGACAGCATAATTCTAGTTCCCTTCTAGAATCTTTTATTTCAGAATAACAACACCAGCACTCCCCAGACAGGATCTTATAGGTTCCTGGTTCCTGGTCAACTTTGAACCTCAGGAGCACCATGTCCCAGCTGTTGCACCCCTCTTATGGCCACAAGAACCAGATGAATCAGAGCTGGGTTTTGAAAGGACAGGTGAGGCCACTTAGCCTTCTGTAAAGCCTGTGGCATCCTCAGTTCAGGCACCGCCAGCTGGAGGCAGGCTCTGGTAATATGGCCAGCACAGCCCAGGGAATGGCCACCTGGGAGAGGACATCATCCTTCTCCTACTTTCTGACCTCCACACAAGGCATTTTGCTCAGAAAATAGTGAGTTGCCAACCTTGCACTTTCTTGGCACATGTAGTGTTAATTAGTCTCCAGTGACGGAGGCCACTCAACATTAGGTGTTGGCTCTCTCTCTCTCTCTCTCTTTTTTCTTTTAAGAATTAATACAATTCACCCTTAGAAAATTTCATCCATATCCGGGCGGTAGTGGCGCACGCCTTTAATCCCAACACTCGGGAGGCAGAGGCAGGCGGATCTTTGTGAGTTTGAGACCAGCCTGGTCTACAAGAGCTAGTTCCAGGATAGGTTCCAAAGCTACAGAGAAACCCTGTCTCGAAAAACCAAAAAAAAAAAAAAAAAAAAAAAGAAAGAAAGAAAAGAAAAGAGAAAATTTTGTCCATGTATGTGATGCATCTTGAGCACATCCAGCCTCTAATCCTGCTTCCCAGTTGCAACCCACCCAGAATGCCCAAACACACTCCCTCCCACCTTCACGCCCTTTTGTTCTTTCTTTAACATAATTCATTGAGCCTAATTAGTGCTGCCCCTTGAGTACACGAGTGTGGGGCCACTATCAGAGGGAGCATGGATAACTTACCATTCACTGCATCCTTGGAGAAGAGCAGTTTCCTCTTTCCCAGTAGCCACCAACTATCAATAGCTCCATACGAGCCCCTTCCCCAGCTATGCTATGTGTGGACTGGCCTGACTTGGTGCAGGTAACCACAGCTGCTGGAAGCTCATGAGTACAATGGCTGTATCATATCTAGAAGACAGCATTGCACTCCTCCTCATTTTGTGCCTCTTACATTCTTCTTACCTCCTCTTCCGAGACGTTCCCTGAACCCTGGTGTGTGTCTGTGTGTGTGTGTGTGTGTGTGTGTGTGTGTGTGTGTGTGTGTATGTATGTACCATTTAGTGCTAAATATTCAATAGTCATATTGTCCACCCTCTGCAAAGGAAGAAACATAAATATTTAGAAGACAATTAGAATGACATCCCCCAAGGAGGGTGAGCGATAACCATCTTGCAAGTATTTTGACAACTTGTCCATTTAGAGAAATAAAAGTAGTAGGCTCTGCCCTAGGACTTATGACCTCCCCAGTCCCAAGCTTTTGGCCAGGTTGACATTACCAGACATGAACTCCCTTCTGTAGAGCAGGCCTCAAGTTTAAATGAAAGTGGTTGGTCACCTCCGTAACAGCCATGCCATTATTGCCCCAGTGGGCACAGCTTTCCTGGCAGGTCAGTAGCACAACACGCAGAGTTCGCTGCTGGGTAAGTACTTTGATGACCTTTCTCCCTCAGTGGCCTTTGTTGCACCTTCTAGAACTATGAAAGCTAGACATCAGGGAGGAAGTTTTCAAGTCAATTCCAGCTCGATTTCTCCACGGACTGCAACCAAAGTATGTGTGTCTTCAGCCACAGGGTCTTATCTAGTTATGCTGGGCATTCAAAGGCAATGGCAATACCCATGTCTTTTAGGGGACATGTATGTTCTTAACGTCTCCTTTGCTTCTCATAACCATGAAGTAAAGATGAGGAAGGGGTGGCTTGTGAATAGAGCAGGCCAACTGGAGACTATAGTTCTTAGTGCAAGAACCAGGAGCCAACTCCACACTTTAAGCCAGATGAGTTTTGTAGCATTGTAGTGAGAATGTAGAAGGTACAGACAGAATATTCCTTAACTTGGCCCAGCACTGAGTCCTCAGAGCCAAGAGAGAAGAAGCAGCTGCTGCCTGTGGTGCGAGGTGTGGGTTCATACACGGTTTCAGTCTAAGGACAAGTGGACAAATCATAGCTTTCATTAGTGACCTCTGTGCCTGTCCCCAGAGCAGTATCATGCTGGCTCAGCACACAGTCATGTGGAATCTTGAGAACAGAAGCTGTCCCTAGCCAGACCTTTGGGGATGGGGAGTCGGCAGAAGGGTCACTTATGCCTTGATCCTCTCCGCATGGTGCAGGATTTGCTTGCTACCCTTAGTTATCCAGAATTCTGGTCAACAAAGAGAGCAGCTGGGAGAAAGAGAGGGAGCAGGGCACAGAGAGCAAGGGAGGGGGTAGATGAGCAGACGGAAGAAAGGAGAGAGATGATGGGAAGACAGATTGCAAGCAAGTGCCCCATAACTTCTATTGACATTATTTTAAAAATATGCAATTTTGCAGCTGCAGAGAAAGTACAAGAACAATGTGAGATTCTCTGTCTGTCTGTCTGTCTCTACAAAAACACGGGGGCCGGGAGAACCATTTTTCCTGAACTATTTGAGTATAAATTGGAGCCTTCTGCCCTTAAGCACTCCAGGGCCCAGTTCCTGAGAACAAGGGCAATTTCCCACATAATTGTCACACAAGCATCAAAACTCAGTTAATTGTTTTCATCAGTACACAGTATATTCAAATTTTTTGAGTGGGTCAATGGTGGCAATTCCAGGACTGTTTTTTCTGAGTCTAGGAAATGCCCCAGCATCACCATCACATCTAATAGGTATTTATCTTTAGTCTCCTTTATTCTAAAAACATTCCGCAGCCTTCCTCTGGGTTTCTTGGCCTGAATAGTTTGGGGAAATGTTAAACTGGTTATTTTAGGTGGTGTTCTACTTGAGTTCATCCCACTTTTCTTCAAGATGACATCTGGGGCACCCCTCAGGCAGCGATGCCCCTGGGAGTAAGGTCTCTTCCTCTTCTCTACCTCGGGAGGCAGAATTGTCTTCAAGCCATGGGAGGAACAAACCCCTTTGCATTTTCCTCTGTATTTGCCCCGTCTAGCATTCTTCGCTTCTTCCTGTATATGGGAAATTCCATCTGGAAATATATACATATATTTTCATCCTGACAAGCCTTCTTTAACATTTCTTATACTGCAGGTGATGAATTCTCTCAATTTGCATTTATCTGAAAATATCTTTCTTTTCTCACTTTCATTCTGAAAAATATTTTCACTGAATATAGAATTCCGGATCAACAGGCTTTCCTAATGCTATATTTTCTGTCTCCTGTCACGTCTAATAAGAAGCTAGACATCATCTGTACCGCTATTCTCACACATTCAACAAGTCTGATTCGAAGGACCCGCGCTGTCTCAGAATCGCTGGTTCTTGTAAGTTTGATTATTTATCTTACTGTTTGAATTAGCCTTTCTGTTGCTGTGACCAAAAACAACTTGGATGAGGAAAGAGTTGATTTCAGCCTATAATTCTAAATCACAGTCTATTATTGATGGAAGTCAGGGCATGATCTCAAGGCAGGAGCTGAAGCAGAGACCATGGAGGAGTGTTGCTCACTGGCTTGCCTCCTCTCGCTCGCTCATACCTCTCCCTGCCTGCCTCCCTGTCCCTATGACTTCTGAAGGCTGAGGGTGCAGCTAGGGCCTTAAGATGTGTGCAGCCCGAACCTCAGCCCTTGGTTTGCTCTGCTGGTGTCCTCCTACCTTCCCAGTGGGTCAGAGGAGCTGCAGGGCAGAGGTGTCAGCCAAAGGTGAGCACTGACAAGGGCAGGAGGATGGTGAAGGTAGTGGTTGCTAAAGAGAAGGGTAGTGGGTAACAAAGGGCTCTGGGTAACATAATGTCTTGTAAACAAATGTGCATGTGCATGCTTGTGTATGCAAGCAGGACATGCAAAGAGGTGGAGCAACCAGGCACCTTACCACCCACGTTTCAATGCATAGAGAGTAACAGAAACCTTTGGAATCCTGATGAAGGGGCGGGAATACAGGTGCTGGCTGACAGCTGCACCAACGCTGTGTCGGAGCTGCTCACCAGGGCCACCGACCTTTCAGCCTGAGCTACCCACACAGTGCAGGCTTCTGAGGAGCACAGAGGCTGATGGTCATTTCAGTCCCTGAGACTTTCAGGTCTGCCTTGATGAGCGTGGGTGGATATCAGGACGACTGGAAAGCAGGGACTACAGTCTCTGGTGAAAGCCTAGAACTCTGTGTTGGGGTTTAGAGGAAATCTGTCTGGGCAGGGTAAAGTGACCTGGAGTCCCTCCTTAATGTGTCAGTTTGAGTCTCTTCTGTATGTAGGGCAATCGAGGCTAGAGTCATCTCAGGCACCCAGCAGCTGGAGGGAGCAGCTTGGGAAAAACTACAGACTGACTGAGGCTGGCTGCTATTTGGCAGTGGTTTCCTCTTCCTACCTCCTTCTTGATATATAGCCTCTCCTGCACCCTCTCTGTCTCTGTGTCCCCAGGACAAAACACCCCTGAACCTAGGACTCTTTGCATGCACCATCTGATCTCATTCCCTGGTTACAACTGTGTCCCATGCAGAAGGCTCTTAGCATACCATGAAGGCTACAAGACCTAGGCTCACCGAGGAGGCATTCTCAAGCCCATGGACCTCTGTGGGACTGGAGGCAGGATCTGAACCCATATCCCTTTGGTTCCCAGACTTGGTAGTGAGGCTGCCAACTGCCATGGGCCTGGGGATCACCACATGTGGCCTTTGTTCTGGCCTTGCTGGTCAGCACTGGCATCTTAGCCATCCTGTCCTCCCTGAGCCGCCTCCAGGCTTCCTTCTGCCCCCGTGCAGGTGTCAGGACTGGACAAGGACCTGCAACTCCAGATAGCTCCCAGCAGTAGTACTGAGAGACTAAAGCAAGGGAGCACCCCCAGGCCTGTGGAGCAACAGCTCTTCCCTGTCCTGCTTGCATACACAAGCATGCACATGCATATTTGTTTACAAGACATGCATATACACAGTCATGCCTGCACACACATCACACGCACATGCATGCACACACACATAAGCACATATTCCCATATACATGCACATGTGAACGTTGACAGATGTGCCCTCATGAGGCATGTGATATACACATATACACGATGCATTTGTACACCCATGTAAGCACAAATACATTACATACATTTGCATGCACATGTACACAGGCAGAGGGACAGAGTGTGTTAGTTGTTCTTTGTCCCGTGATGTCTTTCTGTCCTCTTAGCTGATCAGAGGCAGCTTCCTGTGTTTTCCTGTTTCCACAAGTCTCTGTGGGGAGAAGGCCCACTCAAACTCCCTGACCAGCCTTGGTTAACACGCTAGCCTGATCATCATTGTCCAGCCTCACTTCCTGGTCCTGGAGCTCCTTCTTCCTCTATGCTGAGCTTCAGAGTCCTGCATGTCCTACCTGGGCATCTCTCAGGAGCTTCGTGTCTCCCTCATGGCTAGCAGGGATTCTATCCTTGTGCACTGCTCCGTAGAGGACCTGACCCTCTCCGTCTTCTCCAACACCTCTCCACCACATCCTACACTTGGGGACACCTCTCTACCCCTTTGGGACAGCAGTTCAACCCTTTTCAGCCTTGATGTTTGGTGTGCCCTGAGCAGGATGTCCCTTCCAGACCTGTGTGCCCCATGCAGGATGTCCTTCCCAGGCCTGTGTCCCCCGTGCAGGATGTCCCTCCCAGACCTGTGTGCCCTGGCTCACTCCTTGCTTACCAGGGGTTTTGAGCCCTAATGACCACACATCTTGCACATGTACACATACGTACACACACACATGAGCACATATAACCATATACATATGCACATGGTCCCTTCATCAGCTGGCCTCTCCTGATGCGTGCTGTCTAATTGACAGATTTTGCACCAGGCCCTTTGGAGTCTCTGCATCTGACTGTCCCTTTCTACTCAGCCTCAGTCTTGAATGCTCTGACAGATCACCTTGAACTGCTTGGAGCTCACACATAGACCCAGCTACCCTGGAAGCTGGGAGGGAGGCTGTGACAATGGTGTGTGAGACCTTCTGTCTGCTGGCTGGTGAGGTCCACTGCCTGCTTCATAGCTTGCTCCTCCTCACTGACGCTCTGTATAGAGGAAAGGGTTGGCGCTCTCTGGGGATCACATCACCTCTCAGAGCTTCAACCTTGAATGCTAGCCCACTGGGGACAAATCTCCCACACAGGGACGAGGGGCTTCTGGCATCCAGCAGCTGGAACACACACTGTGAACATTGCAGCGGAAGAGCCTCTGTTGGGAACTCTAGAAATAAAGCGCCATTCTAGAGGGTAGCTAATAGTGCAGAGTGTCCGCCCATCTCCGAGGGAGGAGGGATAGACAGGGTCCCCGGAGAGCCTCCAAGTTAGCCAGCAAGTGTCCAGGGGAAAGGCTCTTTCTTCTCGGGCACACACCCAACTGAGGAAGCGAAGTGCAGCCAGGAGGCCCAGGAATCTAACGGAAACAACAAAATCCCTGAAATACTTCATTTTCTGACAGCTATCCTCCCGCAGTTTTGAAACGCGGCTGGATGCAGAGCGCCAGCCCCTCTTCCCCGGGCTGAGAATGTCAGAGCCCATTGATCCGGGTAAAATATGCCAGGAGGAGAGCCCCTGATTGAGAAGCATGCCTGATCAGCATCTCAATGCTTTCCTACATTGATTTTGGATACCAAGGTCCCTGATAAAGTGGAAATTTACAGTCTCACCACCAAAATTCTTTCCCAACTCCACCGTCCGCTCAACAGATGGCACATCTCCAGGGGAACTTTAATAACCCCCAAAATTAAATTAGTGAAAAATAGAGAATGCTTGTAATATTAAAAGTCATCCATGGCTTCAGGAAGCAGGTAAATTTTCATCCACAGAGGTGACTGAACATGAAAAGAAGTTGGAGATGGGATGATGGCTGTGAAGTGAAGATACTTGTCTGTCCCTGCCCAATCTCTGCCAGCCTCTGCCAGTTTCTGCTCCCCTGTCTGCCCGTGTCTGCTCCACATCGCAAACTGTGCCAGCAGGACCCTAAACAGTGAGTTGCAGTGGGAAGTGTTGGTTCCCGTGATGGAACTCTTCCTGGTGAGTCTTGGAACCCCTGGGCCAGATGTGAAGGGGCAGAGTAGGGAGGTCCTAGTACCGCCCTCGTGCAGGACCCTAAACAGTGAGTTGCAGTGGGAAGTGTTGGTTCCCGTGATGGAACTCTTCCTGGTGAGTCTTGGAACCCCTGGGCCAGATGTGAAGGGGCAGAGTAGGGAGGTCCTAGTACCGCCCTCGTGCAAATAATCTAGTATTACAGACTAGGAACGGTATACTTGACTCAGGCCACTCTCTCTTGGGAGGCCAAACCTGGCTTATTTTCCTGCCCACTGCGAGCCAGAGGCTGAATTCAAGCCAGCCTGGAACCACATGGACCTGAGTTCCCATGTGCAGGGCATCTCAGGGACCACCATCCATTCTCCTGTTGCCTGGTCACATGCTCACATCCAACCACCTGCTGTGCCTCCAGAGGCTCCTTCCACTGCCCAGCATAGCTCTCTTGTCAGTTTGGAGATCACCGGATAAAGAAAAGTCACCACAGACCCAGACCCGGTATGGAGCTCAGAGAGTTCCCACCGTGATGTTGGGTGTTTGCTGAAACTCTTGAGGGTGGCACACATGTTCTCCACACCCTGGGTTTGGGAGCTGCGTGTCTCCTCTGCAGATGGTCTCTATTATAGATTCCTCCTTCTCTGTTCATCTAGCTGGAGTGGGTTTTGGGGCTGGCTCTGTGTAAGTTAGCTAACTTATCTTAAAATTAGGCCAGGGGCTGGGGAGATGGCTTAGTCAGTAAAATGTTGGCCATGCAGGCATGAGGACTTGAGTTCAATCCCCCAGAACCTATCAAAAAATCTGAACATGAAGGCAATGAAGGACTGGGAATAGGCTCCCATGTCTTGCCGCTGAGCTGGATAGCTGGAAGCTGCCCAGATTTCTTGTATATGGATTGGTCTGTCTGCCATGGATTTTCTCTATGAATGAGGGAGGAGGGGTGCCTTCTCTACCTACAGAAACTCTTGGTTTATCAAGTAGAGCAAAAACAGAGGAGGAAGGTGGTTATGGCTTCCCACCCACTGCCCTTCTAGAAGGCACCTCCACCACTGTGGGCTGCTGGGAGCCTCAGGGCCTCAGAGGGAGCTGGGTTCAGACTGGTGGAGGTTCCTTGGTTTCTCCTGAGTTGTCTAAATACTTCCCACTTCTTCCAAGATCCACTCAGCTGTGACAGAGACACCGTTCCCACACCGCGGGCCAACATGGAAATCCGTTCTGTTCCCCATATTGAAAATCCTTACTCATTCTGTGCAGATAGTGAAGACAGGCATCTGCAAGCTGGGCCAGGCTACTCATTCCCTTCCTATTCCTGGGACTCATCTGCCCCCACCCCTGACATGCACACACTAATGAAACCAGTCAGTAGTTGTCCACTCAGGGGGACAGACCATGTTTAGCCAGCATTGACAGGTTGTTCACATAACATCTCCTTCCTCTGCGGTCCTTCCCAGAAGTTCAGAGAGCCTTTTAGCTTCTTTCCTTGCCAATCCCCCCACACCCGCCCCACAGGACTGCTTTGGCTCTCACACACAGGGAAGGGCACAGAGGACCCGAACACAGATGCAGCTCTGCCATGGCCCCACTGCATGCATGGCTATGATCTGCCTGTGTGGTCATCGTACCCAGCTTCCCTTGCATACGCCTGAGTAAAGGAGGAATCAGCTTCTGCTCATAGCGAGATGAATGGCTCAGGCAGGCTGGGAAGACCCTGGGATGCACACTGGAGTCAGCGTAGAGGACCCAAGACCAAGGAGGCTTGGTCTGCATGAAACACAATTGAATGAGACAAGCTCAAACAGAGAGGACTTGCTTCTTTTCTCAGAGGCACCAGAGGCCACACGGTCCCAGGCACGGTGTGATCTTGTGCTGGCTCCCTTTCTTTCAGATTCCCTTGGTTCTGTCTTTGTCCCTAGGCTAGCTGTGTTTGATGTTGCAGCACGGCAGCTGGAAACCACCCTTTGGGCGCATGCCCCTTCCTTCTCATCTAAGAGAAACAACTATACCACCGTAATACTTCTACCCCAGTCTTTAGCTTTAGGGTTCTGCTGCACCAGCTGTGTTGACAGGGTGGGGTGATGTTGGCCCTTTTCTTCACCTTTCTCCGTAGTCCTGGTTGTGCTATGGTAAGAGGAAACAGATCTAGCAGCCTCTGTTTATGACGTCCTTGGCTCTCTCTCAATTTCTCCTTCTGTTTTCCTTTCATGGGAATGCAGAGAACAGGTTGTTCCCTCTATGGTGCCAACCAACCAACCAAATAAACAAACAAGAAAACAACCCATTGTACTTACAAATGCCAGGAGCATAAATAACTTTTGCCCCCTTCTTTGACTACCATAATCAGCAAGATGCTTAGACCCAGGTGGCCTCACCCCTTGCCACCAGGTAAAGTTTGCTCATTTTTATCCACAGGAGGGCAAGTCCTTGCTGAGATAAACCCTGTATGTCTTTAAGACTGGCACTGATCCATGAACCCACCAGACCTACTACCATATGGGAAGATAACACAGAGCATACTGGTCCCTTGCCATGGTCTGCTCAGTCTGTGGTGTCTGAAGGAGGCTGGATGTACTTGGGTGTTGTCTGCTGAGCTCTGGGTGATTTTATTTGTGATGGAGGGTTGCAGAGGGAGGCCACTGGTTGGTCCAAGTCTTTATACCAAGAACCATGTTCTTCTACTTGCCTGGGTGACATTGGCTGATACCTTTCTAGAGCCGGAAAAAAATCTTCACTGGCCATGGGTGCTGAGGAAGGACATAGATTTCCCAGGACTTGTCATGATAGTCAGTCTGGCTTCTGTGATATGATTTAACTCATAAAGCCCTGCCCTACTTTCCCTCTGCTATTAAAGGGGCTCAGCTACCACCCATCACAGGACTAAGAGAATTCTGCACCGATGCCCTGGGCCAGGGCCCTGTCCTCCAAAGGACAGGGATTTGAGGATTCTGTACTTGCTATAAGTCGCTCAGCATTGAGCTCCTGTGAGGTGAAGGATATCCTTGTTCCTGTGATGATCACATCACCGTAGCTCCGCATCCTTCATCCGCACCCTGTGCCAGACCCTTTCTTGAGCTTGAATGGCAGAAGTTCTCGCTTAATTCGGCCCATGTTTCTTGTTGGTGATCATTCTTTCTCCAGGGACCAGTCCCCAGCAGGGAGATGCTCACGCCAGACCCCGGCAACAAGGGGATGGAGGGCAGAAGGAGTCCGTTTTGACTCCTGTACAGAGTCCAGCAGAACTCCACACTCAACCACGACTGCTTAGTGACAGTCAGAGGCCCCACAATGTTCTTTCTCACAAGTAGTCCTCCCCTCCCAGGCCCTGGTCACCTCACCCCTCCCCCATTTCTAAGGCAGCTAAGGACAGTTTCTTTATTTGAATGGTATTTCTCGGAACCCCAAAGGCTTCATTACAAGTAAAAGTTGCTGGCTGCTATCCTCCTTGGCGGCTTGCCTGCTCTCAAAGGGGTGGGGTATTTGCCCCAGGCCCCAGCAGATGCTCTGGAGCCTCTAAGTAAAGCCATGTCAGGTTCAACTCTGCACAGTAACCCAAGGAGTTCCAGAAGCGCTGAGCTAGCCTCCCCCTCCTTCTCCTAGCATCACCAGCAGCCAGGCATGTATTGTGACATTGCTAACACCCCACAGACAGCCACATGAAAACACTCATTAGCATGTTAGAGAGGTTTCATCTTGTCATGCTGTGAATTTGCTCTCTGCATCCCTACTCAGGCAAGTAGGGACTGGCTCTGGCTCAGGGATGAGCTCCTCGTTAGTCAGGGTACCAGGACTCGGGGGTCACCTCATACCCTGGCTCGCATGATAGGGGCCAGAGCTTGATTGGTCTTCCTGTCCAGAGCCACAAGAGTACTAAGGGGCCTTCTGGAAAATGCTCTGCCTAGACAGCAGTTGTTGGAAGGTACAATACAGGAAAACAGAGTCTCCCCAGACAGTTTTGCCACCAGCTCCATGTGCGTATTGTCACAGAGATGTCAGATGTGACATCTGCAGATCACAGGCCATGTACCGAGAAGCAAGGACTCAGAAGCTATCCTTCTCAGGGCCTGGGACAAAAATATTCTCCAGAAATGAGCAGGTCCATGTGTGTCCTAGTTGGTTTTGGAAACTCTGCACTTTTCTGCCCCATGGTGCAGACCCATCTAGGCCGAATGTCCACAGAGTCTCCTAGGAGAGGGGTGAAGGGTTAGCTCCGGAGGAGCGTCATAAGCCCTCTGGGCTCATCTCTCTCACTCCATGGAGTTGAACACTGAGATGATCTTTCTGCCTCTGTTTCCATCTGACTTTGCCATGGGTGTAACATGAGGGCCAGCTTGTTGGGGTTTCTGTCCCTCCTGGTACCCCAACAGCCGGCAAGCAACAAAGAAATCACACACAGGACTCCATAAGGTTATAAACTGATTGGCCCATTTGGTCAGGCTACTTATTAGTTCTTATAACTTATCTTAACCCATTATTCTGATCTATGTTAGCCACACGGGCTCAGTACCTTTTTCAGCTGTCAGCTTACATGTTGCCTCTTCGGTGGTGTGCACAGGAATGGCAGAGAAACCTCCTTGCTTCCCAGAATTCTCCTGTTCTCATTGCATCACCTCTACTTCCTGTCTGGTTTTCCCACCTATACTGCCTGCCTGGCCAATCAGCGTTTTATTAAAATATGATTGACAGAATACAGACAATTCTCCCGCATCACATGGGACCAACCAGTATGCCATATCCAGCCATCAGCAATGGCCCAGTTCCCCATTGTCAGTCAGGGCTTAGGTCTTACTGAATAGGTGCAGGAGCTATCCTTGGTATGAGATAGGTCGACTCCTGAAGGATGGGTGGACAAATGGGAGGCCTGGGTTCTGTGTGCCCTTGACCAAACTAACCTGACTCAATGTAAGCGGAGGTTGCTTGTTCGCTCCTGGCCACCCAGACCCAAAATAATCACAGAGAAACTATATTAATTAAAACATTGCTTGACCTATTAGCTCAGACTTCTTATTAACTAACTCTTACATTTTAAATTAACCCATTCCTATTATTTTGTATTTTACCATGAGGCTCGTGGTATACTGGTAAGGTTCCCAGGTATCTGTCTCCTTCAGCAGCTACATGTCATTTCTTCGACTCCACCTACTCTCTCTCTACATCTCTGTTCAGATTTTCTTCCTGGCTTTACTCTGTTAAGCTACTGACCAAACGCAGCTTCTTTATTAACCAATGGCAATAAAACATATTCACATCATACAGAGGGGAATCCCACATCAACTCAAGGTGGAAATAAAGGGAAGTCTGAGGAGGGAAAGGATGCCTGCTGGGCAGAGCCCACATCCCAAGACCTTCGCTGGCTGGGATTGCTGATAGCTTAATTCTAGTTGTGTGACCAGGCAGGAGCCAAGGACCTACACCATGCCTGGGATCCTTATCACATGTTCCTGGCTGGCCAGTCCCTCACCTCCTTTCTTCCTCACAGTCTCCCACAGGTGTTGACCCCGCCAGGAGCATCTGAAAGTCAGAAGCACTGGTAGAGAAGGCCTAGTGTCTGCCCTGCTCCCCTCACCCCAGACAAATGGGCTGCCTCCTGGCAGAAACAACAGATCTGTCTCCTGCTGAGTGCCACACACAAACCCATTTTCATCCAGGTACTGAGATCCATCTCCTCTATCTTCCTATCTTCTAAATTTATAGATGGCTGCTATGCATGCCCTCCAGAGAAGATGCGTTAGAGACGATAAAGACGGCGCCAGCTCCAGACAAATGGTGGCTTGTGATTTAAAGCAGAAATGTAGGCTTGTAGGCAGCTATGCTGGGAAGGCGGCAAAGCCCCAGTGAAAGATGCTTTGGCCTATTGGACCCTCAGGGATCCCCAGTTCACTGCCTGGCTTCTTGGGTTCAGACTTTGGCCTCTTGTTACAGATAGCTAAAGACCCAAGGGGTTTTAGCTTGTGAAAGACAAAGGTGAAACTGAGTTGTTTGGGTTCTAGGTCCCTGGATTCTGTACCCAGCTTTCAGGAACCTCCGTGTCTCAGCTTCCCTGAATACATGACTAAGGAAGAAAAACACCCTGCCCAGCTGCCCAGAACTTGACACCGTCCTTCCTAGGGCCTGGCATCTCTGAAATGCAAACACTCATCTCCTTGAGATGCCCACAGAAAACACCATGTTTCCAACAGAATTTGGAAGTTACCCCCTCTCCCTCCTGTCCAGGCCACTCAGAACTCTGGAACACACCCAAGTCTCCGGAGGTGTTCTCTTTGCTTACTTCCTTCTGCAAAGCTTCAGATGCATAGGGCATTCCATGGACCACCTTGGCCATGCTACCCTGGCTCTCAAGAGGAGGTCCCCATAGGGAACAGGCACAGCATCTCCTATTGGCATGCCTCCAGTAGAGACAGTAGGGCAGACGGCGGTGCCTTCTCTGTCTCCCCTCTAGTATGTCTCCACAGCCCTGGGCTCTCAGTCCTCTCCTGGAGATGACTGCTCTTCAGTGTTTCACTGAGCACTGGGTAGGGGTCCGTTGAAACCAGGATAGTTCTGAGTGATAGTATTTGAGGACAAGAGGCCCTCATTCTCTTTGTTCTGTACAGCACAGAGGGGCAAGCCTAAAAAACGTCTGGGTTGGAGATGTGTCTCAGTTGGTAGAGTGCTTGCCTAGCATTCAAGAAGCCCTAGGCGTCATTCCAGCACCCTGTGCATTCCAAGGCTCGCATGAGGAGGTCAAAGGACAGCCCAGGGGAGTTCTGGGGCTTGAACTCATGTTGTCAGGCCTGGCAGTAGGCGCCTTGTTCCCTTTGAGCCATCTCACTGACTGCTGTCATGGAGTTTGTAAAAAGTATTTTTACCTGCCAGGCATTGGTGGCGCATGCCTTTGATCCCAGCACTCAGCAGGCAGAAGTAGGCAAATATCTGTGAATTTGCAGACTATCCTGCTCTATAGAGCAAGTTATAGGACAACTAGAGCCATTACACAGAGAAACTCTGTCTCGGGGGTGGGGGGGACCTACTTTTACCTAGCCACACAGTCATCATTATGTAGATGCTCTCTGGCTTATGAGCACATTTAGTAGGTGGATGTACCATACATGCTGGTTGGGCTACTGTACCCTGCAGTCTCTGTGGGCTCCCTGACCAGAGGGGCTGCTGGTGCTACTGCTGTCCAGCATTGCAAGCAGGGATCGCACTGCAAGGCACTGACCAAGGGTCACACTGCCACCTTGGAAGCGTGTTTTCTGAGTGCATATGGCATTTCATACCATTCTGAATAGCCATGCTGTTGAGCCCATGTGACCCGGAGATTAGTCCAGCTCCAGAGGCAGTGTCAGTCTCTCAAGGCCATGTGTCCCCTTCCTCCCTTCCTGTCCCCACACTGACACATTTCTATCTTCCGTATGTTGTAAACCCCACAAGGCACTATTAGGAAATTTGCTGCAAACAGACAGTTGCATTTTAAAGAGATCAAAGACGCAGATGTAAGGGCAAGCAACTGCGCATTCTCAGATTTGGTCAAAAACCTTTAGCCCAGACCTGAATCTCCTCTTTGCACCATTTTCCTTCCACCTATAGAATTTCCCTCAGCACACCTGATACCATTCTTCCAATTATGAGTGTCTACTGGGCACGGTGAGCTCCATTCTTTACAGAAAATACTTCCTCTGCTGGGTCCCTCAGCGGCCAACAGGATCTTTCCCACACAGTGTTGGGGAGCTGTCCTTCCATGCTCTTCCAGCTTGCCGGTTTCCAACTCGAAGTCTGCCGTCCTCACTTTTGTTCCTCTGCGCGCCCTGGCAGCTTGCAGCTTTTACCGCGGGTTGGTGGCAGCTTGCGCAAGCTGTGCTTTGGTGTCATTTTGTCTGTTAATCCATCTGAGACCTTGGTGAGATTTTAAAACCTGTGGGGTTCTAGTTCTCATCTGATAGAGAGATTTTTCAGTTATTTCTTCAAACAGCTGTTTTCTCCATTCCCTTTGTTCTGAGACCCAAGACCTGAGTGTTAGATGTTGGTGAGTTGGCTCACAGATATTATTGCTCACTTTCCTGGGCCTTTCTCTCTGCGCTGTGTTTTGAGTGATGGGTCCCAGTATGTCTCTGTGCTCAGTGATACTGATCTTTGCTTCTGTCCCATGTGACCAACCTTCTGCCACTGTATTTTTTTTTTTGTGACAGATGCTGTGTTTCATATTTGGTCTTCTTTGCCTTGTATTAACTGCTTTTTTCCCTCTGGTGGTGCTGGGACTTGAACCCAGGGCCTTGTGCATGCTAGACTAGTGTTCTATCCCTGATCTCCACACCCATCCCCTCTCCACCTTGCATTTCTCCTGTTTCTATTCTGCTCAGATTTTGGAACACATGGTTACATGTTAACAGTCATGTCTCCTGCTTCTCAATCAAGGTATATGAGATCACGGGACCTTTGAAGTCTTTATAAATTTTCTTACATTTGCTTGTCTATTGTGTTATGTGAGAGTGTTTATGCATTCCATGGTGTACCTTTATGGTGGTCACATGACAACTCTCAGGAGTCAGTTCTCTCCGTGTACCATTTGGGTTGTGGATAGTGAACTCAGATTGCTAGTCTTTCTGGGAGCCGTTTACAGTGGGTGTAGGGTGAATGGTATTCTTCACTCTAGGACTGAGGTGCCACCCTTTACCTGATCCTAGCTGCCTAAACCATGGAGACTTCTATTGTTCTCTACTGTGGGAGCTGGGTACTGTGTAGCCCCTGATTTCCAGTGGCTCCACCCTTGCCCAATGCTGTTTGTTCCACGAGTGCTGATGTGTAGCCAACCAAGCACTGTGGCACCTGCCAGTCTGACTTGTGCTTCGGAAAGTGTTCTTTATGTTCATTGTCCATCCTTACCATCCACCTACTCTCATTTATTCATTCATTACCTCTGGGGATCTCCTCTGCTCCCCAACACTCAGCACAGCACTGACTGGGCAGCAGCTGACAGTGTCCTGTCCTGTCACACTCAGTGTGTGAGCCAGGGCAACCAGAAGTCATCTCATCCCATCCTCTAGATCAGCGGTTCTCGACCTGTGGGTCGTGATCCCTTTGGGGGTCCACATATCAGATCTACTATATATCATATGTTTACATTATGATTCACAACAGTAGCAAAATTACAGTTATGATGTAGCAGTGAAATGGTTTTATGGTTGGGGTCACCACACCATGAGGAACTGTATTAAAGGGCCGTGGCATTGGGAAGGTTGAGAACCACTGCTCTAGACAGGCGGGGACACTGAAGTTCAGCAAGAGAAAGGGATGTACCTGAGGCAGTATCATGAGTCTGCAGTGGACTTGAACTCTGTCCATACCTTCTCTCTTGGGAGCTACTCATCTTCCAGGGTAGATTCTGACTCGGCCCATCTTCCTGACTGCAGAATTCCCAAGGCTTGGCAGTTTGTGAACATCAGAGATGTGTCCTCTGCCAGTTCTGATTGGAAGACCGCAGTTACAGCAACAGCGGGTCTTATGTCTGGGAAGGGGATGCACTCTGCGGCCGGGATGGGGCCTCATTCCTCTGGCAGGGTCAATGTTGGATCTTTAGAGAACAGAAGTGGGAAAGGTGGAAAGAGATGAGGCCGGCAAGCAAGCCTTTCAAGTGGTTCATTCTGTCACAATCACAGAGACCTTGTAACACTTCCTAGATACACTTTCAAGTCAAGCGCCACATGACCTCGGGAGCATTTCTGCTAGGGAGGGGAACCGTCTCAGACTGTCCACATATCCTGCTACGCGGGGACATAGCCCTTATCTCTGTGGAACTTGGGGCCAGTTGTGGGAAGGGACCTCAGGCCTGTCCCTTTACCAGAGCTGGCACTCATGTTTTATGGGATTCAGGGGATGTCTGCTGAGTTCTGTGGAATGGGAGACCAGCTTCTAGTTCTTGGCGTTAGATCAAGCTGCCACGTAAATCTTAATGTCCTGGATGTTGACCACAATGAATGCATCCAGAATAACCAAGGAGGCTACGATGCTGGCCTGGGATGCTGCTCCAGAGTGCCTCATAAAGACCATCTCATGGTATTTATAGGAGTCAGATACTGGTCTCTGTTCGGACAGAAGTCAGACTTGGGAACCAAGAACTGGTGTCCTGTGTTGAATGAGCAGGAGACACATATGTCCAGGGTCCTGTGGGTCTCCTCCCAGCAACAAGTAGTTGTACCTTCCATGTACCTATAGCCTGCCACTGCTGGGAAGGGCTCAGGAAAGACCCATGGTTGCAGTGATGGCCTTGTTCTTCATGGTCCTTTCAGGTTCCCTTATCAGAATTCCTCTACCAGGCTCTGTTCCCCTGGAGGACTGAGGGTCAGTTACCCTGCACACATTCAATTTGTGTATGGGCCACCAGGCAGAGTGGCCAACCTACTCACACACTCTCTGGACACCAGTGCCCCAAGGTGCTGGCCTCTGACCCCCAGTAACCTGCTCTTCACCTCTTGGTGGTCTCTAAGTTACATTCCAGACCCTCCAGCAAACTAACGCCCAAGCAAACCTCATTCCTAATTAAATCCTCTTTTTTGTTGATTTGCTTTTGCTGCTTTTTTTTTTTTTTTTTTTAGTACTCACATTTTTCCAAGGACGACTTGTTGAAAATGAACTGAAACCAGACCAATGAGATTATAGGCTCCCACTGAGAGCTCCCAGTGGGAATCCTGCCCTGCCAGCTCCTGTGGTCCCCTCCCTATCTAAGCAGCGGGAAAGTGATGGTGGCCCTCAGGCTTGCTGAGTTTGGGAGGCGCTGGACATAAGGTTCTCTGTGAGAATGTACCTGGGCCAGTGAGATGGAGCAGCGTCTGGTTGCCATGGCAATGCTGCCAGCATTCCCATCTTTTACAGAAGTGGGTCACACGCTTGCCTCCTCCACAGTTTTGAACTTCTGTAAAATAATGATGATGATATCCAAGTGCATGCTGGCCTGCTGCTGTGAACTCTTCCTCTTGGCCACTTTCTGAGCGACGTGTCGCCGTAATGAGCCACTGGCCTGAGGAAGGATGGTTTGTCAACTCAGGGTGCCAATTTATCTCCGTATTCCAAAGTCAGCCACAGTCTGCGATGAAAGATGAAATGGCTGCATATGTAGACACGGGAAGTCCTCTCGTAAGTCTGACTTTTTCTGCCTCATTAGCACATGCGATGAGTAAGGCCTACAGGCCTTGCCATGGTGAGACTCAGTCCAGGTCACTGAGGACCCATGTATGTCTAGGACCCAGACTGGTGAAGACACTACTCACACTCTACGATGGAACAACGGAGCGTTTATGAGTCCTG
This sequence comes from Myodes glareolus, assembly GCF_982192425.1. NCBI lineage: Eukaryota > Metazoa > Chordata > Mammalia > Rodentia > Cricetidae > Myodes > Myodes glareolus. Next base: position 17,388,569 of record NC_142046.1, read on the forward strand.
AGATGCCGAGATGTAGCACAGTCTTTGTAAGTGAGGAGATTACTCCCACTTTCCTGCGAATTTGGAGATGTCAGAAAACCAGCAGGGATACCACAGTTTGCTGGAGTCTGGGGCGGGGTAGAGTGGGGACACAGAAGACTTATCTCAGCCTCCAATGCAGGGGAGCCCAGCTGGTCTGCTCAGGGTGGGGCACCCGAGGAGGGAAGGACAGAGGCAGCACAGAACCCCTGCAACTAACATATAAACACCATTTCCCAGCCTACCTTGCAGTAGGGTAGGCAGGTGACTGGTATTGACCAGTGGGATTACCATGGATGTCATACCTGCCCGTGGGAACCATACCCCAAACCCAGCCAGTCAGTAGCCTATATCTCTTTTTTGTCCTAGCCTGTGTCCTGCTGCTTGGAACTGTCATGTAATGGCTGGAGCTCCTGGCCACGAGACGACAGAATGAATGGGTGCTGCGAGCTTTGAGCCTGGAAGCTGAGATGCCAGACCATGCCTGGCTTGCCCACAGAGCACTCTCTCATGGAGAGTCTCTGAGATATAACGTGGCATCTGAGAGCTGAGGCGAGAACAGCTGGGTGTCTGGAGAGGAGGCCTGAGCAAAGGCTTGGTGCTTCCAGCTGGGTATGGCTGGGATGGGGAAGAGAGTGGGGAGGGAGAGAAGTGGGGTGGTGGGTCTGTCACCTGTGCGCACTGACACCCCGCTTTTCGTTGAGCACCCATCTGCAGGCCACGTTGGGTTTTGCTTCTGCCTGCCATGTTCTCACAAGTCCAGGGATGACCCTCCCAGAACTGGCAAAGAGCCCAGTCTAGAATGGTTTGATGGGTCGCACCTGCAGCCTAGCATACACGAGACCCATTCCAGCTAGCCTGAGGAGACAGCGGGGGACAGGGAGTATTATGAGAGGGGGCCATCTTCCTGCCAAACCGAGGTCCAGTTCAGACCCTCATAGCTTCACATTAAAAGTTAGTGTGTCCCCATAGGCTCTCTGAGGTGATGGGAGGCACTCTCAGCCAAGACCATACTGTGTGAGGCTGGCTGTGGCAGGACAGCATCCAGGCACAGAGAGTCTGTGATACCTTGGCCCCCTCCTCCCACACCTCTGACTGAGGTGCCTCATCCTCAGGAGTGTGTGTGTGTGGGGGGCAGCCCAGGCCCGGAAAGAAAATAGTAAACAGAGAACCACAGAAGAAGGGGAGAGATGAAGAGAGGGTATAGGAGTCAAGCCTCCTGTACACTCGTGCCAAGGAGTCTGGAAGGATTCAGCCTCCTCTGAGCCTCCAGGGGTCAGGGTTCTGTGCTGACAAGAGAACAGAGAACCAGCCTGGCACGCAAGCCCAGGAGAGAAGACTGCAGTGCCGCCCCCAACTGTGTTTCTTGTCTGAATGTGACCCACATGCCCCAGACTTGGGCTTCTTGGGGGCTGGGATGAGCCTGGGCCACCCTTATGCCCATCCTATGAAGCTTGGTTCCAGAACAGGTGTTATAAGGCAGTGCGTTCAAATTCAAAGGCTGCAGCCTGTTCGGATGGGGCTCGGACCTTAGCTTTCCTCGCCTTCCTGCCCCAGATCCTTGAATTCAGTTCCTTCATTGGCAAGGCCACTCCACAGCTTCCAGGTTCTAAGGGAAGGAGTCTGGGATGGTGCTGGGAGCCCTGGAGGAGGAAGGCTATCAAACTGAGTCACAGACGGCAGGGCAAACCACCTCTTGGCTTCTGCCACTTCCCGGGTCGCTGCAGGGGGCCTCCTGGACCTCTGGAGTGTGAAGGGTGTCCTGTGGTCCCTAGACTCCCCGAGATAGCTCTGTGGACCAGGTTCTGTTCACGAGCTCCTCTGACTCACAGTCTCTGTGAGCCCTGAGAGAGCATCAGAGAGTTTTTTTCCACTGCCGCCTCCTGCAGAGGCCTCTCCCTCTTGGTAACTTAATTAGCTCCCTGTTTCCCAAACAGGGGAAGCGTGACTCAGCACTATTGCACCATCTATATTTGTCACTTGCCCCCACCCCAGGTGTCTTGCAGCCCAATCTTTGGGGAAATTAGATCATTAGGTTGGGAAGGGTTTTGAAGGTGGCTATAGCTTTGCCCAGGCTGCATCCAGGATGCCCTATGTGGCTCCCCATGTGGCCTGTCACAGATGACCTGAGGCCCCTCCCTCACCTATCCCTCCTCCTGCTTCCAATGGGAACCTCTGACCACACAGTTGGTGAAAGTTTAAAAAACAAAAACAAAAACAAAAAACAAACAAGCAAGCACAAGGTCACTGTCATCCTATCGATTTCCCTTAGGCACCAGAGTGAATGGTCCCACAGAGCTGCTTGCTCTAAGCTGAGTGTCAAGGGCAAACATCCTTCTTTCCTCCCAAGAGCAAAGAACAAGAGGGGCCCTACGGTCCTACCCCACATCTCAGATGGCCTGGATCTGAGCACTGACTCCTGTGCACTTCCTTCATTTCTTCCCTTCTTCTATGGTTCTCTGTTTACCATGTTCTTCCCTTTGCCCGGCCTGGACTGCCCCCCACACACACACACTTGAGGCTGTGGAAGGCACACTAAGTGCCTGTCTGCACTCCAGCTGTGTCTCGTTGAGCTCCTGGATTCATCAGGGAAGCAAAATGCTGCAGAACAGCAGGTGGTGTCCGGGTGACCAGGCACCAGGTTGTTAGAGGGCCAGACCTTTCTCTGAGAAGTCCTTGGCAGCAAGAATGCACATGCTCTCCCTTCATCTGGAGGGGAATGTGGCTCCGTTGAGACCAAGCTACTACTCCTTGGGAGGAACCCAACGCAGGTGTCTGAGCTGGAGTGTGTGTGTGTGTGTGTATGTGCGCGCGTGTGCGAATTCCTTGTCTCTGGACACAACCCATTTTATTCTTCAGCCTTGCTCTCCCTGGGAGGGATGGGGGTGTAGGTGCAGATGCTGCACCCAGGTGGGGACCTCTCCTCTGCTGCAGTTGACAGGGCCCCTATAGCCTGCTAGAAATATTCCTAATGTGAGTTCTCTGCCGACGCAAAAATCCCAATCAAACCTAATCAAAACAAGCCAAATTAAAAAATATCCAGGTTTAATGGGGAACCGGCAAGCCGCAAACGCGACCATGGGGGTGGAGTAGGAGGGGTGGGATGGACCACAAAGGGACTTTCCGGTGAGAAGTTTAAATAGTGGTCAAGATTTTGGCAGGCTGCCTTGACCTTCCTCCAGAGAGGGGTCAAGGTTTGGCGGGCACAGGGTTGGGGCCTCCAAAGACGGAGGTCAGAGACCGGGACTTGCATAGTACTGTGGCTCATGTGGGACACTTCATCCTGAAGCCAGAAGCCATCCCTGCCTCTAGGCTAGCTCAGGGCCCTCTTGCCTTTCTTTAAATCCCTCCAACCTAAAGGTCAGCACTCATCCCTCCTCCTCCCCTCTCTCTTCTTTCTCTACTCCTGTTCACCTGTAAGTCTGATCCTCTACTCTTGGCATGACTATATTAATTCAGGAGGTGGCTCAGATGACCCCATCACAATTCCAAAGTAGTAAGTGATTCATACCATCCAAGGCCCCCTCACAAGGAAGGCCCCCTGCTCGTAGTAGATTCCGGGGCAGCAGCATGGTGCTGTTCCGACCTGGCCTCTCACCATCCCTCCAGCCTTCTCCTTGATTAATTTCCTTCATGCATGGTGATGCCGCCAAACTTCACACACAACCATCACAGTGAGCCAATTCTCAGATGTCCTCTTGGCTGAACTGTGAATTCTGAAGATTAGGGACCGTGCGTGTCTCACCAGGTTTTTGCCTGGTGCATCACCCCAGCCATACTCTGGCCGAAGAACAGCTCCAAGGACCTTTGAATACCCTTACCTGGCTGGAGCTCTGGGTGGTTTATTTCTGCGCACCTGAACCAGGAGGTTGCCGTGCGGTGCTATCATCGCCGGCTGGGAAGTGTAATTATAGATGCAGGATAAATGACATGCTAACATGGACGATTACCTGCTGCCCCTCCTGCTGCCGTTAGCCACCAAATGACATGGCCAGATGCTCCTAGATGGGCTACTGAGGCAGTGATGGAGGACATACTAGCCTGGGTCCCATAAGAGGTCGGGGCTACTCAAGCCTGCTTGCCTCTCGCCAGAAGCAGCACTCCTAGCCTCCCTTCTGGTAGCTCCTGCTTGATTCAGAGTTGAGGCAGCTTCGAGTCCACTCTCTAGTCCACTCCCTAGACAGCAGCCTGCAGCGGTTCAGCTGCTGCCCACGACCCCTCAGTCCACTCAGAGCCTCCCACCCTTGGGTGAAAGAGTATTTGTTCCCTGGAAGTCCCTGAGCTGAAATGGAAGGCCATGGGGCCAGTCGGCCATGGGTGAGGATGTAGCTGCCCCACAATGGCCCACACACTGGCTTGTGTTCAAAGCACGATTTTCACTCCCTGGACAGGCATGAGGTGACTGCCGTTGCCATAGTTGATGGAGACACACACAGTTGATATCCATTCATAAAGGGATTAGAGAGGGCCTGCTGAAGATCGTGTGTTTGATCATATATGGTGAGCTCTCTGCTAGGTCCAATGTCACATACATCCATTCCTAGCAGCCCTGCAAACCTCAGGGGAGCCTCTCCATTTGGGTATTAGAGACTGCAGCTCAGAGAGGGTGAGTCATCTGCCTAAGGTCACTCAGCCTTGCAGATGGTTGGTCACTCCTCAGTCCAAACTACCATTTCCTGGTATAGTCTTGGAGTTTCAACAGCTCCCCACGAAAACTCGAAGAGGTGAGCTTTTTTTTTTTTTTTTTGCTTTTTGTTTTTAAACTGAGGGTAGCAGGGATGGAGCTTCCTCATTCCTGCCTCCAGGAAACCATGTCTGCCAGTTTCCCTTGAACTCAGGCTGGACTCACGCAATCTGCTGTGTCAGTGCGACACGTGAGGAGTCACCCTTTTCTAGGAAGATCCAGGAGGAACAGCCTGGATCCCTGCATATCACATGGAGCAGAGCGGAGGTGCCAAGAACAGAAGACCTGGGTCATTAACCTCTGACATTTACTATCGAGAATCACAGCCCGGCAGTGGTGGCTCACGCCTTTAATCTCAGCACTCGAGAGGCAGGTGGATCTCTGTGAGTTCGAGACCAGCCTGGTCTAGAAAGCAAGTTCCAGGATAGGCTCCAAAGCTACACAGAGGAACCCTATCTCGATAAACAAAAACAAACAAACAAAAAAATCAGAAAAATGCAGCTTGCCAGTCAATGGGGGTGGGTAGGCTCTTTCTAAAACAGTAAGTGATTCTTGGCTCAGCACAGGTGATCCCTGGGGATGACAGAATCCAGAGACTGGGGATCTATCTGCTCTATAGCTAGAGGGAACCCATGTCAGGCCCTGATGTTGCCCTGGAGATGAATGTGCCCCCAAAACCCGAGGGCTAGGGGGACATAATACCATCCTCTCCGGTCTTTGCTTCTTAGGAGACCCCATCTCTTCTCCTTGGCATCTCGTGTTTGTCCTCACTGCCCAGCAACCTGGGGACATTTAGGTCGGTTCCCTCTCGATTTTGAAGTCAAGCGTTTTCTATCCAGTATAGAGAAGGCATCTTCTCTGAACTCATTGCTCTGATTTATAAAGTCAGCGAATTCCACGAAGCTCACGGTGGCCAGTGTTTTATGTTGCCCTTTTATATGCACAATCCATTTTACGACTTGTTTAAGAAAGAGACAGGAAAATGCATGCCTTTCCTGTGTAGAAAATCGACAGGCCCAGCGTCTCCAATCAATAAAATCACATTCTGCTGACTTTGAGCAGGAAGCTGGAATGTCGTTGCAGGGGGCGTGCTCCAGCTGTGGGTGGGGGTGGCCTGAGGGCTCTCCGCATTGATGCTGACTTACGGGGCGGGGGTGGGGGGGGGAGGCAGAAATGATCAACTCCGCCAGTGTTGCTCTCCTGGGTAAGCTGCAACCTTGTAGGTTGCTCGGTTGGGTAGAGGCTGTGGAGTCACACAGATTTACATACATAGAGTTTGTGGTTGAAGCGGGGAGGGGCTATGACACGACAGCCAATCCTGTCCTTGGTGCAGCTCCTGTGACTTTTCTCAGCAAGCTACTGAAAGGGCTGACTCTTGAATACCAGCAGGGATGGGAAGCTCACTCCTGTTGCAATCCCCGCCCCCTTTTGGACACTGAGATGAAGACACCCCTTATATAGGCCCTTCTGTCCTTGGTGGGTTCATGTCTCAAAGCTGAGCGGCCAGTGTGCCTTTGACCTCATTTGGAAGTGGGGGCTGACACTGACCCAGATCGAGGGTAGAGAGTACCCCTCCCTGACCCAGATCGAGGGTAGAGAGTACCCCTCCAGGAAGCGCTCCAAGCCGCGGCTATCTGTCCAGACTGCTCTTGTCTCTGGCTCTCACAACTTCCTGCAGTCTGTATTTCTCTCGCTTTCTCGTCATGTGATGCCCCAAGGATAGTTTTGTGTGAGCACACTGGGTGGTATAGGCATGCATGTGTGTGTGTGTGTGTAAACATCAAATTCCTTTTTCACAGAGTCTGTGTACCTTGATTATGTGGCTTTGGAAACACAGCATGGTGTGGCTAGACTCTGAGTCCTGAGGACACTAGGCTGGACAGGTATGTCTAAGATGCAGCTCTGATTTGGACTCTGAGGACTTGAGCTAATCCTAACCAGCCCAGTACAGAGGATAGAATGAAGCAAGGGGGAGGGAGGGCCCAGGTCTGGCTGGGTCTCCTGTCTCCCTACCCTTCCTAGCAGATCATACACCTCAACAAGAGGAGTAACTTCCGTCTACAACTTGGTCCCAGAACTGGGGTCACCACTGGCCATCAGCGATGTGATTTAGGCTTTGTCTCCTTGTCTCTGGCCGAGGCAGCTCCTCTTTTCTTTCACTTTCATGGTTACTGAGCCCAGGATTAGAACTGCTGCACCCCATGCAGCTCAGAGAACCAGCTGTCTGTGACTTGGCCTACAGCCTCGAAGTCAATCAAGGGTCATGAAATTCCTGCCCCCTGAAATTGCTCCTGTCCCTGAACTTATCATCCTTCTGTGTTCTGCTGTGGAGATCCTCACAGTCTTCCTTCCCAGTGTCCTGCCCCTTCCTGCTCCCAGATCTGGCTTCCCCACTTCCCTGGCTTTCTGTGGCTCCTCCTCTCTCCACATTGTCAGACCCCCGCCCCACTGCAGAGTTCCAGCTCCTTTGAGGTTGCTTCCCTCAACCTACATCTCCTTCACGTGTGGGGCTGAGATCCCACTGTGGCCTCCAGCCCCTCAAGCTTCCTCTAAGTCCTCCTTAGGCTCCTTCCTTGCCGCTCCACAAAGCCTTTGGATTTCCTTTCAAGGTTTTGGGCTGCATTTATTCCGACCTCAGCCTATGTTTGACCCACATTCTCACCTTATGCCATATGCACTTCTCACTGTCTGCCTTCCTGTTGATCTCCATAGCTTACCCTGGATCCACTATCTTAGCTCTAGTTGGCTGCCTGGACGTTGTAACTTGTTATCTGAGAAAACTCCAGTGCTCCTGGACATGTCCCCTCCTTCCTGTCCCTCATCTGGGATTGACCTTCACTTATGGTTCAGCTGTGGCTCAGAGCATCCACTCTCTGCATATACCGTCCCTTGGGTCCCAGGCACAGCATCCTTAGGGAGACTGAGGCTGCCTTTCCTCTCTGTATCTTTGGCTGTTGTTGACCCATTCCCCTTTCTTATCGCCACATTCTTTACCACTTCTTTGGACTCAACCTCTGTACTATCGACTGAGTGAATATTTTGGGGGCCTCAGTTCTCCTGGAGTCGTGGGATCCAGCAGGTTTCGGGGAGATAGATACAGGCAACAGTTATGCTGGAAAAGCTCCCAGAGCACTGTGCAGTGAGGCTGCATGGAGACACCCAGATTATGCGTATTGTTTTTGAGACAACCAGTTGCATCTAATCAAATAACTCACAGCTACTTTGTCTCCAGAATCAGCCTCACGAGCCTGCTCCAGTTGGGATCTGTCTGCTGTCTCTCGGTGTCTGCACACGTCGCCTCAGTTCCTCATTCCATTTTGCCTGCTCTGAATAATTCACACATACCAAATTGCTTCTAGCTCCTGCTGCTGAAGCCTGGCGAGAGAGCCTCCCGGGGTGGCTTGGGGCTGAGAGCTGGCTTTCTTTTGCCTTCTTTGACCAGGAGCTTTGGACCATTTGAAGCCAGAGCAAAAGGCAAAAGGTTTAGGAGCCTTGGCCGGGCTTCCGTGCTTTTTTTTCTGTTCCCAAAGGCAGAGAACCCATCCTTGTCTGGGGGCACGTGCAAACCATCTTGGCATCTTAGGAGGGTAAGGCCGGAGGATTTGCGATTTGGGGTCAGCTTGGGTTACATATGAGTTCAAAGTCAACCTGAACAACTTAGGGAGGCCCAGTCTTGAGCTAAGTAGAAATAAGCTAGGGATGTGGCCTGTGGTACAGCATGCAGAGGCCCCAGCAGCCCCTGGTGTATATGTGGGCCTTGCAGGAGATGGCAAGACCTAGAACCTCACTATCTGCTGCCATTATCCCTAGCTCCCTTCAAACTCAGCACACAGCTCTAGAAATGACAGCTAAACTGTAATGAATAAGGGAAGACTCTGGAAGCCGAGCATGAACTCCCGCTGGATTTCAGTCTTCCCAGTGGGAAGCTGCATTCCTGTTCTTTCCTGGTACCTAGTGCCACCCATCCTCCCTTTGCCCTCATGCAGTCTTCCTCTTTATCAGAGTTTTCACTCTTCACGGTTTCAGTTTCTTGTGGTCATCTTGGGCCCCATGATATTAAAAGGATCCTTCCAGAGCTTATCCACTCCTCAACTTTCTATTGGTCATTCTGATAAGCGTGTGGGGCGGGCGGGGGCCCAGTATGTCCCGCTCGGTGTGAACAATCCTGTGTTTAGGGCACAATTCTCTGCTTCCAGAGTGACTGCCAATGTATGGTGGTACCGACCTCACTTCATTATGTCCCGAAAGCAATCAGGTGGTGAAGGACAGGTGCCAGACATCCACCCAGGAAGGACAGACTAATTCAGGTGAGTGGGAAAAACACGGTCTTTGTGGGTGTCCTTCTCACCTGTAGCTTCCGTCCTCACTGTGGGTGAGACTGTATGGAGCCCCTCCTTCAGGCCAGGTGTACAATGGGCCCCTGGGTGCACTGAGGACCAGGAGGGAATTTCTGACTCCTGTGGGGTCCACATCAACATCTGTAGGGGTGGTGGACACATCTACCCACCAACAGGTGTCTGGGTGGGAAGTTGATGGGCAGTGGTCTCTGCTCCTGAAGACTGGGTGTTCCTGTGAAGTCCGGAAGTGAGGGATCTGATGGCTGTGTTTTCCCTTCTCATCCCTAGCCCTCTGACTCCACAGCAATGCCCTGGCTTTGTCAGAGATGCAGATTCATCAGTCCAGCAGGGTAAGGCCCTGTCCACATGGAGACTTAGTCTTCTAATGCGATGAAAGGGGGAAGGGTTATTGATGGACAAGATACTGAGTGCCAGAGGCTCAGTCTAGTACAAAGCACTGGGATTCTCAGGAAAGGGCCAGCAGCTGACCAGGCCATTCTAACCAAACCCTCTACATTAGACGTTAGAATCTACCTGTGAGTTGGACCTCTGCCATCTCCACCTTGTTTCTGAGACCCCCAAAGGCATCCTGGGATAGCTCCTGAGTTATCACTTGCCAAAGGGTTGACCTAAGTACTCCTTAGGAGGGTCTCGGAGTGAGACCTTGCAAATCTCATTGAACAGAGCGAAACCTGGCACTCACGCAGGTCAGCGTGCAGCTGGGGTTCTGTCTGTGCATGGACCCTGCATGCGCCTGACACCCAAGTCAGTGCCCAGACCCGCATCCATACTATGTTCTTTTCTGCTTCCTTCACTGAAAGCGGTTCTTGGAGACTACAGTGGTGAGGTTCTAGAAGGGGGAGTGGTGTAGGAGTGTGAGAAGGGAGGGTAATGTTTCAGAATACCACCATTAGGCAAACTGGATCCTGTGTTTATAGGACTGATAAGGACCGGAAGAGGCTGCCTAGGTATCTCTCATTACATTACAGCGTTTATAGCAGCAAGCAGGCTGGGGATCAGCTGCTGGCTTCATAGCCAAGACCTGGAGACCTGGGAATGCTCTGGAACTGCTTCTCTCTCCCTCCCCAGGGAAGTCAGGGACAGTGGATTAGGGGGTGGCCCCAGCCTCCCAGAGCTGGTGCAGATGGGCGCCTTCCCAGAGGGAAGGGGTGCCGAGGAGGGGTGTCTGTACAGCAGCCCAGCTGCAGTAAGAAGAAGGTCAGTGTGAGCCGCAGGAGCCTTTAATTGAATCTCTCTCTCCTGGTCCTTCCTGAGGTAGCTCCTCCGTGTGACCCGAAGCAGCAGCCGCTGTTTGTCTTCTTTATTATGGCTTTGCCACAGCCAATTTAACAGGGATAGCGCCAGACTGGGCGAGACAAACAGCCCGGAGCTGATAGCAGACCCATCCGGCTAATTATAGGGGTGGCTTCAGGGCAGGAGGCAGTGGGAGAGGAGGTACCAGTGCCTGTCAGAGGCGTTGGACTGTACGTGTGAGGGGTCCTGCTGAACTGAACGGGTCTTAGGTGTTGCAAGCATCCTTAAGGCAGCAAGCTAAGGAAGGCCTCTGCTGGGGGTGAGGGGTAGGGTCCTCCAGGAACCACACAAAATTCAGTCCGCTGAAAAGGAAACAACCTGCAACTCATGCGAGACCTCGTTCTTGGCGACCTTATTTTCCAGGCCTTGGCGGGATGAAAGAGATCAATATGGATGGCCATTTGCTTCTCCAGTCTGCTGGGCTCTTCTGGTCCCTGTGGGCCTCACTCAGAGGAGGAAAACAGGCCTGGGGTGCGGCTGGGGAAGCAGCCTTAGTCCTTCAGGACTCCCCAAGACAGCCAATTAGAAGGCAGTTGCTGTGTGACAAAGCAGCTGGTGTCTCCAGCTTGAGCCCAAGGCTGGTGTCGGGGGACTTGGGTCCCTCCTTGAGTTTGTTCCAAACTGGTTGTTCTAACCAGAACAGGCGTTAACTGGTCTCTCTGGGCCTCTGTGTCTCTACCTGTGCAGTGGGGACAACAATGCCTCAGCAACAGAGCCAAGCACGCATGTGTTTGGGAGAGGGCACCTTCCCTGGACTAAAAAGTTAGTTTCCCAGGATGCAGGTTCTGCTGGCCATGGTGGGGTAACCATGATACATGTCTTAGTGAGAGTGAGCAGGCTCTCTGAGGACTCAACCACGATGCCTGGTGCTTCTGCCTGGTGGAGGTATCACAACTCTGTGACTGACTGTGCTAAGGAGGATGGCTACTGGCAGGGCTCTTGAGCTCCCTCAGGGTCCCCTCCCATGAGGCCAATATTGACAGCCCAGGTGTTGGATGGTGTAGGGTCAGCAGGCTGGCCAACACTTGGGTGACTTTTCCCAGCATGACACCACTTCCCCTAGCCATAACCACAGGATCAGGTTAGAGGGGGAATTTCTTGAAGCTCTGAACAAGTGGAGGGTGGCAGAGGGACCCCTTGGAAGGAGACATGTGCCTTGAGGCAGGAGGGAGGGGGTACCTACTCTGCTGCTGGGAGAGTACGGGCCTGGAGGAAGTAAAGTCAAGTTGGATGGCTCATCTCTTATGATGAATGGGTTCTGCTCCTGGCAGAGGAGAGAGAGAGAGAGAGAGAGAGAGAGAGAGAGAGAGAGAGAGAGAGAGAGAGAGAGAGGGAGAGAGAGAGAGAGAGAGAGAAAGGAGAGGTATAAAAAGGCCGCCCTCCCTGCCAAGGCAGAGGAGACAGGTGATGACCAACTCGATTCTCCATGTTCTTTGGCCAGGACCTTGACTCCTTCCAAGGTCCCTCTCAGTGCCAAGCTACAGTGACTCATAGACTCTGGGGGCTAGAGGACAAACCAGGATCCTTTTTGCACGAAGGTTCTCGCACGTTCTACTGCCTGCGGTGTGATGAGTAAGCAGCCGTGACTCACCTGCAGAGGGCTCCTGTGTCTGGGGCCCAGGGGCTGGTTGGTGGCTGTCCCTGCCACCTGTCAGCCTGGCCCTGCCTTCTGCTTTACTACCTCATACCCATTTCTCGAGGAGGAGGTGATGCAGCCACACACAGGTGAGGGAGTGCCTGAAAGTCGCGTAGAAGAGAACTCAGCTCGTCTCTGAAACCCTGTGAAGTCTCAGGAAATTGGCACCAGGCTTAAGACAAAGGTCTGTCTCAGAGAGATCTAGTATCTCAAAATCACCAGCTCTTTACAGACTCAACAAGATTAACGAAGGGAGATTTCCTGCTTGTATTTGTTAATAAGGTATCAGAACCAAGCTGGACATGGTGCTGCATGCCTTTAATCCCAGCACTGAGGAGATAATGGCAGAAAAAGCTCTGTGAGTTCAAGGCCAGCCTGATCTATATAGTGAGTTCTAGGACAGCTAGTACTGGGTCAAGGCAGTGATGTCATGGTCTCAGGGCATGACAGGGAAAGCTGCTCACCTGTAGAAGCCAGGAAGAAGAGGACAGAGGAAGGGAGGGAGGGAGGGAGGGAGGGAGGGAGAGAGAGAGAGAGAGAGAGAGAGAGAGAGAGAGAGAGAGAGCGCACAAGGACAAGATATATCCTTCAAAGGCATACCACAGTCACGTTTCTTTCTCCAGCTAGGTCCTGGATCCCAGGTTCCTGTTCAATATGGAGTCCCCTGAAGAAATGAATATTCTCATGATCTAGTCACCTTCTAATAGCACAACCAGCTGGGGGCCAGACCTTCCACATCTGAGTCTTTTGGGGGAACACTTCACATTCAAACAATAGCAGGTTCATTGGGGGAAAAAATCAGCCTGTTTAATAGTAATATGATAATAATTGGGACAAATGAGCAGCCTTTGGATGGCAGTAAGGGTGGCGCCCACGCCATTGTGGAATCCCTAAAGCACAGCACAGGAGCCTGCATGACCCCGTAGATTCCTGGGCCCAGGCCTTATGACCTGGGAGTAGGGAAAACAGGGCACAGTACCTGCAACTCAGAGGCTCAGAGCACTAAAGAGCTGATAGAACCGAGTTGCAGTAGATAAATCTGCAACCAGACCCGGGAGGATGCACTGTCAGGCGATTCTTGCACGAGCATTCTGAAGACGTAAATTCAGATCCTCCCAGAGCCAACGTGAAAGCCATGCAAAGTGGCATGCACCTGTCACCTCAGCATTGGGGACAGAGAGAGATTCTGGGATTTGAAGCCCAGCCAAACTGAATTCATGAGATCCTGTCTCAAAAATGTGTGGGACTAGTGAGGCGGCTCAGATGCCTGCCAAGCCTGATGACATGAGTTTGATCCCACAGAGTGGAAAGAGAGAATAGATTGCAGAAAGCTGTCTGGCTTCTGCCTGCAGGCTACGGCATGTGTGCACACATGCGTACACACACACACACACACACACACACACACTGAGTAAAAATTCGACTTAAAAAGGTGAAGAACGACTTAGACACTTGATGTTGGCCTCTGGCCTCACATATGCTTCTACACACAGGTGTACATGCGTACACAAATATGTACACACACAGAATACATACAGTACACACACACATGCAGGGAAAGTATCACATACGTAAAAAATCTTCAGAACAAGAATTGAGCGGGGGAAAAAAAACCAACAAGTATAAGACTTGCAACTTTGCAGTAAACAGAACCAGGCACCTGACGGCCTATTTAATTCTCACTTCTACCCTAACTGAGTGCCTCGTGTGTCCCTGTCCAAGGCTAGTGCCAGCACCAAGCTTCCCACGACCACTTACATGACCCCCAGATGGGTCACAGAAGCCAGTGGCCGCCTTCTGCAGGTTAGGGCTCGGGCATGGCTGGGGAGAAGAGTTCCTGCACACCAGACTCTGTGACTTCTGCAGGAACCAGGCCTGGGGACTCCAGCAGGGTGGGAGGGGAGCCACAGGGTACTTGATGTCGGCGACCAGACACAGGCTTGTCACAAAACAGTACCCCTGTAGAAACTGGGGAAACCCTGTGCCCAGCTGTGAACAGAACCCTGGGCTTCATGCTCTGATCTCTGAGCATCTCGAACTGCAGGATTTTGATCCCAGGCCAAACTTTTAATAAAGAAAATTCATCCACAGATGCTCTGCTATTGGCCGATATATCCAGTTATTGGAATCTGGGAGATTTAGTGTCAGGGGATGCTTTATTTGCTCTCTGGATGGAGCCATTTTTCTTACGTATTTAATCTCCTAGCAGAATATTTCCCTAGGAAGTACACTGTCTGAGACAGCAAATCCATGTGGCCCTGTCACATCCTTATTTTGTCTTCTGGTGACTCACAGGATGGGCATTTGCTCACTTATGATTCTTATTTTTACTATGTCATTAAGAAGAAATTATACAGAAATCAGCCCACAATCACCACTGTCATCGCAGAGCCGTGGGCTGATGATGTGTGTACAGGACTCCGTCAAAACGGGGAGGGGGCAGAGGCCTCACAGCTTGAATGGCGGCTTTATTGGAACTTGGGTCTTTTAGATGAATAAGCAGCTACTCTGCCTCATGGGGGTGGGGTTCTGCATGCTGTCGTACCCCGAGATAATTTGTAAGCAAGAAAGTACGAAAAATGTCTCCCACCCCCGAAAGTTCTAACTGAAGGCTCCCCCTGTGTCCCTGTGGCCCTGAGAGCTGACTAGCTCAGGAAGCCTGGCAGTTAATGGGGCTGTAATTAAGGATTAGCTTTCCCCAGACCTCTCTTCTCTCCCCTTCTTCCTCCTTGTCACCTCTTGGTGGAGCCTGCGAATTCCCAGGCAGAAGAGAAAGCAAGAGAAGAGAAGATTTCTTCTTCTTTTTTTGGTTTGCATTTGGAGACTTACCTATTTTGGATACCTAAATCACTTCTCCCAGATCCTAGAATATGTTGGTTGAGATTAGTTAAGGAAGTCTGAGAGCCTGTTGGGAGGAGATGCTCCAGCAAGTGGGGGAAAGGGGATGTCTCTAAGGTGTGTGTGTGGTGGGGGGAGGGGCTCTGAGTCCAGAGAGTAGATGGCCAGCCCCACTCCCACTCAGGGAGCAAGCTAGGACCCCATGTCTGGGGTCTGGTGAACACAGTGAGAGAGGGTCAAAGACGGTCCTGTCTCTTACAGGAAACTAAGTTTGCTCAACCTACAGGTTGAACTTGGTTACGTTTGGCCGAGGACAGCTATGAATGTGGCCAAATCAAAATCATACTTTATACTTAAAGTATTAAGAGTTTTTTTTATAACTTTTTTTGTAATTGAACTTTGTAGATAACATCATATCAAAATTTCAAAGATTGGATCGGTCACCTGTATCAACAGCCCACTTAATCACTAAGGAAGGAGCCTGAGTCCAGGTTGTAGTACCCGGAGGAGCAGTGGCTGAGAACACCATGTCAGCCCGGTCAGTCAAGATTCAGCACCCTCTGGAGGCCTCCCAGATCCCTTTCCACCATGATCCTGTTCCTCTAACTTCTGTCAAGTGCCAGGTAATAAGAATGCCTAGTATGACTAAGCTGGACACCATGCCCAAAACGTCCATAGCAACTTTCTTCCTAGGTGCTTGCCATGAAGTTCTGCCAACTTCCAGTGCGCACCAAGATCATTGTCTGTCCGTAGACATCCCTGGACTCTCAATTCCACGGCACAGCTGAACATCAGGGGCATCAGTTTGTCCAGGGTACCATCGATATCTTGCTTGGGGACCAACCAGGCTTCACGGACATACATGGGGACGTGGGAGACTAGTTTGCACACTGATTGGTGAATGAGCACCCTGAACCATGTCGTCACTGTCCACCCTGAGTGGGGTGACAGGTGTCCAACTGTGGAGGTGAGGTGAGAGGAGATAGCAATCACACCCCAACCCACACAGAACACAGGACAGCAGCCATCTTGTCAGGTGGAAGGCCAGGCGCATAACCATGTGCAGAGAGAGCTCCTCTCAAACCATCACTTCCCTGGCTGGCATTAAATTCCAGGGCATCCTACAAAGGCTCTCGGCCTGGGCTGTGATTTGTCCTGCAGGAACCTCAGGACTTCCTTAGACACATGGGTCCATCTGGGTGTCCTAGGACATTATCTGCATGTTGAGCCCCTGGGAGTTGCCATGATATGCACACCTAGGGGGCCCAGGGAGGACTAGGCACCCCTACATAGATCCGTGACAACCCTTGGGAAAAGGCTGGGCCGGAAGTGAGGTAGGTTCACCTTCACTGACTTAGCATCAGTGGGGTCTCAGCTGGTGACGACCAATGGCACTGGGGCTGTCTGGCACGGGTGCCTGCTCCAGGAGAGAACAGTAACTGAGGGGTGGGAGCCCCTGGGGCAGCTAAGGTGGGGGAAACTCCAAGCTCTTTCTGGCTTTGGGGATTGGGAGGCCGGGGTCCAGACTAGAAGGTCGCTGCAAAGATCTCTCATCACACAATAAGCAAAGCGAGGCTGTCTCCTAATATCTTTATTGTTCCTCAGATAACTGAATAGTACAAAGTTGCCCTCTTTTACTTATTTTTTCTTAAAAAATGACTTTTCCACACATGGCTACCCTTGGGGAGTTCCTTCCTATTGGAAACTGGAGTTTCCCAAGATGCGTCCTTCCCATCCAAGGTTACATGATTCAGATAACTTGACAAGAAGAGAAGAATTCCACTGGGTTATTATCAACATGAACTTGACTATGTCTCCTATAAGGGCAAACACTGATTTTTTTTTTCTTTTTAGAAACAGAAACCATCCACTTATCAATCCAAACTACGGCATCGCATGACAACATTCATTGCATAAATTGAGCACACGGAGTTACCACCTTGGGGGATAACAGACGGACACCTCACGACCTAGCTACAGGGTACGCAAGTTCAACAACGTGGGTACGGCAACTTCACTCTATGAACACCCACCATCGCTTCGGGAAAGCACTAGACACAGGTCCAGGAGCTACCGGGAGTCTCAGCACAGTTAATCTAAGAGACAACAACACAGTCAAGAAAAAGGCAGCTGCGATACGTGTGGGCTGAAGCAGCCTACACTGAGCGCCGCGGGGGGCCGGGGGAGGGGCTCCGGGAGGGGGGGAATGGCCATCACATCATCGCGCTGATCACGACCTAAGGAAATGTCCATGCAATCCTAACAGTGGGTTGTTCTTGGGTGAGAGGGGCCAACAGTCATCGCCTTGCTTCTTTGAGTTATTTGACCAGAGAGGGATGGGGAGGGATGGGGACAGCCAGGGAGCCTTGGGCTGCAGTTCCATCCGCATCCATGGTGGTTCTTCGGAAATCTGTGGCCCACCTGCCTGAATAGGAGGAACACAGAGGCGACACCATCCCTCGGCGTCAGAATCACGCTGATTTCTCAGAATCAGGGCTGTGAGTATTCTTGGAATCATTTTGGCAGCTATTTTATGGAAATGTCCCCTGGGAGAGGACTTGGACCCTGGGCTTCTGGGAAAGCAGGAGCTACAACTCATCAGAGCGGATGACGTGGAAGAGGGTGACATTGTAGAGGGTCTGATGGCCGTTGTTCCAGGCATACAGGGCGCGGTCCTTAGGGTTGTAGTCCAGCATGGAGATGTGGGAATATTTGTTCTGGAAGGGGATGTCAATGTACTCGTAGGTCGACGCATTGGTCTGGTAAGCGTAGTGGACCTTGGTGCCCCCTGAGTAGCCGTTGGTGACGTAGAGGGTCCCGCAGATGATGAAGGCCTCGCCGGCGCTGCGCTTGGGGTAGCTGGTGTTCCACGTCTGCAGGATCTGCAGCGAGACCGGATCCAGCTTGCTGATGACAATGTTGCCGGCATTCTGGTTCGTGGCATAGACGGCCCAGAGCCCATTCTCGTCCACCATGAGGTCGATGTCTGAGTGGCCACCCCAGGCGTAGTGGTACATGTTGTTGTAGCCAGCGTAGTCCAGGCTGCGTGTCTTCAGGATCGTCTCTGTCTTCAGGTCAAACCTGATGATGATGTGACTCTGGAATTTGTTGAAATAGATGGAACCGTTGTAGACCACCTGGCCCGTGCCTGACCAGGGGTGTGGGAGACGGTGCGAGGTAAAATTGTCTGTGTTCATGAAGTCCACCATGGACTTGTACTCACGGACAAAGCGGTTGTTGTGATAACCATCCATGTACCAAACCTGTGAGGAGAGCAGACTTCGTTAGTGTCCCACAGCAGAAGGGTGTGGGAACTTAAAATGGAAGAACCTGGAAGAGCCATCAAGACTGTAGAGCCTTCTGTCCTGCCTTCAAGAACACTGGATTCCTGCCCGGTCCCCACTCAGGCCTGTTTTCTAAACTCCCAGGAAGGGTAAGACACAGTGGAGGAACACGAGTGGGGACAGGCAGTCAGGCACTCCGGAGTCTCACACATAAACAGTCCATCGCCAGTCTATGCAATATACACCAGTGGTTGGTATGGGAAACCCCACCAGGACCCCAGATGGAGCCCTCTCTGGTGCCGTGTTACAGGACAATGATCACACTGTTTGCTCACTATTGGATCCTGGCCAAGGGCTTGGGAATGTCATCAAAGCAGGGACACAGTGCTGGACTCAGCCTTGTAAAGGGTACAGCCGCTAAGTAGATGCTCACACACTGGGGAGCTCTCTCTGCAATGACAACTGGCTCTCAAGGTTACGGGGAAGGAGCATCTCCCAGCGTAAGGATGGGACACTGTGAGTGAGTCCTCTCCACCAGGCTGTTACTGAATTATAGTCTGAGTCATCCTCTATGCTGGGCAGGGGTGTGTGTGTGTGTGTGTGTGTGTGTGTGTGTGTGTGCAGCGAAAGATAACTGGGGCTTTGGTTTGCTGTGGGGGGTAATAGCTCATTCCCTAATCTGGGGGAAACACTTTTCAGACCGGAACACGGGGCTCATAGCCGTGGAAATCAACCAAGTGAAAAAATGGCTGAGTTTGAAGGGTTCCAAAGGAAGTGGTTTCCTATGAATTTCCGATGACTCTGCACGCCAATTGACCCTAGAACCATCTATACTGGGAACAAAAACTTTTAGTCATTTGAAGCAATTTTGTAGCAAATGAGAAGGGGGCGGGGCTAAGAGAGGCGACCTGGCAGCGTTATCTGCCAGGCAGTAAGACAGCTGCTTTATCCACGGATAGCTGGGAAAGCTGAGCAGGGATTAGGGCTGCGGCAGCTCTCAGGCATGGCGGGACATTTTTGTTAACAAAACAAAACAACCTCCCCCCCAACACCAACAACTGTGTTCCTGAGACATCCGTTCAGATGCTCAGAAGCAGATGTGCCTTTTGTTTTTAATGAGATTAAAGACAACGACGGCAACCACGGAGTCTCGTTTGAGGCTGCTATTATCCCATCTCTCTCAGACCATCCCTCAATGATAAGGGTCACGGATTAGAATGGAGGGGAGTACTGGAGTGTCAGGACATGTCCAAAGAGCCTCTTGGTCTATGGGGGAGAGCTCCCACCCACTGTGCCCTCACCGGGCTGCCTCGTGGGATAGGGAGTTCTCTATTTCTTCGCAGTTTCTGCTTGAAGCACCTTCTGCAAGCCCTCTCTTTCTCCCTCTGGAGCAAGCCCCTTCTTGGTGCTTTGGAGTGGGCCTTCCATGGTGGGGAGCTAGGGATGGGTTTCTGTGTTTCTTGGGTCCAGTGTGTAGCAAGATGACACCAATGTCTAAGGATCTCTAAATGGTCTTGTCTCCCACACACTGGCAAATCAGACACAAGGGCCACCATTTTCTGACAACAGAGATTAGGAGGTATCAGGGGAGTGGACTCCAGAGGCTGAATATTCAACCACACGCTAGGAAGGTTGCTTGGGATATGGTTTTTTCCAACTAGACTCAAGGATGCTCAGCTGAAGGTGCAGGGCAGAGTATAGGGTGTCAGGATGTCTGCACAATTGCATGACTTTATTTGGAGAACACGAGTGTAATCATGCACTATTAACCCTTATATAAGCCCCTATAGCAGCGGAGCTGCCTTTAAGGCAAGACAGACGCTTCGTAAGTAGAGGGGACCAGTGGGAAAAAAGTCACCCCACCTTCACTCTTCTGGACCTGATGTCTGTCCCACAATAGCTAACCCCTGACAATTTTGACATAACTGACCAGACCACCTGCAAAAGAGAAACACACACTCCTATTTCTAAGTAACTTCACAAGCCAGACTGTAAATCAGCTCGTGAACCATGCCTCAAGTCCAGTCCCACCGTGACCTATGTGTGAGCAAGGATTCCTCTGATCCATGTTTTATCTTTCGTTGCTCTTATCCAGCTGCCTAGTGGATCTCTGAAAACTCTGCTCTCCAGGGAGTGAACTCGGTGGGTCAGAAAAAAAGTAATATGATGGCATATCCTAATGTCCAAACTTACAGATTTAGTAGTTTCCAAGTCCCCAAATCTGTAGCCATTGCCCAGGTGTCCTGGGATGTCCTTCTAACATCCGGGATTGATTCTGAGTGCATCTTATCTTTCTGCTTTGTCAGTTAGCCTGCTGACTTTGCATCTGTCTCACCCACTCTGCCATTCTCTCCTGGGGAGGATGTCCAGGGCCTGGGCTGCCGATGCAGAGGTCCCCGAGGCTTTGTAGAGCTCCCTGAACCATCTAGTGCATAACCAAGTTGTATCCCTGCTGCTAGCTTCATTTTCAGATGAGAAAACTGAGGCCGGGGAGGTTTGCTTAACTGTACTAGGTTTAGTTGCTTTCCAGGGAGGAGGGCAGCCAGGGTAGGGCTGCCAGGGCCTCTGGCCAGCACCTTACAATGCAGCCGAGGTGTTAGGTGATGCTATTTAAGGGCCTTTCTTAGTAACAAGACTTTAGTTAGCTCTTCTCTCTGGCTTGGTGAGCATTTGACAAATGTCCTCCTGAAACTGCTAACATCAAGGAATTCAGCCTTGGAAAAGATGTTCTAAAGGGAGCTGTTAGTGAAGGGGAGGAGAGAGCCTCGGTGGGAGGCTAGGAGGAAGTGGCAGGATGCCAGCCGCCCCAGGAATGTCCCAGTAAGTACGCCCACTGAGGAAGGATTAGAAGGGATGTCTAAGCTGCCAGCAGACAGAGCTGCAGGCACCAGCATATCTGCATAATCTAAAGCCTTCTGGATAATTCCACCCTCTGTTCTAAGGATCATCTGCTGGCTTTGATGCTGCTTAGATGAAGGGAAAGGTCCTTGAAGCACAGAGCTAAGCCAGGGTTTGAGTAAAACGCCACCTCTCTGAACATGAACCTCCTGGGGGTGCTGGGAGCATGAAACAAGTCCCCTCTCTGATGTCTTGTGTAAGTTAGACTGGACTTCTGAGGTGGGGGACCAGTACTGGAGAAGAAAGAGGGGTGGGTGGGACATGGCTCTGTCAGGGTGTCCCAGTCCAAGAAGACTGTGAGCCTTGGAATCCAGAATGGGAATCTTTGGAACTGCAGGGGTCTGGAGGTGTGGTAGTGTGGTAGTGTGGTAGGGACTTACGTAGTCTGCACAAGATGGGAACTACAGCCAGCTCCTACCAAGCCCTTCTGCTTCTAACCCTGGTGAAAAGGGCCTAGCCTCTGATGGGGACCGAGAGTCTGTGGCAAGCAAACAGGAGGCTCACTGCCGAGGGAGGTTTCTTAGCACAGCGCCTGTAGACAGCTGGCGCTTGATAGACAGAGAGAGGAAGGCCCGTGCAAAGGTATCCCAAGCTAATTTTGTTCTAACAGCTTACACAGAGGCAGTGGAGACAGAGCTAGCTCAATGCAGCCCCTCAGCACACACTAACGAGGGGCTCTGCAGCTTCCTGAGGCCTCCTCACAGGCCTGACACAATTCTTCCCTCTGCTTCACCCTGGCATTCTCACAGAACCCTCCATAGGGACCTGCTCTGAAGCCAAAAAGCCAACATCAATTTCTCTCTCTGTGTATATGTGTGTGTGTGTGTGTGTGTGTGTGTGTGTGAGCGTGCACGCGCCTACGCGTGTGGCGAGTTATTGGTCTCCTGCGAGTATGTGATCAAAAGTGAATAGGAGATTGGAAGAGAGCAAAACAAAACAAACACTGCTGGTGTTGATCAATGGTAGGACGAGGCGACATGTCACTTTAGCAGGCTGAATACATGGGCCACTGTGGAGAGCACGTGGTTCTGAATGGCTGGAGACTAAAGTGCCCAGAGCAGCACCCAATACATTATGTCTGCTCCCAGCCAGCGTCCTGCCCCTTCCCTGCTGAGGTCCCTCCTCCTTCTAGTCACGATGTCGATGTCTGCTACCAGAATCTCCCCTCCTGGAAAGCAGTCATCAAACAGAAAACAGATATGTAATTGCTACAAGCAACCATGGGTATCCCGACAGTTTTGTGAACCTCTGTCCTTGCTATGCCTTGCATTCCGGAGGCCGAGGCACACATATGTGTGATGTCAGATGGCTCCAGACTCAGGCTCCTCTCTTTGGCTAGTCAGGGTGGGGTCGATGGTGGTTTTCCTGCTCTGTGCTGTGAGGAGAGGTCCTTTGTGGGTGTCATCAGGAGCCTCAGTCCAGAATCTTATAGGTCCAGTGACAGCAGGGACCAGCCTCTGAGGACCACAGTCGGGACATGGCCCCTTTGCATGAGTGGTATGAATATTTTCTCAGAAGCCTGGAAGGAGGCTCTGGTGCTGGAAACTATATAGAGGGCATTATGTGTGCGTGTATAGGGGGTTGGGGGACACAGGGATATCATTTTCTGCAAGCCAGAGCTGGTTGGGACAGAACCTGGCATGCTGGCCATGGCTTTCTAAGCACCTCCTGTCTTGGCTCTGTCTTTCTCTCCATAAAGTCACGCCATCCACATCTGTAGTGAGGGGTTGTTCCAAACAAAACTTCGAGCGGAAGTAGGTTTTTTTTTTTTTTTCTGATGGGATGTGGGTACTAGCACAGTCTACGTGTTCTAGTTAGTTTTAATTGTCTATGTTAATTCTCAACTTGCCCCAACCTAGAATCACCCGAATAAAGAGTGTTTGTTAGGTTGATCTATGGGCATGCCTGGAAGGGACTATCTTGATTGCCTTAACTGATAGGGGGTTCATCCCATTGTGGGCAGCACTATACAGGTCCTGAGCTAGCTGAGCATACGCCATCAGTTGGCATCCTCCATGGTTCCTGTTGTAATTTCTCGGCTACGGGTGAGTTCCTTAGGCAGAAGTAACACTTTCAGAGGTAGCAAACAGGTTCCACCTTCAGGTTCCTGCTTGAGCTCCTGCCCTGGCTTTTCCTAATGATGAAAGTGTAACAGGAAACCCTCCTCCCTATGTTGCTTTTTATCACAGAGGCTGAAAACAAAGTAGAATGTTGAGAAACTATGAGACCATCATGGTCCAGAAACCAGTGTGAATGCAACTTATGCCCACACATCCCTGGCCCTATGGTATCTTCAGGGCAGCCCAGCCAGCCCTCTAGAGCTGGCTGAGGCCTTACTGGCACTGCTCTCTAGAGCTGGCACATCTAGAGGGTCTTTTGCCCACCTCCGTTGCCTCTTGTTTCCAGAACTACAATCTTGCTTGGGAGAGATGTGAGTCTCTCTTGTGATAAGATTTCAGGACCTCGGATCTCAGGCTCATTTCTCTGGGCCCAGAGAGGAGCTCCCAGTTCCCTGCTTCTGTCCACTATCCTGCAAACCTTGGAAAACAAGAGCCCTCAGGGAGGAGTGCCGGGTCCCTGGGAGGCTCATCCCGGCTGCTGCGATTGTCACTGCATGACATCAAAGGACCATGATTCACAGAAGCACCCCTTCCAGTTCCCTTAGAGCTTCCTGAAGGCTGTGGCTGCTCCTTCCAGGCAGGCCTCCTCCATCAAGGGGCCTCCCAGTCTCTGACTCCCAACGCCCAGTTCCTAAGGAGACTGAGACCACAGCCCAGTCTCCAGGAAGGAGAAGTAGGCAAAAATGGGAGGCTGGCTCATTTTTCTTTTCTGCTGTTTGCCCAGGGGGGAAACACCCAGGAAAAAGGAACCCAGCCTCTTCTCAAAATCAAAAAGAAACACAGAGCTTCTATCAGCCATGAAAGGAATGGCAAATGAGTACAAATCAGCTGTCATTAAAACAAGAAAGGCCTAATAGATTCTATCCCCGGAAGCAGAGGCAGCGATGGGAACTGCCTGGAGCGGTCAGCACAGGAGATGCCTGAGTACCTGCTCAGCCACTGGGCAGAGCCACTATAACTTCCACAACCGCCACCACCATCCTCAAATGGGCAGCCTCCCCATCCCATTGTCTGCCACTTGTGTTTGTATGGGGTTCTCTACCAGTTTTCCTGGGAAGAAGCCCTTGGGAGACTCTGGCTCTACCCAGAGTCTGAAGCTGCCTGCTCGGGAGGTAGACATGGCTGGCACTAGGGAGAGGGACAGAGACCAGGCCTTTTAAGTCCTTTAAAAGCTCCAGGGACACTTACCCTGTTATCACCTTCTGGGGCCAGTGGGTCTGTCATCCAGGACCCGAACCTTGAGCCAGAGGTCTTGACAGTCACCGGGTCACTTATACCCGTCAGCTTCCCGCAGGCTGGAACAGAGTGCGCATGGGTCAGAACAAACAGGCGACTGAGAACCTTGGACCCCTCCCCCCAAGGGCACATCTGGGCTTGGGGGGCTTCATCTTCTTCCCCTCCAGATCTGGTGCCCAACAGCCCATAATATCACTTAAACAAGTCTCACCAGTGGCCATGAGGAGCCACCACTTCCTCCAGAGGGAGCAATTAAGGCCAGCATGGGCAGGGCATAGCAGTGAATGGTTGCCCTCCTGGGTCTCATGATTCCTTGGGAACAAGAGGCCAGGGCAGCCCCAGTAACAAGAGAGAGTTGGTCACAACAAGCCTCGGTCTTCTCTGGGAAGTGGGACAAAAGAGTTCTCTCTGACTGCTGGAACTTAGGCAGCATGGCAGGCAGCAGGAGGGAATTTAGGCTTCATGGGAGACATTGCACCCAAGCAGGATTCACCAAAACAGAAAGACAATCCTAACAGCCCATAACAGCACCCCACACTATGGGAGCACCTTCCTTGTGCACGTGTCTGTCCTCCCTTGTGCATGTGTCTGTCCTAGAACCACCCCCGATGGAGGCAGGTGGAGGCTTGCTGCTGTCCTGCTATGTGTGTGCCTGTGCGGGGGGAGGGGAGTATCTGTGGGTTTTTCATGCTCTCAGGAAGAATGGCCCCTGGCAGGAGGGCTGGGAGTTGAGCATCGTGCTCTATGGGATCTTGGATGTGACCCCTGCAGCCCTACCACCTCACAGATGGCCAGAGATGACCTCAGAGCCACAACTTGGTCATTCAGGAGTGGTGGAGGCTGGGACCCAGCATTCCTGCCTTAGCCTGCAGCTCTCTTGCCCGCTCTCAGCCTCCAGGTTGAGCCTGTTGTGTAGGACTCCTCTTTTCCATCCCACCAGGTCAGGCCTGAGTGTGACCCGCCCCCCAAGTCTATAAGATACCCCCCAAGGGCCACATTAGCATACATACACAGCTTCTGCAAAGTTCAGAGAAGATCCAGGTGCTTAGGCGAGATTGTGAGAGACTTAGCCTGAGACCACAGGGAAGCAGAGATAATCCTACATGGAGTGGGGAGGGTCAAGCCCAGGGGAAGGTGCAGCTTGCCATGCTCCCGCACCCAGCAGCATCTCCCCAAGCCTGAAATGGGGGTGAAGCATGTCCACAGAGGCATTGTACAAAACCGACAAGGTGAACTGCTCGGCTCGGCTCAAGAGCCAGCACAGAGGGGACCTTGGACAGAGGAAGGCTCAGTAGGATTGAAAGCCACTCCAGGCCTGGATCCCCACCAATGCCCCAGCGCTGGCACTCCTGCCCAGACTAGGAGAAGAAGTGCCACCACTGTGCCTACTCTTCTGTCCCTTCCTCAAAGGCACCTCCCCTTCCAGGGGGAACTTGAGTTTTCCCGCACTAGCACTTGCTTTTGTGGCTCGAGGCTCCATGGAGGTCTTGGGTGCAGGGTCTGAGAGGCCCATTGCTGAGCACAAAGCATGCCCACTTGGCCTCTGTGCACACTGCTCTGCCTTACCCAAGCCCTGGGCTTGGAGGAGACACCAAGAAAAGGGAAAGGAAAAAGAAGGGTATTGTGGGAGGTCAAGGTTGCCCAGTGTTGGCAGGAGTTGGAAGTGAGGATCCTGATGGGTCTGTAGAAAAATTTCCTTCACACGTGTGCGTGCGCGCACACACACACACACACACACACACACACACACACACACACACACTTGCATAACTGCATGCTTCTGAGGTTCGAATGAGTTCATTGTGAGCTGCCTGTAGAGGCTGGGCAGGGGAAGCCAGATGCCCAAGCTGGACTCCACCCCTCACTCCTACTTTTTCTTCCTTCGCTCCTGTTGACTTGGGGTGGGTGTTGGGTTGCCAGGAGACAGAGGCTCCTTCCAAAATGGGTGGGCACTGAAAGACGCCAACAGAAGCCAACCCTTTTGCAAGTCCTCTTCCCAGAACCCATCCTACCATCCACAGAGCAGCTGGTCCCTGTAATATCTCATAGAAGGTCTCCCACTGATCCTGGAGGTATGATCTATGAACTGCCTGGAGGTTAAGGTCCAAAGAAATTGGCATGCACAGGTGGCATGGCAGAAGACCCATGTGGAAGGCATCCTTCCCACCCAGTGGCATGCTGTGCTTGAGGCCAGCACATGACTCAGCCACATATTAAAGTTTTCCGAGATGCCAACTGACTCTAGACCTGTCCCAAACCCATTGGAGGTCCCTTTGCAGTTGGATAGCTTCTCCTGAAGAAATCTACCATCTTTCTGTATATCATCTGATCATGACACAGTTTCAGGGGGATACCCAGCCCAGCTTGGATGCCTAACCCTGACCGTAGCCTTCCTTGCCTCCATAGGCAGGCCTATTCTGTTCTTACTCTAGAACAGCATCCCAACTTCCCACCAAGCTTCTAGGGCTGGGCCCAGACACATGCCTAGGCCCTAAAGATGTCATCAATCCACCCATCTTATTGACCTCAGCTGAACCACAGATTCCCTTGGGGTGCCAACAAAAGCATCGGGGGCTTGCTGTTCCAGGTAAAGGGTCTCCTCCACTCGTCCTACTTCTCCATAAACAAATGAGGGACTCAGCTCTCAGAAGAGTCTCTTCAGTACACAAATTCACCAGCTGAGAAGTGTTGGGGTCAGTAGGGTGAGCCTCTGGGGAGTGAAGGTCACCCTTCATGTTACCCACATTTGTTTCAGTTACCACTAAGCAGGCACCATATCACCAGGACCCCCAGGAAGGCAAACTAGCTTGGGCACACAACTCAGGCCTTCCAGAATATGCCTGGATGGTCCAGTTAGTCTTCTGTGAGCTTGGATGGAGAATGTGCAGGACTTTGCTCTCAGCCAGGCCAGCGGCAGCTTTGAACAATCTTACTACACTCGACACAACTGCTTTTGTGTTTTGTTTTGTTTTGCTATCTCAGGAAGTGGCAGGAGGTCTATGTCTGAGTTCTACAGGAAGTCTGCCCAGCAGATCCAGCCTGCCAGCCACACCCAGCCTCCTCTGGATTGTTTTCCTGGTGCATAGTCACCAGGGCAGTCAACCGTTCAATGCTTCAGTGCTGGCTGAGGAGGGTAGGTAGGCGTGGCCACTGTGTCTCCTGCTCTCTAAGATGCTGGGGCAGGCACAGCTCCTAGGGCCCATGGGGCTGGAGGCTGCTTGCCATCCTTAAGTCAGGGAGTTATTTTTAGTTCTCTGTCCACACTAGTTCTGCCGAGACCTCGCAAACTGACAGGATCTAAAACAGCCCATGGCAGAGGCTTGGCAGTCTCTTGGCACACCCAGTTCTAGAAAGTACCACTCTCCAGCCACACACTCAGGATACACTTGGGGGGTGGAAGAAAGCTTCAGGGACTCAGGAAGAGGCCTGCAGGAAGGATAATGCCCAGTGGGGAGGGTCTTGGACTGGAGATGCTTGGTCAAGCAAGACGACAAGCCGTGAGCCTTGCACACTTCTTGGGTGGATGCAAAGCTCAGGGCAACCCAGACCATTGCTAAGCTTAAGTCAGGATGAGTACCTCTGGGAGGCAGAGCTGGGAAAGAGGTCTGTGACCTCAAGCTTTGGCCCTGGCCTCGGTTCTCAGGGCTTAGCCCTGAAACTAGAGAAGAACTGTCTGGAAAGAAGTCTGCAGGCTGGGAGTAAGGTCCAAGATGCAGATGGAAGAGCCCTAATGCAGACCCAGGGTTGGATCCAGAGCCCACAGCAGACCCGTGAACATTATCCTAGAGCCATCCTTCCCTTCTTGCCCTGGCCAGGAAAGGCCAGGCCTCTAGTGGACAGCTCTTTAAAAGAAATGGAGGAGGCAGGCCTGGTCTAGGTTGTTGTAGGTTGCTGGAATCCTGGGCTCTGCTCCCTTAGGCTTCCACCGCTAGATTAACGTTAACTCTCTCGTCTGGGAGTGGTCACACAGCTCTGAGAGTCACTAGCCTCACTGTGAAGCCCCCACCAGGCGATTCTGGCATCTCAAGTGTTAGGAAGGTATCTTTTGACTTCCCTTGAAGAGTCCATACTGCTCCTGGCACAGCACAGCATGGCAAACCAGAGTACCCCACCAGGGCAGGAGCCTGCAATTAGAATTCCACTAGTGTGGACACTGTGTGGATGCTCACTTGTGGCCAGGTAACTCGTAAGCGGGAGGCACAAGGTTTACTAAGGCGTTTCCTCAGTAGGGCAAAAAATACACTTTCCTCCCCGGTTGGCCCTAGCTGCCTGGAGACTTCCAACCCAACTGCAGAAAGAAACAAAACAAAACAGAAAACTTCACCAAAGAGCCCTTGGCATGGACGACAGGAATACCGCTTCAGCCAGCTAGTCCTCCATGGCAATGGTGACCAAGGGAGCCTATAGCACCGGGACAACCTAAGTCTGGGGAGCGGCTGCACTGAGCAGCTGTGCTGGGGTCCCCGGTTCTAGCTTTACTCAGGTGAGCTGCTAGGATCTGACCTTGCAGCATCCTCTCGGGGGACACCAGGGTTCTGGGCAGCTAACTGCCTCTTTCCTGCCCAGGGACAAGGCTCGTTGCAGAGAATTGCACTTTGCAGAAAAGGCCCAAGACATGTTTTGTCTAAACTCGATGCTTAGCGCAGAAGGGAGATATTTCAAATTCTAAGTCCTTGCTGGGACACTTGGAAAAGCATGCTGCCTGAAGATGAACAGATGAATTACGCTTGCTTTCTGCATGTGTGCAGGGCCAGGAGTTTAGGATGGTTCTGAGGAGAGACTTTGAGAGATGCAGGCAGACACACCAAGGACCCCCCGGGCTTGAGGGTCTAAGGAGTCACACTCAGCTACTGAGCAGCCACATGTGCAGAGCCCCGCCCACTGCGCCAGCAGGGCGCGGTGCCCACCACGGAGTGCATCCTGGGCATGACCACCCTGTCAGTTGGCTGCTGGGGAGGCTGGGGGATGATGCCTCTCTCCAAGATGGATGCAAAGACTGAATTAAGAAGCCACAAGGTATTTAGTCCTTACTCTTCCAGCTGAAGGCCCGGGACAGATGCTGAACCTATCTATAGACCTATCAGTCAACCATCTGCCACCTAATTTCTGTCAGCAGCTTATAGCTTATCTACTCATCCACCACCCAGTCATTGACCCATCTATTGTCAACTGTGCTTCCCTCTGTCCCTCTGTCCTTCCATTTATTAACTCTGCCCCACCCCCACTTGCCTGCCCTTCCACCTGCTTACTGACCTATCATACCGCTGGCTGCTCCTCTGAGCCAGGCAGCGCAGAGCTGGTGAAGTGAACAATGTATGTAAATTCTCATCGTGACCCTAGGGCTTAAGGACTCTCTACCTTTGTGTTGCAAAGCAGGAGTCACTGGGATGCAAGACGGTAGGGACCCGGAAGAGGCACCTGCTGTTGAGTACTTGCTACTTTAGCCATTTTATAGCTTGGTACCCCATGACTTCCCAGACTGGGGTTCAGAACCCACTGTCCCAACCCCAGCTGCTGTTTCTCTTCAAGTACATGCTTGGTGAAGCCCCTCTTAGGAAAGAATTGCACGCTTAGGCCACCTCTCTGGTGCACCCTAGGGTGGGACTATCTGGCCTCATTCTTTCTTCATTCCCGAATCACATGTGTCTTAGCAGCCCAAGGGTAGTCACGTGAAAGCCCCAAGATCCTAGTCATAAGGTAAATTCATGCAGCTGCTAAAAATAGGCCGAGGACAGATGGGAAGTCTGGCTTGGCTGAGATAACCTGGAGAGCTGTGTGGGCTTCCCCCCTCTCCCAAAGGCCCATTAGCTTGGCGGCCTTGGTCATGTCCTACCACGGTCTCCATCCTGATTCTCTTGGTTTCTCTTAGGCATGACACCCTGCCCGGTTACTTGGCAGTGGAAATCACTTTTGCAGGGAAATAAATCCGGCCTCTGGGCTCTTCAGAGGCCAGGAAGACCTCTAAATACTTGATGGGGAAGGCTGGGAAGGAGGCCATGGAGGAAACCCAAGGGAAGACTAGAGGGGACCCATAGTACGTTCCTTAGCCCAGCACCCTAGGCACTCCTAGAGGGCATGTGCAGGCAATGGAAGAGGCTGTCATCCAGTCCCATTCATGGACGGACTAAGGCTACCAGCCCCTGCCACTATGGGTCATGGGTTTTATGAGGCACAATACTAAGAATATAAAATGGAAGATGATTTCCTGGTGTCCCTGTGAGTGTCTCTTCAAAACAGTTAGTTCCCAGGACCCATCATAGCTTCCTACCTCATCAGTACCGGGAGCTCAAAACTTTACACTCTTTTGGGGGGCAAGCCAGGAGCAGCCGCGGGGGAGTCACCTGGAAGCCAGGAGACAAGCTTTCTAGTGAATACTCCCGTCCATCACCTGACACCAGGAATCTGCACTCATGTGCCGGTCTGTGCAGGCGCACATGTGTATGTATGAGCTCTGTGAGGCCAGAAGACAGCTTCAAGCATCATTCATTTCTCAGGAGTCACCCGCCTTGACAGCATCTCTCACCATCTTCCCAAGTAAGCCACGGGGGCTGGCCAACAAGTCCTAAGAGCCACCTGTATCCCCTCCCTTGTGCTAGGATTAATTTTCCATGAGTTCTGGGTATTGAACTCAGGTCCTTGTGCTTGTTCTGGAAGCACTTAACCAACGGAACCTTTTGCTTCTCCCACACCAGGCTTTTAAAAAGTATTTGTTCTTTGGGATGTTTTAAATTTTGTAAAGCATGGATGAAGGGAGATAGAGTCAGAGCATTAGATGGAGCCAAAAAAAAAAAAATCTTTCTGGAGACAAAGTCACCCTTACAAGTACATAGTATAAAAACAAATGAGTTGGTCAGACTCTGTGGAGGAACGCTGAAGCTGGTATGGTATCAGGACATGAAATGTACCATTTAGAAATGGCTCTGAATAGCCAACACGTGCAGTTTGGCCAA
Source organism: Myodes glareolus (assembly GCF_982192425.1). Taxonomy (NCBI): domain Eukaryota; kingdom Metazoa; phylum Chordata; class Mammalia; order Rodentia; family Cricetidae; genus Myodes; species Myodes glareolus. Next base: position 17,419,884 of record NC_142046.1, read on the forward strand.
AGCCACTGACTGGGTAGTCAGGCAGGCATGAGAACCTGGATGCTCCCTACCTTAGGACTGTAGGGGACATGACTCGGAGAGGAAAGCCACCTTGCTCATCAGTCCATTCCACTCGGGCCACTGAGGGCCCCCACTTCTATCCAAAACCTGCTGCTACTGTACCCCCTCTTTTTACTTCCAACTAAACCTGATGCATTGTCTCAAGGGTTTTATCAGCCCTCATCTCAGCCTGGATGGAGATGTGTTTCCAGCCCTATTAAAGTTATCCTAAAAACACATGTATGAACCACACACATGCATATTAAGCATTCATACCTGTGCACACAAACACACACCCATCTGACAGACAGTATGTGGCATCTAATATCTTTTTCTTTTCTTTCTTTTCCTTTTCTCTCTCTCTCTCTCTCTCTCTCTCTCTCTCTCTCTCTCTCTCAACAAATGATGTGAGCTTCACTGGGGTCTAGAACTGGCTTTGGCATGGGGCTTGCACATGGGTGACGCCCTGGGGTGGGTGTTGTCTGCACTCCTTGATGCTCTCTCTGGGTGGCCCTACCCAGAAGCCCGGCTGCAGCCATCACCTGCTGAGGCCAGGCAGGCACTGTGGCTTCAGCACCACTCCCTACACCTGCATGTGTGGCAGAGTCGGGCCAGGCAGTGCCACACCTGCAGGGCGCTGGGCCTACCTAGTTTTTGCATGCATGCACGGAGCCTTTCTTCAAGATTGGACACTCTGTTCTGAAGTTCATCGTAGTCATAGGCGCCAATTTCCTCTTGCAGCTCGTTAAGCACTGACGTCAGATTCTGGACCTCCTCCTTAAACTGCAATACCAATTTGGCATCGGCCTTGTACTCTTCCAACACAGGAATCAAAGGCCTAAGTTCATCCATTTTCGTTTTTATTGCCTGCAAGGTTAAAATAAGCTGGTTCAGTGCGATGCATGCAAGAACTTGAAATACCCTGCCTTGGCCTGGCTTCTCCCTATGAGAGGGAAGGTGTGCACACTCCCGCTTTAGTAATCCATCAGTTATCTGGTCCCAGTGAGTCAGGATAGCGTATTAAACAGTCCTCAGAACACCAGCATATTTGGGAAAGCTCTTTATTTGTCAGTCGAGAATGCAACATCTTAAGGTTACATGCTTTAGGTCACATACACAAAGTTTGTGGTTCTTTTTTTTTCTTTCTTTTTCAAAAAGTGCATTGACAAGGGTTCAAACTATTCATGGATGCATCTAGAATCACATGCAAAAGGAGGATCCTGGTTGGATTCAAGGTTCCTTAGTGAAATGGTGCTAGGGATTGGAAAAGAATCGTAAAAATGCATGGTGCAAAAAGCTCTCTGGCTCTCTCATGGTTACATGGGGGGACTGCATCTTCAGTCAGTGGCGCATTGAAAAAACTCTTAAGTTAGCCCTGCAAGCAAGAAAATGAAACACCGTTGAAAAGCTAGCTCACTAGCCTGCCTTAAACAGCCATTAAAAGACACGTATTTGCATGGTCATGTAAGAAAAATCACACTTTAACGACAGGAAAGCAAGCTACTCAAATGGTGAAGGGCATCCCTCAGGTTTCTGCTGGAACTCCTTCACGCAGTGACTACAGTGCCAAAGGCAAGGGCTTGCTTTTGCTGTCCCAGAGTCTCAGAGTCCCCAACTTTGGAACTCAGAGGTGCTCTGTGGACGACACTCTCCAAGGGGAGCTACCTCATGTCGCTGAAGACACCTCTGTCTTCACAGTCTGCTGAGCACAGGAGGGCAGATGCTGGCCAGGAGAGACACAACTCTTTTTGGTCTGTAAGGTCAAGAATCTCTCTCCAAGGTTAAGTCATGATGGTACATCAGAAAAAGGGGCACAGTGTTCCCCTGCCTGGGACAACAATCACTGTCTTATTCTGCCTCAATGTCATTTGTCTGCTATTATTTTATTTATATTATAGATTTACAACTTCATTAGCTTGCCATTTTGCCTACCTAATGCACTGCTTTTAAAAGGAGAATTAGTTCCTGCTTCACGTAGGGAGTGCATCAAAGGATAACATTAGCATACAAGGAAGGGAGGATGGGACAAGGGCTCAGCAGTTTCCAGCCAAGTGGCTGTGTAATTTGACCTGTTCATTTACATCTGGGCCTGATTTCTAATTAACATGCATGAACACCTTAATTAAGGTGGCAGATAATTCCCAGCCTAGTCCTAGTGGAGAGTCGTGTATATATACATACTTGTACATATGTATATATAATTTCAGGTCAAAGGAACTGAGGTTTTAAATGACCAGGGTCACCTGGAGACACAGAACACTTAACGCAGCTGCATCTACAGTGTGCCTTGTCACAGCTAAATTAGGTCAGAAGTGAAAAACTGCCCTGAGTGATCTGGGCCCAGAAATGGCTCTAATCAATTACGCTAATCCTCGGCTAATGTGATTTACCTGCAGCAGCCATGGAATGCTGAGGGCGTCTAACGATACCCTGCCTGGCTAATACGCCTCAGTCAGAGGAGCAGGGGGCCTGGGACCCCTGGAGAGAGGGGCCAGTGTATGATGAAGGGGCTGATCAAGCCCCAAACCCTCCAGTGGCCAGAGTGGGGGGGTCTCTCTCCTCCCAGAGGGGCACAGCTTTGCAGGGCAGAGGACAGACCTCACTTGTCCCCTAGGTGCCCAGTCACTACCTCTGTGGGGAAAGGGAAGCCAGAAGGGGAAGATCTGACTTAGGAAAAGGAGGAGGAGGGGAGGAGGGGTGAGGAGAAAGGGTAATAGAGGAAGAGGAGGATGAGGGGAGGAAGAGAGAAGGAGTGGGGAAGGACGGGGAAGAGGGAGGAGAGAGGAGGAGTGGGGGCGGGGGTAGAGCTCCAGGAGGGACACGCATACCTTGAACTGCCTGGCCAGGTGTTGCTTATGGCTCTCCTCCACCTGCTTGAACTTGGACTCCAGGCCTTTCATTTGGTTCTCCATCTTCTCCACGTACTGCAGATCTCTCTGAGTCCGCCTGTCCAAGACTTCTATGGATTGAGACATGTTTTGCACCTGTCAAAAGGGTAACAAGTTCAAGGCGAGAGCTGCAGCAGATGTCGGGAGGTTTCATTTGTCTGCTCATCAGCCAGGCTGACCTTTCCCACAGCACCACCCGGGGAGGCAGGAGTGGCCCAAGCCTGATTTACCAGCTAATCACCAGCATCAGATCGGTAGGACCAAGAACTCCCCAAACAAAGCAGGGCGGCTGGGTAAACATTCTCTTTACCCTCTTCCAGCAGAACTCTGACCGTGGGGTACACAGATCAGGGCAGGCATAGGGCTGGGGGCCATTTCTCTCTGTGTTTAAGGGTGGGGCCTGTTTCCATTCTACATTGGGGAGTGACTGACATCGTTAGGGAATTGCACACAGCAAGAGATGAATCCAGAACGATGCCAGGCCCGCCTAGGGTGTAAATTCCCTCCCCTAGAGTCCCCTGAAGTGTCCTTGCTGACAGTGTTGGTGTTCCAAGTGTGGAATGAAGGGGTAGGAAGCTGCTCTAGGCTCTGTGCCGAGCCTTCTCCCCACCGCATATGCCATCCATCACCCCCACAATATCATAGGCAGATGACTGCTCGGCAAACACGCACATTCAGAACGCAGAGTCAGGAATCAATCACCCAGCAAATGAAGAATCGCTGTTTTACATCCTTACGGGCATTGTTGAATGGAGTGTAGCCTCAAGATGGGACTCTATTATTCAGCACGATTCCAGAGAGCGTCAAAGAAAAACAGTTTTGGTGCGGCCAGCTGCCAGCACATTTCATTTTCAGGAAACTGGCTCCGGCTTATGTGAGAATGTATGCTCACCAGGGGCGAGGGGGGCAGGGAGCGAAGGTGCTGAGGATGCTGCCGGGGATGCCGCAGTGGGCTGGGTCATTTTCTCAGAATCTAATCCAATTACCAGCAAGGAAGGTGTGTTGTGAATGACAGGTCTCCTTGCTGAATTTTTTTTCTTTCTGAATTTGAAAAAGACTCCCTTCTAGGAACAAAAATCCTTAGGATAGAGGCTTAGCTTCACTGCTCAGGGGCCAGAGCACGAAGGTGGGGTAGCACCACAAACCCTTCAGACCCACAGGTGGAGACAAATGGGAAGAGAGGCAGGATGCCTTCTTGCTGGCCAGGTCGATACTGCCCATCTCAGCACTTAAAGCCTTATGGGATCTCAGGACTTGAAAGCAAGGTACACATTCACCTTCACATCTCAATTTATAGTACAGCTGTTTGTGGGGCTGACTGCTCCTGTCTCTTAGCGCTCTGAGGGGAATCGAGCTGCTCTTCCTGGACGGCCTCTCCTGCCTCTTGCTGCCCCTGTGAATGGCTGCCGTGCTTCTTCTGGAAAAAGATGTCACATTTGCTGTGGTCCATCCTTCGAGGCCCAGCCCAAATGCCACTGCCTTCAAGGAGGCTTCTGGAAGGAGCTCAGACAAAGGATACTGGGAACTACTTGGGAACAATACCATCTTTTTTTTTTTTTTTGGGAGGGGGGAGCGGTTCATCTACACTGAACCCAGAATACGGGCAGCCAGTGCAGGAAATCTAAGCAGCCTCCTGGCCCAGAGGAGGGGCAACATGGGCATCTCTGCTCCAAGCCTCTTTTCCCAGTCTCCTCCTTGGAGATATGACACTGACCAAAAGAACAGGGCTCAGATAGCAACCAGTCAAACGGTGGGCGGGGTTTGGGGTGGGAAGGGTTCAGTCCAACACAGACTTTGAGGCCACACAGTGCAGGCGGGAGTTTTTTGTCTTCCTTACCACGGACCAATGTTTCTAATGAATTTTAAGACGTAAAGATTAGCTGTACATTAAAAAGAAATCTTAAAGATGCCAAATAACTTGGTTGACTTAAGGTGAACCAACGGACTTGTGAGCCCACTTTCTGGACAACCCCTCAGCTACGCCTTCCACAACAAAGCATGGGTGACATCCATATTAACCCTTTGGCAATACCTGTTTCCACACACCTCTTCTAGGTCCCACAGTATCCCCAGAATCCTCCCAGCACGCTCAAGGTCACAAGGTCACAGGATGCTCTTAGCCACTGTGGCAGCAGGTGCCATGAAGTGGGGGAGGGTACATGCACAGCAGCCACACACCTGTCCCCATCTGGGAATGACTAATTGCTAATGTTTATTGCCCACGTAGGCACGGGCCTGAACCAGCTATGTTATTTATCTCATTTGAGCTTCATAAAACCCTGGCGCGGGGGGAGCAAACCGTTCTGTGTCCCACATGTTAACACAGGTAAGTCAGGTAAGAAACTTGGTCCCATCACATAGCCAGCTCCAGGTCGGGGACTCCAAAGCCTCTGCTCTCAGACTCAGACTGTGTCTTCAGAGGACACAATGCCTTCCTTATGCTCACCTTAGCCCCTCCTCTGGCATCAGACCCTGGAGGAATTGCCCAGGCATACTGATACCTAGTCCTCAGCAAGGACTCAAACTGGACAAACCAGAGTCTCTAGGCCTAGGTCCCAGGACCTGACTTGCTGTGTTACTAAGTGGGTCTAACACAGACCCAGATGGTACCAACACCGAACCAGCTCTAGAGTCCTCAGCTACGACCAGCTGCAGGGGACCCAAGGAATCCAGAGCTTCCTCTGTTGCCACCCAAGATGGCAGGTGCTGTCTGTGCCAGGCCTGGTCCCGCCCTACAGGCAGAGAAGAAACAAAGTAGCCGTGTTGACCAGGCCCAGCCCTAGAGCACAAAGACGAGCAGGCTTGTCTCAGCAATGCTGGCAGGCACAGCAAATAAAGGCCCCTCTCTTCCAGCCAGTGCTCAGGCCCTCCCGAAATAGAGTCTACGTGGCGTGAGATGGGGCTTTAAATTTTTTAAGCAGCAAGACTGTGGCCTGCACAGGCAGAGAGGGAAGCTGAGCGGCCTCATTCTCAGGGGGCCCCAGAGCTTTCTGGAACCATTTTCCAGCTCTGCCCTTTTCCCAGGGCCCCGCGGCTTGGACCTCAGGCCCCTCCAAGCCCCTCCCCTTCGCTACAATTCTGAATAATTAAAGGCTCAATTAGGCTCCTGTCTAGTTTGGTGTAAATAAATGTCTGTGGGAGCTGTTAAATGTATTTTTACTTGCGCTCTCTTCAAATGATTTACTCTGGTGGCTATAGGTGGCAAAACAGGCCAAGAAACCAACACACTCTACCCCTTTAGGGTGAGCCATCCCCACAGACACCATGATGGAAATAAGGTTCTATGTCTCTTCCACATGGGGACTGGCAGCAACTCAGGAATCATTCTAATCCCCAGGCTGCCCCCTGCCTCGGCAGCTGAGTCCAGAAAAAGGAGCTGCTCTGCCCACGGAGGTGCAAGTCCTGCAGCCATGCCAGCTCCAGCTGGGGAGGCCAGGTCCTGGCAGGGGTTAAGCTGGGCTCCAAAGCCATTCTGTCTTCCCCAGAGGGAAGCTGTCCTCAGCACCTGTGTGTGTTCAAGTTACAGAGCTGCCCTCAGCCCACAGATCTCATACAGGTGAGGGCTTGGAAATTCCAAGTCCAATCAGTAGGGAAAGTCCCAGCTTTCCTGGTGCACATGTGCATTTTGCGTGCGTGCGTGTGTGCGTGTGTGTGTGATGTGACTTTCTGGGAAGGGTACATCCCCTGGAGGCATCTTTTCTTGGGGGAGTGAGATGGGCAGGATGGAAAGGCCCCTCGCCTTCCCTTCTCTCCTCATGGAAGCCCTCCAGGGACTCATAGTAGTGAGGTTAGAGTTTGCAGAGTCTGGGGTCTCTGGGGGCAGCCTATAGCCACTCTTGTTGAGAAACAGAAGCCAAACAGGAAGATAGCTGGTCCAGTTACCCATACAAGCTCCCTTTCTAACTAGCTCTGTGGCCCGGGGACATCAATCTGAGGAGTGACTAATGCCACCAACTCTACTTATGATAAACAAAATAAGATTCCAGGTGTATGCATGGACTACACACTGCTGTCCTTGTGTTAGAAGCATCCACGGTGGGAATGAATTGCCTGGTGGGACCACTCATCAGTGGAGCAGAGGCATCCCCATGGAAAGCCTGTGGGCCAGGCACTTGTCTACTGTTTCCCTGGCAGCATTGCTGAGCCCTTCGGATCAGACCCTGAGCATTGCTCAGAGGAGAAATGGCAGAGGAAGAAGAAGCCATGCTTCTGGCCTTACCAACGAGCTCTTTCATGGAGCCCCCGGAGCCCAGGAAGCAGGTGTATTCATCTCCCCAGCAGGGTCACCATATTCTTTTCCATCTTCCTATCCAGGCAGTCGTCTGCCCACTCATCCATTCACAAATACTGAGATGGGGCCACGCAGGCTGGGCGACCCTCAGGCTGACACGCAGCACTCTGCCTGTGCGAGCTCACACACACCCCCTGCACGGACTCACTCACCTTCTCCAGTAGCTGCCTCAGCTGTTTTGTGCGGGCATCCCGTGAACACATGGTCTGCTGGGGGGCGACCACCGTGCAGATACACCTGCCCTCACTGTCCTGGGCAGAGCTGTACACCTGCCAGCTCTCCTCGGGGTTGGTGGGCAACACCTGGAGCGGGGCAGGTGGGGAAGGGAGTGGGGAGAGAACAAGAGAACGAGGGTGAGAATGAGGGAGGCTGGCGCCTGGGTGCCAGGGGCTGAAGTAGATCAGGGAGACACGATGCCCAAAAATCCAGGTTCAGCCCTGGATGCTCAGAGTTTGGGCATCTAACCATATTAATGCCTGGGGAGGTGGGATCAGCTGCGGATGCACTAGGCTGGCTGAGGGGTCATATAAGAAAGTGGCTAACAGCCCAGGGAACCAGAATTCTCTTTCCCCAGTAGTCTTGATCTGCTGTTCCCTAACACTTGGAGACAAGCACCATTGTTAGCCATTCCTGTCAGTGCCTACGAACTGAGAGCAGCAACGGCTTTAGAGCGGTGTTGTCTCTCTGAAAGCCGCCTGGCTAAGATGTTGGCCTTCCAACTCCATGCAGCTCCCACCCACAAGCCATTTGGTGGATGTCAATAAACATGTTGTATAAGGGTCACTCCCCCAAACTCAGTCCTGAGGATTTGCCTGGCAAAGACCACCAAGGACCCAGAGCTGTGAGTGGCTTGCAGGCCCTCTATACCACCCATGACCCTGACCTTCAGAGACACAGCAGGGACAGTAGACACCAATGCTCCTGTACACACCCCCATGGCCTCCTGCTCGCCTGCCCTCCTGCTACTGCAGCCTGCCCACTGTCTCCAAACCTTTCCCTGGCATCCTGTACGTCCCTGCTATTTTTAGATAGTGATGGGGAGACAGGCAGAGAAGCTATGGTAGTGATGCACTTCATCTCATTCACCCAACCTCAGCACACGGACCGTGTAAAGTCCTCATCACGGAAACTCATTCTGATTTTTGTTTGTTTGTTTGCTTGGTTTTTGGGAACCCACTATGTAGACCATGATGGCCTTGAACTCACAGAGATCCACCTGTCTCTGCCTCTTGGGTGCTGGGATTAAAGGTTTTACTCGCCATGCCCGGCACTAGGGAAACTCGAAACACAGGAGAGGTATAGCCAACAAGAGTCATAGGTGGGGGGGGGGCGGGTTACACCACTGAGACCTTGGGAGCAGAATTGGAGGAAAAAGGAGACTCGTCCTTCACCTCTCCTTTCCACTTAGAAGGTTAGGTTGGGGCCCCTTTCAAGGGGCTCCTCACGGAAGGGTGGTCTCAGCTCAGTCTGCTACAGCCACTATGAAAGTCAGCCCTACCCAGACCTTCCACCCCAACCCTTAGCCAACGCTCCCCTCCCCAGGCTGCTGATGGCACAGAGATGCGATTTCCATTTCAGAGGCCGATAGAGAGGGGTGGGTGAAGCCGCGCGCGCGGGAGGTGGGGGGTCCGGTCCCGCCCAGTTCCTCTTAACCTCTGGAGAGGACCATTAGATCTTTGAATGGGAATGGGAAGAGTAGGGTGCCTCGGGATTTGGGGGACTCAGATGAGACCACCGAGCTTTTGTCTTTTGCCTGGGGTTCCACTCCGGCACCATCCAGTCCGCCTTTAAAGTAGGGCGAGCTGAGTCCTGACTGGACCTAGCCCACAAAAGGCTTTAAGCAGCATCTCCACCCCTTACTTGCTGAGTGACCTTGGCTAAGTCCCCAAGTCCCTAGTTTCAATTTCCTAAGCTTTGCAAGGAAAGACTTCCTAATATTGGTGAACGAGAACTCTGGACTTTTGAACCCCTCCCACCAGCACCGGAGCAGGTGTCCTCAAGCCCCTCAAGGGGACCGGGCGCAGAAAGCATCGCCTCGAGATGCCAGAGTGCGGGTGGCGGCCGCAACTGGAGGCGCTGCTTAGCTGCTGCACAGAGGGTGGGTTCGTGACCCTCGCCCCTGCATCTCTTCCTCTCCAGGTGACCCCATCCTGTACCGCACCGCCGGACCAGTCCGGGGCTCCGACCCAAGAGGAGGCAGGAGGCAGGAGGGAGGAGGGGCCGGGAGGGCGCAAGGCGGGCTCACTTACGCCGGTGCTGCGGTCCAGCGTCCCGCCGCTGGCGGCCGAGAGCCGGGTGGTGTTGAGGCCCACCAGTGAGGGCAGAGTCTGGGACATCCAATTGGTGATCATGGCCATGGTGCTTAGCACGACCCCGATCTTCAGCAGCGGCACCGACATCGCGCCTCAAGTGGCCTCCTGCGCCCGCGCCGCGCTGGCGCTGGCTCCTGCGCCCCGGGCAGCCTCAGGCGGCGGGCACCAAGGCGGGCAGGGGCGCCCGGCCGCGTCCCCGCGCCCCCTTCGCCCGCCGCCGCCCGTCCGTCTCCGCCGCCCTGTGCGCTCTGGCCATCGCCGCGCCGCCCCGGCGCTGGGAGGTGACCAGGCGGCCCTGCCCGGCGCGTGCTGCCCGCCCGCGCTGCCCGCCGCTGCCGCGTCCCTGCGCGCTCCGCTGCCGAGAAGGGCCACCGGGTTCTGAGCGCGGCGCGGGCTGTGCGCGGGGGCCGCGGCCAGGAGGCGGGGACACGGCCGGGCGGCGGCCGACGCAATCTGCCCAGGAAATGGGTGGATTTTTTTTCCTCCGAGCTCCGGCTCCCCGCCGCCCCCTGGCTGCAGGCGGCGAGGTCTGCAAACTCGTTGGCCGAAGAGTTAGGGTCACCCAGGAGGACAGACAAAAACCTGCCTCAAACCGTAAAAATAAAATAAAATAAAATCCTCAAAATCTCGCATGGCACCCATTCACTGTCCTCCTCCCTCCTCAGGTCTCTCGGTCATACTCATGACCCTGTCTCGCTGAAGCCCCAGCTCCACTCATGCCTGCTTGTGGCAAGGGTTCCCGGAAGGATGAACCACACCACCCTCACTGCTGGGATTCGTCTTCCCAGGCGGATTGAGTCTCAGTCAGTTTGGAGCTTCTCCTGAGCCCCATAGGGGAAGAAAAGCTCTTCTGGGGTCTCCAGTGCCCGCACAGGAGTAAGGATGTGGCTACAAAGTGAAAGACACTGCCGGGAACCTATCTCTGAAGGAATACCTAGGGGTATCATCCTGGGTTTCTGAAGCAGGTTTAAACAGAGAAGGGGCTGGTGCCTGGTATGCACAGTAGGGGGTGCAGAAGAGTGTGCCCACATACCATCAGGAGCTGCTGGCAGCTTGGGGCTCAGGAGGCACTAGAGAGACCACACCCCATGATCAGGCGGACTCTGGTGTGTGCATTGGTGGATAGGGCGACAGGCATCTGTGCTGTGAGCCTAGACATGCAGTGGTCTCTCTCTCTCAGGGATTCAGTTCAGGGGCAGGGCAAGCTTCAGCAGTATCTGTGCCAAGACCTGTAAGTCTCAGTACAACAGCACAGCCGGCAAAACACCTTAATAGTGCTTTTGACTTTGCAGCAGCCTTCTAAGCTGAGGAAAGCCAGGTCCTGTAGGCATTCCTCCAAGTTGTCCCAGCCCTGGGTAAAAAAAAAAAAAAAAAAAGACATCCTATCTCCTAACCGCCACTGCAGTCTTTCCTACCTGGTCAATTAGAGACTCCCTGGAAGGGTTTGGAAGAGATGTCAGGACAAAGGGAGACTTCCTGATAGCTGCCAAGAGGGGATGTGACACATTCCTAGGACTTGACTGTCCCCATTTGCAGAGTAAACTTCAACGACAGCCAAGATGATCCTGGCCTGAGTGCTGGGTGTGAGGCCGGCTGGCTCAAGAAATCAACTGAAGTTATTTCTCTGGCTAATGCACAGCATTCATTGGTGCCTCTGGTTTGGGTCTAATGCCAGCAAATTACAACTGTTGGGGAAGGGCACCATCTCTCAGTGAAAGCTGGTACTGCAGGCTAGTCACACCCAGTGGTCTTGCTAGATTAGACCAGCACAGAGATGCTGCCCTGCCATGCGTATTTTACACACATTCAGGGCCACATCTGTGTCTGCCCAAGCCATACATACTTGCTCTCCACTACACAAAAATAAGGGGCACTTAATGCTTATCAACAATTCAAATCTAACCAGTCCACAAAAGTCGCCTCCATCTCAGAAGTCACAGACTTTTATTAAATATCCAACTTTGTGCAAGATACAAAGGGCAGCATGCTCCAGACTCCTTGTCAGATGCAACATGACTTTGTTAGGAACACTCCATGGCCAAGCACTGTTGAACCTTTCCTGCTGTCTGTCTGACGGTCAGATGTTCCCACTGGAGGGAAGCTTCAAGTGACCTGCTATAGATGCCGACCCTGGGGTCAAACTGAGCACTGCCATGAACTTCCAAGAGATGGCGACCCAGCTAATTAGGCTTTCTGTGACTCAGCTCTCTCACCTGCAAAATGGGCTCAACAGCAATAGCTTTCCTCTGTGAGGTGTCCTTGGGATAAAGGGTCAGTGCAGGGACAAGCCCAGCATGCTGTGGTGACAGCTATTGTCACCTTTTCAAATGGGCTCAGCCAGCAACCTCTGCTGGGCAGGCTGCGGAGCTGGGCTTTGATGCAAGGTGTGATACCCCTGAGCCCTCTGACATTTCTCTGGTGCCTGCTGTCAATCAAATGCCACGGAGAAGTGAAAGTAGCTCCCCATAAGCAGAGATACCTTCTGGGTGGGGGACCTATGGTAGGCATATAGCCATAATGGTTTTGAAGAGCTCCTGACTCTGCCTTAGGTGAGTAATGTTCCAGGGTTCACAATTGCTGCCCTGAATTGGAGGAGCTTAACTTAGCTGGGCTTTTGAAAGGAAATGGAATCCAGGGCGTTCGCAACAATGAAGCCTGGGTCTGTTTAAGTAGTTCCAGAAATAAGTAGGAAGCCTTCAGTACCACTGACCAGGGACTCTCTCCCACCCTCACCAGGACAGGCAATGCGCCATGACTTGGAGATTTAACTCCCAGCTCATATTTCTTATGAGCCTGTGTAAGGAGTCAGGGCTGAGGAGTACTAAATGTAGTTAATGAAACTCCCATAGAACTTGCCAGAGAGGAACTGGCCCAAAATTCCCAAGATTCCTAGGAACTAAGCTGACATCAAATGGCACGCATTCGCCCTGGTGGAAAGAAATACTGACACTGGTGCTTGTCAAAACCAGTCATCATTTCAGAATCTGTCTAAAGTCGCAAGAGAACTAAAGAAATACACATCTGATCATCTCATAGAGAGTGTGATTGGAACAGAGGTGTACAATGAAGACAGAACTTCCAGCTCCAGCCCACATCTGATATGCACTCACCAGAACACCAGCCATTCCATCTGGACCTGAACCTCTACATCTGCAGCCACAGCTGAACCTCTCTCACCTGCATCTGAGTCTCTTCACCTGCACCTGAGCCTCTCTTACATGTATCTGAGTCTCTTGGCTTGCACCCGAGTCTCTCCACCAGCATCTGAGCCTCTTCACCTGTACCTGAGCCTCTCCACCTGCACCTGAGCCTCTCTCACATGTATCTGAGTCTCTCGGCTTACACCTGAGTCTCTCCATCAGTATCTGAGCCTCTCCACCTGCACCTGAACCTCTCTTACCTGTATCTAAGTCTCTCGGCTTACACCTGAGTCTCTCCATCAGTATCTGAGCCTCTCCACCTGCACCTGAACCTCTCTTACCTGTATCCAAGTCTCTCGGCTTGCACCTGAGTCTCTTCACCAGTATCTGAGCCTCTCCACCTGCACCCCAGCCTCTCCACCTGCACCCAAGTCTCTTTTACATGTACCTGAGCCTCTCCATCTGTACCCAAGTCTCTCCACTTGCACTTGAGCCTCTCCACCTGCACCTGAGCGAGTCTCTCCACCTGCACCCAAGTACCTCTTACATGCACCTGAGTCTCTCCACATGCACCTTTATTTCCACCCTACACCTCTGCTTCTCCACCTGGATCTCTCTACCTGCACCCGAGTCTCTACACCTGGACTTGAACCTCTCCACCAGCATCTGAGCCTCTTTGCCTGCACCTGAACCTCTCTTACCTGTACCCAAGTCTCTCCACCTGCACCTGCACCTCTCCACCTCCATCTAAGCTTCTATACCTCCACCTCAGTCTCTCCACCTGCACCTGAGTCTGTTCACCTGCACCTGAGCCTCTTCACCTTCACCTGAGCTTCTCTATCTTCACCTGAGCTTCTCCACCTCCACCTGAGTCTCTCCACCTGCACCTGAGTCTCTCCACCTGCACCTGAGTCTCTCCACCTGCACCTGAGCCTCTCCACCTGCACCTGAGCCTCTCCACCTGCACTCGAGCCTCTCCACCTGCACCCGAGTCTCTTCATTTGCACCTCAGCCTCTCCACCTGTACCCAAGTCTCTCTACCTGCACCTGAGTCTCTTCACTTGCACCTCAGCCTCTCCACCTGTACCCAAGTCTCTCCACCTGCACCCGAGTCTTTCCACCTGAATCTCAGCCTCTCCACTTGCACCCAAGTCTCTCCACCTGCACCTCAACCTCTCCACCTGCACCTGAGTCTCTCCACCTGCACCTGAGTCTCTTCACCTTCACCTGAGCTTCTCTATCTTCACCTGAGCCTCTCCACCTGCACCTGAGCCTCTCCACCTGCACCTGAGTCTCTCCACCTGCACCTGAGCCTCTCCACCTGCACCTGAGCTTCTCCACCTGCACTCGAGCCTCTCCACCTGCACCCGAGTCTCTTCATTTGCACCTCAGCCTCTCCACCTGTACCCAAGTCTCTCCACCTGCACCCGAGTCTTTCCACCTGAATCTCAGCCTCTCCACTTGCACCCAAGTCTCTCCACCTGCACCTCAACCTCTCCACCTGCACCTGAGTCTCTCCACCTGCACCTGAGTCTCTCCATCTGCACCTGAGCCTCTTGATTTGCACCTGAGTCTCTCGACCTGCACCTGAGCCTCTCCACCTGCACCTGAGCCTCTCCACTTGCACCTGAGCCTCTCCACCTGCACCTGAGTCTCTCCACGTGCACCAAAGTCTCTTTACCTGCACCCAAGCCTCTCCACTCACCTGATTCTCTTCACCTGTACTCGAGTCTCTTCATCTGTACCTGAGTCTCTCTCACACAAGTTGCCCCACCTTCACCTAAGCTGATCTGAGGAGCTGAGAGGTTCAAGTTAATCCATCCCAACCCTTCCATGTCTAAAGCAATGTCCTGCTCAGTATCTTTTTCCAGATTTGGCATGAGGTCAACTGTCCCTAAGGCAAATGTGAGGGACATCAGGAAGAGCTAGAGCGAATGTCATTGGATGTAGTGTGTCACACAGTATTTCCAGAAGTGATCCTTGGATTGTTGAAGAACATAGGCATTTACATTAAAGCATCCATGGTGCCAGTCAACAGTCAGTGTTCCTAAAGAGAAACTCAAACCCAATTTTCACACGATTTCCCTTGAAACGAGGGCTCGCCCACATTTGTCACTGAATAATCATCACACTGACAGAGCAGGTGCTGTGCCCAGACAATCCTGGGGATTTGCCATACAGGACGTCACTGGGTCTTCACAGAATGCTACAGAGGAGTGCTACCCCGAGATCCAATGTGCATATGAGCTGCTTGGCTTTGGAAGTAAACCAGATATGGCCCAGGCAGTGTGCTGAGACAACCCATTCTCGCGACAAAGTCCAAAATTGTGATAGTGCCTTTGCCCTTTGGATGTCTTGGCGACATCCTGGGTTCTGGGAGTGTGTAACATATACAACTCTCAATCCTGATGACCTTTGGAAATCATCTGGAGTTCTCTGCAGTTCTTGTTCTTGAAGCTGGTAAGATCTCAAAGGCCTGTGTTTTTGTCACTGTGGTAACACTGTCTCAGGTCCCTATCCTTATGTCCTTCCCGATAGGCCTTGGCTTGGAATTTACACAATTGGATAATCAATTGTTGATTGATTGTCAACAATCAGGAAACAAGAATGTGGACCTCCCTCTGTGGCCCAAGTTCTTCAGTTCTGAAAATGAGGACTGAGTCTACAAGTTGGATCAGGACACTTGCCCAGACAGCCCTCCTGCCGGAGACTAGCACATGGTAGACAGGCGGTGAGGGATCTAAGGAATTGCCTGGCAATGACGGGACACAAGGGCTAGGAATGCACAGTACACCAGCACCACCTCACCCACTGCCAGAGAGCTGAGGCCATAGGGCAGAAACTTGCCCAGGCATCAGGGCCAGCAGTGACCACTTGTTGGGACGCAGGTCTCCCGTTCACTTCTTGATGCACTCTAGCAAGGGACAGTTCCGTAGGACAAACTCTGGATGACACACTGAATAATAACAATGTCTATGTGGCCTGTTTTCAAATAGTTTGAGAGGAACAGGAGAGGGGAAAGGAAGAGGGGAAGAACAAGCTAGAAAGGAAGGAGGAAGAGGAAAGGGGGTGGAAGAGAGGAAGGAAAGAGAAAAAAGAACAACAGAGACAAGGAGAGACTGAAACAGAGGGACCGAGATAGAGAGATTGAGGCAGACATTGAGAAACACAGAGACACAACAAAGACAGACGGGGATATAGACATTGAGACACAGAGAAAAGGAGATCCAGGCATACAGAGAGGGGTAGAAAGGCAGAAGGACAGAGAGAGGCAGTGGCAGAGAGACAAACGGAAGCATTCCCACATGGATCTACCTTCTTTCCCCTTCCCTGCCCTTTTGATCTTTCTCTGAGGCAGACAGAACATTTTGGGAACAGGAAAATGATTGCTTTTAGCCCGGGACATTCTTCCAGCAGCCACAAGAGGCCCCACGGGCAGCCAGGCTGTAAATCCCCCACATAAGCCCATATGGGTCCTCCAGGAGGACAGATGGGTAGTGTGCTCTCCACCCCCACCTCAGCCTGACTCCTCGTACTCTGGACTACCGCCCGCAGGCCAAGGGTGTCGGACCTGCCATTTTAGCATATCTGAGTAGCTCTGGGGAATGCGGCTGTCTTGCTGCCCTTGCTCTCTGCCTGTATCATAGGAAGTGAGAGTGAGAGGGGTTGTCCTTCCCTGTGGCCCTGGTAGGAAGGCAGAGCTGCCAGGGCCAGCCCAGTCATGGAAGAGAAAATGCCCTCAGCCACCAGGAGCTACTGCATTTGGGGTTTGTTAGCAGAGCTAGCAAGAGAGCTAATCCAGGGAGCTGAGGTCCTCTCTCGTCTGCTCTTCTACTCCAGTTCCAGCCACTCAAGTCTCCCAGTGACCAAGTGCCACACCCTCCTAGCAGAAGACTCCATGACCCTCAGTTGTCCCTGAGACAGTGCCCCCACTAAGGCTGGATCTTCCGCGTTTCTGGCTCATGTGTCTGCATTGCTCCCTGTTCATCCGGAGAGCTGTCTGCCATGCTGCCTCCTCCGGCCTAGCTTCTTTCATTAATGTCTGTAGGAAGTCTTAGCCCCAGTGCCCTCAGCTTTCCTGTAGAACTGGGGCCAAACCATGGAAGTGGCACCTCTCCATGGACACATTCCCCTAGGGGCTAAACTGCGGTTTCCAGGAGCTATAAACACTCCATTTTCTCCGTCCCAGGAGAGAAGTCTCCATAGCGGAGGACAGGCTGACTTCTCTGGCAGCTGCACCTGACCTAGATGTGAATTAAACTATGCATGATTAGAGACTTTGCATTCACAAGGGGCATCCAGCAGGGAATGGAGGAGCACCAAGGAGGCCATACCTGCTCAGCCTGGGGACTCTAATGCTGTCAGGTTCAGTAAACCCTGCTCTTGAAGACACTGGCTCTCCAGGATGGACTTTCCCTAAACCCTGTCCCCTCTGCTGCTCGGAGGTCTCTCACTGCAGAGCCAAAGCTCAACTGTGAAGATTCTCAGCTACTGCTAACAAGGAGTCTGCTATCTTTGGAAAAACTCCTGCCTGAGAGTCCCTAGTGCCTCTGATAGGCACAGGACAGTAATCAGGTCCTCTCCCTGACTGCCATACACACAGCCGAATCAAGAGTCTAGACTCAGGGGCCAGGCAGTCCCGTGTAACAGAGCAGGGGTAGCTATGTATTGGTTGGGCGCCAGGGTGCAGGACTCATATTCTAAAGGCACATTGCTGGAAAAAGCCTCTTCCCACCTGAGTTCCGCTGTGTTCTCTAAATGTAACCAGCACCCTGAGATGCACTGAAAATGCACTGTGTTCTCACTCAGACCCTCAGACACCGGGCCCTTCTCAGAGCCTGCCGGAGAGCCATTCTGTGTAGTGGGGGGCAGCTCTGAGCAGGAACACAGTTCTTCTGGGGCGAGATGAGCAGCCACTCAGACCACTGGATTGGATAGAATTGTTTTAGGTAAGTAAGGTCAACCAATCAGAGATGCTGAGGGGGCAGCATCCTCCCATCTCTCCCTGGGATTCTTCAGTCTTAATTCTCTTAATTCTCTCTCTCTCTCTTCTTTCTTCCTCCTTCTTTTTTACTTGGTTATACAATATTTTGTCTTGTTTAAATAAAGGTCTTACTCTGTAGCCCAGGATAGCCTCAAACTCAAGGCAATCTTTCTGCCTCAGCCTTCTGAATGCTGGGATTATAGGCATGAGCCACCACACCTGGCTTCAGATTTTATTTTGAGATGAAGTCCTGGGTATCCCAGACTGACCTCAGACTCACCGTGTAGCTGACACTGAATTTTGGAGCCTCTAGCCCCTACTCCTGGGATGACAGGAGTTCTCCAGCAAGCCGGTTTTATATGGTTATACAGAACTCAGAAGGCCTTGTGTGCATGCTGGGCAAGCACTCCACCAACTGCGCTATATTTTGGGGTGCCAGTTTTTAAATCTCACCTATCTGTACCCAGGGAGCATCCTGGTCAGAACTGGAATCAGGACAAAGCAATAGCTCGGCAGAGCAAGAGATAGAGCCATGTTCATATCTGTAAAGAAACCATTCTTTCCAACTGTCACCCGAGCAGTGGCCATGAGCTTTAATCTAGATGCAGAGACTAGCAGATGGTGTAGGCAGAAAACCTGTTGGTGAGAAACCCCAAACAAGGGCGGATCACATGTAGATAGTGCCGGTCCCTTTGAGGAGGCCTAGGTCATCCCTGCACTGTGCAAACTACACAGATCTTGCAAGTGATGGAGCCACACCCACACAGAGATTGGGTGATATAAAGACCTGGAAGTAGGTGGCATTCGTTCCACATGGTTAGGTTCTACTTGTGACTTCTGGGATCTCAAATCACCTGAGCAAATACACGCTGGAATGCCAAGGAGGTGCTAGACTCCTCTGTAACCCCTAACATTGCTTTTAGACTGGACCCAGGCACTTTGGCATGCATTACTAGATGCCCCTGGATCTCTGAAGGTGAAGGGGCCCACGTGAGGCCTGAGCCTTAGTGGGAGGGCAGAAACTCCTACCATGGGGTTCAGATCCTATGACTGCCCCTTCCTCCCTTCCCTGCTTCCACTTGAATGCCAAGTGTCCAGGTCAGCATCTTGTCCCACAGTGAGATAGCCACCCACAGCTCTGTACCACAGAGGCTGGTATAACCTGGGGACACACCAGGCGTCTCCTCTTTCAGGTGCTTCATGACACAGAGCTGTTCATTTTTCTATTTTAGCAGGCACCTGAATTTTAGGTGTTAGACAGAGCTGGAGCTCCCACAAAGGTTACCCCCTCTCCATGAGGCTTAGTGTCCTCATTTTAAAAAGGAGGGCCACCCCAGGTCATAGGGACATTATGGTATGAAAAGTTAGTCCTCCTACATATTTCCTGGCGAGAGGATGTCACAGACGGCTAACTGACCTCCCAGCACCCTGAGCCTCGGTAGAGCTTTTCTATGTGCAACAATCTGAAAAAGAGAAAGGGGGGAAGGGAGGCTTTACTTTCCACCTCCCACCCTCCATTAGACTGCAGTGGTGACCTACGTCACCCGGAAGTGGGACTAACTGTGCTGGCTTGTACAGAGACAGCATCCACACCCTCTCCCAAGGCCGAAAGCTGCCTCCCCTCCTCACCAGGCCAGCTCAGGCTCATAGACCCTCCCCCCATCTCATTCAGCATAGCTGGTAATTAGTTTTGTATTACCTTACACGGTGATGTTAATACTGATTACAGGGCCTGATAATTTTAGCAATAAATACTACCCAAAGCAGACAGGCACTAGCTCTTGATTGGGGAATGGCTGAGGTGGGAATGAGGAGCAAAGGCTGTGTGTGAGGGATTTAAAGTACTCTGTCCCCATGGGCTTTGTGAGACTCCCTATCAGCAAGGTAGGCAGACCCAGGTAGCAGAGTGATGTGTCTCAGGGGCCTCGCACTTGTGTTCAGAGGTTGTCACCAGCCCCTGAGGTGACATATCAGTCCCAGTGCGTATGTTCTGTGTGTTCTGAAGTGACATGTGCAGAGAAAGAGGCCAGTCCTGCCTGACTTCTTGCCACCCTCCTCATCACAGATGCTGTGTGGTCAAGGCAGATGAGGGGCTGGAATGAGCGGAAGAACTGTGCAGATGCACGAGGTGTCCATGGCATCCCTGACTCAGGCTTACCAGGATTCTGAGAGATGAAGTTAACATCATCTGCCCTGTCTCTACCCTTCCTATTCGCAGAACTACCCATGGGTAGCCAGGTGCCTGGTGCAGGCCAAGGCTTATTATCACTGCAAGCACCTCCAGTGATGAACACCATCAGAATCCAGGACCAAGAGCCAGCAGTCACTCAGTGGAGACAGAAATGGAGCAGCAATCACAGCCACAGTTGGCACGAGGGAAGTTCTATAAGCATGGGCAGCTTTGGCCGCACTAGGCTGTCAGTGACGCTGCTCTGTTAGGGAAAGCCATGCGGGTCTGGGTGTGATGGCTAATGAGGCACAGACCCCAGCACAGTTGCAGAGCATGGGGCCCAGGAGGGAAGGTTTCTGAGTCCTTTGTCAACAGCAGCCTGTGCAGCTCCCCTTTCTTCCTGCATCCTCCTCCCTATCTGCCTGCTAGTGGTCACTTGGAAACAATCCTAGCACCCATCTGGGGAGTCACCCATCTCCCTAGCTTCTTCCGTTCTCAGCTAGAGCAGTTGACACAGACAATACTTGGGCTAAATGACAGGGCAGAGCCTGGCATCCTCTCACAAAGTGTATTGCCCCAGATGACAATGACGAGGACTTGAATTGGTGTGTGACCATAAGCCCATATCTGAAGGAGTTAAATCCAACCAGCTGGTGGCCAAGAAAGACTTGTTACAGAATAGGGCTACCGAGTAGAGCAGATGCAAGAATGGGACAAGGGGTTTGTGAGACAGAGAATCCATGAAATCATTCCATTTAATTATCCTTGTCCTAAAGAGATGGAAGGTCAGACTCAGAGAGGTTGAGAGCTGACTCAAGGTCACCTGGTCACTGTTTAGTGTGACTCGAGTATGAACAAAACCCTCTAGTTCAAGGTCATGGCTGCAGAACTTTCCAACCCTTCTTACTCAACTCCCACAGACCACGCTTCTATTAAACAGAAGCTCGGGGCGAGCTGTGCATGGGCCTGGAGACCAGGAGCCCCAGTTATGCCTCCAACCCAGGACTTAAAAAAAAAACAAAAACAACCCAGTGCCCCCACTGGGAGGCTCAAGATGATGTCATTGACACTGCCCTCAAAGAGCATGAATGTCAGCCTTTTATTGAAAACCACAGAACAAAGCCACACCACGCGCTTTCTGTCTGAGAACAAAGTTCACGAGGGCCACGGCTTTGCATGGAGCAAGCTGTCAATCAGCACTTGGCATTTGATTGAGCGGATGGCTCCTGAGTCAGCTGCTGGGAGAACAGATGGCCCAGCACGTGCTCCATGCCCCACCTGCCTGCCTAGATCCCGAAGGCAGTCCTCGTTATGGGTTGGATTGGCCCCTCTATCTCTGGCTGGTTCTCTTCCCCACCTGTACCAGTTCACACTTACTCCCCTGGGATCTTGGTCTTCAGTGTTTGAAAAGCTGAAAGCAAGTGAGGCTGTGGGGAGTAGTTCCCCTGCCACGGAGGGAGGCATACAAATTCTTTCCGAGGCCCAAAGGTGTTTGAGTAGTGTGTCTTGTCACAGTAGAACTGAAAAAGCAGATTTCCAGGCAGGGATATCCTAAGGGACCAACTGACTCAGTGAAGCCTACACTCACGTCTCAGGTTGTCACCACTGACTACAAGAGCCACCTGTCCCCATCCCAAAGGGGCTTCTGACCACAGAACCTAGGCAGAGGCATCTGAGCCTTCCTAGACTCAACATGGTTGGGTGGTTTCAGAGATCTTTGTTCATAAGTCTTGGTGCTAAAATCCCATCACCTTCAGGGATAATGGGTTTGCCAGGCAATATTCTACAAAGGAGACTCCAGAGGCTTGTCCAAGGAGGGTAGGGCTAGCAGTAGAAGTGAGGACGGAGTGCTTCTGGCTGTCCTCAGAGGAACCTCAAGGCTCAACCTCTAAGAGAAAACCTAGGCAATCAGTTTCGTTGTCTTTCAAGCACTGTGAATGAAGGCTCGGTACTGAGGGAGCTGACCAGGGTCCTGAAGGCAGCCTTCAGGGAGGGAACCTCTTATGGGGTCCAGAGATGCTGGTATTGAGTGTGTAGGGGTTTGCTGAGGACTCTTGCTGGAGAGCAGGCTCTGTTAGCACAGATGGACAGACACAACCATAGAGACAAAGTTTCTAACTGAAGTTGATTTAAAAGTTTCTCCCGTTAACAGTGAATGTTTGAAAAGACAGGTAGAGAATTTAGGGAGGAAAAGCTTGTAGCCAGAGGGGGGAAAATTATTAAGGTCAGAGGGTCTATGGGAACAGTCACTTTCAACACCACCCAGTACCAATAACCAACAACCATCTCTATGCCAAGATATGTCAGTAAGGCATTGCTCTTTGTAAGGTTAACCCACTGAGAAGAAAGATTGGCACATGGATTTGTGTGTGTGTGTGTGTGTGTGGTGTATGAGTGTGTGGTGTGTGTATATGTGTGTGTGGTATGTATGTGTGGTGTGTGTTTATGGTGTGTGTATGTGTTTGTGGTATGTGTGTGTGGTGTGTGTATGTGTGTGTGCTATGTATGTGTGTGTTTGTGGTATGTATGTGTGTATGTGTGGTGTGTGTATATGGTGTGTGTGTGTGTGTGTGTGTGTGTGTGTGTGTGTGTGTGTGTGTGTTCAGTCATCCATCCACACACCATGCCCGGGCAGCACCCCCCTGCAGGCTTTCTTCAGAGTGGTCAAAGAAACTCCTTCCCCAGAGTTCCAAGAAGACCCTCTCTATGTGTAACTGTCTGTCTGTCCAGGAAGCTCCAAGTTAAAGGTATTGAGGGGACGTGGGAACATCAAATCCCACTGTCATGTCAAGTTTGAACTGTGTGTCCTGGACAAAGGCAACCAAGCCGGCAAGGGCTTCCAGGTGAACAAGGGACGCTTGTTCCGTCTTGCTCCTGCTCTCTGGCCTCTCCTCTCTCCTTTGTTTCCTCTTTCTTTCTGATGGATAGACGGTCCAGGCAGCTGGGGTTGGGACCAAAAGGTGGGCTGTCATCCACATCCTGAACTTCTGACTGCCAAGGGTGGGGGGCTCCACTCAGATCTAGGCACAGTGGCACTGCACAAAGGGCATTTTAATGTCACTCCTGAGCAGCCCCAAAGCTGGCAGGCTCTTTCCTGGGAGCACAAGCACCCTAGTAGCAAAACAGCCTCCCAGCTGGGAGCTCACAGCCTCCCAAGCTGCAGTTTTAAAATGGAGAAAACCCCCGCAGAGACACACTCCGGTCGGTACATTGTTCTGGACAGATGAGCGCTGGGCATCTCCAGCCGTCCCACATGCACACAGCGCATCACTCAAGCTTCTAGCCGCGTGTGGCCACAGCCCCCAAATCCTCCACAATCAGCCAACAATGCACCCCAGCGCCTCGCAGCTGCCCTTCCAGGGCTTAGTGGCACCATGCCCACCGTATAGAGAGTAGCGTTGTTCCCAAAGGGACAGACGGGCCACCGAGGGGGGTGTGTTGGGAGGCAGGAGTACCTCCGCTGGCAAGAATGCCTGAGGGCTTGGCTGTCGCCTCTGTCTTCCCTACCAGATGACAAACCCAGGAAACGAAGCCCCCAGGTTGCCCTCTGAACTTCTCAGCAGGAGTGGGGAGGTGGTCTTGGGATAGGGGCTGCTGTGCCCCGCAGAACCAGCGCTGCAGTAACCCAGTCTAGATCAGCCCGCACCCTTCCCTCAAGCCCGGCCGGATGGCACTCCGGTCCCCTCCTCAGCCCCAGCCCCGGGGACAGCTCCCCGACTTTGCCCGGCTCTCGGTGGCCCTGGCAGAGGAAAATGGCGTTGGTCACACGTACTTGGGTGAGTTCGGTGCCCATCACCAGGAGGACCAGGAGGCTGAGGAGCTTCCGGGCCGGTTGCATGTCTCGCGGTTGCTCCGATGTCCTAGCGTGTGGGGCCTGGGTGCTGGCGGCTGGCGGCTGCGGGGACGTGGACGCGCTCCCGGCTGGGGCTGGGGCTCCGGCCGCGGCTCGGGCTCCGGCGGCGCCTGCTCAGCAGCCGGGGCGGGCGGCGCGCGGGTTGTGCTGCGCCGAGCCTCCGCTCTGCATATTTATGGTCCCGGTTCCGGAGCGACTGCCTCTCGGGCAGGGCTGGGCCGGCGGGGCGGGGGCTGCGCCTGCTTCTCCCCGCGCGCCAGGCGGGTCCCCGCGCTCCCAAGCTCGGCAAAGAGGCGCGCCCTGCGGAGCTCGGCGGCGCGCCCGGGCTGCAGCGATGCCAAAAGTTTGCTCGGTGAGGGGCGCGGGCGGGGGTGGCGCCGAGGGACCGGCGCGCCTCGCTTGGGCTGGGAAGGGAGGAGGGAGGGCGGCGGCCAGCGGGGAGGCAGGCTGGGACAGGATGTGACATCAAAAAGGCGGGGGAAATTGAACTGGGCTAGACAACTCCATCCCGGCGGCCTTAGGCTAAGGGGAGCTCTGAAGTCTGGTGTTGGGAACTCAAGTCAGGGACCACTGAGTGATGAGAGGATGGTGAAGGGAAGCGTCGGGGATGGGTGGAGCGGCATCCTCAAAGGCCGAGCCCACAAGTTGCACAGGTGGTCCCTTCTAGGAGACCCTTAAGGAGCAGAGTAGCAAGGATATTTCCAGAAACAGTGGGGAGTCAGGTCACCCGAAACCGGGAGAGGCCATTCCCTGGCCCTGTAGGGTAGTCAGGAAGGGGCTGAAGTGTGAGTAGTGAGAGGTGCGGTGTTCCATACCCGGGTGGGGGCTGGGATAGGGGGTCTGATCTTGTGTTTGTGAGTGTGGCATGCACATACACGCTCTAGGGGTCTGTTCTTTCTTTACTCCCAGATATCTTGCTAGAGCCATAGGTCAGGAAAGGAGCACCCTCGAGGGTCCAAAAGAGAGTCCTTCACTTTGGCTGGAGCTTCTAGACACTCTGGGCCCAACCTGTCCTTGTCCCTTCTCTTGGCCCCAAAATCCCCCAGCTAGGGTGAAAATGCCCTTTTCTCGTATTCTGGTACTCAAATAGAAGACTGTAAGGAGCTTGTCTTGGAGTCAGGCTTGTCCTCCACTTAAATGGTGCACATTGGGGGCGAAGTCCTCAAGGAGACCTCTGTTTGCCCAGATGCTCTGGCTGCTGAAGGCTAGGAAGCCACTCAGCCCGTTTGTTCACTGTTTCGTTTTCAGTCTTTGGAAAGTGAACTCTATTAAGAAAATCCCCGCTAGCAAATAGCGGGCGGAGAAGGGATGTAGTCTCGTGCTTTCATACTACAGGTGAGGACATGGGGGTTCTGGGGTGGGACCTACCTAGGTAGTTCCAAGCAAAGTGGGCATTAGTTCACTCCTGTGTGGGCCTCAGGAGGGCTTTGGTAGGGCCACTCCGAGTTCCTGAAAGCAAACTCTAGCAGGGAAGCAGGCCATATCTGTGCTTTGGATTATGAATAGGCCACAAGATGGCCCCTTTTAGATCCAGTGGCACAAGAATAGTGTCATTTGATATCAGTTGTTCAGTGGCTGGGTGGGGTCCATCCCCCTGGTAACATCTGCCACATGCTCTTCCTTCTCAGTGTTGAACAGTGTTTCATGGGTGTGGCTCTGGGGGTGAACGTTGTTTCTCTGTCTGTCTGCTTGTTTGAGCGTAACTCACATGTTTGGATATTTCCCTTCCCAGCTACTGCAGGAAGCTGCTGTGAAGTTGGATCTAAACACTCAGCTCAGGTGCTGCCTTCAGTTCCTAGAAATGGAGTGGCTGGGCCAGATGGCTGTATCATTTGAAAAGTAAACATGGGCCGAGGAGATGGTTCAGTTGGCAAAGCACTTGCTGCTGGAGCATGAGGACCTGAGTTTGGATCCCCAGCATGCTTGTAAAAAGTTCCGGCAAGCCGGCATTTCAGTGCTGGGGAGGCAGAGGCAGGCACATGTGCATTGGAAGGGAGATGAGAAGTTCCCAAGGCTGAAGGGGAGGGGAGTAAGGAATGGTCACTGAGAACAAGTCATGTTTGGGGCCATGAGAAAGGTTTTGAAGATGGAGGCAATGATGCTTCAAATGTTATATATTGGATATATTCTTACCCCGATAGAATATAATAAAGTCATAGGCCCCAAACCCTTGACTTGCACACTTCAGATTTATTTATTTATTTTTATGTATTTATTTGTGTGTGTGTGCCCGCACGCGCATGCATGTGTATGTGTGCGTGTGTGTACCATGTATGAGAATCCCTGCAGAAGCCAGAAGAGGGCATTGGTTTCTGGGAGCTGTAATTACAGATGGTCATATTCCTCCTGATGTGGATACTGAGAACCGAACTTGGGTCTTCTTGAAGAACATCAAGAACTCTAAATGGAAGAATTGTGTGGAATGGGTGTTAGTGTTGATAAAACTTGTTTTTAAAAGTTACTTATACAGTCTAGGGATATAGGTCAATGACAGAGCATTCACAGGGCCGTGGGTTCCATCCCCAGCAACACACACACACACACACACACACACACACACACACACACACACAGAGGGAGAGAGAGAGAGAGAGAGAGAGAGAGAGAGAGAGAGAGAGAGAGCACTTGGTTCTTACATGTCTATTCTTTCATGCACATGAACAGAAGACAAGCAACTAATTAGGCGTTGTGGTCTTTAAGCCACACAGCCTAGGTTCTGATCCAGATCTGCCTCTAGGGAGCTGCTGTGATCCTGGTCATTTCTGGGTGCCCCACACATCCTTGCCAGTGAAGTGGGTGATCAGTGCCTCACTCTTTGTCCACCCAGTGGAGCAAGAACACTAGTGAGAGTCAAACCCAGCCTGCCTGGCGTGAAACAGGAATGGCTGGAAATGGGAAGAGTCCCTTGAATGTTCAACCTGGAAACTCTGTGTCCCTCAGCACAAGGGTGTGAGGCTTTACTATATCTTGTACACACTTCCTGCATGTTTCATCTCCTTGCTTACTTTAGTCAATGTTTTCAGTTTTATTTTTTCTAATTTTTAAGATCTGTTTGTATTAGTTTTAATTGCGCGACTGTGCAGGTGAGCGCAGGTATCCATGGAGGACAGAGAGAGAGAGAGTGGCAGATCTCCTAGAGCTGGAGTTACTGTAGGTTGCGAGTCACCTGAAGCCGTCGTTGGGACCTAACTCCAGACCTCTGGGAGAGCAGCAGCAAGCAGCAGCGACTCTTAACAGCTGAGTCTTTCTAGTCCCCTCTTTCAATTTTTGAAATTTTGTATTTTTAATTGCTGCATAGTCCCTATATTTCCCCCCACATACTGCCAGTCACCTTTAGATTGTTGCTAATACTCGGTGCAATGCAAAACGATATAAACAGTGATTACAATGTATCATTTAGACCGCTTCTGTAACCTCCCATTCCTGGGGATTATCTTCCATCTGCAGACTTGGGAACCCACAGACACAGAGGCCAACAGAATAACACTGTAGCTGAATTTAAAGCAAGGGGAGAATAAAGCAGAGCCAAAGCTGCTGGCTTTCCTCGAGTTCATCATCCTGGGGAAAGACATCTGTGAAGATCGACACTGTATGGGGGCCCGTGCATCTCCACTCCACATCTTCACTTGGACTCTGCCAGTCTTGTGTTGAAGGATAGCAGCTCCCATGCTCAGTTTCCCCTTCCTTTGGTGCGTAGTGATCCACGCCTGGTCCTTCTCTGAATTTGCGCTGTCAGGGTTGAAACCTGTGTTGGTTGTCCCTACTTCTATATTAGGGTGGATGCAGTAGTCACCCTTCCTGTCCCACTGCCCACTGACTTCTTTTGGACCCACCTTATCTCAGGACAGCCCAATCCTCCAAGCTGCCATACCTCATGCAACTCTCCAGACACAAGGATTTCCTGCTAAGGTTCAAGGTCTCCCACTTGGAGCAGTCCCAGTCTCTCCATGCCTGCCTTGAATCCCACTGGTCTCATTCACGACTCAGTGGGTGCCCAGCCACCAGGGCTGCCGAGTACTGGGCCAACTTGATCTGCCCCACTTCCTAGCTCCCTAACTATCTCACCCGCTGTCTTCCTGATGGACCAGCCAGCTTGCCTGGTGTGCCTCCTCAGGACACCAGCAAATCGATACGCTTTGTACTCCTTTAAGCTAGGCTTCCTGCTACCACTGAGCCTCATTATAATGTGACAGAGTGTTGCCAAGGTAACGGCACTAACTCCCTGTCCTCTCTTCGAATTTCCTAGCAAATGGGCCCTGAAACCTTCCCAGCTGTCCAGCTTCAATGGACTTTGCCACCAGAACCAAGACCAGAGTCTTCAGATGGCCAGCTTCATGTTGTCATGGTTCAATTGAGCTAGGTACCAGAAGCAGTCTGCTATCCCCAGGTCTCTGCTCTGCCTCCTCTGACCGAGCTTGTTAAGCTGGGTCTTGTGAATGACATTTATTTATTGGAAAAGTATTATTTGACAGGTACTATACCTAGGGCAGGCTGGAGAAACGGTTAATGGCAGATAGGCTCATACCAAGGACAACAGACGTGGGTATTATGACCAGGTGTTTCTATCTGGAAGCCATTGGGGAATTATGGGGTCTCTGCTTTCACCTTGTATGTCATGTGCTGTTTCTGTAGGATTGATAGCTATGGTCATGAAGGCGCAACCCATCACTCCAATTATTTGCAATTTTCAGCCCCTCTTCTGGGCTGATCACGAGACAGAAAGACACATGTTCCTATTGAATCCTTGGCCTGAGGAAGGTCTAGGATGCTTCTATCATCTGGATGATTCTTGCTCTACCTAGCACCATGATGCAGCAACTCCTGCCCAATCACTACCTTTCTTGTCCTCCTGGCCACACTGGCTGTGCTAAGCCCAGCTGCCTGTCCCCCATCCCTTGATGTCCTACCCTCCCAGCGCAAGGAACTGTTTGATTCCCTTTCCCACTCAAGCTCACTCCCTCCAGCCCCCAACTCAATGTTCTTGTTACTGTGGGGAAATTAACTGGGAGCCCTCTGGGGAGACTACTGCCTCACCCCCATCTCCACTCTATGACCCCAAGTTGGGGTTCTTAGATAGATAAACTGTGGCCCAGGAGACCAGCCTCTCGTCTCCACCTGTTCATTCCTGTCAGCAACAACACATAGCTGGTTGTGCACCTTCAGCAAAGATTCACCCCCACTCCTGCCAGCATCAACCATGCTCCCCTCTTAGACCCCTGTGCAGAACTACAAGTCATTGCTGACTGAGTCTGTTGCTGCTCCTCCCAGCCTCCTTGGTGGCAAGTCTTGCTCCTCAGGACCACTCTGGGGGAGTTTACCAGCAATGTCTACAGTCTGGTAATGGCACTGTCTCCACAATAGCCATCACCCCCTCCATGAATCCATGACTGCCTCTGGACCGGGCACAGCTTTCTTTTCTATGCCCTCAGGCCCTCTTAGCCTTCCTCGGCTCTTTGTGGTCTTACCAAGCTGCCATCATTAAAGACTGAGGTGGCGGAGTTCATGCCTCAGCTCTCCGTGCCGGGTACTCGGCCCTCGCCTCAGTGCTCTCACCCTTTCATGCCTCTCTCCCCTGAATTATCGACTCACACCTGGCCTGCAGCCGACAGCTCTCTTAGACTGAATAACTCCCAAGCCTGCAGGTCCACTCCCACCAACTCAGCTCTGCCCGGCTGTTTCTCATTCCCACCAGCCAGGAGTTTGTTCTTCCATTGCTGTAACTGAGCACACAGGAGCTCAGCCTGGCTCTCAGAGACCCAGGGTCTCTCAGTCCTCGCAACCAGCCCAGCGGCAGATCCTGTGGCTCTCAACCATCAGTGTTCCTAGCCAAAGTCACCTGCTTTCTGGTCTTCATATCTTCCCATCATTTTAAAATGTTTTTTCTGTTTGTTTGTTTGTTAGTTTACTTATTTATATTTTGTTTACCCAGACAGGGTTTCTCTGTGTAGCCCCAGCTCTTCTGGGACTCTCTCTGTAAACTAGGCTGAACTCCAACTCAGAGATATATCTGCCTCTGCCTCCTAAATTCTGGGATTATGGCGTGAGCCACCATTCTTGACATATTTATATATATGTATATATGTGCATATGCATATACAAAGATATAATTTTACATATATACACATATATTTTTATATATAATTTTACACACATATATAAAATTTGATTTTCTCATCTTATAGCCACCTTTGTCACGTGCCAGGAACCTTTGGTTTCAGATACTCAGGCGTTTCCTCCATGCTTGTGGCCACGTCACTCCAGACCAGGGACAGCCAACACCCTCAGCCTCTCCCTCTGCCAGGCCACCTAGATAGGTCTCTGAAAGTCGAATGGCCCCTGCCTCCTCATCTCAATCAGGTTTGCATTTCCATTTGGGCTCATTTTCCCACACAGCAGATCGGCGGGGGTACCTGTAAGGCTTGGTGGTTTTACAGGTGGGAGGGGGGAAAGCAGGAGTAGAGATACAGACACAGTGACACAGAGAGACATAGAGATAGAGACACAAAGAGAGACACACAAAGGCCGATGGTGGAGAAACAGAAAATCACAGATATAGACGGAGAGAGGTAGGGACAGAGAGACAGAGAGAGGCACAATGGAGGCAGGAGGATGGCGTGAGGTGAAGATGGATGGATATGAGGCCAGAGTGTACGACCTGTGGATTCTGTTCTATGAGAAGGCAGACTTGTGTGTGTGTGTGTGTGGCGGGGGGTGTTAAGTAGGCAGGGAAGGGGTCTGTCTGGCTTCCATTTTGGGACTCTTATTCTCAGTAGAGAGTGGAGAGTTTAAGTGGGGCCCTCTGAGGGCAGGACATCATCCTGGGAACATCAAGTTGGTCCACGTGAGGTGTGACCACTCTTGGGGCCAGAAGAGCTACAGAAGAGTATTGGAGTGTGTTGTTCTGATGAAGGCCGAGGCTGGGGTGCTGGGGTTGAGGTGGGTTAAGGGAAGGAAGGGAAACTAGGTAGTTTACACACACTGGCTTGAGGCTCTGGATGGACAATGGGCAGAGACAGCAAGAGAAACAGGGTAGGGAGGAGGTCCAAGTCCATTCCACTGGCCTTAGAGCCAGAAAGAGGCTCTGAGCAGTTTGCCTGTGGGATGTTGGATGAAGCTGAAGCCCCAGACAAGCTCGACCCAGGGAACCCAAGGGACTCCCTTTGCGAGGACATCCATCAAGACCAGGAAGTTCCATAGGACAGGCAACGTAGACCAGCTGTGAACCACTCGTCCTCTGAGAAAAGACTGGGCATTTCCAACAGAGGGGCCTTCATGGACCCCACCAACTCCAGGGCCATGGGGCAGCCCAGACCAGAAGAAGAGACACAGGGTGTGCTTGATGCTGTCACTGTATACGCTCCATGGGCTCCTGGAGCTGGCTTCACGCCCAACAGGCTTGGCAAAAGGCTCAAGATCCCCAGCAGTGGCTCAGAACCCCATTATCTAGTGACAGGTCTCTACCTCTCCGCACCAAATCAGAACCTGACCCTTCGATGTCACCCTTGCAGCGGGTCTTCGCTTGGTGACCCTGTTCCTGCGTGGGAGCACAGACTCACAGCAGGAAGCAGGCAGGTTCTGAGTAGTTCCCATAGTATCCCGCAGGATAGCAGGTTCTTCCGGGTGAGGGGAGCAGGAAGAAGACAAGGCTGTGCTGATCCTGTCACGAATCCCAGCCTCAGGACTATGTGTGTATTTGGCATATTTGCGGGACACGCATCCTCACTTCTATATTTGAGCTCCCCTGCCTCCACCTTCTTAAGCTGAGGAAGCAGAAGCTCAGGAGTGTGAAGACTCTGCCTCAGGTGTGGCAGAGCCTGGTTCTGCAGGCTTCCAGGGTGCACGCTTTCCTCCATACCACACGGCTTCTCTTAGATTTGGCCATTCCCCTAACAGGACTGGACAGCTGGATGCTGCTTCGGGATTTCACTCTTGCAGTTGTGAGTTTTCAGGGTACAGGAAGAGAAGGGAGCAAGTTGCCCTACTAAACACAAGCTTGTGCCAGGCACTGAGCTCCCTCACCATCTGAGCTAGGCACTCAGGGGGAAACTGAGGTAGACATGAGGGGAAGTACCGGCTCAAGGTTTCAGGACTGGGAAGAAGCAGAGGCTTCCCTAACTCCAGGACCCGTAAAATCCAGCCCAGGCAGGATTCCCTCACCTACAGCTCCTTTGCTTTCATGGGGCTCTTACCTCAAAGGTACACAGGGTACATCTGCAGATAGGGTGCGCAATGAGCCTGGAACCTCATCTGCTACCTTCCTGGGGCTTTGGGTTAAGGACAAAGGCTATTTGTTCACAAGCTATTAAATGCACTAGTGATGGCCACTGGCGTAGAAAAACACAAAAGGAGATAAGACCCAGTCATTCCCATTGTCTTTATTGCTGTGTTCCATTTTCCATCAGAATTAATCATGGGGGAGTGGGAAGAGAGGGGAGAGGTAAGGAGAGGGGAGAGCCAGAGACACAGGAATTAGAATGGAGAGACAGAGCTGAGAAAGGAGACAGAGATAGAGGAGAGAGGGGGAAGGAGATAGAAACAAGAAAGACAAACGGGGGAAAGAGAGGAGAGAGTCAGAAGAGTGGAGAAGGGAGAGAGAGAAAGAAGGGGAGAGAGCAGAGGTGTGGAAGAGACAAGAGGGGTATCTGTATCAAACCCACTTCCAGGAGCAAGCTCACAGGACACCTTGGTGTGGCCAGTGGACAGGAATGAAGCTGGCCATTGCCTGACCTTCTTACTCGTTTCCAGGTTTCTAAGATTGAGAAGTGAGAGCTATACCAAAGGATCAAGTAAGGACCCTCCTGTGGGCTTTGGCTCCCCAAGTGGCTAGCCAGAACCAGAACCATGTTTACTTACAATGCTCAGAGGGTACAGATTCATGAGAAGTGAGGACAGCTGTGACAGACAGCAAAGGTCTCTGCCTTCTTGGCAATATGGTGACATCATCTCCGGCCGTGGAAAGGGCTGTGGTAACATCCTGGGACCAGATTGGCTTGGCACTATCATATAATCATGCACAGAAGAAACCCCCACCCCAGTCCTCTAGGTGAGGGCTTGATGGCTATGCCGGATCTGGGACAATTTATCAGCCATTGTCACCAGCATCTCAGGCTCCCTTCCCCAGAGCCTTTCCAGGTGCCCACCCTGGTCAGGAGGGGTGGTCAGTCTGCTGGGGTCTACCCTTGTCTTTGTACCTCAGGCTTCATTCTTCCAGCTAGACCTGCCTACACCTCTTGGAGGGCTGTCTGGGATGGCCAAGGGCATCCTGCTGCTAACTGGAGTTTTAGGATCGGAGCCCAGGCTAGCAAGACAAACTCAGTCAGTCGCAACAGGCCAGTTAAAGAGACAAAGCGAAAAACAAGAAGCAGAGGGGGTTTATTCAGCATGGTCACATTGGAAGACAGATAAAGTAGTTCAATGATTTCCCCCTGCCCCACTCTGCCCAAGTTCATCTCCAGAGTCCTGGTACAAGGTTCAGGTTTAAATAGAGGGTAAGTTCTGGTAAAGGTGTGGTCTTCATCACCAACCTGCCATTATCTCTCCTACAAAGTTCTCCCAACTGTAATGACTCTCCTCCCAGAGACATCCCCCCCTCACCCCCCAACTCCCTGCTGTAAATGTCACCAGGCTTCAGCCTTTTCCTTTTTCAGCATGAGATACCTGGAGGAATTCCAGATCCTGGGACCTGTTGTTTACATAGCCTGGGCTGAATGTCATTTCTGGCTGGTCAACCATGCTGCAGGCACCAGGAGACAGAGGCGGCAGAAGTATCCACACGGGACTCCATCTCCCTGTCTGAGTGCCTCCTTCCTGGATGAAATCTGACTTTGTTTTCTATGTGAATCATGTTTCGCATGTTTCCTGGCTGTTCCTCCTTCCCGTGAGGCTGAGGCATGCCCCTTATCTCTCTAAAGTGACTCAGGACTATTGCATCTGTCACACATCTGTGGCTTTGACTGGATCGGTTGGAACCATCTTGGGCCATAGCCTGACCGCCCCAGCAGCCTCCTGCCCTCCTCCCTGGCTCATGCTTGTCCTGTGACAGTGTTTTAGGTAGTTACTCTTTTCTTTGTCTTCTTTGTGAGTATCCAAATGTCCTCACCCGAGGAGGAGGCAGGGAAGGGTCATCTTGCTACCGGGAGCCTACAAGAGACAACCGCTCAGACACAGTTTATAGCCGACTGGAAGTCTTTGTTCCAGCCAGCTGGGACTACACATATTTGAGAACCCAAATGTAGCCCCGAGCTTTTAGACTAAGATGCTTTTAAAGACAAAACCCACATTCTGGTATCTCACTCAGCAGTGCAGCACGAATAATAAAAACCCAGAGACAGAAATTGGGGTTCAGCTTGAAAACCAGAAAAACAAAGCAACCAAGTCACTAGAGAAGTCTTCTACCAAGGCTGGACGACCACAAACTAAGCAGCCTAAGCCCCTCTCTCCCCCCATTTTATATTCCCTTTAGTTCTGGGATTAAAGGCGTGACTCCCTAGGACTGGGATTAAAGGTGAACCCCCACCACTTGGATTTGTTTCAGCATTGACCTTGTGTAGCCCAGGGTGGCCTTGAACTCCCAGAGACCCATCTGACTTTGGCACCCAAATCCTGGGATTAAAGGTGTGTGTCACCATTGCCTGACCTCTAGTGACTTTAGCTTTGCTTCTGGTCTTCAAGCAAGATTTGTTTATCAAAACACAAATAATATCCTGCTGCACAGCAGTTGCAGGGGGAGTTTTGTGCAAGCAGTCAGTGTAACAGAAGCTATGAGAATCAGTTAGCTGGGGCATCTTGGTCCTTGGGTAATTTCTCACAGATTCTCCATCAAGGAGATTAAATTCTACTTAAACCTGAAATGGCCTCGGTCAGAATGCAGGAAGGAAGCACCTCTGCACTCTCTCGCCCTTTGCTTCAGGGGGGTCCTAATCTTAGTGAGTTCTAAGGTTTGGGGTATTTTGGGTAGACAAATCTTTTGTCAAACACAGATTTTGAATATTCCTCCCACTCTGTCCTTTACTTTGTTATTATTTTAGTTAACTATTAATTAACTGGGTCTGCATATGTCTGTGTGTGCTCCCGCATGTGTGAAGGTCAGAGGACAGCTTTTGGGAATCCTTCCTCTCCTTCCACCAGTAGATCCCAGAGATCAGACTCAGGTTGCTTGTCTTGGTGGAGAGCACCTTCGCTCACTGAGCCAGCTCTCTGTCCCGACTTCGTTTTCTTAGTGGTATTTCCAAAGTCCAAAGGTTTTAACTTTCCAGCCAGTCCAATGTATCTATTTCTATTTTGAGACTTGTGCTTTGTGATCAAAATAGGACATTCTTGCCCCTAAGATGGGAAGATTTTCTCCTGAGCTTTTGTGGGTCTGGTCTTTGTATATGAGGTAGATCTGCCTCCGTTTTGGGCTTGGAAACCATTTTATAGCAAAATCAAACGAGGTCTGTTCCCGATTATGATTAACACTCTGTTTTTCAGGAGCTATGCTCCTCTTCTAACCTTGAATACAAATGCTTCTGTCCTGCCTGTTTTAGGCAACGGCACCCGTGCCTTTGTCTCAGGAGGTTGTTATGACCGACTTGTTCTGCTTATGCTCCACCTCTTAACCCCACGTATCTGCCTGCCAAATTCCCTGTTTGGAAACCCCCCTATTCCTGAGCTATAAAAGCCTTATCTTTCCCACGTCCAAAGCTGGTCTCGCCTTAGGCAGAGACAGCTTATGTACATGAACAAAACTGGCTTTAATTTGGTCATGTTTTGGGTCAGTAGCATTTCTCCTTGCATTTGTGAAATTAATAATACCTAGTTCCTCTCACATTCTCTCCTACTGGTGCAGGAGTATTTGCCCAAGTGGCCTTCCTCCTAGTTGGAGACATAGTTGTGCCCCATGGAACTTTGGCTTAACATCACCTGTAGGGGTGTTACTGGACTCGGCTCAGTTTTAAGTGTTTATATGGGGTACCGTTTTCCAAAGGTCTATATTTTAAAAAATTCTTTGTGTGTGTGCTCTTTCCTGTGTGCATGCATGAGTGTGGGTCCACACATACCATTGTGTAGGTACAGGGGTCAGAGGACAACCTAATGTTGGTCCCACCTTGCATCTTGTTGAGGAAGACTCTCTTGTTTACTTCTGCCTCCCCCACCAATTTTCCAAGTAATCTCTCATCTTCACCTCCCATCACACGATAGGAACACTGGGATCATAGGCCTATGCTACTGCACCCAGGTTTACACGGGGCCTGGGGATTTGAACTCAGGTCTTGGAGTTTGTGTGGCAAGTGCTTTATTCACTAAGTCAACCCTAGCCTCTTGACTACTGTTGTTATTATTGAGACAGGTTATCACTACATAGCCCAAGGCAGCCTGGAACTTTCTAAGTAGTCTGGGCTATCCTTGAACATACAGAAATCCTCTACCCTAGCCTCCCTAGTGTTGGGATTATGGGTGCATACTGAAAGGGTTGGGATGAGGAGGTTCCAAGACACAGACAGATCACTGGGGAGAAAGCTTATTAGAAGCCTTCTTCTATCATGGACAAACAGGTATGGGGGCAACAGCATGGTGGGGACTCCAAGGTGACTCAGGCCCCAGTGCCGGAGACAGACGCAATGCTGGGGGCTCTGAGGAGAGAAATCAGAGTCAATAGGGCAGAGTAGACTCTCTTCTTCCACCTCTCTGAGGATGGGGAGGTTCCCTGCCTGTAGCCAGGCTCTCTGATTCCCAGGCAGGAGGCAGGGAACGGGTGAGGAGTGGCATATGCAACCACCAGTAACCTCTTTGGTACAAACTCACTTCCCAGCTGAGAGACCCTGGCACCAGTGAGTCTGTGATCTGGGGACTCACAGAGGTCAACTCAGGGTGCCTGCGGGGTGTGTGTGGAAAGAGAATGGTTGCTGTGGGCATTGTTGCCCCAGCAGCTGGATTCTGACATTATGTTCTTACCTGTACCACCATACCCGACTCTCTGCCCTTGTTACTATATGCTCATGGTGAGTCTTGATGCCCAGTGGTTTACGTACTTCAATTTTGTCTGGAAAAACATGGCTTTGGCTAGAAGTCGTTTCCGTTTGAATTTCACCCCCCTGCCTGTCAGCTCCTCTAGAAGGGTTGCTGGGGTTTCACCGACTCACACTGACTTCTCCCCTCTGGAGAATCAGCTTGCCCAGGGCTCTGGAGTCTCAGGACACAGACGGGATCTTAGTTCTGCTTTCTGGAGGTACCGTCATCTTCTCTCAGCAATGCCCGTGACTGTCTGGAGCCCGAATCACCTGCTTTGTTAAATTTATCCTTCTGTGCTCTTGGGTGGTATTCTCACAGGAGGCTTTAAAACCTCCTTTCTAATTGTTGGCTAATAGATGCAGCTGGGGCTTGTAGCACGAGTCTCTGCTGCTTTACTTGGTTCTGGCAGGGGCTTCTACACAAGCAGTTCCTCACTTATTAATAAAGGCTGGCTGAAATATTTGCAGATCTGTGTTGTTTTTTCTTGGTGTCCTTTTGCAATCTCTAAATCATCCAATAAATACCAAGGGGAAGTGGTGAGAGGAGGGGCCCTTGATCTCACAAGAAGAACATGGAATATGCACTAGCCTCCGTCTGCACGGTTCTCTCCACCCTTCCCGCCTCCTCTAGACTCTGTGAGTGTTGTATTGGGCTTATTCTATTCTATTTAATCATGCCAAATGGCACTTTGTACCTGTTGAAATGATTGGATGGCTTCCCTCCTTTCTGCAGTTTAATATGGTGAATTAATTGGTCAATTTTCAAATGTCAGGACCACCTGCATTCTGGTATAAACCCCACCTAGCCGAAACACATCATCTTTTTATATGTTGCTGGATCTCATGAGTCACTGACATTTTGTTGAGGGCGTTTTTAAGTGTGTTCATGATGGAGAACACTCGGGGAGGATTCGAAGGTTTTCTAATGAATTTTTCCATCTGGCATAGAGGTTCTGCCAGGCTCACAAATGAGTAGTGAAGTTTCCTTCCCCCTCTGTTTTCTGAAAGAGTTTGTGTAGATTTGTGTTAATTTTCTTGGGACGCATGACTTCATCAGTGAAGCCCACTGGGTCTGAGATTTTTCTTGTTGGGGATGCTTATTTGTTTTTGTTTTTTTAAACTTTCTTTTTCATTTATTTTACATGCCTACTACAGCTTCCCTCCTCTCCTCCTGCACCCCCACTTCCATATACTCCCTCCCATCCACCCCTCCTCTGGCTCCACTCAGAAAGGGGCAGGTCTCCCATGGGCTTGAACAAAGCCTGGCACATCAAGTTGAGCAGGATCAAGCTTCTCTTCCTGCATTAAGGCTGGGCACCCAATTTATTTGTTTTTAATGGAAAAGTTCTTTTAAAAAGTCACTATCCAAGGGCTGGGAAAATGGCTCAGTAGTAGAGCCCTTCTGGTCTTGTAGAGGACACAGGTTTCGTTCTCAACACTCAAGTCAGGCGGCTCACACCCACCTGTAACTCCAGGTCCCAGGGATCTACCGCCTGCCTCAGAGAGCA
Organism: Myodes glareolus; assembly: GCF_982192425.1. Lineage (NCBI taxonomy): Eukaryota > Metazoa > Chordata > Mammalia > Rodentia > Cricetidae > Myodes > Myodes glareolus. Next base: position 17,458,058 of record NC_142046.1, read on the forward strand.
CTGTGTGAACATGGAATAGGTGCACAACCATGTGCACGCACACTTGCACGCATGCATGGGCACACTCACACACACACATGATAATTTTAAACGAGACAGTTTTTGTCTTCTGATAACACACTTTTTTGGCAAACTATTTTATTTAAAGGAATTTACCCTCTTACCATAGTTGTCAATCTGGATGGCACAAAGCTGTTTGTCACATTATCTTTTTAAGGCTTGGCAGCTTGTCACTCCCATTCTTGTTACCCTCTAGATGTGTGTAAGAAGTGAAACAATATTTTTGGTTTGTGCTGTTTTGTTCTTTTGGTTCACCTGCTTTCAGTTGCTCCATCTTTTCAAACTTGGCTTCATCCTCTCTCCTAGTGTCTGTCTCTCCTCTTGCTGTTTGATTCCTTCTCTCTTTCTTTCTTTCTTCTGGGTCGAGTTTGCCTCTTTGAGTTCTCAGGGTAGACCTCTGGGCTGCAGGTTTCAGAACTAGAACTGGAGTTACAGATGGGTGTGAGCTTGTGGTCTCAAGGGCAGTCGGAACGCCTGACTGCCAAGTCCCTTTCCAGCCCGGAACCTGCTGCACTTGCAAAGGACCTGAGTTTGCTTCCCAGCCCTCACACCAGGCAGCTCACTGTCCCCTGTAACTCTAGCTCTGGGGGGTCTGATGCCTCGTCTGGATTTTAAGGGCACTGCACTTAGGTCTACATACTCACCCACAGACATACATGCATTTAAATAATTGAAATAAATATTTTTTAATAGCGCATATCTGCAGTGCCAACATGGCAACTGTCATTCTTCTGAGCGAGGGACATCGGGATTAACACACAACACAACTTCAGGTTCTGCAGACAAGCCTTTATTCCACTTTTTCACACAGTATATATAGCCCTCAGCAGGGGAGGCTGAGCCAGCAAAAGCAGGAAGCTCATCACTGTAACTCACATGGCTTAGGGGTAAGCATCCTTAGAAACATTGCTGAAAACAACAGATTGTTCCTGTTTTCAGAACAACCAAGAGTACAAAACATCAAGTGGGGGTGCGAAGGCCTGTTCTCTAGGGACCCAACACATCTCTACTAGACTGTACATAGGTATGGCCTGTTTTTCAAAAGTCCATTCTGATGAACTCTTGCTTCTCACTGGAGTCTGTACTCAGTTGATATTTGAGTCTATGCTCTTCCACCTTGCGCTCTATTTTCCTCTTCCTCCTTCCTTTCCTTTGAGAAGATCTTACTATGTAGCCCAGATTGGGTTTGAACTTGTCATCCCCCTGTCTCAGTCTCTCCAGAACTGGGATCTTATGTGTCCCATCACGCTGGGCCTGTCTTTATTTCTGATTAGAGCTTTGAGATTATGTACACTAGGGGTTGGTGGTTTGAATAGGAATGGCCCCCATAGACTCATGGATGTCAATACTTGGCCCATAGGGAGTGGCACTATTAGGAGTGACTTTGTTGGAGTATGTGTGGCCTTGTTGAAGGAAGTGTGCCATTGTGGAAATGGGCTTTGAGGTCTCATAGGCTCAAGCTACTCCCATGTGGCTCATAGTCTCTTTCTGCTGCCTGAGGATCAAGATGTAGAACTCTCTTAGGATTGGAGGGGAAGGAGGAGGGTGAGTGGGGGAGCGGGACGGAAGTGGGAGGAGGGGAGGAAGTGGAAATTTTGAGTGGTATTATTTACAAGGTAATAAAAAATAAAAAAAGATGTAGAACTCTCAGCGCTATGTCTGATTGCATGCCATCATATCCTGCCATGATGATAATGGACTAAATCTCTGAAACTAAAAGCCATTCCAATTAAATGTTTTCCTTTATAAGAGGTGCCATGGTCATGGTGTCTCTTCACAGTAAGAGAAGCCCTAACTAAGACACTGGGGTTCTTTTGTCTTTTTCCTCTACTTCCATCAATAATACCAATGGAGGGAAAGGCAGACAAGGGTATGTACAATTCCATTGCAGTATAGACTTTTTATAAAAATATATTTATTTTTAATTCATGTGCATTGATGTTTTGCCTGTATATATGCCTGTTGTGAGCATATTAGATTCCATGGAACAGGACTTTCAGACAGTTGTAAGCTGACATATGGATTCTGGGAATTGAACCCGGGGTCCTCTGGAAGAGCAGTCAGTGCTTTTAATTGCTGAGCCATCTCTCCAGCCCCTAGCATAGGCTTTTTAATTTGGGAGAAAAGGTTGAAATAGGGGATTCCCTGGAGTGAGAATTAGAGCCGCTGTCTGCCTGGATGCTGGGGCACCTGCAGGGGTTCTTCCCTCAGGGTCCTGAGAAGATGAAAACATTTTCAGTCCAGATCTGACCGTTGCTAGGGTAGCCAGGGAGGGTGAGGCAGAGAATGGCAGGCGATGGAGAAACACCTTCAGGGGCCAACCTTTACAGAGCAGGGAAGGCAAGGATTGAGGAAAAGATGCTTAGTTTTGGAGTTACAAGTTGCTTTAGTTTGGGAAATTATCACCATTTAGCCAAAATAGAGAATACACACACACACACACACACACACAATGTGGCACTGGCTAACACTAACTTTTACACTTGGGTTTCAGCTCTTTGACTCTGATATGTCTAGATGTGGTTTCCTGTGGATGGGTCTAATCCGTGAGTCTCTGAGCATCGCCTTTCATGGAATTTGGTGACATTGGCGACATTTGTTTTATCTCCGCCTGGATCCACTGTTTCTCCTTTTCTTTTGAGACTCAAATGCTTGCTTACATCTGTGATTTTTTAACACCTCCATGGGTTTCTGAGGTACTCTGCATTTCCTCTTTCCTGCACACTGGGTGGGTCTGGTGTTTCTAACTATAAAACTCTCTTTCCTCCACCAAGTGACTGTTTCATTTTTTTTCTTTTCTTTTTTTTTCCAGTTCATTTTATCCCCCTTTGGACTGGCAAACTGGCTCAGCATGTAAGGTTGCTTGCTGACGAGCCCGACAGCCTGTGTTTGGTCCTCGGGACCCACAGGATAGATAGAGACAACTGACCCCTGGAGGTTGTCCTCTGACCTCCATACTTGGGAGATCACACACACACACACACACACACACACACACACACACACACACACACTATCTCTCTCTCTCTCAATAAATGTAATAATTTAAAAAATTTCCCTTTGCAATGTTTTTCTCTTTCTATCCAATATGAGCACATTTTCCTTTCCTGCACACATCACCATTAAAAATAGCAGCTTTTGTCTAGTAATCCCAGCGTTTGCTCATCTCACGGCTGATTCATCTCAGCATCTCTTCTTCACAGGGACTCACGTGGTCTCGATGCTTTAAATGTCAGATAATTTCAGAGACCGTTATCGTTATGTTCTGAGACTTTAGAATCTGTTATATTATCTCCCCACCCCCAATTTTTTGTTTTGTCTTAATAGCCAGTTTACTTGGTTAGATAAAAGTTGGAGAGAAAGGTGGGGGGGGGAACCAATTTCCATAACCATATAGGTTGGGAGTCACAGGGTTGGCAAATTGTTGAACAAGAGCATCAATTCCAGTTCAAGACCAAAGGCCAGAGGAACCCTGATGTGACCTCCAGTCACGTAGGAGAGGGCTGGTGTCATTTCTTCTTCTTCCAATTCCTTCTGACCTTTGCTAGGTTGGTCTTCCCATCACACTGTGGAGGGCTCATCAACTCAAATATTAACCACAGCTGGAAGCACTGTTAGAGATGCGCCTAGCTGTACTGGTCAACTGACTATCCACGTACCTCATCACTAGGTCAAACTGTAATTGTCATCTTCACTGTCACCTTCATGAGACCTGAAATCACCCCCACTGGTGTGGGGGCATACCAGTGGTATGTCCGAGGGTCTTTCTATAGGTAATTGACCGTGGGGAAAAGACCTCTGAACTCCGGTAGTGCCATGCTATAGACTGGGAGCCCATCCAGAGTGGGGGAAAGAGGAAGCCGGCCAGTTGTAGCATCTCCTTTCTCTGCTTCCTGGCCATCATGAAGGGCCCTACTCTGTCTGGCCACCTCCCGCATCACAATCCCTTTCTGCCAGGACAGCCTGACCCCTCAGAAACTGAGCCAAACTGTATCTTCCCTCTTTAGGTTACATAGGTCCAGAGTTTAGTCATTATGTTACCAAAGGAACTAGCAAACTGTGTCACACAGAGTGACACAAACTGACCATCACAATGGGAGCTTGGATGGCAGCTCTACCTTCTTTTTGCCTGCTTCACACTTCACGGTACAACCAAAATCCAGACAGCGATTCTGAACAGGAAGCCAGCCAGTTTTCCTCCTCTGCTTTCTTCTCCTCTGGTCCCTCATTCACCTGCTTGTCCCCATATGCCCTCCAGATGGAGGCACGAGAGCTCCCTGTGGTCACGCAGCTCTCTGAACAAGCCACAGGAACTTGACACAATTTGAACCCCACACATCTCCAACCTCCCCATTTTCTCCCCACCCCCTGCCAACACAATATTTTTATGAATTCTTTGGGAATTTCATAGCACACATTCCAATCACACTCACTTTCCAGTCCTCCCAGGTCTACAACCCCACCCTTGCGACTTCCCTCCCAAGAAGAGGAAGAGAAAGAAGGAGGAGGAGAAAGAGAAGGAGAGGAAGAAGGAGAAGAGGAAGAAGAAGGGGAAGGAGAAGGAGAGTCAAATTTGTATTGCCCATATGCTCAATGGAGCATGGTCTAACTCCCATCCCCCTAAAGAAAGCCAAGTCCTTCTCCACTCCTACCCTCTCCAGAAGCCATCAGCTGTGGAGAGCTACACTTCAGCATCCTCATCACCAATTTTAGGAGTTCTATTTGATGACTTTCTGTCTGCTACATTTTCAGGGGGTGGTTGGACTGAGAGTAGAGGTTATCACAGAAGCCTTCTTCGTCCCTTTTCTCATATTCTTTGGATGGCTGCACAGAGCACAGACATCCTCCTGGCCTTTGGTGGAAACACAAGGCACGGACATCAACAGATCTGGCTTCAGCAGGACCACGGGCCCCAACGTGGCCCTCTGCAGCAGCACAGACCTCAGACATCAGCATGGCTTCAGGTAGCAGCATAGGCCATGGACACTCACATGGCTTTTGGTGATAATATGGGCCATGGACATCAACACAGCCCTGGCCGCAGTAGGATCACGGACCCAGACATGCCCCTCAGTGGCAGAATGAACTACCGACGTTAACATAAACCTCCCCGGTTTCATTCCAGGGCCTACCTCTTTGTGTCACTCCAGAACTTTCTGGTCACTGGTTTCCATTCATCTACCAGCACTGGTTTTTGTGGTCACCCTGATTTGTTGGGAGTTATTTGCATGGACTGGAAGAGGACCCGGAGGGAACCCCTGGAAGTCATCTCCGTGCTCCCCCTCTGCTCTGTTGTACATCCAGCAGCGTGGGTTTATCTCCTGGGTCAGCTAAACTCAGCCCTTCATGTTTAACAGCTCAGCCTTTAATGGACCGTTCTCTTCGAGTATTTCATCGTGGGTCCAGAAGCAGATACTGCGACTTTGAATATTCTGTTTGAAACTTAGTTTATAAGTTCATGAAGGTAGGTTCTTGTTGTCACAAAGCCACAGGCCACAGTGGTACCAATGTGACAAGGGTTCTGTCATCAAAGCCTTAGCTAGTATTTTCCTCCCTCCCTCCTTCCCTCCCTCCGTCCCTTCCTCCCTCCCTCCCACAGTCCCTTCCTCCCTTCTCTCCTTTTTCGTCCTTTCTTTCCTTCCTGTCCCTCTCTCCCTTCTCTCCTGCCTCCTCTTCCTCTGTTCCTTTTATCTTCTTCCCTTCTCCCTCCTTTCCCACCTCCCCGCCTCCCCACCTCCCTTCTCCTCTTTCCTCCATTCCTGCCCTCGCCACCAACTCCTGACACCTTCAGGTGTTCAGAACTGACTTCAGGCTTCTGCTTCTTGACCAGTTTCACTGGGGGCCTCTCCTGCTTCCTCTGCTGCCCTTCCATCAAAGTCAATGGCACATTCCTTAGGGTTAGGTTCTAGCAGGCCCTGTTCAGCAGCCCTGTTTCTCTCATGCCCTGATCGTGGGGAACAGGTCACCCAAACTCAACACTTAAACTACAGTCAAGTGCTGACCTTGCTCAAAGGTCTGCCACGATGACTGGGGTCTGAGGAGATAGTGTTTTCCCTTTCGTTGTGTGACCTGAGGTAGCCAGACAGCTGTGCTGGACTCACCTGGAGTCACAGTCTCTGTATCCCCAGCTGCTGATGTCCCTGTCAGCAGGGGCCACAGCCAGAGCCTCTACATGCAGCCTTAGTGTGTGGTGCTCGGTGCAGCTGATTGCTTGGCTGCGGCCAGCACACTGCTGGGCACTGAGGGAGGCTGTTCATGACAACAAGGTAGAAGGGAGCATGTGGCCTTTTATAATCTGCTCTTAGAAGTTGCATCCCATTTTCTTCGGCACTGTGTGGGTTGAGGTGCCAGAGACAGCCCAGAATCTAGGAGAGGGGACACAGGACCCTCCATGTGGTAGAGACAGTGTGAATGATAGGGTGTACAGGGCGGCCACATTGGAGAAGCTCGTCTGTTGCAGTGGCCCTGTGGTTGTGGATTAACATTAACTAAACAATCTGTTCCCCCCTTGCCCGCCTTCCAGAGCTCAGAGCAGATAATAGGAATTATTCTCAAGCACTTGCTCCATTTGCAAGGCTGAGTCAGGTCCTGTTCGCTCTTCCTATTGTTTTGCTCATAGTAGCCATTGTCATGATAAGAGTTTACAAGGACACAGTGCCAGCGGCATGCTGGTCTTGGGAAAGAGCTTTGGCTCACTTGGTCTGGTGACTTAACCTGTTATACCCAAGGAAGACAAAAATGTGTGTGTGGAAATCCGAAGTTTGAAAATCCCAACGTGGTGGAAACTTTCCTCGCCTGCCTGGAGATCCACTTCCTTACTGCAGTGCCATAGCTCATTGTGCTCTATTTTCTTCTCAGTATCCTGAGTGCTCGGTCCCCTGGGCTGATGACTGCAAGCGTCAGGGACTTACTGGAACAGACCAAGGAGGGTTAGCTAGGTAAGGGGAAGAGCTGTCACGAAGTCAGGTCTATCTTGTATGTGTGTACATATGCCTGTGTGTGTGTGTGTGTGTGTGTGTGTGTGTGTGTGTGTGTGTGTACATGCTCTGGTATGTGTGTGTATGTGTGTATACATGCTCCTGTATTTGTGTGTGTGTGCTTGTACATGCTCCTGTATTTGTGTGTGTGTGTTTGTACATGCTCCTGTACTGGTGTGCATGTGTGTGGATGTACAGTGTACAGAGGCTAGAGTTTGATATTAGGTTCCTTCCTCAATTGCTGTCCACCTTATTTTTTGACACACAGTCTCTCACTAAACCTGGAGCTCACTGATTCAGCTAGATTAGCTAAACAGTGAACTCTGAGGATCTTCCTGCCTCCAAATCTATCCCCACCTCATCATGGTTATGCATTAGGCATGTATTTTACCATACTCAACTTTTCACGTGGGTACTAGGGAACTGGGCACAGTTCCTTCAGTTTGCATGGTAGATATTGACTGAGCCATGCCCTGTAGCATCCCTGTCCCAGGCTTTAATTCAAGATAAGAATATGAAGCACGCAGAGCAAGGATCTGTACAGAAGCAAAGCCAGCACCCATGGGACATTAGCTGAGGATGTCTCCAGCTCTGATGTGTGCTGCAGATTAGGACGAGTGGAAAGGGAGGAGCTGGGAGAAGCCAGGAGTCATAGCTGGCTCCTCCTGAGTTCCCAGTAAGTCAAGACATCTGCCAGCCTTGCATTGGGTATCATTTCTGACTGACTCAATGTGTGCCCAGCAACTTGCCTCCTCCTGCATCTGAAACAGGTGCCAGCTGCTGCTTGGGTAACAAATGCGAATCAGTAGACAAGAGCCTCGATGATGAGCAGGCTTCCTTGGAAGCTGCAGGTGGGGGCTGTTGAGGGTCAGGGGCTTGGGCATCCTTTGTCCTTGTCATTGTCAGTGTAGTCCTGAGGCCAAGACTGAGAAAGAGTTCCAGTTGCTCTCTTCTGGATCACCAAAGTCTGCTTGGTCCTTCCGGCCCCTCCTTTAGCCCGGCATTTCCTCATCCAAGTTGACGTCTGTTGGGGGATTGTTGTGTTCGTTTCCCGGCCTATCATGCTGACCTATGCCTTATGTTCTCTTCAAAGGCTCCCTTCGTCGACCCGTGCCCAGTAGTCAGGCTGATTCCCTCTCTCAGGCTGATAGAAAACCATCTCTCATTCAGGGATGGAAGCCTCTCAACTTTGACTTGAAAATAGTCTTGTTGGATGAAGGGCGGCACCATGGGGTCTAGGCCAAGGTCCTCACAGTTGCTGCACCCTAAGGAGCTCTTGGTTTCTGACCCCACCGAGATTTCTCATCTTTGCAGAAATAGGAGTGGGTGGCGACTGTGGGCAGCGTCGGGTGAGCAATGACTGAGGCAAGTCAAAGTGTCTGAGATCGCTTTTGTCCCACCCATCTGCTTCTGGAGAGGATGAGGGAATGAGGTTTTTGGTAGAGCTGATTTTATTCCTGGAAATGAGACTGTGAATGGTGATAGCACCCGCTCCAGGAATCCGCCCAGTCCCCAGCTGAGCCAGGCTCCGGTGCAGATGGCTAGCACTGCCCCCCTCCCGCACGCAGTCCTGGCCAAACTTGTTTGCAGATGAGCACCCAAGGGATAGGTTTTCCAAGTCATTGGTGTCCCTACCCAGGGAGCAGTGGCTGTGGTTGGTTTGCATTGTGTCGTGTGTGTGTGTGTGTGTGTGTGTGTGTGTGTGTGTGTGTGTGTGAGAGAGAGAGAGAGAGAGAGAGAGAAAGATTAAAGGAATCGATTATCAGCTCGATGTTCTCAGCAGCTCCCTCCCATTCCCTGCAGCAAGATGTAGCATTCCTTAGTAGACTCCCTTTTCTCTGGCTTGTACCCAGTCAGGGTGCCCTGGGAACTTGCAGACTCAGGGTCGGTAATATCATACCCTTCCCTGAACCTAAGCACCCCAACCTTCACCCCAGCAGCCTGGATTCTCCAAATACCAGATGAAAATAGTTCCTTAATTATCCATCCAGGCAAATTTAGGAGTGTGAAGAGCGGGGGCGAAATGAAAACATTCTACACTCAGTCAAGTTGCTGTTGACATTGATTTCTCAGAGCTTGCTGCGCGAGAGTCGTGCTGCGAGAATGTAGGATGTATGTTACGCGGAGAGAATAAAGGCAGCTTGGTGCTCAAGTTGGTGAGTGGGCAGTTGCGTTCGCAAGCATCCTCCCTTACAAATGTGGGTATACGGCAGGCAGGTGTCTGTGTTTCCCTGCTGCATGTGAGCGCGTTTGCTACATGTGCCACCCGAGTAGCCCTACGTGCACTTAGAATGCCAGGATCAGGGCAGAATCATTCTCTGAGGTGTCTGTGATGCCCTAGGTTCAGCTGACTTTCTCCTGCATTTCTGGTTTGCTCACCCTGTTCCTTCTGCTCCTGCGACAGTGGTTACAGGCTCAGTCAGCTCAGTCCTCACCACAGAACTCCAGGCATCTGCTTCTAGCCTGATGATTCCACCAGCCCAGGAGACAGAGGATGCACAGAGGATTGAGAGAGAAGGGCCAGAGGTTGAATCCTGTTATAGCAAGCACGACCCACCGTCTTAGTTAGGGTTTCTATTACTGTGAAGAGACACAGCAATTCTTATAAAGGAGAACATTTAATCGGGGTGGCTTACAGTTCAGAGGTTTAGTCCACTATCATCATGGTGGGACGTGGTGGTGTGCAGGCAGACATGGTGCTGGAGAAGAAGCGGAGAGTCCTACATCTTGATCTGTAGGCAACAGAAAGTGAACTGAGCTAGGCATAGCTTGAGCATAGGAGACCTTAAAGTCCACACTTCCTTCAACAAGGCCACACCTACTTCAATAAGGCCACACCTCCTAATAGTGCCATTCTCGATGAACTTATGGGGGCCAATTACATTCAAACTTCCACACCCAGCTCTGTGAGTAGATGTCTACCAGGCAACAGTCTGCCGAGTGTGGGGTGCTTGGGAGCTCATTTTACTTCCAGTCAAGCTTCTGCCGCTGAACTAGCCTTCCAGGTAAGCCCTGTGTGGGACCCACTCCATCGGTGGGCTGGTTTTCCTCTTCGTCCACCCTGAGAACTAGCAGGTGGCAAGGTAGTCAGAATGTGAGCAGCCCACCTCTCCGAACTCGCTTTGAATCTGTTTATATTTCAGTAATTGACGAGGTCTTTCTGGAGGGCACACAACTTCAAAAAATAATCTATTATTTGTGTGTGATGTGTATATAGGGGCAGGCACATGGACATCAGTGGACAGCTCTGTGGTGTTAGTTCTTCCCAGTCTCCCACTTCCTCCAACTTCTCATGTCACTCCCTCCCACCACTGTTTCAGTTCTTAAAGTTGGAGGAGGTCGTGGATGGATGGACAGATGGATGGATGGTAGATGGACGGATGGATGGGCAGGTGGATGGGTGGGCTGATGGATGGATTGATTTATGAATAGTTGGATACAAGGGTTAATGGGTAAATGATTAGATGGGTAGATGAATAGATGGGTGAGTGGCTGGATGGGTGAATAAAAGAATGGATGGATGGATGGATGGATGGATGGATGGATGGATGGATGGATGGATGTGTGGGTAGATGAATAGGTAAATGAACGGATTAATGGATTCACTGATGAACAGATGGATGGACGAATGAATAAATGGATAGGGATGGATGAATTTGTGAATACATACAGAAATGAATAGATAGTGTCCTGAATAATTTTAAGTCAACTTGACACAAGCTAGGCTCATTTTGGAAGAAGGAACCTCAACTGAGAAAATACCACCACCAGACTGGCTTGTGGACCAGTCTGTGGGGGTATTTTCTTGAATAATGGTTGATGTGTGAGGGCCCAGCTCACTGTGGGTGGTCCCTCCCCTGGGATGGTGGTCCTGGGTGCTCTAAGCAAGCAGGCTGAACAATCCAGGAGGAGTAAGCTGGTAAGGATCACGCCTCCATGGCTTCTGCTTCAGTTCCTGCCTCTAGGTTCTTGAGTTCCTGCCCTGACTTCCCTCATCCATGAAGTGGAACCTGAGAGTTGTAGGCTGAAGTCGTGCTGTAAGCTGTAAGTTCTGCAGCAGGACTCGCCCCGCCTCTTGCCCCTCTTTGTTCCTCTCCAAGTTGTTTTCGCTCATGGTGTTTATCACAGCAACAGAACCCAGCTAAGATGAATGACGCCGATAGGTACGTATCTTTATACACACACGTATACAACACACGTGAATATTTACACGTTACATAAATATGCCCTTACATTTGAGAAAATACACACGTTGCACACATACATATGCACACCTTCACATATGCTCTTATGTATATACATATACACATATAAACACACACCAAGGACGCTTGTTTGGCAGACGTGAGCATGATGCACATCCCACACTCTGCTTCCTCCATTTCTGTTTGTGACTCTGCTGTTTTTGATGGACTTTGCTCACTCCTCAACCACTGTTGTCCTTCCACTGTGCATGTTAGCTGACTCGCTACCCGGGATGGTAGAAGCCATTTCCAGTAGCTTACAAAGGGAAGCGCTGCGGTGCGTAGCCCGGGCTTTGTGCACAGATGCATGTGCGGGAGGAAAAATGCCTGGCTTCGAGTTCCGAGCATCTTTATCCTGGTAGGCATTCCTGAATCAGCTCCCAAAGAGTCAAGTCTGCATTTCCTCAACAATCTCACCAGCTGTTTTAGCCACTATAAAGTACTGCAAATTGATACTTCTAATGTAATTAGAGGGTTTTCCCTCTGGCATTTAAAAGTCATTTTCTCCTCTCTCAGTTCTTTCTCCCGGTACTTTGGCTACTTTCTTCTGTGTAGTCGCCCATCCAAGAATTGGCCTAGGTATCTGGGCGTGGGTATAGCATCCTGATCTTACTGGAGATGCTGAATACGGAAAGTGCAAAACTATCACCTCAGGCAGAGTAAGGACTTGACTATAGCTAACTTCCTTGCTTGCAGATCAGCTCCCTTGAGTTACTCTCACCCGGGGGCATCCCTGATCCAGGTAGATGTTCAACACATACTCATAAAGATTCAGGCTGCTGACTACCCGGGGTGACCCAAAGCTAGTTAGTGCACATTGGTCCAGCAATGTTGGTAAATGTCTGTCCCTCAGAGATGCTCAGAGGAGGGGAAAACGAGGTCCGGGCTTCCAGGCTGCTTGCTCTGCATTCCCTGTTCTGCCCAGAATCTCCTGTTGTAAACATGGAAAAATACACTAACAAAAAGTTCTGTTAGCTCCCTGCCTCTGCCCTTGGTTTGTGCTGTAGGACTCCCCCTGCCTCCTGCCCTTCTCCATACCATGATACATTGGCTAACTTACCCCACAACGGAGTAGGACATGCCTGGGAGACAGCTGAGCTATTCCCTCAGCTCTTTCTTCTACCCAGAAGCCAGACCAATCAAACCCGTGTGGTTCACCAGGAATGATGGAGGTGACAGGCAGTCAGGCTGTGGGCTGGTTGGAGTCCAAGGTTGATGCCGTATAGGACCCTCAGCTTGTGGTGATGCCCCCAGTGCCAAGTGATAGGTGCTGAACGGTGTTCACACCCAGAGCCACTGTGTGGGAGGTACTAGGTGGTACCAACCACCCGTGGTCATCAGTCAGCCTTTGCCTCCAGTCCTGCTGCTCCTTCCTTCTGCCCTGCTAGGCTGCTACTTCTGCCTGCTGGCCCTACTCCCAATACAGCACTCACTCCATGGACCACTGGACTCAGGGAGAAGCAAACCCACTTCTCCCTTCTTTGAATCAGCAGTGCAAGCCCTCAACTGCTGCTTCTCCATCCTTCCAGCCCCCACTCTGTGTTCTTTTATCCTAACACAAACCCAAAGAGCCATCTGATAGACTGTCACCACACTGGAACCATAACCTATACAGCAGGCTCGCCTTGCCCTAGCTCTTGTGAGTCTGTGGGTGCCCGTGGAGCTGGAAGATTCCTGCTGGTCTCACGGTGGTTTAGGCTAGGTATCTTTGGAATACCGTGTAGTCCTTCCAAGCTTATTAATGAGTAGAGATAAGGCCATTTTACAGAGTCTTTGAGTGTTAGGTTGCTGTGTTGTGTGTCTGCTGGTGCTGTTAATTTTCAAAATGTGTGAGGGCTGCAAACACACACAGTGGGACAAAGTGATTTTGTATAAAGATGATAATATTAAAAAAACAAACAAATAAAAATAAGATAGAGACTCAAGCCCAGAATGAAATAAATTAAAATTCAGTAGTCTTCGGTGCTGACACAAAGGTATGATATATTTTCTCATAAAGTCAGTCTCTTTCTCTCTCTCTCTCTCTCTCTCTCTCTCTCTCTCTCTCTCTCTCTCTGTGTGTGTGTGTGTGTGTGTGTGTGTGTGTGTGTCCTTCCACACCGAGAAAAGGCCTGGGTGGGATATAGGCTCAGTGGATGCTCTTAGCGGGAAAGATCATAATCCCGACTAATTCTTTTCTCAGGCAGGGGACCCAGGCTTCCTTGGAGACATGGCTGGCCTGATTTGGGGTCAAGTGACAAGCCTACCACCAGTGTGTCCAACCAAGCCTCTGTACTGCCCTGTTTCCTCGCACAGTGTGAGTCTCAGCCAAGCCTCACAAAAGTGAAGAAGAGAACCAGCCTTGGATGTAATGCTGGCTGCCCCCAGGTTTCTGTCTTGCAGTGCTCTGTGGGCCACCTTTGGTCCTGTCTGAGATGGACACAAAGCCTTTGGCTTCAGAGGGTACCCTGGGGGCAGCTACTGACATCAGGTGCTGTGGCAGCCTCTGAGGTCCAGGAGGTGGTCATGAGACTGTGGCCTGCAGGCGAGAGTCCCTGGGTTCAGCCACAGACCCTCTCCAGTCAAGTCTCAGGGGACAGAGACTTACATATGGGTTAGGAAGAGACCTACATGCTGTCTCTGTGACTATAGGATGCAGTGGATCTTTTGGGAAGGAATTTGTATAAATAATTAATGTTCATTTCTTCTGTTTTATGTAACAAAAATATTTTTTGGTTTGTTCTTTTTCCCTGAATTTGTGGGTACATGCCATAGAATTCTAAATGCATGCCAGCTCACATTTCCCTTTTGGTGGTGTTTTTATCAGATTTAGTGTGAAAGTCTACACACTGTAAGTGAAAGAGACTTTCCTTTGTTTCTTTTTCCTTTTCTTCTTTTTCCTTTTTGTTGCTGTTATTTTATTTTGTTTGTGGTACTGAGGATAGAGCTGGAAGCCTTGCCCATGCTAGGCAAATACTGTAGCCCTGAGCTACGTTCCCCAGCCCCACGATTTCTCAGGCAGTCTGGCCTTGAACCTGTGACCCTCCTGCTTCTACCACCCAAGTATCTATCACCTGGGATTACGGATGTGTCTGGCTTTTCCTGTTTGAAAGAAATCTAAAACATCGAGTCCTTCTTGCTCTGTGTCCCCATTAATCGGGGGCCAGGTAAAATGTGGAGAAAAGGTGGGATTGGTGTGGACCCCAAGAAAGTGCCCTGGAGAAATCCTGGACATTCTAGGTGCCGGGTGCACTCCCTATTATGTTTTCAATGGAAAACAAAACAGGAAGAACAAAAGTGATTCTATGGATGTCCACAGTCACCCTTTCCCAGTAAGAAGGAAAGCCGGGGGTCGCTAGACCCCTTTGAGGGGAGTATTAGCTAATGGAAGAACCCAAGCTACACAAAACTGCTGACAAGATGCTGAGCACCTAACTTCCCCTATCGGCTGGGTAACAAGGGACCAATCAGATAAGTTTCCAAGAAGCCCTTGTGGTTAGTTAGCAAACGGTCAGCAGATGACCCAAGGACGTGACCAGGGGACAGTTGCTATGGGTGAACAACCCCTCCCCCAGGCAATGACAACCTATCAGAGAATAATAGCTAAACTTTACTTAACCTTTAGCCAATTATAATATAGGATAAGTGATTTTGCATTTTGAGACTGTAATCGTGTGACTGCTTTGTGGTTTTTGTCTTTATAAACCCCTTACAATAGTAGGCAGGGTCCTTTTTCCCTCCATCTCCTGTGTAAGATTGTGAGGCAGGGGATCCGTGCTAGCCCGTACTTAATAAACAAAACCTTGCTTTTGCATTTGTAAGTGTGGCTCCATGGTGGTCTTCTTGGGGGTCTCGAGACTTAGGCACAACATGTCCTGTCTCACTCTTTTTGGCTCCTCCTGTGGTCCTTCATCACATGAGCTGCTTCTAATACTGGGCTAGCTGCCCCCAGGGTCTGCCCTCAGAAGTGTGGTAAAGACAGTATCCCCCTCAAAGGTCAAATGAGAAAGGATCAAGTGAGAGGAACATTTTGGGGATGGTATCCAGCTGTAAATGGAATGTGGGTAAATGGAGGGAATAGAGGACATAGGGACCCAAGCGGCCCAACAACATTGGCTTTTGATAAACTGAAAGGTGAATGTTATGGGAATAGTGAAGATTTAAAATTTTTCCATTTATTTATGTGTGTGTGTGTGTGTGTGTGTGTGTGTGTGTGTGTGTGTGCACCCATGCCACAGTGCACATATGGAGGTCAGAAGGCAGTTGTCAGATTCAGTTGCCTCCTTCACTATCTGGGTTCTGGAGATTAACTCAGGTTGTCAAGCTTGGTAGAAGGCTTCTCTATCCACTGGTCCGTGTGACTGGCTCAATATTATTTTTTAAATGAAACGGTTTAGAAAAGCCTGTAGATTAAAGGTGCTCCTGATAGTAAGCAACGAGATGCTGTGGGTGTAACAATTACAAGGTTGTAGTTGCGTCTGCACAATGCCCTCAAACACATGAGTACATAGTCAGCTGAAGAAAGCCATGCCAGTTGCTGGGTCAGGTGTGGGGGCGTCCAAACATTATTCCAGAAATGGGCGAGGACAAAGGAGGAGGCAAGCGTTGCGTTGTCTTCCCCAGAGACTGTACTACTATGAGAAGATGCTTTCTTGGGTCCATTAGCTGAGGAGTGCCTGGGAGGAGGGTGGCCACAGCACACCACTCAAGCAAAGCAAGCCTCCCACGGTTGGCCACCCACCAGGAGGAAGGGAATGAGTTTGTAACGAACCAATCAGCATGACGTCACCTCAAGCCCATTCAGACTGACAGACACGGTGACGTGGCTGCAGGAAATGCCTGCTTGGTGCACACAGAGCTCTTGATAAAAATATGCTCATTCATCTCCAAGCTTTGGGTCTGTGGATGCTATAGGAACCACAGGAAGCAGGCATGTTACATGACAACACAGGTGCCATCTGCCAGCTCTGTCCTGTGGATTATTCTACATGGTTCTGATCCATTATGAAACAGCCAGAGAGGAAACCGGCCTTGAGAGGGGTTGACCCAGCTAGCTGCCCAGGGCCACTGCAGTCAGTGTCAGAGTGTGAGCAGATGTAGCAGGAAGAGGCCATTTCTAGGCTTTTCCCAAGGACTCCTCCACCTATCACTGCGGGCGGAGTTCCAGCGTGCAAGATGGGGTGGGGGGTGGTGAACGAATGCCACTGTTAAGCCATACCACTACACATTGACAGAATCCCTCAAAACCTGCCTCTCAACTCAAACCCACATACATCCCTGCTATAGAGACACCCATAAACACAGAGAACACACCCCATTGATGACATCAGGAGCGTGATGTCTGTTCTGTTGATGCTGCATATATTACAAAATATAAGCCTTGCCGCAGAAACACGCAACAACACTTCTCTGCAGTCAGCGGGTTTGTTCTCCTGTGGTCCTGTGTGTGGAGAGGCAGGAAGTTTAAGCCATGCCCAATGGCTGAGGGTGGACAATGGCATCCTCTGGTATCCAGGTGCAGGGTGGCCTCATTAAACCCGTGTCCTATTGCGTGTTTAGAAACTTCCCATTGGAGGCTTTTCTCACTGAGTTTAGAGGTGAGTAAACATTGACCTTGGACAAACGGATGGATCAGCTGATCACTATTGTGCCTTCTGCTGAGTACTGTCCTGGTCTCCATCTATGTGATACCCACATTGCTCTGACTGTCTGGGAACTGGCCCTTTCTGGAGGTGGTGGCCCATCCCACACCAGAACTAAAGGACCCTCCTTGTCACCAGCATCATTAACCCAAGTGGCTTAAGTCCAGATCCAAATGGCTGACCTCCATGACCTTGAGTGATGATATCATTCTGAGTTTTGCTTTCTGATCAGCTCAAGGATGGTAACTGGGAGGCCCTGATGACTGCACTGGGTTAAGGCTGGCAACACAGGACAGGCCCATTAAAAACCAGCGAGACATGTGGTAGAGACCACATGGAAGTTCTATGTGTGTATGCACACATGTGGCTCTTCTTCCCACCCTCATCTCAAGTTTCCTCCTGGGCTGACTGACCACCAGCAGGTGCCATCTGCACGAAATAGAGCAGGGCAGGGTGGAATCTACAGGGCTGATGCTAATGGCCTATGGTCAGCTTTTAGGTGAGAATATTATCATCCTGCGGACTGGCCCTGCTCTGAAGTCACCAGGCTCTTCCTCCACAGACATCTTGGGTTTGTGATTCAGCATCTGGTTCCACCAAAAACCCAGAGATCGTCTCCAGCAGGGAGTTCAGTCCTGCTTAGTCCCAGAGCTCATGTTAGGAGCCATGGCATGGTAGAGAGTGGCAAAGACATGATGGAGAGTGTAGTGTGAGGTTGTAGCCAATAGTCAGGGCTGCCGATGACCAATGGGCTTGCTTGGGGAAAGAGTCTGGTAACCAGATCATGAAGGAAGACTGCATATATGGTCCATAGGAAAGAAGCAGGGAATCCAGGAATACTGTGTGTACACATATACACATGTATGTGATTATAGGCTTATACTGCACCTCTCTCTCTCCATGTCTGTCTCTCTGTATCTCTGTCTCTCTGTGTGTGTGCGCAAATGGCTGCATTCATCCATGGGCATGGGTGTGCAAGCTTGTGTATATGTAAGAGCAGATGTCTGTTTTCATCACTGTGTGTATACCTGTGCGTGCTTGAGCACATGACTGTGCACATCTGGAGGAAAGGATACAGGATGCTCTTCCCTTCTTCCCACCCTGTAGTCTTTGCCTATGGAGGGAGCTGACAGTGCAGCATTTGTCTCCATGCTGAGAATAAGCTCTGGACTCTCCTGGTTCTTCTTGGGCCATCCTTTCCTGAGGAGGTCAGTTGGACAAGCTCTGTGGCAGCGTGGGATATACGCAATGCATGCAGAGGAGGGTCCCTGGAACCCCTTCCCCTGAAACCCATGCAGAGTGTGTGCAGGCTGAGCACGGTGCTTTCCGGAGTTCACAGATACACACACACACACACACACACACACACACACACACACACACACACACGGGGTGTATATAGCGTTGGGTGGAACTTTCTCTAGGAACAGGCAGCAAGCAGCTCACCTTCCACCTGCCTCAGGCCTTGGAAATAAACTTGTCTGAGCAGAGCCCAGTGGGAGGGCAATGCTGATTAATTCTAGGCAGGCTGTGTGGCTGGTTAATGCCAAGCCAGGGAAGGGTCATGCAAATCAAGATGGGCTTATGCATGATCAGCCAGAGCTGCCGTCCCCATTCCTCCCTGTCAGTCTTTTCTCTGTCCTTTGTGCTGAGAAGTCATCCAGGCCACTGGGGAACAGTGAGGTCCCCCTGCCTCTGCCCCTGGCCTCTGGCTTCAGCATTCCCGTTACAACCTTGCTTGATTGCTCAGGATCAGAGTGGAACGTGCTAGCCTTTCCTGCCAGATGGAGCCTCTGCTCCTTCTGCTCCTCTTTCCCAGGGCTCTGTGCCCAGGAGATGTGCTCCCAGATCCCAGCCACGGGCTATCCCATCCCTTCAGACTGAGCATAATTCATGGGTGGCTGCTAGAATATTCCAAGATCGATCGCCACTAGACAACCCTGCACACACAGTATTTACTCATTAATTCATTCATTCCCAGATACACTTATTTGATAAGACACGACTGAGACATGAAATGTCCCTTTTGACCAGAAGCTGAATCTTGGCAAGCTTAGGAGAACTGGCCTGGGGACACACCAGACACTCACTAGCTATGTGACACCCCTTCAGCCTTGAATGGGACCAGTTGCAAAATGAGAAGTTATTATTTTCTCATTTTAGGAAGAAAAGTCACCGAGAGATACTGTGCAAAGTGCTGGCATAGGCCCTAGGCGCGCTATTACCAATCAAAAGCGAATGCAGCGTGGGGAAGGAGGCAGGAAGCTGGCGTCCCACGCATAGCTGGTGGGGTGGGAAATGGCACAGCCACCGCAGGAGGCAGCATGGATGGGCCTCAGAATTTGAATAGCCAGTAGAGCTATGATTCGGCAGTTGCTTGTTTGGGCACATGCCCAAAAGCATTGAAAGTGAGGCCACGGAGAGATTTGTACGCCCACGGCCACAGCGTTATTCATAATAGCTAAACCATGGAAACAACACTTAGGTCGGTCGTCCTGTGATGGGAACGTTGGTGGACACTTTGATACAGGCTGGATCCTGGGTGAAAATGGCAGACATTAGACAAATGAAATAGCCGTCCCAGCTTCCATAATACACGGGCCTTATGTAACTACACTTACAGGAGGCACCAGATGTAGAGATAGATAGGGAGTAGAATGCTGGGTGCCAGGGGCTGTGAGCGGGGAGTCAGAGTTTCATGGGCAAAGAGCTTTAGAAATCTGAGAAGCCCGGAGGTGAAGAGCAAGGACGGCTGTACATTCTGCAAATGCACTTCGCAGTACGAGATTGTACATTTGGACAGTAGGCTGGGAAATGGATGTTAAAAATTCCTTTCACAGAGACCTAAGGGGAAGCGGTCTGAGAAGAGGTGGCGTTTGGGATCCTGACTGTCTGTTTCCAGAAGAGAACAAGGAGAGGACCCTTTGAGGTGCCTGTGACTGTGGGTGAGCCCAGGTGCTCATGGAGTAGCTGCAAGGTACAGAACCATAAGAGTCCAGTTGGATGGTATTGAGATCGTCTGCCTCTAGACCCCTGTCCTCTCCGTGTAAATGAGGATGATCCCCAACAAAATGCCACCGAGGGAGTGTTGACATGAGAAAGGAGGTTGTACAGACCAGCAGATGTGGGGGGAACTAGGTCCCTGTGTGGCTGGCTGTAGGAGAAACACCTTACGCTGTTCCCCAAAGCCATGTAGAACATTCCTGCTTGTGCTTGCCAAGTAGAGAGGTTGATGTGTTAGTTACTTAGTTCTCAAGAGGCCCCTCCTTCCTGATGCTTGGATGCCCTCCCAGCTAGTGACATGTGTTGCTCTTACCCACCTTGTCCATATCCTGGCTTATGCCACACTTGGTACTGTGGGCTCACAGGCTTCTGGGTAAGAAGGTTGAGGAGGAATAGTGTGAACAGTGGGTGGGTCAGCTCGGGCACTGTCCACGAGGCCAAGCCTGGCACAGGGCTTCCCCAGGCTAGTAGGGAAGGGCATCTGGTTCCCGTCACTCCCTACTAGCATAGGCCCAGTGGTCCTGGAACCTCTGTTCTCTGTAGAAGGGCTGTCGCTTTACTTGCTGATTCCTGCTCAGTATAGCAAGAGGCCCCTGGAGGATGGGCAGGCTCTCCTGCCAGTCACTTACAGAGCCAGCTACCAATCTGCAGTGATGTACCAGCAAGCCTGTTTATTGCACATCTCCATTGATGGTTTGCTTAAAGCATTCCTGCTCTGGCCTCAGCAAGCGCCTTCAGCTAGCGCCCCAGCCCTGCAGCCTGCCTCCAGCCCTGAGAGGTTTTGTTTTGTTTGGTTTGGCTTTTGAGAATTTCATGGCTTTATGTTGTTAAACTCCAAGATCCAGTCCCAAGTACATTTGTAGTTTGCAGTTATGGCTGCTTCTCAGCCTCTTGTCCACAGTGAGGAGGTATGTGAGCGCTAACCTGTGTCTACAAGTGCCCAGGGACACTTCCTCATGTGGCCTCTGGGTCTGTGTTAAGGTGTTGCCTGCACACACTCCTGTCTCTAAGACTGTGCTTCAACTCTGAGGTTGTCCGCAGGTTCCAAGCTGAGAGAACCAATATGAAACCCACGGGGTACCTGCAATTGGGGGCACAGGGAAATCTGGCTCCCTCCTTTTGACAGTAGGGTGTGCGTGTATACAAAAGTTCTCCACTTACAATGGTTCGACTTACAATGTTCTACTTTACTGATAATGCAGAAACCACACACATTCGTGGTAGCCACACTTTGAATTCTGACTCTGTCTATTCCACATCTAGTGACATGTGGGGATGCTGGCAGTGAGCACAGATTGCCATCAGCCCCATAGTCCTGAAGGAAGCATCTCCAACTTCCCAGCACAGTGCACGGCCGAGTGAGGGTTCTGGGTAGGGACAATGACTGTATTTTTGATGCCGGCATCACCATTTGATACCCACTGGGTGGAAATGCTCTCAGCAAGCTGGAGAGACAGTGCCACCCCATTTACAATGGCAGCCTGCAGACTGGGGTGAGCGACACAGGTTCTAATAGCCCAGACCTGTAATGCAGGGCTGCAGGTGGCTGGAAGCCAAAGATGGTGCTGGCTCAGGAGAGACCTGTTCTCCCTAGGCCCTTGGTGGGTAAGAAGAGACTTAAGCCCTGCTGGAGGATGACTTACTTTCCTCAGTCACTGAGCCACAGGTTGATGCTTCCTCCCTGGAAGACCTTAAGGGCATGCCCCGATGTCCTGTTGTCCCTGTTGTTGATTGACCAATGAAGTTGGCCAGTGCAAGCAGCTTCAGTCTTTGTCTCCTCTGGGTGGTCCAGCAACAGTCGTTTGAAGGAAAGCTATAGGTGCCAACGTGCTCTCTTTACCACCATGAAGCTTTCCTGTTGGGCTTTTTGGGGCTCCCTCCCTGGGTGTGTTACCCAAGAAGGGGGTCACATCTTGGGTACTTTACTGGACTGGTACCATGTGAATGAGTGAGAGATAGTCCAAGGGCCTCAAGTTATCAGGAATTCTGGGGAAGCATGTTCCTTACCATTATTTAAATTAAAAGGCAAAGCTCTTGACTGGGAAGTGAGGCTGGCCTGCAGTGTCCATAGTTTGCCATGAAGCATGCATTTGCATTTCAAAAAGGTGGTCACTGGTCTACCCTGCTGTGGGATAATGCTCTTGCATCTGTAAAGAGTTGTCATTTGTATTGGTTTTAATAAAACGCTGATTGGCCAGTAGCCACGCAGGAAGTATAGGTGGGGCAAACAGACTAGCAGAACTCTGGGAAGAGGAAAGGCTCAGTCTTCAGTCGCCACCCAGATGCCGAGAAAGCAAGATGAAAATGCTGCACTGAGGAAAGGTACCAAGCCAGGTGGTTAAACATAAATAAAAATTATGTGTTAATTTAAGTTGTAGCAGCTAGTTAATAACAAGCCTAAGCTAATAGGCCCAACAGTTTCTAATTAATATAAGCCTCTGTGTGTTTCTTTGGGGCTGGACAGAAACTTCCATTCACACTGTCCACTCTTAAGTGAGGGGTGTGGTGAGTGGATGGAACTAGCTGGGAGAGCCCCAAGTGAACAGCTCTTTCTGAAACATGGTAGTGAGCCTTGGGCCATGACTGGTAGAACGAGTGGGGAGTCAGGGGCAGCGGGAGAGAGGGAGATGGCTGGGCTCTCTGCGCTGAAGAGGCCACCCCACAGGCCCCAGCTGGGACAGCGCACGTCCAGGTCCTCTGAGGATGGTCGGGGTGTCTAGATACAGCTCACCTGATTAGGGAGGTAATATATAACCCTGACGGAAAAGTTAGAAGACAGACAGGACTGAGGAGGTGGCTCAGTGGTTAAGAGCATTACCTGCTCAAACATGAGGACCTGAGTTTAGACCCCAGCGCCCATGTCAAAAACCCTAGAGTGCTCGTGCACACCTGTGACCATGGCTGTGGGGGACAGGAGCAGGTGAGTCACTGGCTTTTGCTGCCAGCCTTGCTCCAGGTTCAGTGAGACACTGCCTCATGAGAACAGGGCAGAGAGCAATTTAAAGCAGGACACATGCCCGTCAACATCCCCCCCCCACCACCACACACACACACAGAAAGAGAGAGAGAGAGAGAGAGAGAGAGAGAGAGAGAGAGAAGCAGTGAGCTCACCAGGATGACCCATGCATCTATCTGCCAGGCATAGGAGTTGCACACTGTGCTGGCCAGGCATCCCACTGGGCCAGCATGCCTATCTCCTTTGATCCTCCCGGAAACTGAACATGGGTTCCTTAACCTTCTGAGCCCCAGTTTGCAGCAGATTCAGATGGAGGTGAGCTGGCCTGCCCTGGTTGCATCCGTCAGCTAGCCAGGGGAATAGAGGCAGGTGCACAGCCTGGGTCTGTGGCCACGTGCCTTTCTGTGCTGCCTCTGGGTCTCTGTCTGCAGTGGCTCAGTGACTGGCCTTTTCCCTGTGGGATTGGAGGTTCCACAAACTGAGGGATCAGTGCCCATGGCTTAAGGCAGTTGTTTGATTCTGACGTCACAGCCTGTTATCCTGTGTCTAACCTGGGTGACAGTGCGGGCATATGGCTCTTAGCACAGGCAGGTGCACTAAGCTGACCTCTGAGCTGCAGCAAGGCAGAGTGCACAGGTAGGAGGCTGAGCGCCTGCTGTTGATTCTGGATTCCTCTGCTTTCAGTTTCCCTGAATCCAAAAAAGGGGAAGCTGTTTTCTGGGTCACTTTTAGCCCTAACCAGGAGGCCACCCCAACAGAAGTGGGGTTTCCAGGTTCGGGCCTGCTATGGCTGATGCTCTCACCTCATCCTGTGACCTGCATCCTCCGCCTGCAACACTCTGGAGTCTGCTTGCAGCTCGTAGGAGGGAGAGGAGGAAGCCCAGGCAGGGGAGGGGAAGAGGACCAGGGAGGCCAGAGGAGGCTGGATGCGGGCAGAAATTGGATCTGCATCCCTGATTAGATATGATCTGGATGACCCAAAGACTAGGGTTAAGGACAGGGTTAGCTGGCTTTGGTGGTAAAGTACTGTCTTGCAAGCTCAAAGACCTCAGTTTAATTCCAAGAAACCGTAAAAAAAAGAGGTGGGGAGGGATGCTCCCTTGTAATCCCAGGACTGGGAAGGCAGAGACAGGAGGATGCCTGGAACTTGCTGGATAGCCTGATTACTTTAATTGGTGGGTCCATGACAATGAGAGACCCTGTCTCAAAAAGACAAGGTGGACAGTGTTCCAGGAAGGACATTGCAGAGGCTGTCCTCTGGCCTCCATGTGCACCCACGGGGTCACAGCTTCTCTGCCTCTGAGTTTGTACACTTCTACCTTGCTCTGTGAGCTCAAATGCTGCCTGTCTGGGACAAAATGAGATGCAAGATGCAAGAGGGCTTCCTGACGTCATAAAGCGCCCCACCAAAGCGAGCTAATGTCGTCGCTATAATTATTGTTATTCTGAGTGCACCGAGATGACGGATGGCTAGTTATGAGAGTCCAGCCCGCCAAGAAAATCTCTATATTTCAGTGAGAAAAAGCTTTGAAATCCGTGGTGAAAAGAAGCTTACCGCCCAAGGTATTGGGATATCATTGTGAGCGAGTGAACTGGGACAAGGTCTGACCTACAGAAGGTGTCATCTGCGTCCCTCTATCTCCTTCTGCTTCCAGGATTCGGGGCTTAAGAGATGAATGTGCAGAGCTGACTGCAAAGAGGCTTTTGGCAAGTTCTGACCCAGCAGGCAGCTGTAAGTCACCGTTCCTCGCACAGACCCAGCTTAGCAGGGGATATGAATTCGACAGAATCCGGTGCCCTTCCAAGTCCAAACCCAGAACTGTTCATCTGTGTTTCAGCCCAGGCCAGTTTGAAGGTCTGACCGTCTTGTCCCTGTGACTGCTGGTGGTTTGAGCCAAGGTCAGAAGGGTCTGCAGGGCTGGAGCAACAGCCTGGCCAGCGTGAATTCTGAGCTAGGGTTCATTCATTCAGGATCTTAAGCAGTCAGCAGGAAGCTATGGTTCTGTTCTCCTGGCTGCGTCTACAGTCCAAGCACACTGCCTGGTATGTAGTAGCTGTTCAGTTAACAACACTGAGAGAAGAGTCATGTGAGAAGCAGGCAGTGGAGGCTTCGGGAAGACACCTAGAATAATAAGAAACTCCCTTGTCCCACAGTAACTATTAATAAACATCACCTCTGCTTCAAGTATCCAAGGGCAGAGAACCTGTGACTTGTAAGTGTTCCGTCACTCACAGCTCCCATCCTGAAAGGCTCTGCCTGTACCTCCACCTGTGTTCACAGGCAGCTGTGATGTGGGGAACATCAATGGAACCCATGGTTAAAGGGTGAGCCCAGGCAAGGGCAGATGGACAGACACCTGCCCAGCCTCTGTGGTCCACCAGGAACCCACGCATTCCCTCTGATCCTTGGTCTTCACTGAAGTCACCAGGCCCATGGACTGTTGGAAAACAAGACATTCAGACACAGAGTCAGGGGTGGGAGCACTCGGCATGGGCCCAGCCAGAGCCAGTCAGGGCCAGAGTCCTCATACCCACTGATACCAGGCTGTTTTAGGCTTGTTTCCAGACTCAGCCTCCTGACTTAGGACCAGGGACCACATCTTTATGCCCCAGACATCATCAGAAGGCAGGCTCAGCTGAGGTTTCCAAGGAAGGGGTGGAGCCTGCATGGGAGAGGGGCAGAACTCACAGGAGCCTAAAACCTAATGAGCCAAGCAGATTGCACAAGGGACCATTGGGTCCCTGCTGAATCCGCCACTCAGTTTCCCCAGCCTCCTAGCAGGTTTACTGTGGGACTGTCAACCAAACTGTACAGATTGGAACTTCGCACAGCACAGGTGTCTTTTGGGACAGCACTGGAGGGCTGGAGGAAGATGGGTGGATCTGCATTCCTCCCAGAGAAATGGGAGTCTCCTGTCTTCTCTCAGTTCCGGGTCCTCTCATGCTTCACGGTGTGGCTGTGCCCTCTGATCACAGGTGCTGATTGTCATGTGACTCCCTCTTCTCATTGTGCCACACCTTCCTCAGCCTCCCTTTTAAAGGTCTTGCCATGACATTGGCCCTGCCAGGTGATCCAGGGTCAAGTCCATAAACTTGTGGAGTTCACATTCATTGAGACCCTTCCTTCATATGTGGCTTCCTTCATGTCTACAACATCATCACTCTCTTGACCATGGTCTGAGGAGCAGCTATAGTGACCATAGCAGACATGGGAAGACCCAGTCTGGTGATATCACAGGTGCCAAAGGTACAATCCCTCTGCAACCGTTTTTCTATTTAATTGATTTGAAATGGATTGGCGGGAAGGGCCATCCAGGTAATAAATGGATTTAATAACACCTCCCATGAGTGGGAGTTTTCCAGGCCTGCATACATCTGTTATCTTATTAGTTTTTCACAAAGGGGTGGCTGTAGCTGTTGTCCCATTGATGGATGAGGATACTGACATGTAGGTGGCCAAAAGTGAGGGGGATGAGGATGTTTTCTAACCTGCCGATGGCACTCTCTGCCAGTACCCGGGAAGCTGTCTGGCAGGCTGCTTTCATCCTTGGGTACTTCATCCCACACTATATCCTGTCAACTGCACACACAGCATTGAGAGGCCAGGCATGCAGTACCCCCAACCACCTGTAGAGGGCGTGGCACTAGCTCTCTAGTTAACAGGGCCAGCCCTTATCTTTGTCCTATCTTCCTTTCACTCCCTCTCCCGGTGGGGGCGGGGCTCAAGACCTGGACAGCCACGCTCCTGGGGCCATCTCTCCAGCACCCTTGGTGGATCAGAGGCAAGGGCAGTGGCTAGTGGAGGCATCACCCTAGATTGAAGGTGGCGGCCTCCCTTGCCCCTCCCCCATCTTCCCAAACTCCCCTTCGGTTATCTGTCTTCTCAACCAGGCACCACATACTTGTGCCAGGACAGTGCCACAGAGGTCCATGCCTTTTGCTCTCCAGGCAGTTTACTCCCGGGTAGGCAGGCTACCTGACCACATCACCTCCCTGGGCTATTTGTGGATGACGGAGGGACACTAATGGACTTTTGACAGGCCGGGGCTGATGGGGTCACACCACCCAGAGGCTGTGAGTCACCCCCACGGTTGGCTGGAAAGCACAATTCAGGAAGAGGTCACATTAAAATGTCATTTCCAGCTCCTCCCCCACAGACAGTTTAGGAAGACGGAGAAAATGAAGGTGGTTCTCGAGGAGGGAAGGAAGTCTGGTTGAATTCTTGCCAGCCGGGCATCAAGACTCCCAGCTCCGCTGACCTTTGCTGTGACCTTGCCTGTGAAGACAGTAAGTACTCTTTTTAGAAACATAAGGACAAGCTTAAGTCCCCAGTGCACACGGCCGTCCAGGGTGGCCTCACTCCTCTCCCAGATGTAAATCTGAAATCTGTTGGTCATTTTATGAGCAAGAGCAGGAACTCCGTTCAGAGTAGGAGACACATCCTAGCTCCCTGTGCAGCCCTGTGCCTGCGGTTGTACCTTATCAGATTAGAATCCTAGCCAAGGTACTAGAGGAGCAATCTTCCCGTCTCATTTACCAGAGCAGAGCAAAAAAAAGACAGTATCTTAGCAACCCTTTGAACAAAGGATTCAGAAAGTCACAAAATCATACCCACGGCTCCTGGCTAAGCCACTTCAGCGTGATGATTCTCTCAAGTAGGCCACGCCCACACTTATGAGTATAGCATCCCTCGCCCAAGCGCCTCTCTTTCTGTTAACCCCTATGCTTGAATCTGTATGAAATCGCATCCTCGGAAACTTCAATGCCGCTTCATATTGACTCACCCTGGAATTCCTTTCTCAAGTGCAGCTAACAACCCTGGTTTATCTGAGTAGAAGTCTCCGAGAACTCCTTGGGCTGCTTCGTGCCGTGTCTCTAGCTTCTGTCCCCACTGACATTGACACCCACAGGGCAGCTTGAGCCCCGTGCCAGGGACCCCAAGACTGTGATGAGTGCACACATCTCTTTGGATAGTTCGTTTCCCTCCTAAACTTGGTGAGCACATAAACATGGGAGCAGGGACTCAGTTCTCTCAACCTTGTTTCTCCCAGAGATGAAACTCTGGGCAAGTCATCAGGTTTGACGGCAAGTGCTTTTCCCTACTGAGCTATCTTCCCAATCCCTCAGATGCTTTTTAGAAGCTCATTTTCAACTTCCTTTCCCTCCCTGGAGGTCGTGTAGAGCTCCCTAAAACCTTCAAATGCCCTTAGTCGATAAAGACATTGCAGCTGTGGGGGCTGTGAATCTCCTGCGCCCGTGTCCTCGAGACCCTAGACAGAGGAGGCTCGTCCAGCTCCTGCAGGCAGCATCACCTCCCATGTCCTGTCTGAGGCCACCTTTGCTGGAGTCCTGGGTTCCTGAGTCATCTGGAACATCTGGAATAGGAGCTCTGCCGTCTCTAGATTCCATAGCAGTACCATGGCTGGGAGGACGAAGTGAGGACAGGATCTAGTGCTTGTGGCAGGTGCACCCTCTTGGGGACCCGCAGGCCAACCTGGTATCTTAGCTCCTTTCGCTCCTTAAGCTCTTCCAGGAGAAAACCCCCAATGTCCCATCCTCAGGTTCCACCGCTATCAGGTGTGGCGTACATAAGAGCTGAACTGAGCAGAGGCGGGCCGTCATACCTTCACTGAGACCTCCACCCAGACCTGAGCTACAGGACCACACTGGTGTGAGCCCCTTCTCCTAACGGCCTGAAAGACTCTAACTAGAGGACCTGGTTTGATAGTGAGCCTCTCCTGTGGGGATGCAGGCATGAGCGAGGTTTGCAACTTCCCTGAGCCCTGATGTATGCACTGCTTCACAGGGTAAGATCAAATTTCAGTAGGGCATGGCACCTACCACTCACTGGGGCAGAATGACACATGTAGATGGTGCCCACTGCTTGCTATGTGATTTCATGTGCCCCACACTCTTCTGTCTTCTGGCTGCCATGTTGTTGCCACTGGCCACCAAGTGAGAAGAAGTGCCAGCTTCTGGTGCTGGGAGAATGGGATGAACATCGCTCAGCATCAGTAAAGCCTATCCTTAGCTCTCTAGAGAATGGGCTTCTTTGGAAGACTTCCGGAGGGTTGGGGAGGTGGCTCAGGGGGTAAACATTTGCTGCACAAGCATGAGGACCTACGTTCGAGTCCCCAGACGCCATGTAAAAAAACTGGGTGTGGCTGTGAGCAATTGTAACCCCAGAACTGGAATAGGGATGGGGAGGAGGTTGTTACTCGGACTTGCAGGTCAACCAGTCTAGTCAGAACCTGGGGGTCTCCAAGGCCTGTGAAAGACACTGACTTAAGAGGATAAGATGGGGGGAGATGAAGCAGGACACTTGACTCTCTGGACTCTGCACACGTAAACAAACATACGGGTGCATGCCATCGTAAACACACACACACACACACACACACACACACACACTGATCTGAAGTGCCACTTTTTGTCTTGAGGTGCTGACAATCTCAGCCTCTTATCTCTGTGTGCATTCACACACGGGTGAACATGTTGTGTGGCTGGCTATCCCCTCTGCCTGCCTCAAAAGGCAGATTTATCAAGATATACTTACATGCCATCTGATTGCCCATTAAAGCACACACTTCACCAGCTTTTAGTTCATTAATGGATAAGTGCAGCTGTCACTGTGGGTAATCTTAGAACATCTTCATCACCTTGCAGGCAATTCGTCCCCATTACTACTGCACCCCGCCTCTGCGGGCCCAGGGTCTCCACACTGAAGGTACTCAGCACGGATGGAATCACAGTGCATGACCTCTGTGTCTGCTGTGGCATACGTCAGCACTTTCCTGACAGAACAGAATAATGTTTTAACCTTGTCTACTGCATGCTTGTCTAGTTATCTATCCATGAGGGCAATTGTGTGTGTGTGTGTGTGTGTGTGTGTGTGTGTGTGTGTGTGTGTGTGTAAGACAGTCTCTCACTGAACCTGGAGATCGCTAGACTGGCTAGCCAGCAAGTCCCAAAGATCCACCTTATTGACAGAGTCTTCTGTCCCACCCAGTCCTGCAGGTGCTCAGTCCCAAAGAAACACAGAGGCCTACATTAATTATAACCCGATTGGCCTATTAGCTCAGGCTTTCTTATTAACTAACTCTTACATCTTACATCAACCTGTAACTCTTGTCTATGTTAACCACGTGGCTTGGTACCTTTATCAGTGAGGCATTCTCATCTTGTGTCCTCTGCATCTGGGTGATGACTGCAGATTGAGCCTTTCCTCTTCCCAGAATTCTCCTGTTCTGGTTGTCCTACCTATACTTCCTGCCTGGCAACTGGCCAATCAGCATTTTATTTAACCAATACAAGTGACAAATCTTTACAGGGTACAAGACCATTGTCCCACGGCACAACCTGTGCTGTCTCTCCAGCGTTGGGTGACAAGTGCTTGCCACCATGCTCTGCCTTTCACAGAGGTCCTGGGGACTCAACTAAGACACTCTTGTTTGTACAGCAAGCACTTGTACCAACCGAACTCTCGAACCCAGTCCCTCCCTTTGTTTATTTGTTTAGTGTTTATTTTTTGACTGGTTCCCCAAAGCTCATCTTTGGGGACCTCGTGGTCCTCCTGTCTCAGCCTGTTGAGTGCTGAGATACAAGTATGCATCACCATGTTTGGCTTGAGAACGTCAGACTCTATCCGGGTTTCTCTGAGCACCCTTCTCCAATATGCCCTTGACGTGGTCTGGTTTCTCTGCCCTTGTACTGCCAAGGAGGAAATCCCTGCTAACCTAATTCACGAAGAAGCCATCACACTCTCAGCCCCCTACCTTGGTGATCTATAGGTCTGGCCAGCCCTTGGCAAGAGCCCCCCCAGTCCTGGGCATCTATCCATATTCTTTGCAATCCCTCACCTCTAAGCCCCCCACTGCTCAGTTGTAACCCCCCAGCTATCTTTGTTACATTCAGGCCAAGGTCAGTTCTGTACTCAAGCCTCCTGTCCACCACAACAGTTCCAGCAAAGTCTGCCTTGCTGGGCTAGAAAGACGTCTTAGTCAACGAAGCCCTTGCCTTGCAAGCATGAGGACCTGAGTTTGATCCCCAGAATACATGTAAAAAGCTGGGTGCAGTAACACATGCTTATAATATGATTGGATGATAGTAACTTGAGAGGCAGATGACCATTGGCTAGCCAGTCTTGCCTATTTGGGGATGTTCCAGGACACTTTCTCAAACAAACAAGAGAGGTACCTGAGGAAAGGAGCCGTAGGCAATCTTCTGTTCTTTGCACACACCCACACTGGCACCCACTCAGCCCTCCCCCTACATACACAATCTAGCTTGCTGCTTCAGCAGGGTCACCCACAATGGGACTCTGGGGCTTTTTCTCTCTGGCTCATAGGAGCCCTCTTGCTGTGCACATACACGCAGGGGTTTCTATGTGGACTTGTGGTTTTGTTTCTCTTGGGTCAAATACAAGGAATGGAGCCGCCAAGGTTTGCGTTTAATTGGTGTCCTGTGTGGGGGTTGGTAGCCTTAGGCCCCGCCTGTGTTGAGGTTCCTGCAGGCTGGGCTCCCTCAGGACTGGGATAAATCCTGCGGAGAAGCAGACACAGAGTGGCTTCCAGCACACCAACCCCTCGCCATCTGTGCAGTCACCATGGCCCTAATCACACCCACAGGTGGGGGAGGAAGTGGCACTCAGAATGTCCCGAGGGCTTCACACACAAGGCTGGCAAGCTGGTGTGATGTACATTATGCCGGCAAAGTGTCACACACTATTTGAGTTCACTGAGACGCTGGCTCGAGAAGTGGGGCTGTCCCCTTCATCTCTGTGACAGAGGAGAAAACAGCACAGCAGCCCAAGAGCAAAGACCCCGTGTTATTGAGAACGGTGACCTGTTTCCAATAGAGGTCACTGCTGTCTGCCCTACGATATGAAAGCGCCTCCGGTGGGGAGGTGAAGCTGCAAAGTTTGGGCATGGGAGCTCAGCCGTGGAGAGAAAGGTCAACGGGAGACGCCTACTGATGCCTCAACTTCCCCAGACTCTGCCAGATTTGGTAAGATCACGTCTCTCCTGTTATTATTCTTTCATGTGGGAAGCTTCACCTGAAGGGATGCTTGGCTTTGCCCTGGACCCTCTGCCAGGAACGCCAGCTGACTGCCTCAGTGGGATTTCTGCAGTTTGCTTTTGCAGGATGTTTTGAGCACCCGATGTGATGTTTTGCTGTCTGTCTGTCTGAACAGTTCAGCCTCCAGCTGAGCTAAGCCTGAGAGTGGAGGTGAGGTTTTCATTTGAGACTGGACCGTTCTTTACCAGAAGGAAGAAGGTTCTAGAACTCACCTGAACACAGAAGGAAGAGGATAAAGAGAGATTGGAAAGAGGGAATGGCAGGTGGAGCTGGGTACCCTGTAGCTGGCAATGGCTCAGTGTCGGACCTGGAGGAGAAATAAGGGGGGAGGCCATGCTCCTCAACATCAAGCCTGGCCTGGGACCTAGGGTGGGGACCCTGAAGGTGGGGACATCTGAATAATGGCAACAGCTGTTCGGCCTGTCCTTTTCTAATTAAGGCAATAGGAAAGGGCCCCTTCCCCATAATTCAGTCACCACGCGCCCTTCGGTGTCACTTTTAATTAAAGTCAAAGCCAGCCACAGTCAAGATGGTCCCCATCACTGGCACTAAATCAATTCCTCATTTTGAGTCAGAGGCCCCTTGAAAGTGAGGAATGGCAGGGCAGAAAAATGGGCCTTTGTGAGAAGCGGCCAAGGCCGTGATATTGGCCCCTGCTCCTGGGGGGATGCCTTTCTTCCCTGCCCTTTCTGTACCCCGCCCTCACCTCAGCCATAGGTCCCCAGGGCAGAGCCAGGCTGTGGGGAGGGGCTCAGGCTGAGGCCCTGTGGAAGAAAGATTAGGGACCCAGGGACTGATGCTTAGGCCTGCTGCCCATCCCCCTCAGCGGTGCACACGGCGGGGAGAGAAAGGCCAAGCAGTGTTAGAGAACTCACAGCTGTCTCTAGGAGCCCAAGTAGACAGGGTGATGGAGCCCGGTGTGGTACCTTGGATGAGACCTGCGTGGACACCGGACACTGGTGGAACCTCACTTGGAATTGTAACGGTGTGGAGATAGTGGACAGCAGCAGTGTTCCAGGTGACAGCCCCACCTTGGTGACGTCTGTTAACCGCTGGGCAGTCAGGGGGTGAGAGAGCTAGCAGGTTCTCGAGCTACCCCTCAGCGTAGCTGAAGTTACAAGTGCATTGAAACACATTTCCACAAGTTCACACACTCCCTTGGATGAGAAAGGCTAGAGGAAACGGGTTTCCCTTACCCTCCCTGGAGAGAGGGGGCAACGGACAAGCTAGAGTGGTGAGCGGCTCATCTGCTCCCAAAGCCGTGGGCACCAGCTATGCCACCGGGACTCATGGCTACTGTCGAAGGCTTTTCATGCTCTGTGGCCATTTGTTTGTCTCACTGCATGGGCGTCAAGTCCCCTCACCCTGGGGCTGTCAGTTCAGGTTCTGTTTGTGCCAAGTGTGGGTTCTGTGCTGCCTCAGTGGTTGCTCCTAGCCTTGGTGTATCCTCAGCAGTGACAGGAGACAGGGATTGCTGTCATTCTCACTCCATGAACACTGAAAGTGAAGCTCCATGTGGCCAGGGGTTTCTGCGTCACCCACAGAGTGGGTCCTGGGTGGGACTCTGCTCTTACACAGCCTGAGTGCCTATTGTCATAAAGTACTGAAGATCTTGGTCCCATCCTGACTGAGCATGCTCCTTCTGCAGCTGTCCAGTGTGCCCTCCAGGGACTCATTATAAAGCTCCTTCCAGGTCACACTCGTCATCCTTAAGTCTAAGAGTACAGGGCACAGTGTCTTAGCTCTTCCACTGGGGGCAGATGCCACCTCTGGTCCAATCAGCAAAGCCAGAGGAACCTGAGATATGAGTGACTGCCCCTTCCAGGTCCAGGCTGGGGTAGACAGGTTTCGTGAAGGGAATGAAGGGCAGGATTATTCATGGCATTCTTGCTGACTCCCACACAGGGCTTTCTTGCACGTGTCTGCACAAGTCTGTAGGCAGGCACACGTGTGTGTGTATGTGTGGTATGTGTGCACATACCACATGTGCATGTGTCTGTGAAGGCCAGAGGTCAATGTCAGGCGCTTTACTCAATCCCACCTCACCTTATTTTAATTTTTGATTATTTACTCATTTATTAATTTTTGGAGGCAGGGTCTCTCACTGAACCTGGAGCTCAGATTTAGTTAGGCAGCCTGGCCAAAGCCCCAGGGACCAAAGAAACAGTCCTGGGATTAGATATAGGTGTACACGGACACACCCAGCTTTTGTAGGTGCTGGGGTCCAAACTCAGCTCTCCCAACTTGTTTATGAATGGAGTCACCCCCCAGGAACCCCAGGGAGTGGAGGCAACTCTAGCTGGCCTTTCTTCTTTAGAGAAGGCCTCAGAAAGGCTGAGACATTAAGCTCCTCAGGAGAACAGCTCTGTCAGCTGAGGGTTGTTATCAGGGTGGTAATGGGAGGCCACTGGGCCAGCACCATGAAATTCTTATGTTTTGGGCGTAGTTAACGGGGAATAGGCAGGCAGGGAAGAAGTTAAAGGGAAACAGGTAACATTCCCACACAGCAGTTGGATTATAAAATGAGGTAACACTTCACCTCACAGTGGGGGGCGTCTTCTTACTGCCTTGTTATCTTCCCCAGCCAAGGAGAGGAGATAATGGGGGAGGAGGAGGAGAGAACCCAGGGACCCAATAGAGAAGCATCCCAGAGACCCCATGCTGTCTACCAGCCCTGAAAATGGTCTTCCCCGACAGGGTGCTTTCTGCTCTTCAGCTTCTGCGTCAATAAAGGCCTGTCCTCACTTCTCCTTCTCCCATATTTATGCTTGTTCTAGCCTCTGTGAAGAACCTGGACTCCTTGGCATCTAACTCTAGCCATCAGTTTGGATTATACAGACAAACTCCAGCCGGTCATGGTCACTGCGTGCTCCTCAGCCTTGGCTCCTGGACTCACCCCAAATGGAGATCTTCCAGGGGCCTGACAGAAAATCCGAGGTGTTTCAGGAGCCACACTAGGCAAATATTTAATGCATATCAAATAATGACCAGAAGGGACAGGGGCAGGCACCTGTCTCCCACCCCATCCCAGCTGAGGAATAAGGAATAGATCATCTCAGCTGATTTCTTTCTCACTGTCAACAATTAGAAGCAACAGTGGGAAGACTTGAACTCAAGTCCAGTCGGCCTCCAGACACAAACTTCACCACTACCAAATCTCCTAAATCCACTTCCTTACCTGCCACCGTCATAGGCTTGGGCGGGGCCTCGGAAGGAGACAGCTGAGCATGACTTATCTGGGTCTTGGCCCTGGAGAAGGCTGGGCTGCCTTTGTTGTGGGTCTTTGGCCAGGTAGGAGGGGCTTCTCAGGCCACTGGCTGCTCAGTTGTGCGCTCTGGTCAGGTCCAGGGGGGCGTTTGAGGGGATATTTTTGTGCTGTTCATTCCTGCCTGCCAACTGTTGAGGCTTCCTTGGTCTGCTCTTCCAGGCTCTGCTCCAGTGTGTCCGTCTGTTACACGTAGCTCTAAGACAGTCTTGGAGAAGTAAAGAGCTGTCACCTTATGTCCCTGCCGCTGTTTGAGCTACACCCACCTTAACAAGTATATACATCACAGAACACACATCAGACACACAAATTAAAAACAAAAACACAAAAAACACCGAGGGGGAACACAATTACTCACTTCCAAGAGATTGGCCAGTGACTGGGAACTGTCCTATAAGGAAGAGGTTCAGTGTATCTGCCTGGGGTTGACCTACAAAGTTCCCTACTTCAGGCAGCCCTCACAGCAGAACCATGTCTCCCCAATTCTGGAGGCAGGGGTCCATCATGCAACGTTATGAGGCGTGGGTTCTTCAGCTGTGCCCCGAGCTGCACCCCACTCTGGTGGCTGCTGCTGGCTATGTAGGGACATTATTCCAATCTCTGCCTCCACTGCCCCAAGATCACCTTTCCTCTATGTCTCCACGCCTCCTCTTCCCATTAGCACAGCAGCCAACTGGGCTGGGGGCCACCATGCTGCAGCAAAACCCCACCTTAACTGTTGACACCAGTAAAGACCCCATTTCTAAAGAAGAACCTCACAGAAAGAACCTCACAGGTGCTGGAGGTTAGGACAACGCCCTTTGGGGAGGATGGAGTCAATGCCTAACCTGCAGAGAGCCTCCCTGAGCCCCAGGCTGGCTGAGCACTTCCCAGCTCTTTGTCAAATGTAATTCACATCTTTTCTTTTCCCCTTTTGACAGCTGCTCCCTCTGCCACCCTTTGCCTTTGTCTTGTTCACCTTTGGGCTGCGAAAGAGAGGCCAGGGTGTGCC
Source organism: Myodes glareolus (assembly GCF_982192425.1). Classification (NCBI taxonomy): domain Eukaryota; kingdom Metazoa; phylum Chordata; class Mammalia; order Rodentia; family Cricetidae; genus Myodes; species Myodes glareolus. Next base: position 17,494,253 of record NC_142046.1, read on the forward strand.
CTGCTCCTGGGTTGTGCATCTTGTGGCTTTAGCCTCCAGCATACATCCACCCCTCCACCCACCCCTCCCATACCTGCCAGCCCTTGTCACATACACCATTCGGGTGTGGCCAGCCACCCCGGCTGGACTGTCTCTATTCTAACTCCAGGAGTCTCTGTGTTTGATGGAGGATATTTTCAGCGAAGCAAAAAATATCTGCATGAGAAGGAAATTTTAGCATCCCAAAGAAAACTAATAATTGCCCATGGCATCTGTTACTGAGTCTATTTTTGGAAAGGTTTTTCTAGTTTGGGGCCCCACCTCGACTGTGGGTGATGGGAAGTGAGGTGGGTTTGCACCTGCAGAACTGAGGCCTTGGCGAGGTTCCAGGACTGATTTACTTTATTCGGGCAAGCTGATCTCCAGTGTCAAGTTCACTTCTCATTTCCTCAACCCAGCAGAGAGAGACCATTAAGTCCCGGAAGCGGCACAGAGAGTAGGAGCTGGACACTTGCTGGGAGCGACAGCTGCCTCCAGCTGAAGTGCTAGTGACAGCTGAGCAGACAACACTGGCAGCCAGAGGGGCGGGGACCCAAACCCTTCCTGCTTGAAATGAGGGTCACCCCTGCTCCTGGCTTGCACAATTCACCACCAAGGGGAGGTGAGGTCTTTCCTCGGAAGGAAGGTGAGCATGTGCCTTCTGTGTTTCGTTCAGGGCACAAGGGTTGGGCAGAATGCCACATGAGGGTCTGGCCCTAGGTCAAGGCCTCCTGGGTCTCTGAGATCCATAGCCTGGCTTCCTTGTGGAATCCATGGGATAAACTCTGTGACCCAAGCCTGGAACACACCGCAACTCGAAGGGTGGCCAGAGCCAGGCTTTCTCTAGCTCCCCAAGTGATCTTAAGACAGGTGGAACAAGGGCAAGGGTCTCTATTTATGAGTGGGTCCCTGGAGGTCTGTGCCAGTACTAAATGCATGACCCATGCAGTAGCTCCTGTGCACCCTGCCTGGCAGGGCAAAAGTAGTGCGTCCCCTCCACTCCCACTCCTCAAGTCACACCAGGGCCTCTTCCCGGTCTAGCACCCACTGACTGCTCTGTGCACCGTGCTCCTGATTCCTCTATTTTCAAGATGTATTTAGTTCAGGACCCCTGACTCCCTAGAGCTCAACTGTGTGAAGTTTTCCTGAATTGTCCTAGGGTCCAGATCAGAGCAAATATTCTTCTTCTTCTTTTTTAAAATGGCCCACCAAATCAACTAGGCGGGTCTCGGGGGGGGCTCACAGAGACTGAAGCAGCAAGCACAGGGCCTACATGGGTCTGCATGAGGTTATCTATGTGTATTCATATGGCTGCGTATATGTTACGCTGTTAGTGCGGTATTTTGGGGGACTACTAGTGATGGGATCACTTGTGTCTCTGACTCTTTTGCTTGGAGCAAGTATTTTTAACCTAGCTGGCACAGAACACCCAGCAACATTCACCAAATGTCGTCAGGCAAGAGGCTTGTACGTCCGGGGGACTGTGGGCACCATTTGTTCTTCAGCACTAGCTCTGGCTGGGTGACCAGCTGGGAAAGTGGTGGCTGGGGCTGGTTCTTGCCTTTGTTCTTGCAGGGGATTTTGAAGGACCCTCAAACCGTGACTATTCCTGACCAGTCTCTCTTTCTTCCCACTCCAGCCGTCTGCAGTCTGCTGTAAGCTGACTGCCTTCCACACCCAGTGGTGGGGCCAGTGATTTACCAAAGCTTTAAGAGATGGTTTCCAGAGTAGGCAAAGGCGCACAAACACCAGCAGGTGCACGGACATTCCCATGGACCATGAGTGCTAGGCTTTGCAGTTGGTTTCTTGGCCTTTTAAGAGCAGAGCCAGGACTGTCACTGGGAGTTGTCATCAGAAGCCTTTGACAAATGTCTTCCTTCTACAGATGGAGGCCTGAGAGTTTCTAAGGGTTTGTGAGACATACTGAGACAAGGAAAGGGGCCTTGAACTAGGGCGGGTTAGGTGGTGACCCCAGGATCCTGCAAATGCTTGCACTGAGCTCTGGTGTCTAAGCCATCCTATCAGTTTTCAAGACCCAGAGGCAACACAGGCCACTGAGTTAAAGCCTTCCTGCATGGTCTTCAGACTGCCTCAGACTCCCCATAGTGTTCGTGGAGAAAGACGAGGCTTTTCCCTCTTCCTCCTGAAGTTCAGGGTGTGTGGGTGGGTGGTTTCCCAGACTCAGCAAGAAAAACTGCAGGAAAACTAATTATATCTGAATTTCAGATAAACAACAAATAATGCTTATCATGAACATATCTTATACATTATTTAATGCACATATATGCTAAAAAGTAACATTCTCTGAACTAAAACTAAGATTTTACTTGATACCACTTTTTTCAGGCATCCCACATCCACCCATCATCCATCTATTCCACCCCCTATCCAATCATCCATCCACCTACCCATCTGCCCTTCCACCCTCCCTCTCATCAATCCATCCATCTGCCCACCCATTCATCCATACTAACATACATTCTACCTACCCACCCATCCATCCATTCATCTGTCCATGAATACAAGCATCTACTACACACACATTCATCTAACCCTACAACCAGCCAATCATCCATACATCCATACATCCATCCATCCACCCACACACTCATCTAATCACCTATTTACCCATCTTTCCATCCATCCATCCATACATACATATATACATACACCTTTCTGCCCACCCATCTATCCACACACCCATCCATCCATACTGGCATACATTTTCCCACCCCTCTTTCTACCTTTTCATCCGTTCATTCATTTATCCATCATCTGTCAATCCATACAGGCATCCACTACCCACACATTCTTCTATCCATAAATCTGGCCAACCATCCATCTACCCACTCATCCATCTACTCAACTATCTATCCATCTATCCATCTTCACATCTATCTATCTATCTATCTATCTATCTATCTATCTATCTATCTATCTATCTATCTATCATCTATTTATTCATCCATCCAACCATCTATCTACCCACTCATGTATCTACTCACCTATTCATCTATACATTCTCCCAACCACTTATCTATCCACCCACATAGCCACCTCCTTACCCATCCATCTGTTCACCCTTCCGTACATCCATTCATCCAACCATCTATCCATCTATCCAACCATCTACCACATACCCACTCATCCATCTATTCACTAATCTATTCATGTATTCATTACCCTATCCATCTATCTACCCACCAACATATCTGCTCCTACCCATCCATCTTCCCACTCATCTATCCACCTACCCACCCACTCACCCACCCACTCATGCACCTAGCCATCTACCTATCTGCTTGCCACATACTTAATCATCTACCCATCCAACCATCCACTTACAGTCAAAAGCATCCATTGTCGCATGTACTTAACCATGCAGCCAGCCAGAGAGCAAACATCTACCCACAACCAGGTAGGTTCTGGGCCTTGCATAATTTGTAGCAAGACAGAAATAAACAAGCGTGGTACTTTAGGAAGCTTTTGGGGCAGCAGAATTCATCCCAAGAGTAGCCCAACCAACAAATATCCTGAGCAAGTATGATATGCATGCAGCCTTGTCCAGAAGGTTCAAGCAAGTAGGGTGTCATCCCTGAAAATGACACCAAGTGTCTTAGGGTTTTTCTATTACTGTGACAAAAACACCATGACCAAATAACAAGTTGTGGAGGAAAGGGTTTATTTTGGCTCACACTTCCATATCACTATTCATCATTGGAGGAAGTCAGGACAGGAAGTCAAACAGGGCAGGAACCTGAAGACAGTAGCTGATGCAGAAGCCATGGAGGGGTGCTGCTTACTGGCTTGCTCTCCATGGTTTGCTCAGCCTGCTTTCTTATAGAATACAGGATCACCAGCCTAGGTTTGGTAGCACCCACAATGTGCTGTCCAACCTTCATCAATCAATAATTAAGAACATGCCCTACAGGCTGTGTATAGACCAATCTTATGGAGGCATTTTCTCAATTGAGATTCCTTTCTCTCAGATGTTTTAGCTTGTGTCAAGTTGACATAAAGCCGTTCAGCACACCAAGGCTGTGTATTAAAGACAGAGAAGCGCTAAGGTGAAAGGGAAGATGGAAAAATGTCCCATCAGTGGGAGACACAGATGCATGACAAGTGAAAAATCCTTCTTCGACATCAAGTTCTGTTCTCCATGCATATCAAGGCTGTGTTTGCACCAGGCACTGAATCAGAACCAGGTTCCCCCACCTCAGTTTTGCGGCTGGGTGATTCTCTGTTTCGTGTACATCTGACTTCTGCCTAGCAGACACCAGCAGAAGCTGTGCCCCACGCTAGGCTTGGGGATGTCTCTTTCTGCTGAGAGCACTCATGTTGGCGACTTCAAAGTTACTGACTAAAATAAATGCAGCCATTTTGAGAGGTACTGGGAGGCTTTTAGGAACTTAGAGATACTGAAGTGAGTGGGAACACAATTTTAAAAAATATATGTTCCAACACACTCCTGATTTTAACAGGAGCACAACACTGAAATTTCACTAAGCCGCAAGCCAGTGTTTTCAAAATATGTACCTATTCCACAAAATGTTAACAATGTGAATAGATTACTACTCTTAAATATATATATATATATACATATATATATATATATCAATAATATATATACACATGTGTATGTATGGTCAATAGCATATTGAATTTTTTTCACACTGTTTATCTAGCATAATTTGCAGTTGGTCCATATTTGATTAAATACCATCATATTTTATGTAGGAGTTACATAAGTAAATAGAAAAATCATTTACAGTCTGACGCTCCATGAAAAATTAATCTCAGGTCTGTCTCGCATCTCACACTGAGACTTGGTAGGGAAGTGTGGCTAATTGGATATGGGGAACTTGGAGGTGGCACCTGAGGTAAACCATGAGCTTCATTTCTTCGTATTAGGAAGCCTCAGACATATTCTACAAATGTGTGGATTGAGAACTGGAGTCAGTGGTCATTCCATCAAATGCATCTTCCAGGAGTTTCTAGGTAGCAAATTATTTGCCATGCTGCTGGTTAGGACTCTTCCCATGGAAAATTAACTTATTTGGTTTGACATGGCTGATGTTTGATGGCAGGTAGTAGGTACCAATCATGGATCAACAGGGTCTCCTGTCTACATTCAGCCTTAATCCTGAGCAGAGGACAAGAGACCATTTCTCAGACCCATTTCTCAGACCTTCGGCTCTGGTGGCCCAGCTGTGTATTCCTAGTATGTGGGACCTTCTCCTCTGGAGTGGTGCTCCCCAGTCCCACCCACAGTTCCCACAAGTTGGTGCCCAGAGCCATGTGACAGAGGGGCCAAGCCAAGGGTTGGAGGGCATGGAGGAGACCTGAAAGGATGGGTTGTTTCTCTGGAAGGGAAATCAGAGTAAGAGACTACCACCTGCCTCCAAGCCAGAAGTCTGAATGGAGGTGTAACAGGGTTGGCTCCCTCAAGAAACCCCAAGGGAAGGCCCCTGGTGTCTCTGTAGTGCTCGGGACACCAAACGCTCCTGAACTTGTAGTTGCTTCATGCCAATCTCAACATTTCTTTCCTATCCATGTCTCTCACTTGTGGTTCCCCTGTCAGGACACCTGCTGTTGGATTTAGGTAAGCCATTTGATCTCATCATTTGATCTCATCATCATCTCAGCCATTTTAGCCATAAAGACCTTGTTTCCCCAGATAAGGCCATGCTCAAGAGTTTCAAGGGACACATCGCACTGAATGTCCATCTGATGCAAGAGGTACTGCCAGCTCCCAACCCCCAGTTTTTCCTTTGGCAGTCCTCCCCTATCTTCTTATACTGCTTCCCTGATGCAAATCCTTCAGGCTCTGGTGTCCATTCCTCCTTTGGTTCTGGGAAGACCTAGCACTGCCTGTTCATTTTCAGCACATAGCTCCTTGCTATTCCCTTCTCTTTGGGCACTGGTGACCAAACATCCCCAGAGGAAGCATCCCCTAGAGTGTAAACAGTCTGCTGTTGACAGTCTCTAAGGCTATGCTCTGTTCTCCCTCTCTCTCTTGGATGTGTCTTCAGGAAAGGTCCACCATGCCCTGTGAGGGACATTGTACCTTTTCTTCCTGTATGTTAGTGTTAGAAGCTCCACCCACACCCATGAAGGTGATCAAACAGAGGAGAGGAGAATAGGGGATACCTTCCACTCTGAGACGAGCCCAAACCAGGAAGACTCAGTTTCATCCTTGAAAGCATGGAAGACAGACAGGTCTAACATTGGTGTTGTGGACTTCAATTCTGACCAGTTAGGTAGAACAAAGCATCCCACAGACAGTAATAAATTCAAGAGACTTATGAGAAATCTAGGCTGTTTCTTTAGAACTGGTGTCAGCCCAAACAAAAGACAAAATGTTTGACACACCAACTTGCTTGTTGGATTATAGTTTTTCCTAGGCTGGAAGATAGTCTTACAGACTGTCTGATATAGTCCCTACCTGGGGTGGTTTGAATGAAAGTGTCCTCTATAGACTCACAGAGAGTGTCACTATTGGAAAATATGCCCTTATTGAGGAAGTATGTCCCTGGGGTAGGTGTTGGGGTTTCAGGAGCCCAAACTAGGCCTCTTCATAGCAATAAAACCCTACTAACTAAGACAGAAGTTGGTACCAGGGAATGGAGTATTGCTATGACAGACTTGCTCATGTCTTTGAGACTTGGAATTAGAAGAGCACTGAATACTTTAAGCAAGCTTAATGGGCCATACTAGTAGGAGCATGGAAGACAGTGGTGCTGAAGGTGAACTCTGGGAGGCCTGGCTCAAGAGGTTTCAGAGGAGAAGAATTTTAGTATGTGGACTAGAGACTGTTCTTGAGATATTTCGGAGAAGAATGTGGTTGTTTTCTGTCTTTGTCAAAAAAAAAAAGAGAGAGAATTAACAGCATTGGCAAAAGAGATTTCAAATAGCCTAGTATTGACTGTGTCATGTGGTTATTAGTGGCCAGCCTTACATAGATCTATAATAAAAAGGAGCAAGCTGAGCAAGGAAAAATACAAAATGTACAGTTGGTGGAGAAAAGGTACACCAGGAAGTGTAAACAGATTAAGGAAAAACCTGATGTTAATTGGAATAAAGGGAGTGCTGACCTAAGACCAAGACCCCATCCAGTTAAGCTTCCAATTTGTAAAAAAGAATTAGAGAAAAGTTTAAGGCTGACTGTGGTGGTTCATACCTTTAATTCCAGCACTTTGGGGGCAGATGCAGGTGGATCTCTGAGTTTGACACCAACATGGTCTATGAATCTACCTCTGAGTTCAAGGACAGCCAAACTTAGACAGTGAAGGAAACCATCAAAAGCAGAAAGCTGGTAAAAATGTATCTGAATGAGGAGGCCATGCTCCAGCCTCAGAAAGATGTAGAATTTGACAGCTTTAGCCACGTGGTTCTGGCTTTAGAGTCAAGAATGGATGAAAGAAGTTATGGAATCTTCCTGTGCAAGTAAGGAAAGCCATTAAGGCCAGGCATACATCAGAGTGTCCCTGCATGAAGGTAAAGCCTGGATTGCCTTGGAGACCCCAAGATGTTGGAGATGCCAGAGTTGTAGCATACCTGCTAAGGAGAGCTGCTAAAAGAGAATGGGACCAGCCCAAGCGAAAGAAGTATGCTGTAGTCAACAAAGCTGAAAGCAGTTGAGATCTGATTTCTTTTTTTTGACAATTTGACATCAGCCATGGAGATGCAGAGTTTGGAGTTTGCCCGGCTGGTTTTTGGTCTTGTTTTGGTCCAGCATTTCCTCACTATGCTCCCTTTCCTCCCACTTGGAATGGTACGGTATATCCTGTGGCATGATATATGTTGGAAGCATGTGGTCTGACAACTGGTTTTGATTTTATAAAGGATGACAGTTAAGAAATTGCCATGAATTTCAGAAGAGACTTTGAACTTTTTTTTTTTTAAAAAAGAACCTCTTCTTTTTTAAAAGAAGTAATTTATTTTTATTTCATGTGCATTTTGTGTTTTGCCTGCACGTATGTCTGCGTGAAGGTTTGGATACCCTGAAACTAGAGTTAAAGGCAATTATGAGCAGTCATGTGGATGATGGGAATTAAACCCAGGTTCTCTACTTATCTACTGAGCCATCTCTCTAGACCCTAACTTTGGACTTTCAAACAGGGTTGAGCCTGATAAACTATGGGGACTGTAGATGTTGAACTGAAAGCTGTTTGCATTATGATGTGGCTACATGCCCGTGGGTGCCAGGGAGTGGAATATGGTAGTTTGAATGAAAATAGCCACCAAAGGCTCATAGGGAGTGGCCTTGATGGAGGAAGTACATACTGTGGGTAAGCTTTGGGTATGCCAGGCCCAATGTGGTTCTCTCTTCCGGCTGCCTGTTATTGGGATGTAGAACTCTCAGCTGCTTCTCCAGCACCATGTCTGCCTGCCTGCTGCCATGCTTCCTGTCAAGATGATAATGGACTAAACCTCTGAACTGTAAGCCAGCCCCAGTTAAATGTCTTCCTTTATAAGGGTTGCTGTGGCCTTCCTTTCTCGCTCCCCGGCCATCTTGGCAGCTGGTCTTGGTTGGGGCCCGTCCCGCACCTAAGGCAGGAAGATGGTGGCCGCAAAGAAGACAAAAAAGTCTCTGGAGTCGATCAACTCTCGGCTCCAGCTTGTTATGAAAAGTGGGAAGTACGTGCTGGGATACAAACAGACTCTGAAGATGATCAGACAGGGCAAAGCGAAATTGGTGATCCTTGCCAACAACTGCCCCGCTTTGAGGATATCTGAAATAGAATACTATGCTATGTTGGCTAAAACTGGTGTCCATCACTACAGTGGCAATAACATAGAGTTGGGCACAGCGTGTGGAAAATACTACAGAGTTTGCACACTGGCCATCATTGACCCAGGTGATTCTGACATTATTAGAAGCATGCCAGAACAGACTGGTGAAAAGTAAAAAGTTTTCCTTTAATAAAACTTTACCAGAGCTCCTTTAAAAAGAACAAAAAAGAGTTGCTGTGGTCGTGGTGTCTCTTCACAGCAATGAAACCCTAGCTATGACATTACCCCAAATTCCCCATCCTCCCAGGGCTTGACATTCCCTTTTCCTCCCGGATACACGAGCTCATATGAACACAAAGCACCTAGACATCCGTGTTAGGGAGGACGGGCGTGCAGTGCCTCCGGTTATCAAGCTGGGTCCCTAATTTCTTCTACTAAGAACTGTTCAGGCTTCTGGGCTTGGGCTCAGCACGAATCATTTTCTTCCTAAAACCTGGCTCCAGTTACGCCGTCCTCCACTTTTAAATCTGATTGTGTGACAAGGGATGTGAGTCAGTTGATAGAACGCTTACCCGGCATGTGCGAAGCCCTGGGTTCTATTCCTAGCACGGCATAAACCAGGAGTGGCAACATGTACCTGCAATCCTAGTGTTTCGGAGGTAGAAGCAGGAAGATACGAAGTTTTAGGTCATTCCCAACCAGCCGGGGCTGCGTGAGACTGTCTCAAAACAAAACAAAACAATTTTCCCTTAATGAGAAGTCATTACAAACGATTTGCTAATAGCATGGGAGAAATACTCTTTGTAAAGGCTTAGTGAGCTTAGGAACATTTCTTATCTTAAGCCCTTGTAAGAGAATTCTGTGCGGACCAAGGCAGGGTTTGGGGAAAGGGTGCTCTTGGCACCTGCTGTAACATGTCACCACAAACGCCGTAATTTCAGATACTATAAATGCATTCATTTTGCGTCATCAGCATTGGAGTTCTAAAACCAGTAGTCACCGGGCTGCTTTCTGCAGGATGCTCCAGGGAGACTCTGCTCCTGTCCCGGCCTTGACTTCCAGATGCTTCTGCCTCTTCCTCCATCTTCAAAGCTCACCATCCAGCCTTGGCGGCCAGGTCATCCATCAGCTCTGACCTCTGCCTGCCTCAAATAAAGACCCCGGTGGTTACACTGAGTAATAGAGGCAAATCTGCCAGCCCAGGATCTTTAATTATACATCTGTAATGTCCCTTTCCTTTTAAGGGTACCCACAGGATTGGGATCCACAGGTCATAGGGGAGTGGCCATTTTTAAGTCAATGTTTTTCCCTCCAATTTCACCATAATGAATTCATGATATTTTATGTATCATAAAGCTTATGCTGCAAAGTAGAATATGTGGGTTTTGTGCATTCTGTTTCAGCTTTAGAGCTCCTCAGACAGATGTCCAAGTTCCTTTGTCATCTGGTCCAGGGATCCCTCCCAGATCTCTTCTTCTCAAGCTGAGGCGTCGCAGTCCTGCTTCTCAGCCTTCTTCACCTGTTGGGTTCCCCAGCTTTAGCTACCCTCACCTTTCCTGACCTAGAGGACTACAGGCTCCCTACCCCTGGATCTCTCTTGATCTACTCCCAGTGCCCAGTTCATCTCCCGTTGGCCAATCATCCCCCTCCTCATTCGCCTGCCTCCTGGTCCCATGCAGCAGGTACAGAACTGCACTTGGTGTCCACACCCAGTGAGTCACACCAATGCAGTCCCCTGTGTGGGCAGTTGAGGCATTTTGAAGCAGGTTTTGTTCCCAGTGTCTCCCAATGGCTGCAGCTGCACCCAGGAAAGAGATGTCCTCACATAGCCCACTTACACTTGCACTGGTTGCCCAACTGCCCTATGATGGCTGTCTTCTTAAAATGTCCCAGACGGGCTTGCTGGCCTAGTCTTCACTTCCTTCTGAGATGTGTGAAGCTCCCCAGTCCAGTCCCTCTTCAACCCCTCTGGTTATTTCACTTCACCGTGACTCTTCCTCTGCCTTGGGAATCGTTTCTTCAGTCACTGTTCTAAAAAACCTCCATCCTTCCTCCATCCTCAAATGTGTCATTCACAGGGGCCTGGCTCCTCACAGGAACTCAGCAATCTTAATGCGGGACTGTCACAACTCTTTGGGATAAAGAAGAACAGAGACTCAAGAATATGAAATATTGAATGCTGATGCCTAAGAGATGGCTCTGTCTCAGACAAAGCTACTGGGAGATGGGACCCTCGGAACCAAATCTTCCTGTGAAGGTGAACGAGTCCCCTGAGTCTGGGAGCCTGGTAGGAAAAGGCCCTGGGCAGAGTGAGGAATGGCCAGAGTGGACCGCCTTCCGGCCGGTCGTACATCATCTTAATTAGCACTGTGAGTAGGTTCAAGTGGATTCCGCAAATGTTAGCGGCTCCAATTATTCTGTCCCCAAATTTACTGCAGTGAGGTTACACAGCAAAGCCCCAAGGGAACTCCTAGGGTGAGGGAAGGAGGGTGTCCATAGCAATGTGCCTACACCATGCCAGACGAGTGTGGGATCAGGAAGGCTTGAGGAAGGGGTGCCCCGCTGAGGAGTGAGTGGGCTTTGCTCTGACAAAAGCTGGTCCTCAACTCAGAACCACACTTCCCTAGGCTTTGAGACAGTCTCCATGTTGAGAACAGTCCGGAACACCCAGCTTTGCCAACACAGACTTATACCCAGGGTCTGTGGAGAGGCTGCTCCCTAGCAGTCATGGACCAGAACATTTGGTCATCACAGATGTGAATTTGGGCAGGTGTTTGCTAGGTCAAGTGTCCACGCTGTCTCCCAGGCTCTGAAGTCAAGAATGCCTGTGGTGACCTCCCAGCTGGGACATTGTGTGGCCTAGACCTTGGTGTGTGACTTGACTGTGCTTAGCCTGGAACAGTTTCTATTTCTCCTGATGCTGGATGTCTGGGGCCCTTCAGAAATCCAGAATGCAGAAGAAGACGCGCCACCTCTCTGCTGCTGCAGTCAGAACTGAGACACACTTGGGCTGTCCCCGAGAACCAGCTCTGTCTTCCGCCATAGTCTTATCTTCAACTGTGTGCTGGTTAGCCATGGCGCAAGTCTGGGCTAACCCAAGTCTCTTATTTTGTTCAACACTCACATTCTGCTCTGTCTAGTGCTGGCTCAGACATCCAATCCTGCTTTGATTTGTAGTCTTGGGGTTTGTTTATATTTATTCTTTCCATCAGACTCTTTCTTAGGACTCTGTCCCCATGGGGCTCAGGAAACATCAACAAACAGGTTAGTCCACAGAGACTCTTGAGGGTTGAGCCCATGTTTTGGCAAGGAAGCACAGAATTCTCTTGAGGTCAATGAGCAATTGTAAATAGAGAGAAGGGAAGAGGGAAGGAGAGATGGGAAGAGCGTGGGCACTTCTTGCAGATCCCACGGCACTCACCAAAGCAGATGGCAACCTCCTCCTTGTGCCTCCAAGGGCCTGCTAAGACTCTGGAAACACCTTTGTCCCCAAGCCATATCCCTAGCCTCTTTACAAATCCGTGTTTATTAGTCAAGCCTCCACTGGTGTCCCTGCTGTCCAACAGACAAGGGTCCTTGGTAAAGCTGGCATATCTTGGGACCACTTTTCCTGAGTGTCAAAAGAGGGTGTACCTCACAGGACGGTTTCAAGGGGTATGGAAGTCAGCCACACCTTCAGGATTTTGTCCAGTGATATCCGGAAAGCACCATGGTGATGGAGATGGGGCCTCCTCCTTCCCTCTCTCAGTTTTCCTTACCAGCTGTCAGCTCCTGTTCTGAGTAAAGGGCAAGACATGTCCTGCTTCCACAGGGGATACAAGCAGAATACAAACTTCCCCGCCTGGGACCCACCTACTGAAATGGTTACACGAGGCCTCCTTCCATTCCTAGACCTTCAGCTTTCCCATGCTGCCTCAACACACAACAACTTGGTGTGTTCTGGGAACACAAATCCAAGAAGTTAGAATGTCTCACTGGGGTAGGTTTGAGCCAAGAAAATGACAATCTACCTTTGGGAAGGGAAAGATGAGGTATAGGAAGATTATACCAGCATATGTACTTAAACATGTATTCCCCCAAGCCAGACTAGGAGGATGTCAGCAGAGATGGGAGCTTAACTCAAGGTGGGGAATAACATTGTCCCATGTTGGGGCTGACATGGAAGGCTACAGCTAGGCAATGAGAGGTCTTGGGGACAACTGTGACATATATAGGTAGGCCAGGGTTGACAGGAACTTTTGGAGCAATGGCCAGGTTGGGTCCTCGGTGGGCAAGTGCAGTATCCAGGCCTCTGTCTCATTCTTTCTTTCAATATATAACTAAATGTCTGCGTTAACAATGTTCTCTCCAAGGGGCAAAGATCATCTCACCTAAACCACAGGTATGAGAAGCCCACTTCTGAGTTGGTGGTCAGGGTTGTCCAAGAGACTCCCCAGACATCCAGCCTATTGCTCTTGCCCTTCGTCGCCTGCCAGAGGTAGAGGTTGGGTACCTATTACCGAGGACATGATGCACTTCAAACACAATGCCCAGAGGCCCCTGATCTGGAACTGACCTGAATGCCTCCACCCTGAGGACTAACTTTCATGGTGCCAGAAACTTCCAAAGGAAGGAAACAACCAACAGCCCTGCCCACCTCTGATGCTTATGAACCACGATGACCAGCATTAGTGGCACACACACCATGGCAGTAACCAACAGTTCTCCTGAAGCATGATCAACAAGAAGTACATCATGCCTGGGGCTGGAAACTTAGAAAAGTACCCGCAGTTAGTGAAGCCATGGCTCTTGCAGAGAACCTAGAGCTTTTATTGACAGCACTTTAAACCAGCTTAACCCTTAACTGCACTCTAAATACTTATCTTTATACACTCAGAGAAGTGTTGTCCTCACCCCTCACTGAGGAAACTTCTCTTTGCAACAGAGACCATTTGAAAACCACAGCTCACCGATGGAGCCCAGTCCCAACAGCTCCATCTACAACCCAATTCCTACAGCCAAGGCTCAGGGAACATTGCAGAAGGGGAGGTGAAAAGATTAAGAGCTGAAGCATCAGGGAGTCAGCTATGAGGTTGTGTCTCCTAGTAACGTCAGAAGTTAGACCTATGAAGTCTCACTAACATGGCCACCTAAGCAGGAGCTGAATAAGACAATGGCAGTAGTCATGCCAAATTAGATGGGGTGTAGGGAGCCGCCAGGATGTCGCCTTGGCGAGATAGTCCTACAGCCTGGAGGTATACAAATCCTTTGATGTTGCCACACAGGCCAGAGCCTTGTTTTACCTGTCCTATGGCCTTGGGCCCTAGGAGATTGGCATCAACCAATCAGCATTCGAGCCTTTCACCCTAGAAAAGCAGCTGCCTTTGGGCTCTGCTTCCTCTCTGACCTTTTCTCTCTGGGTTCTCTAGGTCCTCTCTCTCTAAGCTTTCTCTTGTCCCTGCACTCTCTCTTCCCTTCCCCCAATTTTCCTCAATCAAGGGCTCCGAATAAAGACGTGATCAGGGAAGGAATTCTCGTTTTTCGTGGCGTTCATTCCTGCTGGTCAGGAAGCGCGCCGCAATGGGGGAAGCCCACAAGGCCTCAACACTGCACAAAGAACTACAGGCAGCTAAGGAGTGCTCCCTGGTGATGAGCACACCAATTGTTTATTCAATACCAAACAGCCAGCCCAGAAAACAAACATATAAGTAATATTATACAGACTGAGAAGATTGCACATATGTGCTTAGGAACACACACACAACAACAACAACAACAACAACAACAACAACAACAACAACAACAATGAAAAAAGGCCATGAAGTTGAAAGAGAGCAAGGAGGGGGTATAAAGAAGATTATGAACGAAGGAAAGAGAGGGGCAAATGGTCTAATTATAATCTCAAAGAAATAATTTTTAAAAAACTGAAATATGTTTTAAGGATTAAATATAAAACTGTAGAGAAAAATCTCCCTTTAATGTGGAAAGAAATGAATTGGTATTCCCTGAGTGTTTAGCCAGGGCCCACTGATGGGCAGACTGTGGTATTGGTATTAGGTTGGCGAGGATTTATAAATGAGGTAATTGAAGGAAACCAAAGTTGTGCCTTGGAATCTGGAGGTCTGGATTTTGCAGCCAGAGCCTCCAGTGGCCCTGGGGTCCAGGGAGTGAGGGTCCTGCCTCCTCGGTGCTGATGCTAAGACTTCAGGCTCGTGACTGACCTCCAAGACTGAGTTCCTCCATGCTGAATGTGAGTGTCCTTTGTGTCTGCCTAGTGGTTCCAGAGAGTCTTGGATTCAATCACAGTCTTGTTTGGTACATAGTGAGAGCTCTGGAACATTGGCAGGTACAGGTCTGGTCCGGTCCTGCAGATGTGGAGAGGAGCCTGCAACACTCTGGTAGAAATCTCTCTAGGATACTCACCTGTAGCCCACCATGTTCAGGGCAGGAAGCCCCCATCAATGAGACCCATCCCAGCTCTTCACCATCACCACTCACCCCTTTAAATGGAGGATCTTGGTGCTCGGCTGGGCCCACTAGCTAATCCTGAGGCTTCCCTCTGCCCCTCTGCAGAGCAGACTTTGGGGACTCCTTCCTGGGGAGGGCTTTTCTGACTGTCTGAACATGGAACTCCGCGGCTCTAGCGCTTGAAGCTGCAGGGAGGACACGAGCGGTATGCCTCTCACTGTCCAAGTGACCCAGCTCTCGCCTTTAACTTTGTACAAAGGGGATTTGTAGCTTTCATGGCAAATTAATTTTAAGACTTAATGCTTAGTTAAATAGACTCAGGAAGCCCTTGTAGAGAATTTTTATGTCTGGCAAAGAAACCAACATGGGATGTCAGGAAGGGTGTTCGCTCCTGAAGTTCCAAGAGAGGCTGCCCATCCTTCTACCCACTGCCCTCCCATGGGCTTGCAGCATCCACAAGACTCAGGACTTCCTAGGCTGCTCAGAATTCCAATTGCTAGGATGGCTGCAGTGGGGCAGAGCTGGACTCACCTGCTATAAAGGGACTTACTTGGTCACTGTAGGAATCAAAGACATTTCTTCTTGGCTTTGAGTGCCAGCAGGGGCTTAAAGCCCCTGATAGCCAGGACTGTAATATTGGGCAGTGTAACTTCTGGCAAGTGGAACTCTACAAGAAGTCCTTACAGCATTAGAGTACGGCCCCCACAGAGGGGGGTAACACCTGTATCTCTCCTCCAGAGGTCAGCATTTTGCTCAGACACAATGCTGCCCATTGTCTTCTATACCCCCCAATGTGACCCTCTTCAATCATGCACAAAACTGTGGGCTAAATAAACTTTTCCCCATTTCCAAAGCTTATTGCCTTAGGAATTTTATTATATTGCCTGAAATCTGACATATGAATGGGATACTCAAGAAGGCCTCCATCCTTTCTGGAGGCCATATCTTAATGACCTGCAGAGTCCTTTTGACATGTGAGCCGAGCTCAGATCACAGGGACTGGGACAAGGACTCCTCGAGGGCTGTTTCCAACTCACCAGGGCACTCATTATTTCCAATGTTAGCCTACAGTACTGGGGACAGGGCCGAGGGATGATGGAAGGCTGTTGGGCCCATTCTCAGGACTTAGAAGATCATCCACTTGGGCCTCTGAGCCAGCACTGGGCTCTTAGAATGGAAAAGCCACGAGTTTTTGTCTCGGATGTCATCTGGATCCCAGTCCCTTGCCTGTGGATACTTGCCCAGAGGTTGACCATGAGTCCTCATATGGGGACAGGCAGTGGGTGCCCTGACCACCGTGGCTACAGGGACGGAATGGCAGTCACACATGTGAGCGTGTGGGAGAGCTGACTTTGACCTGCAGCGTATACCTGAACTCCTGACCTGGGGGAAGAGGGTTGTGCTAAGGATCTATAAGGAGAGCGATCTGGGAGCACAGGAGCATACTATGAAGGAGGACAGCCTGGTGAGATGGGGCAGAGACTAGGGGTGCAGCCGGACCAAGGCCAGTGAGTGTGGAGAGCAGTGCAAAGTACTCAGTCAGGCCTGGTGACCCCAGAGACAGTCTGACTTGGGGTTTCTGGCTACCCACACCATGACATGAAATGTCCGCTGTGTTGAACTCCACCCCCCCCCCCCAGTTTTAGTTACAGTTATGTCTATGGCCGTCCCAGTAAGTGACAAGTGTCTGGGGCAGCGGGTGGCTGTCCTGACCTGTGCTAGCCTGGCAGCCTGGCCTCCCCACTGGCACTTCCATTCCCTCAGTCTCCAAAAGAGCAACCTTCAGCCTCCAATGTCTAATCCTCATTGTCCAGTCTCCTCAGTCTTCAACCTCAAGTATCCAATCCTTGACTTCCAGTCTTCTATCCCCAACACCATTCTCTGTCTTGTAACCTCCATCAACTATCAACTTCCTGAAACCCTTAACCTCTCACCGTTTACCTCTCGTCTCCAGTTTCTCCAGTCCTGGGCTTCCAATCTTAGCCTTCGATCTTGAATCTCCAGGGGTCTTGATGATACTTCTTTTACTTAAAATATTTTATTAAATTGGTTTTAAAAGTCAGGCAGTGGTGGTACATGTTTTTAACCTCAGCACTCAGGAGGCAGAGGCAGATGGATCTCTGTGAGTTTGAGGCCAGCCTGGTCTACAGAGTGAGTTCCAGGACAGCTAGCGCTACACAGAGAAACCCTGTCTCGAAAAACCAATATATATGGAAAAAACTGGGGCTGGAGAAATGGGCCAGTGATTCAGAATACTGGAAAACTCAGGTTGGAGTCCCAGTATCTACACGGTGACTCACAGACACCTGCAACTCTAGTTTCAGGGGATCCAAGCCCCTTTTCTGACTTTCTTGGGCACCAGGCACACATATGGTGCACATATATACACGCAGGCTAAACTCCTACAAAAATTAAAATCGGCAGAAAATTTGGAGTTGATGTCATTAAAAGAAGGTATTTCCAGAAAGGTTTAGCTGAGTTGATAAAAATGACCCTTTGTGTGGGTGGTACCATCCCTCGGGCTGGAGTCTCTGACTGAATAAAGGAGACGATGAACCAAGTGCTGTCATCCGTCCTCTGGCTCCTTGCCGCCTCATGACCCAGCTGCCACTCCTCCACCATTGTTGAAGGAGAGATTGAGGGAGGAGGGCCTACTTTTTGTCCCAGCCTCCTGGCTAGCATATACCTGAAATAATCACACAGAAATTGTATTCATTTAAACACTGCCTGGCCCATCATCTCTAGCCCCTTATTGGCTGACTCTCACATCTTGATTTAGCCCATTTCTTTTAATCTGTGTATCACCACAAGGTCGTGGCTTACTGGGAAAGATTCAGCATGTCTGATTCTCGTAGCTTAATGGCAGTTCTCCCTCACTCTGCTTTCTTTCTCCCAGAATTCAGTTCTGTCTTCCCCGCCTACCTTAGTTCTGTCCTATCAAAAGGCCAAGGCAGTTTATTTATTCAACCAATGAAAGCAACACATAGACAGAAGGACCTCCTACACCACACCATCATGATGCCATGAGCCAGAATGAACACTTCATGTCTGAAGCTGCTTTTGCCAGGCATCTTGTCAAAACTGTGGGAAAAGTAATGGAGACAGTAAGGAATGTGTCCGAGCTAAGCCAGGATTCAGGTGCAAGGCCCAGGCTCAGCACTGCACAGGAACAGAATCCTGGCACAGGCTGTTCACTCTTTCCCTTTTCTGTATCTAGACCCTCTTCTGTCAGCACCTTCTTCTGGGTCAGGCCATGGTGGAGGTGACCCTGGTAAGGCTTAATTGAACCAGGCTTCTTTGAGCCTCCTTCTCAGCTGGATCCTGAGATCTTGGTCATCCATGGTCATGTGCCACTGTAACTCCCCCACTTCTGCCTTCTGGTTCCAGCCTCATTCCTAGTCCTTGACATCTCAAAGTGTGGCCCACCTTTAGCAAGACTCCTTCTAAGGTGGGCTAGTGAGAATTTGCCTCCAGTGTCTAATCCATCAGTAGCTTCCCCTCCCCCACTCTGCTCTCCCTCCAAGCATCTATCACTTTTCTGCATTGGAATGGAGCTCAGTCCTACCCCACACTCCCCTTTCTGCTGCGAGAGCTTGAACAAAATTACACTTACTATTTTTACCAAAACTCCAACTCCAATGCAACTCTTTCCCCTTGCGCAGCTGAGGTTCTATATCTTGGACGGTGACTTGCAGGCCGGAAGATAAACGTTTTTTTAAGCACTTTGCATAATTGCTCTAGCCTTTGCTCTTCCTTCTTCCTGTGGCCTTCTAGCCTGGCTCCTAGGCACTCTGCCGTTGTGAGATCCTGAGGCCAGCCTTCCCCTTCTCTATATCATCACCCCCACACACCAGCCTGCTCCCTCTGGCCCTCCAGCAGGCTTCAGAAGGAACCACCTCCACTTCTTTAATTATAGCCTCCACCATGGCCTGGATTGCTGTGGTCTGCTATTTTTACTTTCGAACTAAGAGAGGTTTTTGTTTTGTTCCTATCTCAGGTGCAAGGACACATGCTGGGCAGATGTCACTCCTCGGATTTGAGGTCATCCTCAGAGGCTGCCCCACTTCTCCAGGCAGATAAGCCCAGGATGAGGCTGCCAGGAGTTGGGAGCCTGGTGGGCCTTTGCCTGGAAGCTGTGTGTTTAGGTGGGAACGCCAGGACCTTTGTTTTAATCTGTTTATGGTCATAATCTCCGATGGGAATCGATGACCCTGAACCCATGACGTTGTGCACAGATATCGTTGTCTCTCTAGTTACATGTGGCAGATGTGTTCCAATATGTAGACCTTGGAAGCTACAATGTGCTCCACCAGGCACAATGCCTGCAGAACCTCAGCCTCCCCACTGCTGCAGAGCTGGTAAAAGAGAGTCTCGGTGTCGTTGATGTCGCCACTGAAGACAACATTTAATCCCAGTGGTTTTGTTCAAGGGGCTTATGTTAGACCAGGGGCTGCTCAAGGCACTCCCATCCACGTCCTCTGTCTCCATCCTCAAGGTTGAGGCAAAGGACCGCCTCTGGATAGAGAGGAGACAGACATGGCCCCTAGGAAATTGGCAGTTTATAAAAGTAAAGGGGGAAACCCATGCTAGGATGAGGTATTTAATTTGAATTGAGCTTGTTAATTACGTGAGCCAAAGGGGGCTTTTGATTGCTGGACTTCAGTACTTTGATAGTTGACCAAATCAGGAAATAGACCTTGGGGACTAGACTTAAGAATTTAATGTAAAGGTTTAGCAAGGCAGAAGGAATGGAGAAGAAGGGCAAGGCCTGCCTGAGCCACGTTTGCCATGCTCAGACTGATCAGAGACCCTTCTGCTTGCACATTTTCATGCGGATAACTTGCTTGGGAAGTTGTGTGTCCAAATCTTTTGCCCATTCACTTCATATGCTGTTGGCGGGCTTGCAATGGATCTCTGAGATTTCTGTATCCAGTGAAGTTCTTATTAGACACATGATTTTAAAGTGTTGTCTACCAGGGGTTTGTTGGTGGTCATTCTCTCTCTGTGTGTCTCTCTGTCTCTGTCTCTGTCTGTCTGTCTGTCTGTCTATATGTCTCTCTCTCTCTCTGTCTCCTCTCACTTGTGTGTGTGTGCATGTGTGTGCGTGTGTGCAAGTATCTGTGGAGACTAGAAGAGGGCATCCTATCCCCTGAGCACACACAGACTCTCTCCTGGGATACCTCCAAGCACATCCATCTCTCCCTGGTATTCCCTTTATGGTCCTGGCATCCAGTATCTTGGCATCTCCATTGCCACTCAGACTTCACCTTCACAACTTCACACACATCCTCAGCTGCTCTCCACACCCCCCTCAATCTCGTTCGCATCCTCCATGTCTTTGAAACCAGTTCCACCTGGATGACATTACCAAGTTCTGCTGCCAGTTCAAGATACCACAACGGGATCACCTTCTGCGAATTGACCCTGGGAAATAACTGGAAGGGGCAGAGAAACCCCCGGGTTAGGCTTTCTCGTGATTCCTCACAGATGGCGCCTTCTGCCTTCTGCACTGTCCCAGAGTGGTGTGTGAAGTGCTCTCCAGTGATGCTGAGCCCTTTGACAATCATAGCTGCTTTCCCACACCAGCCTGAACTCTCTCATGTCCTGAAATGTCTTCTGCTAAACAGAATGACCTATCATCTCTCAATCCAGCTTCACTCGGGTTCTTATGGCACAAGTGAATGAAGCCAGAATTTCACGTACATGGCCCAAGCCTCCATTCCTGATAGCTCCTGTTCTCCTCCAAAACTTCACAAGCTGGGTTCCCACTGTGTATATTTTCCTCATCTTTCAGACGAACCCAGGACAATGTTTAGTCTAGGGGCGACTTTCCTGATCCTGGAGACCTCCTTCTGTGTTTGCAGCTAGTGCCCTGTAGCTTAGGGACTCATACATACTCTGGCTGAGGGGATCGGCCACACGTCCTCATTTTGCCTGAGCTCCCAGTGTTTGACTTCTTCCTGTCCCTAGTAACCTGAGCACACAACTCTGCTGATTCTCTGCTGATCTCATGGTACCCATGGAAAGGCCAGAGCAGTACTCACGGTGTCTCCTTCTGCTGCCTTTGAGACAGGGTCTCTCACTCAACCTAGAACTCAGACATTTTTGGTCAAACTGGAGGCCAACAAGCTCCAGCAATCTTTCCATCTTGCTTCCCTCCCATTAATCCTGGGCTTACAAACACCCCTGGCCATCCCTGACATCTCACCTGGGTGCCGAGGGTCTGAACACGGGTCCTCACACTCATGCATTAAGTGTTTACTCTCTGAGCCACCTCCCCAGCCCCCGCCACTTCCTTGGTGATCTGTCTCAGGGCCTCCAGCTATGCTGCATAGTCCTCCCTGGACCCTCAGCGGGTTCCTGTACTTTGTAGGGGAGATGCAGGACTCCCTCACTTCAATGCAACTTGAAGATGTTCTTCATGCAGAAAGTAGGCCTTCGGTTACATCTGTCCTTCTGTGTGAGTTGCTTTTCACCCGATGTCCAGGCCATTGCTAGATCAGTTTTGTCCAGTTTTCAAGCCTCTTATTTTCCGTGTTCTTTAAAGTTGTCTCAGGAGGGATAGACTCTCTCTGTAACAGCTCTATCTTGACTGAACGCTGCTTTAATTTTTCTCTTCAACCAATAAAGGTTTTCCAAGAAATGTTTATTCAACAAATACTTATTTTCCCAATATCAACATGCCTGAGACTGGCTTGGGCGTAGGGAGGTGGAGCTGTGAAGACAGACAGGACCCCAGCCCTCTGAGGTGAGCCAGGCACCTCACAGGCTAAAGTGAGCCTCACAATTAGCCATTTAATTGCCATGGCAATAAGGAAGGGTTATAAAAGCTGACAGCCTCTGAGCAAATGTGGCAGAGTTGACCTGATTATTTATGAAAGGTTTGTTTTGGAAAATAAGCTGTAATGAGTTCATTTGCAGGATGAAGCAGAGAGAGTTTCCTGGAATCCCCGGAAGAGGTGAGAGGGGCCCTGGCTGAAGGGAGCAGGGAGAATATCCCCACAGGGGTGCTGTCCTACCAACTGGTAGCTAGCTCTGCCTGGCAGCCTGCCAGGTGCCCATCCAGCACATGTGTGCTCACAGGTGGAGCAAGGACGCCTGGGGCAGAGACCTCTACGCATCTACCAACAGCTGGCCATTCACCTGCCTGCCCATCTTCCTTTTCTAATAACCCACATGCTGATAATACAAATGTAAAACAGCCCCCCCAGGGGGCCCAGGTGGAGAAATTAGGGGTCAGTGATTGGGGAGCATACCAGCCAAAACCCCCTAGGGAGACGAGGCTGGAATCAGACTCCCTGCCTGTTGAGCCACAAGGCCTACCTGAAAGCCCAGCTGACAATCCGCCCCCCCCCATCTGCTGCTGCTGCAGTGGGTGGGGCCGGAGCAGACTCAGTGCTGTGTATATCAGCAGCCCCTCCTCTCCAGCCCCACTGATGTCTTCTGAACTGTCTTGCTAGGATTGTCCTACCGACACCCGCCGGCGGAGCCCACTGCATTTATTATTCATACCGAGGAGGGTTTCAGGGCAGCTGGCGCACACTGACTGGGAAGCACATTATTGTTTCATTAAAGATTGATCACACATGCAGCTGGTCATTTAAATAATGGCTCTACTGACACCGTTAATTGAATGATAAACGATTCCACCCTTGCCCCTCTAAGTCAATACCAGCGCCACTCCAGAAGAGCACAGCCTGTTCTCCAGCAGGGGGCTAGGGAGAGGCTGAGGGTGGGGCAGGTCACTCTGGTTTCGCACAAGGTGGGTCTGGAGGGGTCACAGAGGCCAGGCTGGGGCATTTCAGACTGCCCAAATGTTCAAGAACCCATGCACAGCTGCCAAGAGCTCAGCTGATGTTAAACTTCTCCACTAGGAACTTGATTTAATTTAATAAGACAGATACTGTGTGTAGTTTAATGCCAATTCATTACAGAAGCAAACCGATGGAGGCTTAGGGTGTTAGCACACTGGGCATCATGGACCAGTGGAGTCCTTCTGGAGTGAATGGGCACCACAAGCTGCTAAGACAGAGGGAGGCATCAGGGAACATGATCATGTATCATTCATTCATTAATTCATTGACTCATTCACCAGTCATTCATTCATTCACCCATTCCATTCATTGATTCATCCATTCATTCATTCTTCAATTACTCATTCATTCTCATCTGATCATTCTTTCATTCTGCATTCGTTAACTCATTCATCGACGCACTTGTTCATTCATTGTCTTGGGGTTTCTATTGCTGTGATAAAACACCACGACCAAAGGCAACTCGGAGAGGAAAGGGTTTAATTTCAGCTGGCAGTTCCACAACACAGTCCGTCATGAAAGAAGTCAGGGTAGGAACTCAAACAGGACAGGAACCTGGAGGCAGGGACTCACACAAAGGCCATGGGATGTGCTGTTTACTGGTTTTCTCCTCAGGGCTGGCAGAGCCTGCTGTGCAGCACCCAGAATCACCAAACCAGGGCAGACATTGCCCACTGTGAGCCGGGCCCTCTCGTATCAATCATCCATAAAGAAAGCGAACTGCAGGCTTGCTCTGGGAGCATTTTCTTAATTGAGGTCCCTTTGTCCCACTCAAATGACTCTAGCTTGCATCGAGTTGACTTAAAATCAGCCAGCTCACTCATCTGCTCGTTCCATTCAGTCGTTCTTAATTTAGTCATTCACTGGCTCATCTGTGCAGTCATTTATTCCCTCAGTCATTGTTCATTTCCCCACTTGTTCAGTCATTAACCCATTCATTGATTCATTCACACAATCAGAGTGTCTATTGTTGGCGGAGGCCACTCGTTCGATTCCTGACCGCGCAGACCCAAAATAATCACACAGAAACTGTATTAATTAAAACACTGCTTGGCCAATCACTTAGGTGTATTGCTAGCTAGTTCTTACATCTTAAATTAAACCATTTCTATTATTTTATATTTTACCATGAGGCTTGTGGTTTACCGGTACTGGCGTGTGGGTGGCTTTCTCCTCTGGCAGCTACATGGCTCCTTGACTCTGCCTACTCTCTCTCTCTCTCTCTCTCTCTCTCTCTCTCTCTCTCTTCCAGCCTGACTATATTCTGCCCTGCTGAGGCTGAAGCAGCTTCTTTTATTAACTAAAGGTAGTTATTCAAAGCACACAGAGGGGAATCCCACATCACCCTATCCTAGGTTTCCCGTTGTGAATGAGTAAGTGTGACACAGGCCTCCTCTTCCAAAACTTTTGTTTAAGAGGGAACGGAGGGCAATTAGACAACTGAGCAAGGACACCTGGGTTGCCGAGGGGACACCGCAGGTGCCTGTGTGTGAGTCCTGGGGGAGGAAAGCCCCAGCTGAACATCGCAGGGTCAGCATTTCTGTAAGGAGAGTATTCAGCACTGACCTCCAGGTGCACGGAGCCCACCTTGGCTGCCAGCCTTTCCCTTTCTTCCCTCCGAGGGCAAGCGCTGGAGGGTGGAGCAGCCCAAGCAAAGCAGGCTGGAGTTCCAGTGATTTCAAGTCTCAGGTGTAGTTTGCATCCAGGCAAGGCTTCAGCTGGATGACAAAGGAGCTGGATTAGGCAGGCAGCCTGCAGAACCCAGGGCTCAAATGCTGACCATTATGGGTTCTGGTGAAGCCACAGCTGTGGGCCTGGGTCACCTGGGCCATTTGAGGGAAGTCAGCCCTGACTGGCATTCCTGTTGCTCACTTCTGTGCAAACCTCTTGGAGGAGGTGGCCTTCCTGCGGGCTACACAGTGGGCCTGTTCCACGGATGGAAGCATTTCTGAGGCTCCCCTTCCCTTCCTCACACCGATGGTGTGTTCTGGTGGGAATTTCCACTGACATTAGGTCTCAGGCCAGGTTATCCTCCCTCACCCTGCCCATCCCGTGTCAGGTTATCAACCCTCACCCTGCCCATCCTGCACCAGGTTTTCCTCCCATTTACACGGGCCCACTTCTTCTTCACGGGCCCGCTTGGCTTTCCAGTTGAGAAGCCCAGGTGAGCCCTAATCCCGGCAGTCTCTCTCCCACCCAGTTGAACCTGGACCTGTCCGGCCAGCACTGATGTCACCAAGGAGGTGATGCATGGCTATCCTTCTCTATCCTCACAGAGGCTCAGGGCAGCATGGCTTGTGTGGCTCTGGACGTGACCTTTGTGCTTGTCCCTCACGGAAAACCCTGCCTGCTCATTTTATGATCAAGGCATGGAAGATGGTTAGCAGGTGGGGGTGGTCCCCATTCTGGACCCTGTGTGGGCTTCTGTTGGGCTTGAGGTCACACTTGCAGACATAGTGGTGGATGCCGGGGGCTCAGGGCCAAGGATGTGGTGACAGTGGGACTCCGGGGCTCTGCTCCTGGGTTAAGGATGAGGCTGGTCCCCTAGCCATTGGGCATGGGAAGAGGCAGGATGATTGAAATTCAAGCTTCATCATTTTGCCTTTAATCATGGTGACATGGACCATTAAATAGCCAACAATTGTCTTTTGGAAGCAGACCTTAAGGTTGACTAAGGGGCTGCGCATATAATAGAGAATTGTCCCAATTACGCCTGGTTTTTTGGTGGGGTGGGGGACAGAGGACCAGAATTTAGCACTTTGGAAAATTAAAATATCGAGAAAGCAGCTCTGGAGAAGACGAGTTCGCCTTCTCAGCAGCCCTTCCTCCCATGATTAATCAGATGATGGGCTAATCCAAGCGGCAGGTTTTGCTGAAGCTGCAGTTTGGGGCTTCACTGAGAGAGCGCAGACGTGAAGCGTGAAGTGTAGCTGAGCTGCAGGGGCTGGGGCTGTCAGCTGCATCCCCCACTTCTGAGCTGGTGGGGCTGGGGCTGTCAGCTGCATCCCATCCCCCCGCTTCTGAGCTGGTGGGGCAACTCCTGGCTGCCACCACTTTCCCTCATTCTTCTCCTCAGCCTAGGGAGTCCTCGGAGGAAATGGCAGGGGAGGCGGCCATGCAATAGCACAGAGGGCTCTCACCACCCTGGAAAACCAGCTGTGTTTTCTCCAGGCAGGATCCACATGCGGGTCAAGACCATTCCTTCAAAGTCAAGCTGTCAAGTGGGCTCTGCTGAGCAGCATTTTAATTTGTTTCAGACATTGATTAGGCGTGTGGGTGTAGCAGAGAATTGAAGCTGTGTTCTGTTGAGAGAGGGCCCCACCCACCCACCCCAGGGCTCCTGTGGGCATTCTGCTGTTATCTTCACCTCCCTGTACCCTTGGGTACCCCTGAGGCTGGCATGTTGCCTCTGGAACCCTGAGCATCAGTGTCTGGGGCTCCAGAAGGCTGGCCCACTGGGTCTTTGTGACGGTAGTCTCCTGGTGGCTGTTCTCAACCTGGGCTCACACACTTGAGCAGGGTCTGGCTGGGAACCATGTAGACCCTTTAAAGAGTACATTTATAGGCCCTTATGAAGTCCGTACATGGACACATTCATCCAGGACCTGTAGGACTCATGGAAGCCATTCCGAGGCTCTCCATACAGAGAAGAAAAAGATCCTCATATACATAAAAGGAGGGCCCAGGACCATGGGGAGGGACTAGCTTGGATTTCTGGTATAAATAGCCATAATGCTCTGTACAGCCTCCATCCTACTAACGACTGTTGCTGGTAAATGCTGGGTGAGCCTTGATGGCCTCTGCTTTACTTAGAGCTCTTCTTGCTGTGAAGAGGCACCATGAACACAGCAACATTTAGAAGGGAAAACATTTAACTGGGATAGCTTATAGTCCAGAGGTTCAATCCATTATTGTTATGATGGGACATGGTGATGTGTGGGCAGATATGAAGCTGGAGAAGGAGCTGAGAGTTTTACATGTTGATATGTAGGCAACAGAAAATGATCTGAAACACTGGGCATGGCTTGAACATATATGAGACCTCAAAGCCAGCCTCCACAGTGACGCACTTCCTCCAACAAGGCCACACCTTGCTGCTTTTCTGCCTTCTTAGTGGCCATGCCTGAATCTACTATTTTCACTCTGTCTGCACCCTGTGGCCCTTGGTCAGCACTATGCCACCTAGACCACAGCCTGGTGGGATTTCTGTCCTGCAGGCACTGGCTTGGCTGCATTTGTGACTGCCAAATGTTTTTGTCTAACTGAGTTGTTCTATTTACCAATAAGGACTCAGGAGTCAGATGTTGGGGGTGGCAACCCTCTAGATCAGAGAGGTCAAGAAACAGCCAGTTGACCTTCCTCTTCAGCTGGAGATTCAGCAAGAGAAAGTGCCTCTCCACATAGTCCCAAATTGAAAAGACCCCAAGTCTCTAAGTCCCTCCCTAATCTTTCCTGTCTCTCTCTATCAGTATTACTGGGTCCTCCTACTCTCAGTGACTGATTCTTGTCAACTAGTCGCTGGCTCCACCCTCTGATCCAAGGTTGACTTTATTTACAGTGCTTGTTTGGTGTTTCAGAGAACCATCAAATATCTTGCAACAATACCTACTCTAATAAAGTCACACCTCCTAATAGTGCCACTCCCTTTGGGGGCCGTTTTCTTTCAAACCACCACAGCCTCAATACTGCTGGGTTCTCTCCTATTTCTGACAGGAGGTAAATATGTAAAAATAACATAAACCCTTAGGTTCCCCCCACAAGCTTATTTCTTTTTTAAAAGATCCATTTACTTACTATGTATACAGTGTTCTGCTTGAAGACCAGAAGAGGGCGCCAGATCTCATTACAGATGGTTGTGAGCCACCATGTGGTTGCTGAGAACTGAATTCAGGACCTCTAGAAGAGCAGCCAGTGCTCTTAAATCCTGAGCCATCTCTCCAGCCCCCCACCAGCTCTCTCCTAATGGGATAAGCAGACCCTGAAAAGTGGTTCTATTCAGGCAATAGCCAGTGGCCACAAGGCAGCAGCTCAACCACCACATGCCTGTGGAGTGGCATCAGTGGCCCAGGAAGGCCCCTCAGAAGCAGGAGGCTTCCGGGTCCATCAGTCCTGTTCTTGGCCATCTCATGCATCTCCTCCCCACTCATGCTAGGAGCTCCCTGGTTGAGCCAGCCTCCTCGCGTGCCACTCTTGTGTCTGAGGACTTTCTGGTCTAACACGGGATTCACTGGAGCCAGCGAGATAGCTCAAGGGGTGAAGTCACTCCCTTGATGCCAACTAATCTGGCCACCTGAGTTGGATACCTGCGATCCACACAGGTGGAGAAGGAAACCGAGTCCTGCACACTTGTGTTGTGGCACAAGTGCCACCCCAACACACACACACACACACACACACACACACACACACAGAGAGAGACACACACAAACACACACACTTTCTCTCTCCCTCCCTTCCTCCCCCCCCCAATATAAAAAGTAATTTAAAACAGAATAGTCATAGAACCACTAGCCAACTCTTACCTATAATTGTGGGCGCAATACTGCCGATGCTATGGTGTCATAGTCGCTCTTAATTTGCCCTCAGTCCTTTCCTCTGTTCATTGGCTCCCGAGGGCGGCCTTCGTCTTTCATCTGATCAGTTCAGATCCAGCAGGTGCAGGGTGGCATACGAGCTGGACCCAGGGAACAAAGCCCTGAGCAGAACTGGAGTCTCTGAATTCCTATACTGGAGACTGTGCCCCGGTACCTTAGAAGGTGACTTTTAGAGACAGGGTGAAGTGGCAGCTAGCATGACCTTCCAGAATCCTTACAGAAAGGGGACAGTTGGAGCAGGCGGATGTAGGAGGGCTCTGCAAGGACACAGAGAAGAGACAGCATCTGTACACCTAGAAAGGAAACTGAGACAGTAAAAACTGATGATTCGAGGCACCAGTCAGTCTGGTGGCTTCACTGTGGAGACTGGGAGGCCAGCAGAGTTCAGTGGGTTGGACGTACGGTTATCCCTGTGGGGCTAGGAACCTCTGAGGGTCCCAAGAGGGTCCTGCTAAGTCCAGTATCCCCTGGCTACAGCTGCCTTCCCCAGGTGACCCCAGACTGTGTATTGTGCTGTCTCTCCGGCATCCTCCAGAGATTCCTCTGTCCTTTCTGAATTCCCACTGTGCTGCCCTCATTAGCTGCTCTGGGTCCCATTTTTAGGCGTTTTATTACCATTTGCTGACATGGCAGCTTGGCTCACCTCATTGTGTCTGTCAAGCCCTGGAAACCCACCATTCCCCACTGGGCATGCAGCCTCAGTGGGAAGAACAGCAGAAACTCACTCATTTTAATCCCAGGCAATGGGGGAGGGGATCATGCCCCCATTGGAAACCATGGGAAAACAAGATGCCAGCAAGGCAGTGGGTGTCTGCATGTGTGAGTGGGGCATGAACGATTTCATTGCTAGTGCCATCTGGCTCTGGGGCCTTATTGTTGGGCACAACAGTATCATCACACTTGGGAATTTCAGAGACCGGGCTGAATCTGGTAACAGCCACTTTCTGAACGATCAAGGGAAGTGGCTTAACCCCTCTGGGCCTCAGTTTCCCCATCTGAGACTATATGCACCTCAGATGCTGAAAGGCTAGCAGGGTGCTAGCTGACTGACATTGTCATGTGCTTTGTGGTAGCTCCTCTGCATGAGTCCATGACACAGAGGAAGGTGAGGGCGGGGCACCAGAAAAGCTGAGCCAAGCTCCAGCCCCAGGGCAGCTTCCAGCCTCACGCCATTCCCCATTGCTAGCGAGAGTCCTCAGTCTCATGGCTGGTAGCAGTAACCCCTCAGCCTAGATGCAGGGGACGGAGACAGCTTCCCAGAAGTGGGGCATGCCAGGCATGGATATGCACGTGTGCAGGAGTTGCCTGTTTCCTGGCGTGTGCCATCAGCTTACACTAACAGTCACCCGAGTGTTTTGAATGCCAGAATGGTTTCTTTACGAGAAAGCGTTTGCTTTTTGTGACCTTTAAAAAGCCCAATTAAAGTTTATATGGTGCTGGAAGGAAGAGTTCAGTTCCCAGTTACTATGAACTCTGCAGGCTACATTATTGTGGCGAAGGGGCTGCCTCCCTCCCACCGTCTCCTCAGGGGCTAGCCTGACAGGTTTCAGGAACTCAGGGATGGGAGCTTTGCTGGGGATGAACAAAAGGAAGAGAGACAGGGGTTGGCTTGGGTCACCCTCTGTGTTGTCTGTGGTATGGTAGCCTACATCCAGCCAGCTATGTAAGCTGCCCAAGGTGGTGTTGACCAGTTACCCACCAGGGACAGTCCTTCAGAGTTGCCTGCTTCACTGGCTTCATGAGTGGACACGTTTCATACACAGGGGTCCCCAGAGTGCCTTGGTGTGACTGTGATGTTGAATTCAAACATGTCTGTCCCTTCTCTGAGAGATGTGTGCAAACTTGTGGAAACATCACAGATGTCCATGTCCTGTGAGGTCTTGGCCACAGCTATAGTTCACCGTGAGGTGGATAAGAGCTAATGAAGTCATTGGTGCTGAGTCCCCAGAGAAGCAGAGGTTAGACCCAAGTGGTATCCTGGGGCATGCGCCTTCCCAGGATGGTATAAAAGGGTTGGTGCCCATGTATGCCAATATACCCAAGGTGAAAGTGTGACCTTTATGATGCCAGGTGGGGAATGTGAACTATAGGTGCCTAGGCAGGTCTAGGAGGGTTCAGAGACCTGTCTTAGGGCAGAGAAGTTGGGAGCTGTGGTCCTGGGTCCTGGTCACAGCCTGGCCATCAGACCCCCATGTGACTGATGGCCTCTCCTACCTTCTTGGGAACAGGTTAGAGGCAGACCTGCTGGAAACCCTGATGGTTGTGTAGTACACGGGGAC
Source organism: Myodes glareolus (assembly GCF_982192425.1). Lineage (NCBI taxonomy): Eukaryota > Metazoa > Chordata > Mammalia > Rodentia > Cricetidae > Myodes > Myodes glareolus. The sequence goes on from NC_142046.1 coordinate 17,525,141, forward strand.
AGAGAAAGTGCAGAAGGACCACCTGATGGATGCTAGGTGCCAAGCTAGGGCCCAATGTTCCCCTAGGACCTGATCACCTCTCTGCCAGATACAGTCCCATCCTGGGTCACATCTGCGGGAGCTCAGGGCCATTACTGATGGAAATGCGGTGACCTTGGGCTCATGCTGGACAAGTCACCAGACCTGTCATTCCAAGGACCCCGATGGGTTGGGGATGCTAGCTGTGAGCTCTGCGAAGCCAGGTGGGGAGCAGGGATCTGCAGAAGAACCCCCTTACCGGTGGTCCCACCAGGAAGAGCAGGGTTACCTCCAGCCCTCACTATGCCTCTCCTCCAAACTTCTCTGGAAGAAGCCCTCAGAGTATCAGCCTGCCAGCCAGGGTGTCATAGTGCCTTCAGGAGAAAGGTCACCAAACCTGTTTGTTTGCCAGCTCTGCAGAAAGGACCTAATTACTAATTAAAGCCAAGGCCTTCAGGTTGGAATACTAATCCTTCTCAGCTGTGCGGCCTTAATTACACTTCCCTTCTGACATCCCAAGGAGCAGGACTGGGACCGGGAGGGATATACCAGCTTTCCCAGACTGTGGCCCCAGCCTGGGTGCCAACCTCCCTCCTGTCCCCAGACTCTCGAAGGCAGAGCTGCTCTTGTCTCTCGCTCCTGTTCTCCCCTAGAACACAGGCAGAAATGGAGCTCCCAGGAGGTCCGGGCCTCTTCCTTTCAATTTGTTTCAGTTGTTACCTAAACAAGCTGCTTGGGCCTGGAGCTGGCTCTGTCAGGCCCTGAAGCGTCTTCCCAGCTGTTCTTCCCAGTGATTACAGTTCAGGCTGCCTCGGGTTTGTGTCTCTATGGATGCCCAGCTGATGCCTAGACTCCATCTTTCCTGGAAATAGGGGCTGAGCATCTCTAGGGGCCTAGAAAAACATAACAAATGGGGGGTGGCGTGAATGGTAAAGGCTGAGAGCCTCACTCAGGATTTGGCTGTCTGAGAAGAAAGTCAGCCTGTCAGCCAGCCCTGGGTCCAGCAGCCCTGGGTCCAGAAAGCCCTTCCTCACATGATTGCTATGTCCAGCCCCACACCCAGCTGGGGCAGATGCCTCCACAGCTGGCCCAGTGCATTCTCTCCTACCTACCCAGTGTTTGTTCTGTTGGGATCACACTCATACACCAGGAACCCTTCAGCCCCCACTGCAGCACCCAGCTGACCCTCCGGGGACTCCACGCTCTGGAACCTCACCACGGTTTTGTCTAGAACCTGTGCCACCAGCTGACATGGAATCGGCTTCTGCATTTGTGTTCAGCCACCCTTGTCCCCGTGGATGTGTGGCGTCCCTCAGCAGGGCCTCCTTGCTGCTTCCAGGCCAAGCACGCTTGCTGTCAGCAGTGGATCTGCATTTGCCCCGTGAAAGGATGAATGGACAAGGTGATGAATGGATGCTGCTGTTGTAGAAGTCAGAGAGAGAATTAATGTGCTGGGGCTCGGGGAGGGGTAGAGCCCTCCAGCTGCAATCAGGCAGGGAAGGAGGTGGCTGCGGCTCAGACATCTGGGGCAGCCCATGGCTGTGGCTGTGCTCCATCATCCATCAACCGGGCCCCAGGGCTCCTGCCTTCTCCTCCAGACACTCGCTGAGGTGGAAAACTCTGTTTCCTGATTCGCAATGCTCAACAGCTCAAGTGCTTCATGGGCAAGGAACTAGGTCACCATGGAGGAGCCACAGTATTGTGTGACTTCCTGGAATCTGTTTATATTCACCTTGGGCACAGAGTAAAGACTCTACACAAGTCTTGAGTGGTGACCCGATTACTTTATTGGGATAACTTACGTGCACACGAGTGAGGGGTTTCTCACAGGGTCATGGAGGACATGAGCAGGCATAGCACCAAAGTCTCACCCCAGTATGAGTAATGATTCACGAAACCCACATCCCTGGAGTCCCACCCTGGTCAACCTTCCACCTCCTATCCACGCTAGCACCTGCTAAAACTTGGGCAGCTGGACAGGATTAGAACCAGCAGGAGGACGGATGAATGGCCAGAATGTCTGGTGAGGATCTAATGACACACCTCCCATTCTAGGATCTCATGTGGGTCCTCACAGCCACTCTGATTTCAAGATGACAGTCATGCACAGAAGACAGCGTTGAACACACATGGTCAGCTTCTGAACTTGCCAACTTCATGGAGGACAAGAGGCAGAACACCAGCCACAGCCTGAGACTAGTGGAGGAGATAGGTGTGAGCTTTACCCCTCTCTCAGATATCTCTCAGATCAGCCAAGACACACACACACACGGCACTCAATAATGAAAGAAGTGACTACATACTTGGTCTACATTTATCATCTGTGTAGAGACCAGAGGCATCTATAAAAGACCCTGCAGACTTCTGCTGGCCAGTTTTATGTCAACTTGACACACGCTGAAGTCATCTGATAGGCAGCTTCAATTCAGAAAATGCTTCCATATGATTAGGCTGTAGGCAAGCCTGTAGGGCATTTTTTTAACTAGTGATTGATGGGGAAGGGTTCAGTCCATTGAGGGTGGTGCCATCCCTGGGGTGGTGGCTCTGGATTCTCTAAGAAAGATGGCTGAGCAAGCCATGAGGAGAAGGCCGGTAAGCAGCATCCCTCCATGGCCTTTGCATCAGCTCCGCCTCCAGGTTCTCACCCTGTTTGAGTTCCTGCCCCGGTTTTCCTTCAGTGGTGGACCAAGATGTGGGGACGTAAGCCAAACAAACCCTTTGCTCCCCAGTTTGCTTTTGGTCATGGCGTTTTACCACAGCAATAGTAATTCTGGCTAAGACAAGACTATTTGCTTTTTTTCTGGTTCTTTGAAACTGTAAGGAGAGAAGAATATTCCAGAAAATGTTATTCTACCATTTCTCCCAAGGCACTGGAGAAACCCAGGGTTGCTGTACCCTGAGGTCCGGGGCTTGCATCTCTCTTAGATGCAGGCCTTTCTTCACAGCTGCAGAGGGGTAGGTGCCAATCTGAGTCACCCTTCCAAGCCTCCCCTTTTCCTGCCCAGACAACAGCGGCAGCAGCGTAGAGCAGCTGCCGTGCCTGGGAAGCACAGACCCACAGGGCTGGCCACCTATGGACTGGACCCTGGACAGCAGAGCTGAAGCCCCCTCCTCACTCCACTGTGTGGAGAGCTCTCAGCTGGGGCTTCTGGAGGCCCTGAGTGAGCAGAGGAAGATGGCCCTGCAGGATCCACCAGTCGGCCCCTGGAGCCCCAGGTGGGCCTTGCTCATTACAGCTCAGCATCAGATTCATTCATAATTTATCAGTGTGTGTGTCTCCACTGTTGATGTTCCATGAAGCCCCTGTGGTGTGAATCTAGGGGTCTGTTTGGAGACCAAGCTGGCAGAGAAGGTAAGTGTACAGTCATTCCTTCTTCCACACAGCCCTCCCCTCAGGTGACTGACATCGTGATCGTCATGGCTCTGGCACCTGCCAGGTTTGGCATGATAAAGATCTTGTGCCAGCCCCAGACCGGCGTTGCACTGAGAATGGAGAGGGAGCATGGATTCCCCTTTCTTCTGCCCTGCCAGCTGCTTTCTCTCTTCCTTACACAAGACTCCTGGGCCCGGACTCCAGGACCCCCAAGCCATAGTAGGTGCCCTCTTAAAGGAAGTTCTCTGCCCACCCTCTCAGCCAGGGACAATCTTGGCCCCAACAACCAGTTCATAAAGCTGCTTCTCCAATGGAGCCATCAGACACAACTCGGTGCTCCAAGGGATAGGACAGGGCTTCTGTCTGTGTCCTCATTCCCCCCTCGCTTCCTAGTCCCAGGCACATAACGGGATCTCCATAAGTATTCATCGAAGAAACGAAATTTGCAAGACATTTAAGAGAAACACGGCTCGAGTCTGTGCTGCCCCCAGACTTCATTTCTTCCCTGACTCTTGATGGTTGTTAAACCAGAAAGCATAGCATCGTTATCCCTGCATCACCTGTCGGACACCATGCTCCTCAGGGCCCTGACAGTTTCAAGTCCTTCCTGGCTTGTGCATGTTGAGATTCTGCAGTCTCTGGTCTCGCCCATTTCTGGCTTGGGGGCGGGATTCGTTTGCCAGAGAGACTGGAACATAGGAGACCTGGATTTGGTCCCTTAGCTGATGGACTCATAGTAGGGTGGGAAGAAGCTGGTTGGCTTTGTTTGATGTCCTGGAAAGGTCAGAGGAGGCAGAGGACCAGGCCAGCTCTCGTGACCATTAGTCTCAATTACCAACAAGATAGGATCTAGAGTCGCCAAGGAGACAAGCCTCAGTGTACACCTGTGAGGAATGATCCAGATAGGTCCATTGAGGTGGGAAGACACACCCTAAAAGTGGGTGACATTATTCCTGGGCTTGGATCCTGGACAGGCATTTGTCTGCCTGCTTTCTGACTGAGGATACCGTGACCAGATGCCTCAGACTCCAGATGCTGTGACATTCCACCAAGGAAGAAAAGGAAGAATGTCACCTGGAACTGGGAGCTGAAACAAGCCCTTTCTCTCTTAAGTGGCCTTTGTCAGGGTGTTTTATGAGAGTATCAAGAAAAATAATTAATATTAATATAAAAATAATTAATATGCCTGAAGGGGGCAGAGGTGAGTAAAGGGTCCTGGGGCTCTTTCTTGGCCATTCTGGGGTTTGCAGAGAACAGAGGGAAGCTCTGGAGCCGTGTGAAAATGGGCACATTTTCCAGTACCTGCAGCTCTCCTCGCCTGCTGCAGGAAGATAGGCTGCTTTCCAGGGGAGAGCAGGAGCCACACAAGGAAGCTTGTCTGTTTCCCTCTGAGCCCAGACAGTAAATAGACATAAAAAAAAAACTAGGGATCCAGACAGTCAAAAACAAGAACATTACAGGTTACAGATGACACAGTCTCCCTAAAATATTTATTAATAACAGAACAAGCAGGAGATTCCTCAGTACAGCCCAGACAAGGTCAGTATATAAGCGTCCTTCGTGTTTCACTAAACTGGCATGGTGGCACTCACCTTTGACCCCAGCCCAAGGGAAACAGAGGCAAGAGGAGCTCTGTGAGCTCAAGGCCAATTCAGTCTCCAGTCTATACAGCGAGTTTCAGGCCAGCCAGGTCTATGCAGTGAGACACTGTCTCAAAAAGATCAAAACCAAAAACCAACCAAAAAAAAAAATCTTAGATCAATTGTTTTCTCTCTGTGCACTTGTAACACTCCAAAAACAAAATTGAAAAGAAAAAAACAATTCCATTATGTTAACAGCACAAAGAACAAGATAATTATGGTGCCAGACCTATAAATTCTGAAATGCTGTTCACAGAGCTAAGCCTTGGTCACAGAAAGACGCTTCCGCACCCCCAGAAGGATAACTTAGGGTTTTTAAAACGACACTGTACTCTCAATGTCTCCACAGATTCAGTGCAATACCTTTCAGAGCCCAAGATGGAGTGCCTTTTTATTTCTGGGCGAAATAAATAAGCCGTGGCTGGTGAGATAGCTCGGCATGTAAAGGCACTTGCTGTCAAGCCTCATGGTTTGACTTGATCTGGGGACCCACATGATGCAAGCAGAGAACCAACTCCTGAAAGGCGTCCTCTGACCTCCTCCACATGCAAGGCCTGGCCTGCGTGTCCACGTATGTATGTGTGTGCATATGCATAACACACACTAAATAAGATGTAATGATTGGTTTGTTTCTTTTTTAAACAAAAGAACTAGGTAAACAGATTCTCAAGCTCTTCTGGATCTGTAGAACAAGAGCAAAGTTGGATGCTCACGCCTTTGATTTCAAGGCCAGTGGTCAGGCTACCACGAAGCCAGTGTGAATGGCCATCTGGGTAACATGTGGATCAGCGGAACTGAGATGGAGAGCGCGCAGATGCTATGGTTGGATATAAATTTCCTCCTCAGGATGTTGAACGTTCCATCCCTACCTGATAATGCTATATTGGAAGGTTCTGAAAACTTTAGAAGGTGGGGCCCAGCTAAACGAAGCAGGTCACTGTCTCTGCCCCCTTCTTGCCCTTCCGCTTTCTGGCCACTGTGAGGTGAGCTCTTTTGCTCCTCCACGTTCTCTCTGCCACGGTGCGCTAAACTCTGCAACACCGAGCCCGAATCGACCCTCTCCGTTTCTGTTGTTCTTGTAGGTACTGTGGTCATAACAACACAGCAGTTCCACACACGCAGACACCCACTTTTATGGTCAAATGGTCTTCAGTCAGGAGGACAACACCAGAGGGAAAATATGGCTGGGACAACTGAATATTAAAAAATTATTCATAGGTAAAAATTAAAATAAGGTCAGTGAGATGGTTCAGTGGGCAAAAGGTGTTGTGAAATATTAATTTAAGGTGTGTTACATTTGTTCATGCTATGTAATATTTGTTTAAAGATGCAAATATGTGTTGCATTCCTTTATGTTGCATTTTTTACTCTGACACTGTGTTGCTTTGCCTGCCTAAAACAACTGATTGGTCTAATAGCTAGGCAGGAGAGGGATAGGCAGGGCTGCCAGGCAGAGAGCGTAAATAGAAGAAGAAGAGAAGAGCAAGAAAAGGAGGAGGAGAAGGATGCCAGGGACATCACACAGCCAGGCATGGAATAAAAAAGAAGGAAAAATATACAGAAACAGAGAAAGGTAAAAAGCACAGAGGCAAAGGTAGACGAAATAATTTAATTTAAGAAAAGCTAGCTAGAAACAAGCCAAACAAAAGCTAGGCATTCTTAAGAAAAAAAATAAGTCTCCATGTATTATTTGAGAGCTGGGCAGTGGCCCCCAAAGAGTAAAGAGTAAAGAAAAAACCAATTACACAAAGGTGTTTGCTGCCAACCCTGCCAACCTGAGTTCAATCCCCAGGACACATGCAGTGGAAGGAGAAGTGACTCCTGAAAGCTCTCTTCTGACCTCCACGTGCAAGTTACAGCACAATCACACACATGCACACACACATACACATGCAAACACACAAATCAATCAATAAATGTAATAAAACTTCTAAAAATTCAAAATGAATCAAAACCCTGAGTATGGGTCTGGGATGAGATGCCAGTAGCACTTGCTATGTAAGCATGAGGACTTGAAGTTAGAGCCTCTATAGTCACCTAAAAATTCAGGCATAGAACCAACCCTGTTGACCTTGGTGCGGGCGAGCCAGTCCCACAGTTGTGAGCAGGGGAAAGCTATCCCCACTTCTTATCCATATGGCGGCAGCATGGACAGAGGAGAGATGCCCTCCTTACCCCACCATCAGTGCCTGAGGCAGGTCGGAGAGCTGTCCCTGCCTCCCGTCAACTGCAGCACTCAGAAGAGTGGCCCCTACACCTTGCCTGGGCAGCACAGTAGAGCTGGCCCTGGAGATGTAGCTGTGGGAGAACCGGCTCTGAGGATGTGAAAGCCAGAGAACTGGCCCAGCTCCTTGTTCATTGCTGCAAGTGGGGAACTAGTCAGGACAATGCAGGAGAGCTCACCCTGGTGGCGGAGACAGGGGAGAGCTGGCAGGCTGACCAACCCTGCAACTACCCAGTCCTAGAACCGGGATTATGTGCTGGACCACCCCAACATCCATCCAATCTGTGATCTGATGGAGCAAGTTGGGGGATTAGTCCTGTGGACCCAGGACTACAGGATCTCTGTAACATAGGGCAGCAAAAGGAAGTCCAGGAAGAGTGCCAGTGTGGCTGGTGTAGCAGAGACCAGGGGCCTCAAACCAGACCAATGATTCTTTTTGATAAATGCCTGTATGTAAGTTTATATGAATAAAGGGGTTCATCGTGTGACTCACTGTGTCACACTGCGGTTCCCATGATGAGATTTTCCCCTTCTTCCTTTTTTTCATCCCCCCCTTTTTCTCTTAAATTTTATTTTGTTTTGTTTTGGGGTGGGAGATGTGTGGGATCAGTAGGCATGATGTGAAAGACAGAAAAACACAAAGACTGAAGGAAGGAAGGAAGGAAGAAAGGAAGGAAGGAAGGAAGGACAGGTGAAAGGAAGGAAGGATGGATGGAAGGAAGGAAGGGAGGGAGGGAGAGAGGAAGGAAGGACAGGTGAAAGGAAGAATGGGAGGAAGGGAGGGAGGGAGGGAAGAGGAAGGAAGGAAGGACAGGTAGAAGGAAGGAAGGAAGAAAGAAAGGTATATACAGGCTTGGTCACGTGTCTGCAGCTCCTGTGCTGGGCATCAGGGTAGGGTAGAGACACCCTGAAAACATCAAGCTCCAGGCTTAATGAAAGACCCTGACTCAAAGGATAAGGTGGAAAGTGATAGAGCAGGTCGTCCAGTGTCTGGTCTCTGTATGTCCAGCTGCATGCACCTACAGGGGTGGGGCGTGTAAGGGCTAAAACTACAAAAGTCTCGGGGAAAACGTAGGCATATGTCTCCATGGTCTCGGGTTAGGCAACAGTTCTGATGTGACATCAAAAGTGCAAGAAACAAAATAAAATAAAACCCCAAGATAAACTAGATTTCATAAAATTAAAACCTTTTGTGTTCTTTTTTTAAAAAAAATTATTTATTTATTATGTATTCTGCCTACATATATCCTATAGGCCAATAGAGGGCACCAGATCTCATAACAGATGGTTGTGAGCCATCATGTGGTTGCTGGGAATTGAAGTCAGGACCTCTGGAAGAACAGGCAGTGCTCTTAACCTCTGAGCCACCTCTCCAGCCCACCTTTTGTGTTTCAAGCAATAAGAAAGCAAGAAGACAGTGGACAGAATGAAAAGAGTATCTGCAAACCCATGAGCTGACAAGGCATGTGTACCCAGAAGATATGGGAAACTCTCTACTCAATAATCAACAGACAGAAAAACCAATGATCTAAAGGAAAAAAAAAACTGAACAGACTCTTCTCCCAAGAAGACATGCAAATGGCCAACAAGCTCATGAAAAGGTGTATGAACACATTAGCCATCAAATGTAGTGCTGAATGATTGCAAGAAGCCACTTCTTATCCATCAGGGTGGCTATAAGTACAAAGACAACCAAGAAGGGATGTTGGAGAGGGGGCAGGGAGAGTGGGGCCTCTGAAGATGCGCAGTGACAATATGAAATGGGCCAGAGTGGGAGATGGGTGGCTGCTGACAGGAGTGGAGATGGAATTGCTGATCAACCTAGAAGGCAAGCCCAAGAGACTTGATCACAACCCAGCCTGAGTGTCCATAGCAGTGTTACTCATTGTAGGTAGAAAAGTACCCCCTGCTCCTGTCCATCAACCGAGTTACCAGGAGAGCTGTCTATGCAGACAGAGGAACAAGAGGAACATCACTGATCACCGAAAGAGAGAGAGAGAGAGAGAGAGAGAGAGAGAGAGAGAGAGAGAGAGACTGTCGCATGTTGCAACACGCTTAAGTCTTGAAGCGTTTTGCTAAGTGGAGTCTCCAGTCTATGAAGATGAAAAGGCAGTCGGGACTCTGGGGCGGGGGTAGCACTGGGAGTGCAGATTCTCAGTTGGAGGAGGATGAAGATGCTCTCAAATTAGACTGTGCTGATGGCTGCCCAGATCCAGAATATACTAAAATGCACTGAATTGCATATTTTAAATCAGCAAAATTTATGAGATGTGAATTTTGGCTTAAGAAAGCTATCAAAACAATATCAAAGACAAGGAAGACTCTACACCTACCCATGGCCCACAGCCCAAAGACTCAGGAGTGGGTGTGTGAGCCTGGCTGTGCTGGGCGAAGCAGCTCCAGCTGCGGGACACCAGATTCAAGTAAAGTCACGCAGTAGCCCAGGTGTGGAGCAGGCTTCGCTGTCCCTTCCTCTTTTTGTCTTACTATAATGTCAGATCTGCATGAACACAGCCATTGGAGGCACTCCCAGGATCCACTGATTGTAGAGAATCTCTGTCCCTCTGGGAAGATCCCCGAAATCCTTTCCAAGTGCCCCTGCCCAAGCAGTGCGTTCATACCCTGATGTCCGTTATTGTGACTGAATGTATGGTGTGAACATATCATGGTTTGTTTATTGATCTGCTTTTCTGTGGATGGGCATGTGGATTTGGTGATAACAGACAAAAACATAGTGCCATCTAGTTTCACGGGTGGACACAGTTTGGCGTTTGTCTGGGGTAGAAACATAGGCAGGAAGTGACTAGGTGTTCAGCGTACCTCCTGAGTCAAGAAAGGCTATGGCCAGGGACTGTCTCTCACCACTCTTGTATTTCCGCTCCCTTCCACAGCCAGCACAGAAGGGTCCACCTTCTTCATTCAATCACTCCATGGGTTTCTCAGTGCCCAGGAGCAGCGAAGCTGATGGAGAAGACAATGCTGACTGTGTGCCTGATGCTCTCCAGGGAAGAGGATGGGAACAGACGGGTGTGCAGTTTGTATACAATCAACCCAAGGCACACAGGCTGTGGTTAGACAGAGATTGTAAAGGTGTCAAAGATCGGACTACATTACTCCCGCTGAGACTTTGTAGTCTCATTCTAGTCCTAGTCTAGGACCCTGGGATCTGCAGAATTTCATCACTGTCTTGGAGATCTTCTCCTTCAGCCAGCTCAAACCTAAAGAAGCTCTTTGAGGAGTGGTTTGCACAACCTGTGACCTCAGGAAATGTTGAGGGATATGATGTCCTATGAGAGGAAGGAAGGCCATCTCCTCTCATGGAGGAACCATGTGCATGGTTCCACAGAGGGCGACATGGATCCTTCAGAATCAGCTGAGGGCAGAGGCAGGAGACAATGAGTCACAGTAGCGCCCCCTTCAGGGAATTCCTGCAAAGTCCACCCTCAGCAGAAGTGAGCAGACAGAACAGAGACTGATTGAGCCCAGGACAAGACCGACTCGGGAGTGTTCCCGCCTCCTTGTTCTCACTCCTGGACTGTGTCAGCCGCTCTTTCACCTTGATATCTACAAGAAAGCAGAGAGGAGGGTACCTGGATCTTTTAGGGGACAGAAAGGTGTGTGCCGACCCGGGTAACTAGCTAGGCATGTCATCTGTGACCAGGAACCAGAGATGGGTTGGAGTCATCCAGACTCATGTATGCAATGGCTATTCTTAGCTGTCAACTTTACTGACCCTGGGATTAACTAAACCCCACGTGTCTGGGCACACCTGTGAGGGATTTTTTTTTTCTTAACTGAATCATGTGAAGTGGGAAGACCCACTTTTAATCCAGATCTTTAGAGGTGGGAAGATACACCTTTAATCTGGGTCACACCTTCTGCTGGCAGCTTCTATAAAGGGCATGGGAGGAGGAAGCTTGCTCTCCCTGACAAGTCCATACCTTTACTGGCATTAGAGCCTACTTCTTTGGGATTTCAGCATATACTGGTGACCAGCTGAGACATCCAGCCTCAAGGACTGAACAACTACTGGATGCTTGGTCCTTCTGTGGGTAGAAAACCATTGTTGAGCAGCCAGACAACAATCCAGACTGTAAGGCATTCTAACAAATTCATATATATATATATATATATATATATATATATATATATATATATATACACATATATATAGATATGTAGAGATAGATAGATAGGTAGGTAGGTAGGTAGGTAGGTAGATAGATAGATAGATAGATAGATAGATAGATAGATAGATATAAAATCAGTTAGTGTGCTAGCCTCTGCCTTTCCATAGATGGGACCCCCCCTAACGAGTTGATGATCCTGGCATGGAGCACCCCAGGCATTCCAGACATCCTAGACTGAAGTCATCTGGGAAAATGGCCAACCCCAGCACTATGAACAGGCAAGTTCCTGGGGAGGCCCTCATTGCAACCACTGTAGCAGTGATAGGACAGGCAGACATGGCCTCCTGCCATTTACTCCTGTGGCAGGCACATGGTGGAGGATGCTCCAGATACTCTGTTCTCAACCAGAAGCAGGACTCACAATAGCTCTGTGTGACTCACAACTGGACCAGATGCTTCTGGAGAGCCACAGGGCACCAAGAATCCTCACTAGATCTGGAGATGCCCCTTCCATCCTGAGCAGTGGGTTTGGGCGTATCTAAGACTTCCTTGTGTTACTCAAAGGTCTACGTAATTGTCTGTCCCTTGGATACAGATGGAGGGAAGCCTGGGGCTGGAGTTCAGCCTTCAGACGCAGGTGGGTTTGGCCCCAGTCCTTCAGATGGGACATGACTCAATGAAGTTTTCCATGGAAGCTTAGTTTCTCCCCAGTGTGACTGGCAGGCTGACGGGCCCTAGATGAGCAGAACCTGTGAGAAAGTAAAGCCACACAGGAGTTTAGGCAAAGGCTGCTAGTGGTGGCCAGGAAGGTGGGTGTGATCTGCCAAGCATCCATGAAAGAAGAAATGTGAGTCACAGGGAAGCACCTGCCTTCTGTGTGAGGTCCCAGCTAGAGGCTGACGCGGTGGCTTCCAGATGTTCACAGACAGATGGAGAGAGCCTCTGTAATGTCTATGGTTGTTCGTCTCGGTAGCTCTTGGTTTCGTTTTTCTCTGTGTTGTGTTTCTCCAGCCTTACCATGACAAGCTACATGGTATTTGTAATCAGGAAGGCTGAGCTCACCTTGGTGCTCAGAGCCACTCAGCTCATCAGAACTCACTCTCCCTGAAGTTCCTGGCTCTGGCTCTTTGGACATGTTCTGAGATTTAGCTCATCACCCTCACTTACAGGTGAGGAATGAGGCACAGGGCAAGAAAGTAGCTTCAGATCAGATGTCTCATAACTAAAAATACATTTCTTGGGTGCACATTGCCTCAGTGTGATGGTGGCTAACTGCATCCAGTGGTTCTGACAAAGGGTCGAGGCCACACAATGTGTATGCCACAAGCTCAAGTGTGCTCTGAGGGTGAAGGGGATCCTGGTGGGTGCTGTGCCAGAGAGAGGCTCCAAGAAACCTGTCTGTGGACTGCAGTGGGCCCCTCTGAACTCCAGGGGTTCAGCTGTCTAGGAACACACTGTCTAATAGCGTTGCCTGCCAAGGTAAGGTCTGGGGACACTGGGAACAGGTGGTGGGGATGGGAATCACTCTGAGCACCACAGGGTGAGGTGCACTGCCTGATGCTAACATGTAGGGGGATACACGCATGGGCAGTCAATGGGCTGACACGCTGGACAAAGCCTCTGGTGGAAGCGCAGCTAGCTGGGTAATCCTAGCAGTCAGCCTTATAAAAAAAGGTTTTGCTTCAAGGAAGGCAAACAAAACCAGAGGGATGGAGCTGGATAAGCAGGGCTGAGGTTGGGAGGGACAGGGAGGGATGGTCGGACAGCTCGGTACTGAGTCTCCAAGGCCAACAGACACTTGGATCCTGAAGCTACTAGTGTCCAGCATCAGGACGCAGGATCCAGGGTGCAGTGTCACTGAAAGAACAGAGGTCTCTGCAGACGATGGTGTAGCAGCCCTGGCAGGCCAGTTTGGAGTAGCTGGAGGGGCTTTTCATGATACTAAGAACTTTCTAGAGTTTTCCAAGGGAGCCTCCACCCTGGTGGTACTGCCTTAAAAGACCCTAGGTTAGTGAATATAAGAACCCTGCTGTGTCTAAGGCAGCAGCCAGGGCTGTGTTTGGAGCCCTAGCTCCCTTTCTCCTCATCTGAACATGGGGGCTTTGGCCCGTTGGCCCCCAGGCTGACTGGCATTACAAAGGGTCCTGAGGCACAAAAGGTTGTCACTGAGGTCTGTACTGGAGGAGCAGCCTGGAGAAGCTTAGCCTGTCCCTGTCTGTCTCAGAGTCCTCTAAGACAGATGGCTTTTGTGTCCCCAGAGCTGGGGAGGGACCCATATGTCATGATGTCGAGGTGAGCTGGGGCAGAACACGATCCCTGAGCTCTGACTGCCCTCTGTGCCTGCTGCTGCTAGGCACGTTTGGCATTGCTTCAAGGAGCACACAGATTGCACTGGCCCAAAGGGAAGCTTCTTTTGGGACCAGGTGGGGGAGATGGATGAGGAAGTATGCTAAAGAGTGTGTCAAAACCGTGAACGTGTATGCTTGAGAGCCTATGAGTGTGTTTTCATATGAACCTGTTGCTGTGCATGCTTGTGAACTTGTGAGAGTGCACGCTATAAACCCACGAGCACTCGTGCACATAAGCCTGAGAGCTTATGCACACGTGAGTCTGTGAGCACATATGTATGTGAGCCCGTGAACATGTGTGCATATAAGTCTGAGTGTGCATGCATGTGAGCCTGTGAGTGTGTGGCCATGGTCTCGTGGGTCCACATATGTGTCCTTTATGAAAGTGTCAGTGATCTCCATCAGAAGACAGCAGAGGTTTGACCCTGCCTACCCCTTCTCCTCTAGCCTAGGGTTTGAATGCAGCCCAGCGATGCCCAGGATGAACCCTTTTGTATCTACAACATGGGTACCTATCTAAACCTGTCTGATGGACGCAGCTTCCTGGTAGACCCAGCCAAGGGGCTTACAGAGTAAGAAAAGATACCTGCGGGCTTGGGGTCGACTGGAGTTCCTAGCAGCCTGCATGTGTCTTCAATGGTTTAAGGAGTGGCACCATTCCTGGGCGTGGGGTCCTAGGTCACAGCTGCTCCCCCATAAGCACACCAGAAACCTTTCTCACTCCTCCCCAGAGCCTAAGGAATTCTATTTTTTACTTCATTTCTGGGCAAGGGAACTGAGACTGGAGGTTGGATACGAGGTTATGCTGTCTGTAAGGGCCCATATGATGCTGCCAGTGGGCTCTACCTTTCTAAGTGCCTGGCAGCCTGTTCCTTCCAGCTGGGCTCAAAGACCAGCTGTTCCCCTCTCCACCATCCAGCACACCCAGAGGAAAAGCGGGCCAGGGCACACCCTGTTGTCATGATGGATATGCTTGCAGCAGATAGCTCTCAGCCTCAGTTTCCCCTGCATGAAGGAGATCTTTGGGGACCATCCCTTCCTACTATCAGAGGGTCATTCAGATGCAAACATCATCACGGGGAAGGTCAAGCTCGGGAAAAGCATCTTCCCTCCCTGCTCCCCAACCTCTCCCACTCAGAGTAGCTCCCCACCCTCTGCTCACCCACAGGTCACCTTTACACTTGATGTCAGGTGTGAAGCAATCAGCCCTGTATTTCGTATTGCAGGGTGGGAGTGTAAAAGAAATGTTTAATTTATCACTGGCTCCAGGAACTGGGAGGAAAAAAAATAATAATAAAAAATCTGTCTCGAGCACCTAGAACATATTATTTACAGCCCCAAACTTTCACAACAATTTGAATGCAAAGCAGGATGGGCTGTATTTATAGCACGATGTCCCAATTGCAAAGGAAGGCGTCTGTGAGAAAAACAGCACTTTCCTTTAAACTGCTCTCTGAGAGAACTGGAAGATGCCTCGCTTTCCCAGGGAGGCTGCGCACTGCAAATTCGCAGGTACCCAGGCAGAGAGAACAAAAGCAGATGAAAGCGGGCGGGCCTTGGCAGCCCCCGCCAGCAGAGCTGGGCAGCTTTCTTCTCATTTAAAATAACATTTCTATTGATTCCGCGTGCAGGTCCCCACGAGGCTGGGAAGTAGGCTGACGCCACCAGGACGAGGCGCCTGGGGCGCAAACCCTTGGTGGCCCTGACCTGCATTGCTTCCACCCTGAGATCTGGGGGTGGGGTCAGAGACATTCCACTGACTCAGTTTCCTCACTCTCAGGAACAGAATCAGCCTCTCTTTCCTTGGGGCTGAGATGATTAATGAGCAGCCGAGGAGCGCTTTAAAGATGAAAAATCTCCCCGCTGTCCCAGGGATTAATCATCGTATAATATAATGCATGTTCCATAGCGCTGTGGCGACTTAATTACCTACAGTCACCGAAATGATTTTCCTCCCGTGCCTCCCAGAAGAAATGGTTCCTCCCTTCTTTTTTTTTTTTTTTTTTTTTTGAGCCCCAAAATTGCAACCCAGATTCTCGGCAGCGAATCAAAGCTTCCTGCAGCCACAGAGAAGCTGAAGGCTTTTGGGGAACGAGAAACAAAAGAGCTCAAGTAGAGGCGCCTCAATTTCAGAAGGCTAGAGTGGGGGTGGGGGGAGGGTAAGGGGTGGGAGATGGAGTGGGGGGGAGGGGATGGGCACAGATATGGCTCTTCCTTTATCACTTTAAGAACTTGCCGGTTTCCTTCAAGTCACTGAAGGTATCCGTGGACCCTCACAGATGCATGGTGCAGAGGTGGGGGTGGGGGTGGGGGTGCAGGGAAGACTCAGACTCTGGGCAAGTCACAGGGTTAAGCCCCGCCCCCCTCAGCTGATTGGTCCAGGTTCAAGGCCTATTACCAGCTTCTGTCCTCAGCTCTGGCAAGGAGGGCAGGGACTGCCACTATTGACCCTTTCTGAAGTGGTGACCACTGAGTATCTATTGTCATTGATACGTATGGGTCAAAGCCTATACAAGTAGTCACCCAGGAAGAGGGAACCTCAAGTAAGGAATTGCCGCTAACAGACTGGCCTGTGTACATCTGCGGGACCGGTTTTGATTGCTGATTGGTGGAGGAGGGCCCAGACCACTGTGGGTAAGAAAGCTGGCTGATCATGAGCTGGAGCAAACAATCCCGGAAGGAAGCAGTATGGCCCCGTGGTCTCCACTTCAAGCCCCTGCCTTGAGTTCCCGCCGTGACTGATCCATCCTCAAGGATAGGCTCTGACTTGTAAAGCTGAAATCAAGTCTTTCCTTCTTATATTGCTTCTGGTGACGGTGTTGGTCACAGCAACAGCAACAGAAGAACAAAGCCTTTACCACCGGTGAAGAAGGTGCCCGCGTCTTCCCAGGCACACCTGAGCTCAGGCCGAGATAGGCTGGGACTTCACTTTGTGGCCCTCAGTATTGGTTCCTTTGACCTCACTGTGACCCGGATTCCTGACAGGAACAGCTCGAAGGATGATGGATTGATTTTGACTCAATGTTTCCGTGCGTTTCCATCCATCGTGGCAGCAGCGATTCTGTTTGTGGCGGTGGAACTGTTCACATCACAGTCAACAGATAACCAGGCCGGAATCAAGAATAACACACACCCAAGAACCGCATCTGGTGACCCTCACCTCCTAAAGGTCCCATTATCTCCAGAAAACGGGGCCACCAATTGGGGACTAAGAGTTCAAACCACAAGCCTATGGGGACATTCTACATTCAATTCATGGCATTGCCCTTTAATTCAAATCCTCACTTGGAAGGACCTGGCACTGCCGTGTCCTGGCTACCAGATTAGGGGCGTTTGGATGCCTTTCAAAACCTCGATGAAGTATTTTTTTTAATTTATTATATTTGGCCTTTGAAAGAATAGACCCCCACTGCAGAGAGTTTGGAAAGTGGAAAAACTAACAGACAAGAGGGAGGGTGGCCCTGGATATGGACACATGGCAGCATTTCTTTCTTATCTCCTTTTTCCTGTAGACACCTCTTTACTCACTCCAGGCTTGAGCTTCTCTTAGCATGGAAGCAGAAAGCTTCAGAGGGAGGAGAAGTGGGCTCAAGGCCTGCGCATGTGCTGTGGGCCTTCCGATCATCTGCACACCCTCTCTGAGCTTTGTTTCTCCATCACAGAACAGGGCTGAGGCTGCTGCCAGGACAGATATGCTCCTGAGACAAGAACATACGCCAGTGCCAGTGCAGGGCTTGGCCGTCACCTTCTCCGCGCTTGCCTCGGCTCCTCTCCGAGGAGCTCTCTGCCCCTTTCTATCTTCTCGTCCCATTTTGTCTTCCGGCAAGCATTGATCTCCACCCAACACAGTGCACACTGCCTGTTTGCCACGGCTGACACCCCCAGCCCAGGCAGAGCTCAGGAAGTCTCCAAAGGGGACCTACTAACTGTGTTCTAAGCTCTGTCTCTGAACCCAGGCCCAGGTTTGGTTCTCAGTTTCTGTGCAGAGCAGTTCAGCCAAGAGGACAGGAACATGGGAAGGCACCTTGGAAAGGGTAACTGAGTCATGGTGGAGAAGCTCATGCACAGGACATGGCAGAGGGTCCTGGTGGTCTGGCTGCTGGAGGCTGCCTGCTCTGGTGCCGCTTCGATGTCCATCCCCATAGGTGCATGAGTTCCTTTCTCTGCCACAGAAAGACCGAGGTCATTAGTTGTAGAGTCTCTCTGCCTAGACAACTCTGTTTGGGTCTGTGACAGATGCAGCAGCAAACACTATTGGAAAGAAGCCACCAGCCTGAGGTGAAGGGGTTGCAGCTGTTTTGGAGCTCAGCTGTGACTGGAGAATCATGTCCCACCCCACTCCCCACTCCCCATCTCCCAAGAGGCCATTGGAGGGTGGAATTACTCTTAGCATCTTCTGAACCATTTTGAAAGCTCTCACAGCTAGCCGTGGTGTGTTCAGTGTTATGTGTAGTAAGAATGGTCCTGCCCGCATTCTGCACCCAGCTGCAGCCACTCAGCCAAGCAGGAGGAAACCTAGGTTGCCCCTACTCGGGACCTGGGCCTTCTTAGTGTAGCAATGGGAAGTCCTTAGTTCTGGTGCTGCTTTCAGAGTCTATGACTGGTCTGGCTACAAGACTCAGCCAGATCCACATGTCACAGCCTCATCGCCCAGACAGGTCACATTCCACCAACCTTGCCCTCCATCCTCGGTGTCGTGGGGCTCCTCTGGAATCCATTGCAGTGGTTCTAGCTGCCATTTGTGCTTCTCCCCAGTGAGCCAGAGGAAGGGGAGATGTTGCGAAGGCAGCGGTCCAGACAGAACCACTGTCCTCATCTGGAACCAGGTGACTGGGTGCAGGGTTAGTCACCACCAAAATAAAACTATCCATACTTTAGTTCCCTGAGTCATTTTCAGGGCTGAAAGGACCTCTTTAGACCAATCTTCACCCACCCATCCATCCACTGAGTCTAATTGTCTACCTGTCCATCTGTCCATCGCTCATCAGTCTGTCCTTCCACCTATCCACCCAGTTAACCCTCTCTCCACCTACCTATCTATCCACTCGACTATCCACACACTTATCCACTCATCCATCAATGCATTCACCTACCTACCCATGTGTCTGTCTGTACATCCATCTGTCCATCCGTTTACCCACCCACTCACTACCCATTTATCTACCTCCTCGCTCACCTACCTCTCTCTCCTAGTTATGGTTTCTGTGCCTGTGACAGACACCAGTGCCAAAAGCAATGTGGGGAAGAAAGAGTTTACTTCAGCTTAAAACTCCCAGGTCACACTCCACCAGTGAGGGAAGTCGGGGCAGGAGCCGGGAACAGGAATGGATGCAGAGGCCAGGGATGCTGCTTACTGACTTACTCCTCAGGGCTTGCTCAGACTACTTTCTTATCCCATCCAGGATCACCAGCACAGGGGTGACGCTACCCGCAGTGAGCTGGGCCTTCTCGCATCAATAATCCATCAAGAAAAGTGTCATAGCCTTGCCTAAAGGCCAATCCACCAGAGGTATTTTCTCAATTGAGGTTCCCTTTCCCCAGACGGTTCTAACCTGTGTCAAGTTGGCATTAAAACTAGCCAGCACACTGTTCATCCACCTGCCTACCCATCTATCCCCCGACTCACCTGTCCATTTGTCTATCCACCCACCTACCAATGCAGTCACCCACATTTCCACTTCCCTGTCTAACAGCCCACCACCCATCCACCATTTCAACACTCACCTACTCAGTCATCCATCTGCCCACATTTCTACCCACCTACCGATCTACCCAACATAGCCATCCACTTACCCCCTGGTGGTCACAGCCCCAGCCCTATGCTCAAGCTGTAAGTTTGCTGCTCAGGGGTAGATTAGGTCCATGGGATCCCAGATTTTGGCAAGCAGGAGACTGATGAAAATCATCTCAGAGACACATGTGGGATTCAGAGGGCAAGGTCCAGCATGCCCTCCCTCAGGAACGATGGCAAGAGAGGAGTGACTCCGTGGGTGGACAAGACAGAAGGGCACGTAGCAGTTAACAGGCAAGGACAGAGCGAGAAAGTCCATGGAGTCTTCAGGAGACAGCTGAGTTTGCAAGAGGCTTCGGCTGATGCTTGTGATGGGAGTGAGGTGAGGCATTGGGATAGGGCAGGGCTGGAGAGACAGAAGACACAGCTAGGAGACTGGGCCAGTGGGGAAGTCTGAGTCTGTTGAACAGCCTTAACAGGAGAGTGAGACGGGGTCTGCACAGAGGCGCAACAGGGCAATTTTCTCTCTGAACCTGGTTCTGTAGTGGGGCTGGGGGACCATCGGGGCTACAGGGACCATCGGGGCTGGGGGACCATTGGGGCTGTAGGGACCATCGGGGCTGCAGGGACCATGGGGCTGCAGCTCCATGGTGTGATGGAGCTCCAACTGGGAGGTAGCATGTGAGGGGAGGGTTGGGCCTGGGACCCTGAAGATGGAGGTGGGAAACTGACTATCTGCGGCTGAGTGAGTGGACTCAGACTGGATGTGGGCTGAAGGGAGGGGCTGTGTGGGGTCTCTCTTTTCCCTTGTGGTTGAGGCAGCTGAAGCTCAGGACAGGAAGGCGAAGCTTCACTGCCCGTCCAGGACCAGCTCCAAGGTGTTGTAGGTTTTGAAAACTTCTCATAGCTGGGAACACCAGCTTTCCAGGCCTATATAACATGAGGCCCATAGATCCAGCAGCCTTTCAACATTAAGACTGGGAGTTGGAGGCCCAGAGGAGCAAGCTGGTACCCTAAGGGCTCCTTGCATCATTTCTGGTGGTGACAGCCTTTGCTTTGATGCCCAGGTAGAAGAGTGGTGATGCCCAGGTAGAAGGCTGGGTGAACAATGGCACCTCTAGGCCAGTATCCACAAAGCAAGCTTCAAGATTGCCCCCTTACTCCCTGCTTGAGGCAAAGAAGCGAGGATAGTTGACCCCTGACCCCAGGAAGCATGTGGTGTGGTAGAAGAGAATCCTTTCCTGGTCATTCCTAGTATCTGCCAACAAGAGCTGGGCAGGAGCCCACTGAACTGCCCCTGCTCAGGTCCCCTGCTGTCCATATCCATTGCTGTCACGTCCAGGTCAGGAACTCAGTGTTACCCTTGCTACTAGGACAGCAGTCTGACCTCAAGAAAGTCAGGAAGGAAATTTTAGAGGGAAGATGGGTGTTGATTTCCACCACTGGTTCAAATCTTGGGACACACCTTATTGCTGGAGCTGGACCTGACCCCTATTTTAGAAACAGGTCAGTCCAGTCCACATTGGAAGATGGGCATGGGGGGGGGGTCTTCCAGAATCTCCAGAGTACCCAAAAGAAAGCTCTACTCCATCTTTTGGTGTTTGGGAGGAAGAAAATTGGGGAGAGGTACTGGATAGAGAGACAGGGACAGCCATATGCCTTGGTTTAAGAGGCCATTTTCTTGGTTAGATTGTCCATTTGGACTTGTGGTCAAACAGGAAGGAAGTGCAAAGCAGCCTCTTCCATACAGGCCGAGGGTACCAGTCCTCATAAGAGCCGTGACAGAGGCTAATTTGAGAGGCGAGCCTCACACAGAGAGTCTTATCCAGGGATAGAGGGTTGGACTAGCCTGTGTGACCTCTCTGGGTAGTCTCTACATCCTCGAAACAGAAGAGTGATGGACACCCCTCCCTGCGGGTTAAAGAAGGCGATTGGGTGTGAAGTACCACCCTGATCCCTCACTGAACACAACTCACTCTTAGGTCACTAAGGATATTCTTTACATCAAAGACGGTTGAAAAGTGTATACAGATGTCCCCCGCTGGGGGTCACTGCTCTGCAGCAACTTGCCATGTGGAGGTTTCCCTGTCCCCACACAGGTTCGGGAGCAGTGTCTTCGTTAGGTTACTATTTCTGTGATGAAACACCATGACCAAAACAACTCAGGGAGGAAAGATGTTTGTTTTACTCACACTTCCATATGACTGTTCATCCTCAAAGGTAGTGGGGGCAGGAACCTGGAGGCAGGAGCTGGTGCAGAGGTCACAGAGGGATGCTGCTTAGTGGCTTGCTCCCTACGGCTTGCTCAGCCCGCTTGCTTATAGAACTCAGGACAACTTGGCCAGGGTAACACCACCCACAATGGGCTGGCCCTCACCCATCAATCACTAATTAAGAAAAAGCCTGAGAGGCCTGCCTACAACCTGATCTTATGGAGACATTTTCTTACTTGAGGTTTCCTCCTCTCAGATGATGTTAGCGTGTGTCAAGGTGACGTAAAACTAGCCAGTCCAAGCAGAGAGATTCAGCCCAGGCTCCCCACCGTGCTTCCAGGGGTTGCGGGGGTCTCCAGATGGTGACTGTGGGTTCACAGCCTCCCCGGCTTTTCTTGTGTAGAGAGCTGGTTGCAGTGATGGCACAGTGTGGAGCTAGTCACAGAGCACAGCCGCAGTCCAGTGCTTGGAAAGAGGAACCTGCCACCGGTTTGCACGAGACTGGCATACACTAGCAATTTCCCAAAGGCATTTCAGCCAAGCCACCAGTTGGAGCAGAGATCTGGGCTCTGCTGAGGAAACCACAGGGCGGACCCTGGCCTGCTTTCAGTTCTCCTTTGTTGGTTCTTTTGAAATGTTTTTTTATTGAAAGAGTTTGTGGAGAAATTGCAAAATTAAAGTGCTTGAGAAAGAAGCAAGAACTTGCTTGTTCAACTCACTAATCAAGTGTGGAAATTCCTAGATGGCCTCTTGTGTACAGATCAATCACGGTTTGTGTAGGACTGGAGGATTTCCTGGATTAAGGAACCCTCAACAAGTGGGACAGCCTTTTCTAGGGTAAGCATTGCCTTCCCACAAAGCTCAACAGACGTGCTGACCAGCCAATCAGAGCCTGTTTTTGTTTGTTTGTTTTTAAACATGCAGTGCCTCCAATTCACAGAACAGGATGGAGACCACACCAGGAACTCTCTGGCTTGCAAAGAGCAGGTCTCTAAAGAGCCTGGCAGGGACTGTGTTTCCCTCTCTCTCTCTCTCCTCTCTCTCTCTCTCTCTCTCTCTGTGTGTGTGTGTGTGTGTGTGTGTGCAACCATGCATCCATAAGCCTGCAAGCCCACCTACCTGTCCCCAGAATGACAGGGCCGGGATACCAGAAGGATGGATGGAACACCATGTGGCCAGGCCTATGCCATAGACTGTGCCCACTCCACAGGGCAGGGAGCCAGCACCTCAGAGATGACTATAGGGAGGAAGAAGGCTGAGGAAAAGGCATTTCCATACCATAAATGTTTAATTTCACCTGTGTTTCTCCCATACCACGCATACTGGGATGAGTCTTATACATTCTGCCCATGCCTCAGTATTCTTCGGCAAGGTTAATCCTGTCCTAATGTGAGTTTAAAAAATTAAATCCACTTCGCTGAGCAAATGCCCTGCCCAGCCTCATCCTGATCTCTTACCCAGAGTAAATATGCTTGTGTTGTGACTCTAAAAACCGAGCTCCAAGGCAGAAGGCACACAGGGTCCACACAGCTTCACACAGCTCCACGCTCTCCGTCCCTGCCTCCACTGTGCTTGGCTCATGCATTATATATGAAAGCCCCGTTCCACTCCTGCCACAGTGCAGACATGCGGGCAGGGGCCTGTCAGCATGCTTAAATCAAGAGCAAGGCGGATTGTGTTCTGGGCCCCAGGAACAAAAGGCCGTAGACGGATTTGGGTTTTTAAGAACAACTAGGTTAACTCAGGTGGGGACATACTCTTGGATCTAGTTTGTTCACATGCTTTAGAAATACAGTGAACTAAGCAAGAACAATCACAAAGACAGAACAAAACCCCAGGAAAAGTGTCAGCCTTGCCTGTCTGATTTGTCGCACCTGTGTTTCAGAAGGTGAATGTGACCTTCATCCCAGGCGGAGCTGGAAGAGGATCTCATGAGATCTGTTTGCTCCATACTGTCCTAGGGCCTGTAGACTCAATTAAGATATTAAAAACAGGACGTGGGGAGCAGGGTTCCTCCACAGCGCTCTGTCTTGGTTTATGTCTTCCAGCAAGCAGCCCAGGGCAGACTCGCGTGTCCTAGGGATGCAGGCATGGTGTGAAGAGAGCCCTGCCTCGGGAGATATAAATTCCAATTTTCTGTGACACAGCCTATTATGCTGCAAGCATTGGTCATCTGTCTTCGAGGGCCTGGCAGGTGCTTTGTGCCCCATTATTATCTCTGGGAAATTAGAACAGTCCATGGGTGAGGAATGCTTCCTGCGGAGCCCCAGGTGGCTCTGTCTCATGGCCCGGGATGACCTCAGCCACCACCACTGCAGTGTTGCTTCTCAGAGGCTGGCACTGCCTGATACCCTCCCTCGCCTGCTCTGCTCCACGTTCCCCCCCCCCCAAGGGCTGCCGAACACTTCCTAATACCACATAGCTAGAAAGCAGCTTTCTCAAGACAGGGTCACAGCAGCCTGGACTCCTGACAAAGGAAAGTCAAAGAAAGGGAACTGACAAGAGGAAGGGAGGGAGAGGGGAAGGGCGGAGAGAAAGGAGGCAGAAGGCAAGGGCTCCTCCCACCCTGCAACCCTGGGCAAAGACAACACTCCCTTCAGTTCTTCAGTAATGGAACTGGAAAGATGTCTTAGTCAGTAGAGAACTTGCTTGCAAGCATGAGGACCTGAGTTCAATTCCCAGAACCTACGAGAGAGAGAGAGAGAGAGAGAAAAAAAAGAGAGAGAGAGAGAGAGAACGCTAGGTGATGTGTCACATGCTTATAATCCCAGCATAATCGAGATGAAGACCAGCAGCTTCCTGGGGCTCACTAGCTAGCCAGCCCAGCCTAACTGGAAAGCTTCAGGCAAAATCCAAAGTGGTGACTCTCACGGATGCTTGGTGGGTAAAGGTACTCGCAACCAAGTAGGACAACCTGACTTCAATCCTGGACCCACACGGTAGAAGGAGAGAACCAGCCAATATCCACTAATTGTCTTCTGACCTCCATAGGAATGTCATGTGAGTGCAGACAGGTGCAAATGTACACACACACACACACACACACACACACACACACACACACACAAAATTAAAAAAATAAAACAACAAAACAGAGGCTGGGCATTGTGCGCATGTCTTTAATCCCAGCAACCAGGAGGCAGAGACAGATGGTTCTCTATTCTACAAATCAAGCTGCACGCAGGCCAGAGTACATAGTGAGTCAAAGAAACAAAACCCAAAGTACGTGAACAAAAAAGAAACAAAAAACAAGGTGAACAGAGAGTGAGAAATGACAGCTGGTCCAGACCTCTGGCTTATACATGCCTGCGAATACTTGTGCACACATACCCGCACACTCATGAACACACACACACATATGTCTGCAGTGCTTAAGGACCTCTGACTTGTGTCCCCCGTTCTGAAGGAGGCCTTTTTATCCCCTTCTCCCCAATCCCTTTATCTTTTGACAGCTTTATTAATAGACTCTACACACCATGGAATTCACCCATTTGAAGTGTTCAATTCAGCGGGGTTTTGTATTTTTTAAGAGTCATGTGTCATCAGCATATTCTATAATTCAATAATAACTTAGAAAATTCTCATCACCTGAAAGACAACCCCAGACCCATTGTCCCAACGCCCTCTCTTCTGCTCCAGGTTCTGACAACTACTATGTATCTTTCCTGTGAACCTGCCTGTTCTGGGGCACACGAAGGGGCTTATACAGTGTGGTCTGGCCCTCCCGGCCTGGAAGCTCATCCACAGTGTGATACAAGCTGGGACTTTAGCCGAGGGCATCCTGATAGGTGGCTTGTGTTCTGTTGGTTCATTCACCAGCTGAGGGACAGGCATCAGCTTCCACCTTTGGGCCCTCATGAGCTTACAGCTGTGAAGGGACGAGTCTGTGGACACAGCTTCACTACTTTCAGGTCTTCACCTGGAAGCCAAAGTTCTGGGCCATGTGACAACTCTGAGTGTGTTTCACAACAGCTGATTGCCCTGTGCCCACTTTCTGAACTTCCGAATTTTGAGCTTGTCTGCAGGGGCCAAGGGGAAGAGCATGGGATATGGAGCACCGGGGGCTCTCCCTAGGGCTCCACCAGAAAGGATCTCAGTGGGGTGGGGACAGCCAGGCTTGAGGATCTCTGAGATGAATGGTCCTCAGCCAGAGACAATGGAATGAAAAGATCTCATGATGTTTAATGGTGTGCCTCCAGAGCCAGGCCCCAGCAAAGAGGAGACTGTGGAGGAAGGGAGAATGGGGAAGTTGGCGACTCCAGAACCCAGGGGTGGGGAGGGCCAATTAAATCCACTGGCAGGAAGGGAGGGGTGAATGCTCTAAGGCTGGGGAGAAGTACCCCACCGGCATAGACATGTCTGAAATGGTTCAAGGTACCTGAATTCCTTTCCTCCCAAACAGGAATTGTCCCAAACTGGGTGGTGAGAGGACCTTCAGTCCCCTTTCTTGAGCTCTGAATTTGGCAGATTTCCTCTGTATCCCAGAAGGGTGGAAGGCAGATGTCCTCACAGGGGACACAGCGATCCTGGCAGCTCAGAGATGGAGCAATGCAAAGGTCCCTCCCACCGCCTTCCGGGCTTCATGGGGGTGTGTATCCCTAGGAGAGGGACAGGGGAAAATGCAGGTACCCTGGAGAGGAGGGCCATTCATGGTGTACTGGCTAGCTGGCTGCCTCAGTTGTGATCCTGGAAAGGGGGGCGGACGAAGCCATCTCCCCTAGAACCGGCAGAGCAGCCCCAGCCCTGTGTCCTCGCTGGAAGTGCCCTTTCCCCCTGTCCACTTATGCCACAGCCCAGCAAAGAAGGAACCATTCATTGCATCTTTCAAGGTTTTTTGTTCCATCAGCAAGGTGGTCAGTGGTCCAGGCTGTGTGGGCATGGTCCCTGCAGAAGGCACACTCTCTCCGTCTATTTCCCTCTCTTCTGGCTTCAGCACTAGCACTGGGGGCCAGACAGGGTGGTAGTGCTTGGTTGATTTCCTAGAAGTGAGGGTATAGAAAGGGTCTCTGGGCCCTCCTTACCCTAAGCTCCCTGTGAATGCTTGGCCTGGAGCTTCAGCAGGAGGCAATAAGGCTGACCTTGACACCTGTGCTGGCTCTTCATTGCTCTGACCTTCCTTTAGTGAACCAAAACATCCATTCACCGAAGCCCAGGAAACTTTAACACAGCCCTGTCCAGCCTCCCAGGGCCCTTGGTCGAGTTCCACAGTTCCACACACTAGGTTCCTCTGGGAGGCTGGAGTCTTGTTTCTCTCTACTTCACCACTAACCAATACCACTGCTCAGGTCCCTCCCTTTTCATAAACTTTGCACAAACACAATTTAACTATAAATGTTCTTTTTGTGTATGTGTGTGTGTATGTATGTATGTGTGTGTGTTGTGTGGTGGAGTGTGTATGCATGTGCCTCAGTGCATGTGGTGTACGTACATGTTTACATGTGCTTGTGTGTGCACACATGTGTGTAGAGGTTAGAGGTCCTACTCAATGGCTCTCCACCTCACTTTTTGAGAGAGGGTTACAGATGCACCCACCAAACCTGACTTTTATGCAGATGCTGGGCATCTGAACTCGGGTCCTCACACTTGCACAGCAAAGCCCTTAGCCTGTACCCAGCATTCTTTTAATCCTTGTTTCTTCCATTTAGTGCCTGGTTGTTTGTGAATTCCAGCAAGCTTCCACAGAAGCTGTGATGGTTTTATGTCATTGCTGTAGGGACTTCCCCAGTATGAGACCCCTGCAGGGTAGTGACCATTCTGCAACAGGTGGATCTTTTGTCTTCCTGTGGGTCCCAGCATCTCCCTGCTGAGCTACCCGTGGCTGGATGCTGAGTTCACTGGTGACAGAGAACTGTGGACATATGCCAACGGGCTTTCAGATGTGTTTATACCGTGGGCACCCTCTGTGATAATGGATGAGGGCCCCCAGTTCTCATGCATTCTCACCAAAACCCTATGTAGTTTGCTTCTTCAAAAAAATTTGTGCTAGATCGAATGGATGGTTGGTGTCTAGTGATGTTAAGGGTACTGCTCTGGTCACCTGAGCTGTGTGTGCTTTGCTGTTTTTACTGAAATGAAGCATCCATGCTTATAAGCATCTCTTAGGGTTACCGGTCCAACAAAGCGAGCCCTCTACCATACATGCATCGGCGTGTTTCAAGTTTGTCTTCCCCACACCTTGGTGTATTTTGAAAAACAAATGCTGTTCTCCATGGTTCACCCCAGTTTCTAAACTTTCCCTTTGTGCCTGACAGTTTTCTGTCCCGTATAAGACATCAGTGAGGCTATTTGATAACATATAATATGATCTAATACCACTAGGTTTTACCATTCATGTTAGGGTTTACGGTTTTCCCAACATTGATGTCGTTCTGTACGATTGAACTCAACTCACACTTCTTGTTTTCCTATACACTCTCACTTCTTGTTTTACTATACACACAGTCAGTTGTTTGGAGCATTTATTCAAAGTTTTCACTCCCTGTTTCTCTATAGAGCCTCCACTGGCACAGATCAAAGGGTGGGATACACCCTGCTTTGTTTCTGGGCCCAGTGCTGGCCCTACTGTCTGACTGCATAATCCTAAGTCAGAAGCATCCTGTCTGAGTTACTGCTAGTTTTAGGGATGCTTTGGTGCCTGGCAGAGCAGATCAGTGTCTCTTGGTCCTGCTCAAGAGTATCATGGCTTTTCTGAACATTTTAAGTCCATCTTGTCCAATGTTATGCTGGGAGAGTTAACTGATGATCTATGCAGTGGACACGTAGCTCATTCAGGGGACACGTGGCAGGGGGACCCTGATCCATCAATGCAGAACAGACTTACATGAACACAAACCTCCAAGATCCTGGTCTTAGTGTAGACTCTGGATTCCTATTTCAAGAAGACACTCTCAGGAATTCGCTATGAGGGTGTAGCTTTGGCACCTGTGACCTCTGTGTTCCATGTCCTGGGTTCTCGTTACTGGTTCTTGGACCTGTTGCTTTTTCTCCCTTCGAGCACGGTTGTCTCCCATCCTTTTCTGACAGTTACATACACATACACGTACACTTTGTAGAGGGCCAGGCAGATGACTAAACAGGCAAAAATACTTACTGCAAAGCCTGGCCACTTGAATTTGCTCTCCATTACTCACTGGGAGCAGTGAGTGGCCGCACATGAAACCTCAGCTCTTCTTTGGAGAGCCTGGAGGTGAAGACAGAAGAACTGGTCAGAAGCTCGGGCCAGCTCACCTTAAGTATGCCATGCACAACTATCAGGAAAGGACCTGCCTCAAAAATAAGGTAGGAAAAGGTATCCAACTCCTGTAAGTTGTCACCGCACACACACACACACACACACACACACACACACTCGTACACTATAGAAATCTTGTGAAGCCCATGATGCAGGCACAAGCAACCTGGGAAGACCTGGAGATGTTTCTCAGTTCTTAGTTTTCTCCCTGGCACACACCTCCTCAAAGGCAGTTTGCAGCAGTGCTGAGGTAGCTCACCCTGCTTCCAGGATGGAGCCTTTCTGGATCCCAAACACAAACCCTTCCTAGGCCTTGGCACTAACCTTTGACCTTTAACACTGCACAGCTGTCCAGTTAGCTTTTGAGTTTGGTAAATCTCACGGCAAAAGAGAAGCTGGAAGCCTTATTTTCTTTCTTCAAGATTTATGTTCCCAGAACTTAGCCGTTGTGGTTGCGAGTCTGTGACCTTTTGCTGTTTGCCCCCAGTAGGATCGGCAGTCCTGAATATCCAGATTGTCGTTGCCAGAGGTCAGTGATTCCCACACAGCCAAATGTAAAGTATTTGACTGTAGCAAAACCTGGATATATTTGTCTCTTTCACATTACTGACAGAGCACAGAACAGGTGATTCATAAATAAGGGAGTTTTGTTTATGCTCGTGGCTCTGGGCATGCAAATTCCAAGTCTACATCTAACAATGACTCTCTTGCTGGCAATGGCGACATAGGTCCCTGATGAAAGGCAGGAATGCTTGTGGGTGTTTATATGTATATGTATACATGTGTGCATGCACGAATATGTATATATACTAATGAATGCACATGTATGTATTACTATATACATGTGTGCATGCATTAATATTTATAAACATGCACCAGTGAATATACATATGTGTATGTACTGTGTACATGTACATATGTGTACACATACATGTGCTCATGCATGCGTATGCACTTGCATGAAGGTATATGCATACACACATGGGTGCATACACGTGGGTGTGTGGATATGCACACATGTGTGTCCTGGTCCTCCCTCTTCCTATAGAGCCATCGGGACTGACTGTGGAACTTACTCTCTGACAACCTTACTGTGTGGTTTAAGTGAGATATCCCCCCCATAGTCTTGGGCATTTGGATATTTGGTCCTCAGTTAGTGGGATTGATTGGGTGGATTAGGAAGTATGGCCTTGCTGGAGGAAGTATGTCACTGGGAGAGGACTTTGAGGTTAAGCCTCCTGCCATCTCCAGTGCCCTCTCTCTGCTTTCCTATTTGCCCTTTGAGATGTGAGTTCTCGGCTGTTGCTCCAGTTGCCTGCCACCTGCTACCTCTGCTCCTCCATTATGGGCTCTAAACCTCTGGAACCATAAGCCCCAAATAAACGCTTTCTTCTCTTAGTTGTCTTGGTTGTGGTGTTGTATCAGAGCAATAGCAAAGTAACCAACACACTGACCTAGTCCTAACTGCCCCAGAGGCCCCACCTCCCAACACTACAGTGGAATTAAATGCCTACGATCTCCAAACCACGGCATCTACAGTCTTCACAAGCCTTATCTCAGCAGCCTTTCCTGGCTACAGGACTGTGCTGGTGACATCTCCCCTGGTGACTGTGTGGAAGGAGTTATGCCAGCAGAGGCAGCTGGCATAAGGGGGTCCAAAGACTTACTCCCTCTCTCTGACTTGACCAAACCCCAGGTGAACATCCATCCTGAACCAACTAGTTGGCACAAAGCTTGCCTGCTGGGCCTCAGCCCTGTGCTCTCTGGCTCAGGGAGACTCAGAAAGGAGCCTGCTTATGCTTGCACAATGGTGCTGTCTAGAACTGCACATCACACTCAGCAATGGTGCTCCTGCACTCACCCCATATTTTCCTAGGCTTCTTAACTATCTGTCCCCCTTGGCACAAGCAGTATGGCTGGTATCTACTTTGCACAGTGGCCTAGGGAAATAGCTGTCCCTTGAAATCCTGTCCTGCTACTCTCTGACATCATCAGACGTCCATACCACTCAGCTGAACAGCCACTGTCAGCTTAGGCTGAGCCTACAGGGTACAGAACTCAAAACACAGAATTTA
Organism: Myodes glareolus; assembly: GCF_982192425.1. Taxonomy (NCBI): domain Eukaryota; kingdom Metazoa; phylum Chordata; class Mammalia; order Rodentia; family Cricetidae; genus Myodes; species Myodes glareolus. Next base: position 17,556,124 of record NC_142046.1, read on the forward strand.
GCCTGAAGGCAGTGAGACTGGAGTGGAGGGACAAGAGGTGTCTTCGCCTGTGGGTGTGATGAGCAGCCCCTGGCCCACTGGATCTCTGACAGAATAGAGTCCAGTGTCTGATCCTTGCAGGCTGTGGGATCTACCTGTAAATACCACGCAAGTTCTTCTACCTTGGTAGCTGGTAACAATGTACAAGTGTACTTCGGGTGTCACAGGTGCTTAGAACTCCTTTTCCTTTCCACATCAAATCCTCAGTGACCAGCTCACTCCTGACTGTCCTGGGTACTGGCTCCAGAATTCTGTCTAATCACAGATGATTTGGATCCTCATGGGAAACGAGAAGGGTGTGTGGGATTATGCTTGACTTAAGCCAACAAGGCAGGTCCTTTGCAAATAGAAGTGACCCTGGGCTGGGCTCCGATGCTTCTGCAGAGGAAGTGAGTCTTATGAGGCCTCACTGGAAGAACAGATATACCCTTGGGACCATTTCAGGCCTCTTGTGCAACCATGGGCCTCCAGGAAGTGATTGTCTCCTGGGGATTGGGACACTTGGAGCCCAAGGTGGGGAGCTGGGGCTCCTGCTTTATAAGAGCGGGGTGCCTCTGCAAAGCTATAGAGAAGACTGAACTGAGCAGTTACCATGGCCCTGGACACTGCTGCCCTCTTCATCATGACCCTGTTCATCAAAGGCCTGCTCACTTGTGCTGCTGACACCTGCCCAGGTGAGATGGACTCTAAGCCCCCGAAAGCAGGTAACTACTTAGTGTCTGCCTCTTCCAAGGAGCCCCTATCAGCTCAGTGTCACCCTCTGAAGACAGACTGGAAGTGGCCAGCACCAGGTCAGGTAGAGATTTTATAGCCTGGGACTGCTGACCCCGAGGCCTGCAGTCCAACCTCAGGAGCTTCACAGGCAAAGATGACACCGATGTTTTCTACCTTCTTAGGGAGTTTGGAGAGAAACGCCAGGAGCCTCTAATCTGGTGGCTGACACACCCTCTTAATAACTTAGGTAAAAATGTACCCCATAGTCTCATATGGTACATCTAGGCAAGGACTTGGGGTCAGAAAGATCCCTGATTGGCTCTGTCCACCCTGGGGACATTGTTCCTCAGCACAGGACAGCTGTCCTAGGTGATGACATGATTAGAGAAGGAACTCGGACAGCAAAGTACAGCCCAGTCCAGGGAAAAGAGCCAGCAGGGAAACCAGACAGGAAAAGCTTATGAGGGTTCACCCCTACACAGAGAACTACAGGCAACTGAGGGAAGATGGGGGCGGGAGAGAAGGTCCTCCCCACTGAGGAACACACTAATTGACTGTCCAGTGCCGAATGGTCATCCCTGGAAACATACACACAAGTAACACCATATGGACTCAGTTATATTCAGGAATACATGTGTACAAACACACATATATGCGTACAATAACAATTAGTGGAAAGAAAGAGACCATGAATTTGAAGGAGAGCAGGGAGGGGAGAGGTATGCGGGAGGGTTTTGGAGGGAGGAAAGGGAAGGGGAAAATGTAATTATAACCTCAAAAAAAGAAGAAAAGTTTGGCAAGAAACACACCAAAGACCCGCCCTTTTCTGATAACTCGAGTTCAACAAGGGTGTGTACTCTGCCATTCCACAATTTAACAATATTTTCAAAAATGTAGCAACTTCTGTTGGGTTCCAGCTGTGCCTTGAGGCATGCATATCCGCTCCCCAGAAGATCTCTTCTAGCCCAGTCATTCCATGGTTAATCCTCAAGACCGAGAGACAATCTTATGTTGACTGAACTTCTTAGCAAGATAGGTTATCATTTTTCAGAGACAGTAACCATTCACAAAGGTGTCTCTAAATGCCAGAATGACGGCAAGACTTAGTTTTCCAAAGTCATTCTCGAAGTGAGTCCCTGCCGCACTCCCATTCTTTAGGGAAACCACGTATTTAAATGTGTATGGGTGTTTTGCCTGTAAGCTCACCTGTGTACCACTTGCAGGTCTGCTGCCTGCAGATACCAGAAGATGCTCTGGACTGGAGTTATAGCCAGTTGTGAGCTGTCATGTGGGTGTGGGGAACCAAACCTGGGTCCCCTGCAAAAAATGGTGCTTTTTGTTTGTTTGTTTGTGTTTGTTTTATCGATACAAGGCTTCTCTGTAGCTTTGGAGCCTGTCCTGGAACTAGCTCTTGTAGACCAGGCTGGCCTTGAACTCACAGAGATCCACCCGTCTCTGCTTCCCAAGTGCTGGGATAAAAGGCATGTGCCACCACTACCTGGCTAAGAACAATGCTCTTAACAGCTGAGCCATCTCTCCAGTTCCTATAATCACTTGGGACTGAGGGGACAGAGTCTCAGGGGTCTTAGGTGATCTGTCAAAGGACCACAGCACTGGTAACTGGAGGACTCATTCTTGAGCAGGCTTCCTCTACCCACGTGATAGAACTGTATCCTGAATTCCTCTCTCACCTGCCCAGCTTCCCAGGACAAGGATGGACCTAGTCTCCATCAAAGGAATCTGACTTCTGCCCCATTTCTGCAGAGGAGACAGGGGATTCTGGGTGCAGCCATCTACCCATGTCTGACATGGCTGAGTTGCCCTCAGGGCAGGTGGCCCAAGATAGTAAGACTAACTGATGCTTGTGCTGTACTGCAGAAGTGAAAGTCCTGGATCTGGAGGACTCCAACAAGCTCACCATCCTTCAAGGCTGCCCTGGGCTGCCCGGAGCCCTGGGACCCAAGGGAGAAGCGGGTGCCAAAGGAGATAGAGGTGTGTTCTGGGGAAGGGGGTTGTGTGGGAGGTACAGAAATGGGGGAGAGGCCCTGAGTCTGGTCTTCTGAACTTGGATGAGCACCTCAGGTCCTCTCTGACTCTGGGTCTTGCACTGGGCACTGGGGCCCTTGGCACAATGGTAAATGACAGAAACTAGACCCATCCAGTCTGGCAAGATCCAGGAGGGCTCCTCTGGACCATCTTAGGTGCCTCCTGGTCTCCTACCTATGTTTCCTTCACTTGATCACCAGAAGACATCTAGGCAATAGACACTCTGGCATCCTCACCTGCAAGCTGGGCTATCACTTCCTTCTCCACCTGCCCTGAGTGGCAGACAAAGGTTCAAAGGGACCATCTCCTCCCTGAGTTGACCTCCTGAGAGAGTGGGGCAGCCTCCATCTGGGGTCTGCTTCAGAATACAGTCCCTAGAGGCCTGAACCACAACCTTAGTGCTCGTGGGGACCTTGAGCACACTTGTTCTCCCCTAGTGGGAGACAGTGGTGGTACCCATGTTTCCTAAGTCAGACTCAGATGTACAACACTGGGGTTCAGCAGCAGAGCTGTCTGGGTGAGCCCCGTGTCTGAAGGTTCCCCAGGTGGAGCCTGTTGATGATCTGCTGGGGAGAGAACAAAATGGACACCTCGGATACCACTAGAAGATGCCGGGCTTAAAGCCGATGTGAGTGGCCTCAAGTCAAATCCCAATTGCTTGCTCACCTCTGTGGTCCCACTAGGGGAGGGGATTTCTGTCACCAGAACCTTGCTGAGGGACATTGAGGAAGAGATTATCCCCTGACCAGAATGGGACAGCCAGCAATGAGGGAGGGGTGTTGACCTCTTACTTTGGACCCCACTTTCTTATAACTAAGATACTACCAACATGACTTGCTGATTGGAGTCAAGCGGGAACTAGTGTTCCTGGGTGCTCTGTAGGGATAGCGGGCCTGCCGCAGTGTCCCTGCAGTGAAGTTGCTTCTCCTGATGCTCATGTCCATCTGTAGAGGACGAACAAGTCCACTCTGTCCTTGGCACACCTGGACGATGGGAGCCTGGCATCCTTAAGCTGCTGCAGACACCAGCAGGGCTGTGCTGGGGGCCAGTGTGATTCCCGTTATCAGAACCCGCAAGGAGAACCTTGTGACCGCCTCATAGCTTCCATTGAGCCAGGAAGCATCTTACTTGGGTTTCTATGGCTGTAACAGAACATCACGACTAAAAGCAGTTCGGGAAGGAAAGGGTTTATTTCATCTCACAGCCTGCTGTCTGTTATCCAGGGAAGTCAGGGCAGGAATTCAATACAGGAACCTGGAGGCAGCAGGTGATGCAGAGGCCGTGAAGAAATGCTGCTTACTGCCTCATTCCTCAAAACCTTCTCAGTCTGTCTTCTTGGCTCCCAGCACCGCCCACCCAGGAGTAACACCACCCACAGCGACCGGGGCCTACCACACCAATCGCTAGTCAAGAAAATGCCCCCCTAGGCTTGCCTGCAGGCCCATCTGGTAGGGACATTTTCTCAGTTGATAGTCTCTTTCCAAATGATTCTAGTTTGTGTCAAACCGACATACAAACTGGATAGCACAGGGTCGCTGGGCACGACGCAGCCACGGCTTTCCACATGGACACTCTGTGAGGAAGACCTGCCCTCTCCTTGTGGAGACCTAGCAGGACAGCATCTCTGAAGACACATTCCCTGTCTCTGTCTCCCCGTGAGGTCACTGTGGCCCAGGCCTGGGTCACTCAGGTTGTACAAAGGAATAATGGGGAGTTTACTGAGAGCCTGCCCGAGGTCCCAGTACCCAGCCTACCTCTGCTCCCTCCCGAGCCACAGGTTATTCTATACCACCCTCTGCACCCTCCTCAGTGAGCCTGGCTATAGTCCCAAAGGTCACTAAGGCCATCATGACAGGGTCAGGAGTTTGCCATCTAGGCAAAGACTGTCCATGGGGATAATGGTGGATACTTTGCTCAGAAAGTATGCTTGGATTTGCAGGAGAGAACGGCCTCCCTGGACATCCTGGGAAGGCAGGACCGATGGGGCCCAAAGGTAACAGCTTGGCAGACAGCCAAGGGGCACTAAATAGGTACCTCAATCTGTCATAAAGACTTGGGGGTTGGAGAAAGAGATGGGAAGGGAGTCTACCCGAGGCCCCAGTGCCCAGCCCACCAATGCACCCTCCCCAGTCGTGGGTTAGATTATACCACCCTCTGCACCCTCCACAGCGAGCCTGGCTATAGTCCCAAAGGTCACTAAGGTCAGCATGACAGGGTCAGGATTTTGCCACCTAGGCAAACACTGTCCATGGGGACAATGGTGGATGCTTTGCTCAGAAAGTGCATTTGAATTTTCAGGAGAGAACGGCCTCCCTGGACACCCTGGGAAGGCAGGACTGATGGGGCCTAAAGGTAACAACAGCCTGGCAGACAGCCGAGGGGTGTTAAATAGTCACCTCAGTCTGTCCACGAAGACATGGGGGGTGGAGAAAGAGATCGGAAGGGAGCCTGCCCTACCCCAAGCCTCAGTGTCCCTTCCCTGTCATAAGCAGGGGCTGCCTGCCCCCACTCTTGCTGACTCCAGCTGCCCAGCTGCCCCTAAGCAGTGCTTGCCCCCTTTGGTGAGTCTCCTGATTGATCAGATGCTCTGGGCACCAGCACCTCATTTTCTGCTTCCCCAGGAGACCGAGGAGAAAAGGGAGCACGTGGAGAGAAAGGTGAGTCCATGTGTTACTTCTTGGGGGTGTCCACTGCTCTATGTAGAGTGTGGTCTGCCATGCCCAGCCATACCTAGGGAAAGGGGCTCAGTGGGTAGAGTAGGTGGCAGGCGGGCACCAGGACATTCAAAACCTGAGGGCTCACATCCTAGCACCTACCAGAGGTCTAGCTGGGTGATTAGCAAAACTGAGTTCAGTTCTTTATAATTGATGCTTACTTATTTTTTTTAAAAAAATTATTAAACTCTAAGACAGAACCTCATGTTTCTTTATAATAGAGGGGGAGTTACCTTAGTTCTGAATGCCATAGACATCCCTCACCCACAAGGCCTCCTGGGTAGACACTCTGATAGAGCATAGTCTAAGCAGGCTGGGAACAAGCAGGGGGTTACCTACTCCCATTGGTACCCAAGGCCTCAACAAGGGTGCTGTCAAGGACAGTGCTTACCACAGCTGCAGAGGAAAAGCCAGGCAGCTGGACCATGTACCTCCAGAGGAGGTCCTAGGCGAGTCCTGGAACTATCCAGCTCATGCATTTGTGGGGCCTTAGGGATCAATGGGGATGAAGCTGATAACCACACACTTACAACCAGGTCTCTTCTCTCCCCACACAGGAGATACCGGGCTACCTCAGTCATGTGCTACAGGTGACCACATCATGTACCCTGTCCCCATGGAGATATTCTCTGTCACCACTTCCTCTTCTGGGTCCCTGCCGTGTGATGTTGGGCTTGTTGCCTCCCTTCTCTGAGCATACCTCGGTTCCAGTCCCACCTTAATTCCCTGCTTCCATCCACAGGACCTCGGGCCTGCAGGGAATTGCTCACCCGGGGCCACTTCCTTACTGGCTGGTATACCATCTACCTGTCAGATTGCAGGCCCCTGACTGTGCTGTGTGACATGGACACTGATGGCGGAGGCTGGACTGTGAGTACTGGGCTAGCCCCCAGGCACAGAACTGTCAGAACCCAAATTCCGTGGCCAACAGAAAATGAGATCTGTGGGCTTCTCTGTCCCCTTGTGTCTCAGAGGGAGCCCTTTCTTCTCTGAAGACAGAGAGTCGGGAATGCTGGCTGGTGACCTGTGCGGGAGAGCCCATGTTGAAGGGGAGGACCAGATGGAGCCAGCACACTCCATTTCCTGCTCCGTGGCTTGGGGCACGTTGCCCACTCTCTTAGCTGCCACGTACTTTATTGTGTAGGGTCTGCAATGGCGTGTGTATGGTACTAGGCTCCTAGTGTTCTGGGATCATGGGTTCCTGCTCTGTTCCGAGACTTGGTCCGCCATGCTGTGGGAAGTTTGCCTGCCTTCTTGACTTCTATGTATTCCTCACTGTCCCAGGTCTTCCAGAGGAGGCTCGACGGCTCTGTGGACTTCTTTCGGGACTGGGCCTCTTACAAGCAGGGCTTCGGCAGTCAGCTGGGGGAGTTCTGGCTGGGGAATGACAACATCCACGCCCTGACCACCCAGGGTAGGCAGTGCCAGTCAGATTGGGTAACCTTGGGACCCTGAATCCTGGACCATGGGGCAGAAGAGCCCCCAGGTGATTAGAGTGCACATTAACAGCACCCCAGGGCATGAAATCGCTGCTGTGACCTTCCAGAGGGTGAGGGTCAGGGGATAGGACTCTCTCTAGCTGCGGGCTACTAACATCTCAGAAAACAACGGAAGAGGCATGCAGGTAGTCTTGGGGCCATCCCTTCACCAATCTAGCTGTTAATTCATCCTGCACTCTGGCCTCTGGGTCCTATCGACGTCCCCCTTGCCACAGAGAGTAGGCTCCCCAAAGGCCTTCTTGTCCCACTGTGGCACATAACACCTGCCCATGGTCTGTCCTGTGATCCAATGAAAACCACATCGCCTTTGTCTCCTACTCACGGCCAGGACACCTTATTGGGTCTGCGCCTGTGCATCCAACTTTTGAAGGGAAAAAATAGAAAGAAAGAAAAGAAACCTTCACATTCAGGTTCAGGCTACTGCATTTGAGGGCAGAGCCCTCTGGGAGAATTCACAGACTGAAGCATGCCGGGTCATGCCAAGGCAACACTGCCAGTGGGTTTTCAGGTACTGCCTGGGGAATAGATGGGAGGGTGCCTAGAAATGGTGTCCCCACCCAGGCCAAAAGATGTTGGTGCCTACCCAGGTGAATTCCGCAGGCCTGCCTAGTGTTCAAGTTCAAAAACCGAGTCTTCACACTCCTCCCTCCACTTCCTGCAGGAACCAGTGAGTTGCGAATCGACCTTACAGACTTTGAGGGCAAGCGTGAGTTTGCCAAGTATAGCTCCTTCCGGATCCAGGGAGAGGCCGAGAAATACAAGCTCATCCTGGGAAACTTTGTTGGAGGTGGTGCTGGTGAGCAGTTTGGGAAGAGGTTTGAGATGGGGGCTTCTGAACCAGTCTGGAAGTAAAGGGGCCTGCTTTTTTGCTTTTTACCTCCCCCTGGTAGCCTTGAGCTGAGTCGATGGCTCTGAGGCTAGGGTTGCCATCTGAAAAACACTAATAATTGCATCTTTATGCCAGGTGAGGACCATAGATGCAGTCTGATAGCACTCCCAAGACAGCCCAATAGCCCAGACTAAGGTCCCCACCCTGCTCCACTGAGTAGTGAGTCAGAACCACTAACTACCATACCTGATAGAGTCAGGAGATGGTCATCTCTCCCTAGGGGCTAAAGCCCCATTTCCCTGTAGAAAGAGCACCTTTGGGACACTGAGTTAGCCAGACCCTTTACTGTGGACCAAAGGTGAGGAGGAACATCATGGTGGAAGCTTCTGATGGAACAAAGCCTCTCATTTTAGGCTCAACAGGAAGCAAAGAGATAGACTGAAAGGGAACACCCCTCAAAGGCATGTCTCTAGTGACCCTGACTTCCCAGAGTCACCATCTCCCTAAGGGCTACTAGGAATCTATCAGTGACTAACTCACTGATGATGTTTCAGCTCTCTTAATCCAATCACCAGAATCCCAAACACTACTTGCCCTGATTGAACCTTCAACACACATAGTTTGTGGAGGGACAGTTCATCTGAACCACAGCAGCTTTCCCCAAAAGACTCTGGCCCTGTGGTTTGGGAAGTGCATCCCACGAAGTATGTGCCTGGCTGGGTTCAATGGAGTGACAAGATTCCCAATATGTCTCAGGGAGCTGTGGGGCATGACCAGACCTATTTAACTGTGAAACCCACAGCTAAGTGGGGTAGGCCACTCTCTGAGGAACTTCGAAGGTGACGGGTCTGAAATTTATGCACCCACTTTGCCCCATCTCACCTGGGACTTTTAGGAAAGCAAGCAGGGAGCCCTGGTCCTGTTCTGCAGGTGGGGACGCATCCGAGGGACCCAACAGAGGGTCCGTGCAAACTGCATGCCCAGCGTGGAGGCGGAACAGGGTGAACCCTAGAGACAGCCAGCCAGGGCAAGAGGGGAGTTAAGAGAAGTCCTAGAGAGAGCTGAAGCCTGCAGTGGGGAGAGAGTTGGTACCGGTGGTGCTCTTCAGAGGATCCCTGAGGGAACAGAGAGTGTGGTGGGGGAGCGACAACAGTGGCCACAGGGACTCGATGGACCAGGAGGAGGGGTCATATCTGGTGCTATACTCTTTCCCAAGGCTTGCACAGATGGGTCCCTCACCTGGACCTGAGCTGATGAATTCTCCAGCTGAGGATAGGCAAGCCACAGGCAAGGCCGTCCAGTGGATGTCGAGCATCTATCTACATGATGCATGTTCTTTCTCAACAGGTGACTCTCTGACTAACCAAAACAACCAGTTCTTCTCTACCAAAGACCAAGACAATGACCAGGGTTCTGCCAGCTGTGCGCAGCAATACCACGGAGCCTGGTGGTACTCGGAGTGCCACACTTCCAACCTCAACGGCCTCTACCTCGGGGGTCCCCATAAGAGCTATGCAAACGGCATCAATTGGAAGTCATGGCGAGGGTACAACTACAGCTACAAGGTTTCTGAGATGAAGGTGCGCCTCACCTAGCTGCCCACACAGGGACGTCCTTCTGTCGTCATTGCCAGCTAAGGAAGGAGCGTGCCCACCCTGTCCAGCTCTGCCCTTTACTCACAGCCCACACAGCCCGTGACCTCCAGGACAGCCTTCCTCACACATCTGCATTTTCTTCCCAAAGGAAAAACTGCCTTTCCAAAAGTTACTTGTTCTCCAACAAACTTGTGCCTGTGAGTTTTCCGTGTTGCCTTTGAGTATTTCTTCACATCTGGGTCATCCAGCACAACTGTCTATGACCTTGACAGTCAGGAAGAGTTGGAAAGTCCAATTATAAATGCAGAGGAAATGACCAATGTCTGCTTCCCTAGGGCCATCTGCCTCTGACCCCTAGCTTTGCTATTATCATAAGTGCCCTGTCCCCATCCCAGCCCCATGTTCCCTTCTAGCTCACTGACAGCAATGAACATGACCATTAAAAAGTCACATGGAGCTAGGAAACACTCATAAGAGGTTGGGAACATGCAGAACCCCTTATTGCTATGCAAATGTTGCTGTGAGACAGTAGCTTCACATGAATAGCAGATGTGGGGAGCACTGACCACAGGACCAGCAGTACCGGGGAAGATGAAGAGGAGACTGATCACCAGGGCATATCTCATCTCCAGAACCTCAATTCTAATCGACAGAAGTGAGTGGGGGTTTCTGGGGTCTAGGAGAGGTACTCCTCACACACGAGGGCTAGTGTCTCCCTAGGACTCAGGGGGTCTGAACAGGAGGACGATCTTGGTGGGTGTGTCCTGTCCCATTCAAACTAGCCCATCTGCTTACCAGACATGAAGGAAGGAAATAAGGACCAGGAGGGTAGAATCCCTCTACACACTCATGTTTAGCCTCACACCTCTGCTTCAGCTGGTACCCACACATTTAGTGGCTTAAAAGAACCCCCAGTTCTCAAGATAGTAAGACTTGTAGAGGTCCATCTGGCCAAAGTCAAGACACTGGTATGCTTTCCTCCTGATGCCTGGCATGGAGCCTGGCTCTCACCCCCTCCAGCTTCCTGGGTACCCTAACTTCCTTGGCTTTCATTCCTTTGTCCAGTTTCTGAGCCAGCAGCAGTGTTTCAATCTGACCTACTGCTGTTCATCACCTGGAATGGGTCTCCATTTCTAGCTGGAGTTAGATATGGTCAGCTTAGACCTGCCGCACAGGTCTCAGGAAGTCACATAGCCAAGTTGCTCCCTGGAAACTGTTTATAGGTTCTGGGCATCAGGCAAAAAATCTTCAGCAGAGAAACTGCCCACAACATTTTATTAGAAACAAAACAAAACAAAGCTGGACTAGGGACACACCTCAGTTTGTTGAGTACTTGCCTAACATGCAAGTGCTAGATTTGATTCCCAGAATTGCACAACCTGGATGTGGTGGTGCACACCTCTAATCCTAGCGTTCAGGGGATGGAGGCAGAAAGATCAGAAGTTCAAGGCCATTTCAGGTTTGAAGTCCGTCTATGATACATGAGCCCCTATCTCAAGAAAATAACCTAATAACAGCAACAGAAACCAAACAGCACAATCTAATAATAACAGTAAAAATACCTGCAACAGGTCAGTGAAAACTAGTATTTGGGCTGGAGATGTAGCTTGGTGGTAGAGCCCTTGGCCAGTATGCACAGGCTCTGAGTTCGAAAGGCAGCATTGAACAAAACAAAGAAGGCATGAGATTTGAGGAAATGTCCCATGAAATAGATTCCGATGCATTTGGTAAAAGGCTCCAAATAATTTAGACTTCTAAAAACACCCTCATATTTGTAAAAAGAAAGAAAGAAAAGGTTCAATTTATTTATAAAATTATATCTATCAGAGAGATGCAAATCATAACAAAATGAGGTGCTAATACAGGCTACAGCTCTAAATGAGCAAGACCAAGTTTAGGGGACAAGGGGTCTACTCACCAGTAGTGGCAACCTGAAGGCTGTGGCCAATCTGGAAACAATGAACATTCGTTGATACCGTGGAAGGGCCTCAGTCATGATCATACCACATGCCTCATACCTACAGGGTGCCCTTCATGGCATGGAGGCACCAGTGTGGCTGCAGGAGGCATGGCCAGGAACTAAAGACTCTCAGGCCAGAGTGAATCCCCATGCTCATCACAAGAGAATGTGTCAAGAAAATCAGAAAGACAGCAGCCCCAGAGTTCTCCTCAGCAGCTGTCTGCACAGTGGGGGTGGGAGTCACCTTTATCACAGATACACACTTTAGTTGATTATTAATGTATGCATGCATGTATATGCATGTGTGTATATGTGTGTGCGTGCTTGAGTGTATGCACCTGTGTATGCAGGTGCTCACTGAGGTCAGAAGACGGCATTGGTTCCCTGGGAGTTAGAGTTATTACACGAGTGCTAGAACCCAAACCCCGCACTTGTCCTCATCACTGCACAGCCCAAGTTCCCAATCTTGAAGCTACCTCTCTAGCCCCTCATATAGCTGTTTGCCAAAATGCAGTTCTGCTGGTGATAAATCCCACATTTGTTATCCCTAAGTATGTTTAATTTGCCCCATTTGATTTTCATTTATATTTATTTAGTGTGTGTACGTGTATGGGAGCTGTAACACGCATGTCAATTCAGAGGTCAATCCAGAGTGCTAGTTCTATCTATCTATTGATGTATCTATCATCGATGTATCTGTCATCTATCTATCTATCTATCTATCTATCTATCTATCTATCTATCTATCTATCTATCTATCTATCATCTATCATCTATCTATCTTCTATCTATCTATCTATCTATCTATCTATCTATCTATCTATCTATCTATCTAACATCTATCTATCTATCTATCATCTATATATCTATATATCTATCTATCTTCTATCTATCTATGTATCTATCATCTATCTATCTATCTATCTATCTATCTATCTATCTATCTATCTATCTATCTTCTATCTATCTATCTATCTATCTAACATCTATCTATCTATCTATCATCTATCTATCTATATATCTATCTATCTTCTATCTAGCTATGTATCTATCATCTATCTATCTATCTATCTATCTATCTATCTACCTATCTTCTGTTTATCTGAGACAAGATCAGTCGCTATGACTCGGGGCTTGCTGGTTAGTCAAGCTGGCTGTCCAGTGAACTCCAGGAATTCTGTCCCTGCTTCCCCAGCACTGAGATTACAGCTGTACACCACTATGCTCACCTAGAAATTATTTTCATATTTATTTTACTATTTTATGTGTATGAATGTTATGTCTGTACGTCTGTCTGTGCACCATGTGCATGTCTAGAAAAAGAGTATTGGGTCCCCTGGGACTGGAGTTACAGATGGTTGCGAGCCACCATGTGGGTGCTGGGAATTGAATTTGAGTCCTACACAAGAGCATCAAGTGCTCTTAATTGCTGAGCCATCTCTCCAGCCCAAGTACTGACTTTTTATGTGGGTTCCGAATGCCGAACTCAATCTTTGTGTTCTTTTTTAAAAAACCATATTTTTATTGATTCTTTGAGAATTTCACATCATGCACCCCAATCCCACTCATCTCCTAGTTCCTCCATATCTTCCCCTTACCTTGTAGTGTCACCCCCAGAGGAAAACTAAAAAAGAAATAACAAAAATAAAAATTAAAAAAGGAAAAAAGAAAAATGTTTAAAAATTAAAAATACAAATAATATCTATATCAATTAAAAACAAGCAAGCCAACAAACAAAACAAACCCCACGTTGACCCTCTCCTCCTTCTTGCCCCATCTCCACCTTTGCTTCGTTTGTCTTGGCGACATTGGGTGCAGCTGTGTGTCACGCAGTAGATCCTTTCGTCCAAACAGCTTCACTTGCAAATGACCACTGTGCAATGTGTTGTTGGTCAGGTACAAGGCCCTGGATTCCGGTACACCAACAATGCTGGACCCTCGTGGAAACTCCTCAGATATCCTGCTGCTTCCCCGAGTCAGGGAGATCCTGCGGCTATGGTTCTGTAGGGTTGACACCTTCACACACTCCAGCAGGTCATAGATGGAGTAGACATTGGGGTATGCCAGCTCAAAGTCCTAGATATGTGTGTGGGAGGCTGCTGAGCTGGTCAGTCCAGGCCTCTGGGACCACTCCCATCAGGTGAAGGATGAGGCCAGCTTTCCATGTGTGGGGGCCAACTCTCCATTTAGGGGCAGGGCCAGCTTTCCCGGGGTCATTGTTTCCAGGACCGGTGAAGGGCATGGTTAGCTCATCCAGACCCTCTTAGTTCAACACATGGTTCAATACATGGTTTGCATGGGCCCCTGGGGTAACGTGAGCAACAGACATCAACACAGCCCCCACCAGCTGTGTCAGCATCACGGACCCAGACATAGCCATCAGCTGTAGCATGGGCCCAGATGTCACTATAACCCTGTGGGGCAATGCAGGCCTCTTGGATCGGTATGGGTCCAGCAGCAGTGTGGTCCCTGAACTCCAATATGGTCCCAGGTAGTGTCCCAGACCCTGAGCAGTTGCGCCCTGATGTCAACAGGAGCCATGGACCTCAACACAGACCTTGGCTGCAGTAGAGCCACAGACTTAGACATCCCCCCACCCTCCATCACAGCTCGGGCTAAGGTCAACATGGCCCTGGGTAGCAGCAAAGGCCCCCCTGATCTGTACGGTATGATGGCAGCATTATCTTCAGGCATCAACATGGCCTCTGGTGTTGACCCGTACCCAAGGCATCTGCCCAACCTTCAGTGGTAAACAAAAGTCACTGATATTCACACAGACCCTGTCTGCGGCAGGGCCACGGACCCAAACATGGCCCCCGACAGCAGCATGGGTCAGCCAACACTCTGGCCACAGGCCACTCAGACCAGCGTGATCCCGGCAGCAGCACATTCCTCGGATCTAACATGGCCACAAGTGACAGCGCAGAGCCCAGATATCTGTAATATTTGTTGGTGACACAGGCCGTGGACATCAACCCAGACCCTGGCTACAGTAGGACCATGGACCCAGATACGGTCCTAAGAGGTAGCCTGGATCCAGGTGCCACCGTGGTCATGGTTGCAGCACAGGCCTCTCAGATCAGCATCACCTCACCACAGGGTGGCCCTCAGACACTAACACAGCCACAGATGGGAGCCCAGATCTCAAGCACCCACCCAACCCTTGATGTCAACGGACACTTTGGATATCAGCACAGACCCTGGCTATGATAGGGCCACAGACCCAGATGTGGCTCAAGCCGGGACATCAATTCAGCCCCGGGTGGCAGCCCAGGCTGCTCAGATTGTGATGGCCCCAGTGGTGACATGGCCCTCGGGCAATGTGGTCACAGTGGCAGCCTAGATCCCAGGCATCCTCACGACTTAGGATAGGAACAGGAGCCATGGACATCAACGCGGATCCTGGCTGTGGTAGGGTCATAGACCCAGACATGGTCCTTGACAGCAGGCCAGGACCAGATGTTATCCCCGACCAGGGTTAAAAGCAGGCCTCCGACATCAGCCTATTTCTCACCACCTTTGCCTCTTCAGATCCACCTCTCTTCACAGGACGTGAACCTCTTTGCCTCTCTCTCCCTCCTATACCCCTCTGCATGCGCTCACCATAAAGGGCCACTGGCCCTGGTGCCAGTGGTTTCTTCCTGCCTGCCTGGTGTGTGAGTTCATCTCCTCTGCTTGGTCCCAGTTGCAACAAGCAGGCCTGCGGCTTCTTCCTCCCCAACCAGTCCCCGAGTTTTCAAGGCAAGTGTTTAGCTAGCTGAGCCTCCCCAGCCGGTACTTTATTTGAACTATTATTATCATTGGTTGTAGAATTCCTCACTGGCAACCGTTTTCTTTCTGCTGCTTATTTTGATTTCCTTGATTGCTTTTGTGCAGTGCTAAGGATAGAACCCAGGGCCTTGGGGGAAGGATGTCCTCCCCATTCGCACCTCAAGCCCCTAGCACCGGGAATATGCATGGCCAGTTTTGTAGACTTGTTTTCGACAGAAAGTTAGCGAAAGTCTTGTTCCTCTGAAGACTACACCACAGGCAACGACTCCCCTACCATGTTAAAATTTGATTTCTATGCTTGGCTTTTTTTTTTCCAGTCTTAAAACTTCCCTTTGATTCCATCTTACGGCACCTAGGTCTGTGATGGGGACATTGCCGTTCATTTCAAGAGGGTTGGTCGTTACGTCTTGAAGCGTGGTCCTGGGGTCTGTCTTGAGTCTTTGGCGCTCCTAACTCAGCTGAATCAGCAATGCAGGGTTGGGTGTCTTTCTGCTGCAGGGTTGTGTGTTCTCTTGATACTTGTATCCCCCATACAATTTGGGACTGTAGGCTAGACTTTTCAAATCTTGTTGTTATGGCACCCTGGTCCCTTTAAGAGAAACTTCTTTCTTAGCTATGTTAATAGCCCCAGTTTTGATTGTCTCTCCAATAGCCTTTCCCCTCTTCCTCCAGGTCATCAGGTACTTTCCTTTACCTCTAAGATGCAGATGTCTGAAAATATGCCCCAAGTGTATGCTACACAGGCCACGACTTCATTTTCTGGTTCTCAAACTGAGTTTTGAACCTCTTAGAACTCCCTAAGAGTTTAGGCTCTTTCACTGGTGATGACCCCAGCTTATCGACTGTTTAAGTATCCTGCAAAGGGTCCCAGCTACCCTAGGTCTCTGTCCCTCTGGGTCCCTGTTCCCCATAGGTACCTGCTCTTTGGGTTCCTGCTCCCACTGGGTCCCTGTTCCTCTGGGTTCCTGCTCCCCTGGGTCCCTATTCCCCCTAGGTACCTGCCCCTTTGGGTCCCTGCTCCCTTGGGTCCCTGCCCCTCTGGATCTCTGCTCACCTAGGTCCCTGCCCCTTGGGGTCCCTGTTCCCACTAGGTACCTGTCCCTTTGGGTTCCTGCTTCCACTGAGTTCCTGCTTCCCTGGGTCTATGCTCCCCTGGGTTCATGCTCCCCTGGGCCCTTGACCTTCTGGGTCCCTGATCCCTTGGGTCCCCGCTCCTTAGGACTAGTCTCCCTTTGGGTCCCTTTTCCCCCTGGATCCCTGCTCCTGGCTCTGTGCCCCTCTAGGTTTTGTTTATTTGTTTTTGGAAGGAATCTGACCCCCCCCACCATCCCTTCTAATTCATTACAGGATATGGATAGCTACACTTTTTATGTTCTAATTTGAAATGTAGTTTACATTTTTCATAAGTCTTATTTTATGTAAGATTTTATTTTATCTTATGCATGCAAAATTATACAAGATTTTATTTTATATATACATAATTGTGAATTTTTATGTAAAATAATTTGTGTTTCAACTTTGCAGTTATTTTCCATGTTATACGTGTTTGCCCATTTAGCTTTTTAAATAGCCACTGGCTCACGTGAGGAAATGGTCATGCTTTTACTGTAGACTTGGGCCCTGTATAGCATTCCACGCGTGTGCAGACGCAGCCTTCTCTCCACTGTTGGCTTTTCACACAGGAGTGAGGTCCCTGGTGAGCCTGTGGATTCAGAGTGCATTCTCTGTCACTGACGTGGGGTCAGCAAGATTCAGCCACCACCAGGCCCCTGAGGTAAGGCAGGCAGATATTCTCCCTCATCAGTCTTAGCCCCACTCAGGGTTTCCTTCCCATTTCTTTCTGACTCAGATCTTTCATGCCTGCACTCCAGGCTTGGCTGGAGGTCCTGCGGACATGCGGCCTGTAGGGGTAACCTGTGGCTGACAGGTCTATTTGATGTCCTGAATATGATTTGTGTGTGTAGTATATATGTGTGTGCACTCAAGCACACAGAGGCCAGGGGCCAACATTAGGTGTTTTCTATTGCTCCCCACTCTATCTTTTGAGATTGGGTCTCTCACTGAAACTGGTACTGACTGATTGGCTACACCTGCTGGCCAGCCAGCCTCCAGGGACCCTCCTTCTCCTCCTTGTCCCCTCAGCACTGAGGTAACGGATAAATATCACCACACCTGGCTTTGCTCATAGGTGCTGGGGGGTCTGAACTCAGCCCTCATGGTTTAGAGTGTTTTACTGTTGAGCTATCTTCCCAGGGGTTGTGTGTTGCCCACTGGGATTCTGGCTCCCTAGGCCCGAGAAGGACCGTGACTCTCTTTTTTGAGTCTTCCTGGATGATTGTGATGGGCAGTCAAAATTGGGGACCTGCAGGATCTGCAGATGATTACAGAGCAAAGGAGAGCTCATCCCCAGGCTGTAGGAGAAAAGCTCATTTAAGAGCAGCGGCCCTCAACCTTCCTAGTACAGGTCCTCATGTGGCCGTGACTCCCCAACCATAAGATTATTGTCGTGGTTACTTCATAACTGCAATTTTGCTACCATTATGAATTGTAATATAAATATCTGTTTTCCAAGGTCTTAGGTGATCCCTGTGAAAGGGTCGTTTGACCCCTAAAGGGGCGTTACCCACAGGTTGAGAACCCCTGCTTTAGAGGGATGTGATTCAAAGAAAACGGTATGGAGCAATCTTCCCAAATGGGAGACACTGGGACCCAGGTTACAGGACCTGGATTAAGGACAGCTGAGAGCTCCGGGCAGCCCTGCTCTCGTGACCCTGAACTTCTGCCCTCTGCCACTCCGGCGCAATGTTGGTGGCCACGCCTGGATCCACAGCCAAGCCTGCCCTGTGACGGAAGCCTGGGCCAGGCTTGGTTAGGATAATGTTCCAAGTCCCTCGTCTTGGCCACCAGCCTGAGCAAGCCCCTTTCTGTTGTCCAGTGGCTATGGGCGTTCTGCCGTGCAGGTGCCGAAGTTCACACACCTCCTCTTAAAATGTATGGTCTCCTTCGGTGGGAAGACCCTACATGCCCAGAGGGACTGTCCTGCCCTTTCCAGGACTATTTCGAACAGCCTGTGCCTGCAGGCTCCAAAGATTTAGTGGCTATGGATCACGGGGAGCCAAGAGAGGTCTGGGTGTACAGGCGATCTAGTCAGCTGTGAAATGTGGCTCTCCCTTCAACCCCACTCAGGCTTAGAACTTCTCTTACTTCAGCAGGACAAGGCTCCGTGCGTCCTAGTTGCCTTCTGTGGACAGATGGGCTTTCAGATGGCCACTAGCTGCGTTACTGACACATGGTGTGGTGGGTGGCGGGTGGGAGGGACAGATTCGCTGCACGGCTCCAGGAATCACATCACTGGCCGCCCCCCACCCATATGTTCCAGGCCGGCTAGTCACTGTGACGACGACAACAGCAGAAGTAGTTCAGAACCACTAAAGAACGGCTGAAGAACGCAGTAGGCGGCAGCGCTTGTAGCAGCCAGGGGGGCTCGGGGCTGCTGAGAGGGTTTCCGCCCCTGCTTGGGCCTCCTCGTTGTTCTCCGTCCACCATCTCTCCTGGCAGTGCATCTGGACAAAGCACCTGTCTCTCGGGGATGGACACAGTTTCACTCTTGCTGTTGCCCAGGTCATGGTCGGAGCAGGGCATGGCAAGCAGAGCAGGGTCTTGGGAGCTAAGAACAGGATCCCTTTGGACATATAGTCCCTCCCCACTCCAGCCCCACTGGGGCTCCTGCTGAGACAGTCCTCAAGTGTTCCCTGCCTCCCTGTATCTAATGTATCTATTATCATGAGGCCATCTCCCTGAGGTTGTCCAGGCTCAGGCAGGAGGAATCTCTCTCTCTCTCTCTCTCTCTCTCTCTCTCTCTCTCTCTCTCTCTCTCCCTCTCTCTCTCTTTCTCTCTCTCCCTCCCTCCCTCTCCCCTTCCCTCTCTCTCCCTCCCTTTCTCTTTCCCTCTCCCTCCTCTCTCTCCCTCCCACTCCCTCCCTCCTTTCCTCCCCCTCCCCGTGTGTGTGTGTGTGTGTGTGTGTGTGTGTGTGTGTGTGTATGTGTGTGTGTGTGTGTGTGTGTGTGTGTGTAAGAGAGAGAGAGAGAGAGCATGTATACGTGTATACATGCGTGCATGCATGGTGTGTGTGTAAGTTAGTATTCACATAAGTAGGTCAGAAAACAAACTCAGACGCTGTTTCTCTGGAGTTACCCACTTTTTCATTTTATTTTATTTTTTTATTTTATTTTATTTTATTTTTTGAGACAGGACCTCTCCTTGCCAAGTAGGCTACGCTGGCTAGCCTGACCTATGAACTCACATCCCCAGCTCTGGAAGCACACCATGTGCACCACCATGCCTGACTCTTTACATGTCTCTGGGGATCAAGTCCCTTAGGCTTGAGTGGCATCGACCACCTAGGCTGTCTCCCAGTCAGGAGAGACCATTAACACAAGGCCGAGTCACTGTATAAAAAGTATCTGCTGGTCTTGGTTGCCAATAGGAGCTTAAAAACTCTCTTATTGTTTAGGAATCTGGAAGTGTGCCAGCGTTTTATACTGCTGCGAGCCCTCGGCCCCCTAGAGCCTCAGCCTGCTTTGTTCCTGCCTGCCAACTGCTAAGCTTTGCTTTTCCCTGTAACACCTAGCCAGGCCGCCAAGAAAAATAAACAGACACCATTAGAATCTTGTTTTTCCAGTTCTCCCCCGGGGGCCATAAAGGATGTTGAGCTCATCCACCCTTAAAGTTGTTGTTGGTAACACATTGATCAGACTCGTCTTTTGCCCGCAGCACCTAGGCTCTGAGGCCTGGGCTTTAGATTTAAATCAAAAATAGACCTACTACAGATTTCTTTATGAGTTAGCAAGGTAGCATATGGGTATTGTGATAGAAACCCCGGGGTCACCATCATGTTGTCCCTGGTTCTGCTGTATAGCCCGACAGAGTGCCTGGGGGGTTTCTACACGGCACAAAAGATTCAGTGACCATCTGATAACTGAGCATCTGTGTGGTCCCATCTACTGCCTGGTGGCTTTAGAAATGTGTCCTTCCCACAGGAAGGGGACCAAAGACCGATGTGAGCACATCGCATTATTCCATACGAAAACATCTGCAAACAGTACTGACCCAATGAATAGAGGGATTTCATAAAGACACAGCCTCTTCTTCACAGACATGCACTCCAGTGACAGAATGGAGCATGAACTGTCTGCGTCTGCACTCACGCTTTGAAGTGCAGGGGCTGGAGAGACGGCTCCCTGGGTAACGTGCTGGCCTTGTAAGCACAAGGACCTGAGTTCAGTCCCCAGCACCCATGTAAAACTCAGGCATGGCGGTGCACGCCTGTAATCTCAGTGCTGAGGAGGCGGAGGCAGGAGACTCTCCTGGGGCTCTGGCCAGCCAATCCAGCCGAAACTGCAAGCGACAAGTGCCAGGCCTGGTGAGAGACCCTGTCTCAGAAAGTAAGGTGGAGAGCAAGAAAGGAAGACATCAACACTGACGTCTGGTCTCCTCATGTGCACACATCAGAAAATGCATCAGTGTACAGGCGTATGCGTGCACACACACGCACACACGCACGCACACACGCACGCATGCACAGTGAATGCAGGTCTGGTAGGTGGGGAGACAAGGTGACTCTGGAGGATTGAAGGAAAACTTAAGCCAACCTGGAAAAAAAACCCCACAGGTCATGTTTCTGCCCCACTCACTTTCCTGTTTGTGGGGTGCAGCTAGAAAATGCCCCCCTTGTTTCAGGGAGAGCGTGTACAGAAGACCCAAGAGTCTGGACACTTCCCCGGCAATTTCAAGAGAGCGTGGCATCTGTGAATGCTCCTGGGAACTTGTGGTGTGAACGTGAGTTTTAGTCTCTCAACCAAGTAATCTGTACCACTTGTGGGGCAGGGGGGCGGGGTGGGGGAAGGAGCGACGGCAGGGACTTGAAGCCCTTTCTTAAAGCAGATGCCTGTGCTGGCCTGGAAGATGGGGGTGGGACTCAGCTTGGGGTTTTCCTTTCTGTTGCCAACACCTGGGCTACCGTGACCCTTCCTGAGATGACCTGGCAGTGGTCAGTTTCAGGTGCAATTGGATTAGTGGAAGGAGACGCCGAGGGCTGGGAGAATAGTACCCAATCAGCGCATCGCCACGGCAGAAATGATGGGGTGAAGAGGCAGCGGATGGAGGGGGAAGATGCCGTCTAGTGAGTTAGCCCCACCACGGTGGACTCCGTAGGGCCCCACAGCACACAGCCATGCCTCTCTTCGGGGCCTCGTTAACACAGCCTGGATCAGTCTATTACTTTCTCCCTCACTGTGACCTAACAAGAGGCAACTTGAGGAAGGGTGTATTATGTGTATTATGTGTCCTTCCCACAGGAAGAGGACCAAAGACCAATGTGAGCACATCACATTATTCCATACGAAGGCGGAATACGCTTCTTCGTAATATGAAGATACAGTCCAAGATGGTGGAAAGTCTGAGCAGCAAGAGAAGCTGAAGGCTGTGGCAGCAGGAACATGAGACTGCATAATGACATCAGGGTGGACCTGGAGGCCAAGAAAATAAGACTGGAAGCAGGCAAAGTTATGAAGCCTCAAGGCCTTGGGGTTGGGTAATGGTTCAGCAGTGAAGAGCACTTACTGCTCTTCCAGAGGACCCAGGTTCGAGTCCCAGCACCCACATGGTGGTTCCTAACCATTCATAACACCAGTTTCAGGGAGATACGATGCCCTCTCTGGCCTCCGTGGGTATTGCAAGCACATGGTGCACATATACATATAGGCAAAACACTCTCACACATAAATTAAATAAACCTTAAAAAACAAAAACAAACAAACAAGCAAAGGAAAACTCAAGGCCTGCCTCAGCAATCCACTTACTCCATATAGGCTTCATCTTCTTAAGTTTCACAGTTTGCAAAAATCTGCAGCTTTTAAAATTGTACTGGGAACTGGGAACAGAATTTTTAAACGCCAAGCCCATGGGAGGTGTTTTATATCTAAACCATAGTGACTAGGACCCCATTTCGGAGGATCAGTCACATGCTTCCCAAACCCAGCACAGCATTAGCTGACATGAGAGCCTCTTCAAACACTTCTTCCTGTTAACCGTCCTAAGGCCCGGAGTCGATGGACAGGTGCTGTGCTTTGGATACTGACCGTCTCCCACAGGCCCATGTGTTAAAGGAGCAGTGCACAGTGTGACTCCTTTAAGAGGTGGGGTCTACCTGGAGGTTTTTAAACACTGGGCGTGTGACCTTCAAGTAGTCTATGGGACTCCTCTTCCTTGCTTCCCTTTGTACCCCGATTATAATGTAAATGACTTGTTCCACTGCACAAGCCTAATAGGCCACCTTGTGCCCAACTGACCACGGGTTGGAGTTGCTAAACCCATTAGACCAAAGGAGCCTTTCCTGCAGAGGCGGGACCTGGGAGGCAAGCTTTCTTCTCGCGGAAGTTAATGGTCTCTAGTCTTCTGTTAGAGTAATGGGAAACCAGTTCCTACAAACCAGCCAGGGAATCCACAGAAGAGGTGACATATGGGACCAGAGACACGATGGGTGGAAGAAGGGCATCAACTTGGCTTCTAGAAAGACTCTAAGCCCTCACCAACCAAGCAGAGAGGCCTTCCAATGCCCTGGGCCCTACCTTCCAGGATCCCACAAACACTTGCTTCCGTGTGTACCTTATTGGGGTGATTTCAGAAGACATCTCTCTCCCAAATATATTGGCTTTTTAATAAATATTTTTAAAATCTTATTAAGATAAAGCAAAGATGCTCATAAGCAAATTACATCAGGGCTTAAATTTTCGAAATTTATTTATAAAAATTATTTTTAGCTCATCACTCAGTTAAGCAAAATTTAAAAACAACACTTTAGGGGAAAGAAACTTCGAGCTTGACAGATTAAAAAATGTTTCTGTCTTTAATCGTTTATTTTTGTCTCCTGCAATAATGACACATACTTGGGAAGGTAAATGTTTTTTGAACAAGCATCTCTCAAGGTTTAACCTCAATTAATCACAGCTTCAAAGCTCTCTCACTTCCTGGAGGAACCAGCGTCCCGGGAGAACCTGTGTAGATGCAGAGACCGAGAGCCCTGGGCCAGAAATTGGAGCTGGGGCTCAGAAGGCAGAGTGATTGCTTAGCATACAGGACGCCCTGCCTTTGATTGCAGCTCCACATTCTCCAAGCTGGGACTACACACTGCCCGGCTCAACACTCCAAGGGTGGAAACAGGAAGAAGGAGACTTAAGATCATCCATGGCCAGCCTAACCTACACAAGACCCTATAAACAAACTCCCTCTCCCTCCCTCCCTCCTTCCCTCCCTCCCTCCCTCCCTCCCTCCCTTCCATGACTGCAGTTACCTTGGCCCTGGGCCCTACTGGATTCTCTGAATGCAGAAGGAATGGCATCATCCCAAATTGTGCAGACCTGGGGTGCTTTTGGAAGTCCAGGGCTACACTGGGGATCCAGAAGTCTCCACCAGGAGAAAGAAACTGGTCTGTGGTTGGACTGTTTCCTGGGTCAGTAGCTAGACAGAGACTAGCAACCCAGTGTGAGGGGAAGGAGCTGGGCAGCTGTCCAGGACACATGACCTGTGTGTTATTGCAGGGTGGAGGGGCACTTTAATTTTGATTTTACAATATTATATATAAAATATTTTATAAACTTTAAAAGTTCTACAGTCTTATAAATTCAAATACCTTAAGTTTAGTCTCTTAAAAAAAAAAATCCACGGTCTCTTTTTTAAAATCCAAAGTCCACAACTGTAGGTGCCTACATACATATATATATATATATATATATATATATATATATATATATATATATATATATATATATGTTAAATACTTGTTTTCTTCGAGAAGGAAGAGCCAGGTACAGTCCCAATCTGAGCCAAACCAAACTAAACTCCCACAATGTAAGTAATTTAGCACCCAGTGTCTGGGATCCACTCACCATGTCTGGGCACCTCCAAAGGGTCGCTTCTCCGGCTCTGCCCTCTGCAGCACACCCAGCTTGTCTCCTCGGCTCCAGCAGGCTCCACGCCACTGCTGCTGGTGGTGGTCATCCCACGGTGCTGGCATCTCCAAACTGCTGGGTCTTCTGCTGCAACTGGGCTGCACTTTGACCAACGGCCTCTCCTGGGCTCTCTCTTCAGGGACTCCAGCCCTGCCATACAGTGCCAAGCCTCAGCTGCTCTCCGTGACCCCTTCATGCCTTCAAAACCAGGTACACCTTACCGAGTACCGAGTACACCTTGCCTTACCGCCAGCACAAGGTACAGACAGTCTTGACTACCTCGGGAACAGGGTTTCTGCATGTTGACCCTGAGAGAACTTTTCCCAGAAGACTTCACCTCAGTAATGCTGACCTCTTCTTAGTCAGCTGATCTCTAGCCCCAGGTGACAAGTACCCATTGCCCCAGCAAAGCAAAGAGGCAAGTGTAAGACCTCAGCCTGGGGGAGACTGAATTCATACTGACAGCCTAGAGCGCCTGGGGTACCACCACTTAGGGGCTTGTTCCCACTTCTGAGCCAGGAGGAGACAGAAGCCTGTGCTCCACAGCCCCATCTACAAGGAGCCCCAAGATGGAGAAGGGAGGCTGCATTTCCAGCCTCCCACGCTGTCTTTCTTTCCTATACACCTTCAACACAGGGCTTCCACCGAGATCCCAAACCTAGTGGAGACTTGACGAACCTAAGAGATTCGTCTACATGAACCTTTCCAGAGCAAATCAGCTCAAGAGATGGCTAAGGCTTCAGAATGCTTACCATTGTCCCAGAGAGCCTGGTTTCAGTTCCCAGGAGTCACATTCGGAAGCTCACACTCACCTGCAACATATCCTCTGGCCTCAGTGGCACCACCATGCACAGAAACTCATACAAGCATACAACATAAATACCATACATATAAAAAGAAAGAAACTTTCTTTTGAACTTTTATTTATTTTTATTTTATGAACATTAGTGTTTTACCTGCATGTATGGCTGTGTGAGGGTGTCAGGTCCCCTAGAACTGAAGTTAGAGATGGCTGTGAGCTGTCATGTGGGTGCTGGAAATTGAACTGGGTCCTGTAGAAGAACAGTCAGTGTTCTTAACCTCAGAGCCATCTCTCCAGCCCCTAAAGAAACCGTTTTTTAAAAATGAAGGTAGACTCCAGTCCCTGAGAATACCATAGTAGGACTAAAGAAACTGAATTCATTTTGAACAACAAAGATGTGGCATCTTTGGCAGGTATAAAACTGCCCACAAAATAACACATGAGCCAAATGGAAACAAAAAGTCCCTGAGTCCCCATCATGAGAGCTTGGGACCGTTCCTTCACCTCTTGTGCCTGAGGAAGCCACGGTCCCAAGCGGGGCAGAGGTGACACAAGGTTCACCACCAGCCCTTTGCTGCCCAACTGCACTCTTTCACTTCCTCTGTCAGAAGTGGCCCTCCACAGCTCTGCCCATCTGCCCAGCATGGTTCTGGCATGTGCTGAGCATGGTCACGCTGGGAGGAGGGAGATGGAAGAGATGAGACTAGAGGTAGAGGGGTCTGCAGCCAATGTTTGTGACACAGCGAAGGTGCTCACAACATTCTAACCACTAAAGGAACAGATTCAAGCTATACAGAGAAAGCCCTGAACCTCTATAGAAACCAAGAAAATAAAGGGCTCTAGAAAACCTATAAAAGTTCCCCGAATATCTGGCTACTTAATAACATTAGTTTTCTTCTAAACACCATAGATAGCCCGGTGGTAGAGGCTCACGCCTTAAATTCCAGCACTCGGGAGGCAGAGGCAGATGGATCTCTGTGAGTTCAAGGCCAGCCTGGTCTACAGAGTGAGTTCCAGGACAGGCTCCAAAGCTACACAGAGATTCCCTGTCTCAAAAAACAAAACAAAAACCGTAGACAACAGAAGACATCAAAAGGAAAAATGTCAGCTGATTTTAAACCCAAGGTAAACAAGAAAACACAAGCTCTCACAGCTGGTGCGCAGCGCTGAAGCGGCACTGGGAGGTCAAAGCAGGAGAAGTCCATGAGGAGGAGGTGGGGTGCAGTGGGGGTGGGAGCCCCTTTCCACCTCAGCCCTGGAACAAAGAGCAAATTAAATCCAAGTAGGAGACAATGAATAGTGATGAGAAAGAGTCAGGAGTGGTAGAGGAAAACAACAGAAGCAAGGTTGTTGGGTCTTTGAGGAAGTCAATAAAACGTATAAATCTGTAGCCAGGCTTTTTAAGAGAGAGAGCAAGAGAGACAGAGACAGGCACAGAGAGAGAGAGAGACAGAAAGAGAAAGCAAGAGAGAGAGAGAGCACAAAACATTAGTCACTCTTAGATCGATATCATTAATATGTACTCTGCAAATATTAAATGAAGATATTATTTTTCAAAACCTGTTCCAATGAATTCAGCAATTCTTGAGCACCAAAGTCACTCAAGAAATACACAGCCTAGAGTCTACGAGCTGTCTGGGTAGATTAAAGCCATTACTACCATGCCTGATACCTGCGTTTAATCCCCGGCACCCCCACAGTGGAAGGAAGGAATCGGTGCCCAAAAGTTGACCTTTGCCCTCCATGTGCACAGGTGTGAATGAACACACACAAATGGCCCCACCCATCCCATCATACACACATGCTAAAATAAGTGAAATGTTAAGAAAAAAGTTTTTAAATAAATACAGAGCCTGAAAAAAACCCATATGGATAAAAGGAATTGAAATGACAGTACACACACACACACACACACACACGCACACTTTATTCTGTAATGTGGCATTGCTTGAAAGGTAATTTCTTGATCAATGAACAGAACAGAGTCCACAGAGGAAACCCAGACCCAGGTAGCTTTAAGAATGAAGTCATCCAGACATAATAATAGTAATTCTACCCCTACTATTTTCTGAAAATCAAAAAGTTACATCTATTTCCTAACTCATTCTTTAAGACCAGCCTCCTTCAATACTAACGCCAGACAAAAATTATCACAAGAAAAGAATAATGATAGATCAATAACCTTTGTGAACATGGATGCAATAGTTCTAAGCAAGACTTCAGCAAGAGGAGTCCAACAATACAATGTCTAAAATACATCAGGAGCTGCTGAGGGTTAACCCAGGGGTGGGAGGTGTGTTTACCATTTGGAAATCAATGCCATTCTTCACCTTACTGGCCTGAAATGGAAAACCACATGGTCATCTCAAGAGAACGGAAACACATCTGCAATCGTGATCCATCCCCCATCTCTAAGACTCTTAGGAAACAAGACGTAGAAAGTTCTAGCGAGTTACAGCACGAAGGAACACAGTCTCATTCTCCTGAGGTTTGCATGTGAACCTGAAGCCTACACATAACTTCACTGAATCTGCTATTGAGGGTCAAAGGTGACCACCAAAGTTCTACCATCTCTGAGATCCACCAGGGAAAAGCTGTGTCTAAGCTGCCTCAGGTACTTCTCAGAGTCCAGCTGCTGTGACTGCAGAAGTGACGGGTGCGGCTCCCTAAGGGTGCTGGCTGGAAGATGCCATTGTACCTAAAGGCTGTCTGCCAATGGCATCACTAGCATGGGCGATTTCCTATCTCAGAGTTGGCAGGAAATGAGAGCAGCAAGACTTTCCTGGCAGGAGCTGCCATTTCATGTGAGACACACACACACACACACACACACACACACACACACACACACATACACCACACCTGATCACTTCCATTGCACTCTACCAGACAGAAGCAAGTCACAGGTTCTGTCTACAGTCAGGGAGAAGGAACCTGGCAAGGTAGGCTAGCAAGGCACAAGGAGCCTGGGGACACATGAGGGTCTGTCACCACAAAGGGAAACCTGCTCAACAAACTATGAAAAAATGTCCCCAGCTCACATGACATTAGTGGTACAAAGGTGAAGGCACAAAGAAGGATCGAAAGTAGGGGCTGGGGAGATGGCTCACTTGGCAAACTGCTTGCCTTGAAAGCATGAGGCCCAGAGTTCGACTGGATGTAGTGGTACATGCATGTAGCAGTCCCAGTGCTGGGGAGGCAGAGGCAGGTGGATCCCTGGAGCTTCCTGCCTGCTAGTCTAGCTGAAGTGGAGAGATGAACCCCAGGCCAATGAGAAGTCCTGTCTCAAAAATAAAACAGATAAGGAGGCAAGGGACTGGCAAATGACACTGATACTTGAAGTTAACCCATGGCCTCCATGTGCATGTGGACACATCATCCTCATACACACATACATGTATGCAAGCACATGCGTGAACACACATGAATGCTTTCTGGTAAGATGAAAGGCGTCTGATAAGATGAAAGCTGGTTCACAGGGCAAGAGGTCCAAGGTAAAGGCGGGAGGTTAAGACTGATTGTGTCTGAAATGGATCTAATGATGCTAATGATTGGTTCAAGTCAGAATTCTAGCAGCCTTAATCTTCTGAGCCACTGGGATTCATCCTAGAAAGACACAAAATGTAGGACTGCCCAAAAATCTCTGAGGAGAAAGAAAGAATAAATTTGACAGATGTGGCATGATTTAATTTGTTATTATGTTAATATTACTACATAACTTGATGGGCTCTGAATTACTGGTACAAGAATTATCAATACAATTATGGTATTATCTCAAGATTATTAACTCAGCAAAGGGGTATTCATTTAAAGGGAGACAATGGAACAATGAAACAGAATGGAGATTCAATAATACCTACTCAGATAAAGAGACGGATGTTGGGCCAAGGCATGGAGGAAGTGTAGAGAACAAGCTGTTCAGGAGGGGATGCTGGGAAAACCAGCTTGTAACAGATGATGCCGAGCCCCAGCACCCACTTGAAAAACTGGGTATAGTGGTATGTGCGTGTAGATGCTGGGAAAACCAGCTTGTAACAAAGACGCCAACCCTACCTCACACCATATGCAAAATCAACCTGAAATGGACCACAGACCTAAATGGGAAACGAAAAATAGGAAGCATCTAGGATGGAAAATAAAGGTCCTGAGTCAGTTTCCTGAAGTACCATCTCCAGTGAGAAAATACCTACAGGCAGACACCCCCAAAGTCCTGCCCTTCCACCCAGGAAAAGGCTCTTTTGGAGGCATTGTATTGGTTAAGTTCTTCATTGCTGGGATCAAATGCCAGAAGCAGCTCAAGGAGGAAGGATGTATTTTGAATTGCAATGTCAGCTCATCACGGGGAGAGGACCTGGTAGAGTTCACGGTGTGGGGAGGGTATGGTGGAGGCACTTCACTTCCTGGCCAGTCAGGTCTCAGGAAACACGGGCTGTCAGCAAAAAATGGACATCATCTTTGAGTCCCTGCCTTCTGCTTACTAGGTCACAATGTCCAAAGGCTCCTCAACTTCCCTAAACTGTACCAAAGCTGGAGACTGTGTTGAAACAAGAGTCTATGAGGGACATGTCACACTGAGGTATACACACACACACACACACACACACACACACACACACACACACACACACACATATATATATGAGACAGGATCTCACTATGTATCCTTGGTTGCCTTGAACTTGATATTTAGACCAAGTTGTCCTGCAGCTCACAGAATCTCCTGCCTCAGCTGGTATTAAAGGCATACACAACCACACCCTGTTGACATTTCCACACTGACACAGGAATTAAAGAAAAAGACTCAGAGAAACATTTCTGAATCTTATGTAGTAGCCTGAATAACAGCCCTAGAACCAATGAACCACATATGACAAAATGCAGCTACCAAAATCTCTTGGTGCCCAAGTACCTTATTTAACGTAGTATGATGGTTGCACAGAAGGCGTGCACATCCTTCTGGGTGCTTTAAACCATCTCTGGGTGACCTACAACACCCAGCACAGTGTAATTGCTATGTAAACAGTTGTTGTATCATATAGTTCAGGGAATAATTTGGAAACAAAAACACAAAAGTATACAGATGTTCCATAATATGCAAATTTCCCTCCAAATAATTTCAACCTGTGCCTGGTGGAATATGTAGGTAAGAAAACAGACAGAATGCCACTGGTGCCACTGGGCATGAAGAGAAATGAACTGTAGGCCCTCTAGCCCACCATGACTCTCAAGTACACTGGCAGCTCACTGGCGGGAAACCAGGGAGGGCTGGAGGGACTGTACAGCCCATCAATGGTGTCTGAGCAGGAGGCTCTGCGTTTAGTACCCGGGTCTATATAAAGAAGCTGGACGGAATGGGACCCACTTGTAATCCTAATACTGGGGAGAC
The DNA here is from genome assembly GCF_982192425.1 of Myodes glareolus. Taxonomy (NCBI): domain Eukaryota; kingdom Metazoa; phylum Chordata; class Mammalia; order Rodentia; family Cricetidae; genus Myodes; species Myodes glareolus. Next base: position 17,586,488 of record NC_142046.1, read on the forward strand.
AGACACAGCTGGATCCCTGGAACTCAGGTGGTGAGTTCTAGTTCAGGGAGAGGTCAGGGAGAGACCCTGTCTTGAAAAACTAAGGTAGATGGTTCCTGAAGACCCTTGAAGTTGTCCTCTGGATTCTACATGCATGGCCTTACACAGGTGCATGTATACACTCATCCATGAGTGCTGTATGGGCATGTGGGCATGCAAACACACACACACACGGGGGAGGGGGAGAGAGAGCAGGCTAATTCGCAGTGGCAGAACACAAGTCACCTAGTGAGCAAGGCACTGAGATGCTGGATGCCAAGCTTCCCCCAGGGAAGCTTGGGGAGGTGACAGACAGGTGCGTTCATCATCCTGACCAGGGTGATGATTTCATAAGCTGATTGAATGTCAAGATTACTCATCTGTACACTTAAATTACATGCTGTTTATCATAAGTCAAGTCCATCTTGCCGATCCCTGACAAACATAAACTGTACGTGGCCCAGAGTGCAAGCTTCCAGGGGTCCTCACAGTTGTCAGCGGGCAGAGGCGCCTTCGTTCGGCTCCCATTCCCACACAGGAGGATGAGCGACTGCCCTAGCGCTGAGGCTCAGCAGCTCTTGCAGATGCTGCTAACTGGTCTCCAGGCAGCTCTTTACAGCCAGAGTGCTTATGCCATGGCTCCCCAAGCTATCCTGGCAGCCAAAGCCAGCAGCTCCTGGCAACCCTCGCAGCTCTCCCACCAGCCTTCAGTGTGACTTGCTCAGCCCACTCTAGTCAAGATCAAAATCACAAAAGCAATGCAGTCTGAAAGAGACTTCATAGGAATTCACTGCGGCATGAGGGGTAAGCGTTGGAGGGCACAGTAAGGCAGAGGCTTCCCTGGCTGACCAGCGACCTTGGTATTTGTTTTGTTTTTGTCTTGAGACACGAGCTAACTCTGTTAGCCCAGGTTGGTCCCAAACTTACTATGTAGACCAGGATGATCCCCAAATTCCGGAAAACCTCCTGCCTCAGCCTCCTAAGCGCTGGGGTTAATTAAGGTATGGGTGTTACAACAGAGAGGTGTGATTTCAGTTAAGAAACTACGATGCTTTGTGCCCCCCCCCCCCCCGCATGGCCCTAGTGCCCCTGGCAGGCTGGATCAGGGACAATTGCAAGGACCTGGAGAAGGACATCCAGAGTAGCTCTGGGCGCTGGGAAGATTGGCTCCAAGACCCCGTATCAGGGAAAGCCATTGCGGGGAGTCTGACAGTTTCTTCTATGATAGTGAACTTTCCTTCCTCCTTTATCAACTCATGCACGTTGTGTTGGGCTTCTCTCCCTCCTCCACCCTGTTAGCTCTCCTTTGTCCCTCTCTATGATTTTATTCCTACTTATATGGACATACTCGATTTCATGTGGCTGTGTGAAATCTAGGAACCTCAAATGAAAGAAAACCTGTTTGTCTTTCCGAGAAGGATTTAATTCATCATCTGCTTTCCTACAAATGAGACAACTTCCGCCTTCTTTAGAGCTGAATAAACTCCACTGTGACTGTACTGCGTTTTCTTTTTCCGTCCCTCTGCTGTAGATGCCCAGCTTGGCCCATCACTTGGGCATTGTGAGCTGCAGTAAGCACAGGTGTTGGTATCTCTGTGGTGTGTTGGCTCGGAGTCCTTCGTGTAGACTCCCAGAAATGATGTAGCTGGGTCCTTAGAAGAGAGCGCTTCTTAGTTCTTGGAGGCCCCTCCATACTGATTTCCCCAGACAGCTCTCACAAATGATAAAACCATTCATTTTCACTAGATATCAGAATGACCCCCCTCGTGTGTGTGTGTGTGTGTTTCTGTGGGGTGATTGTGTGTGGTGTGTGCTCCTGTGGGGTTTGTGTGTTTCTGTGGGGTGTTTGTGTGTGGTGTGTGCTCCTGTGGTGTGTGTGTGTGTTCCTGTGGGGTGTGTGTGTGTTCCTTTAGTGTGCGTGTGTTCCTGTGGTGTGTGTGTGTGTTTCTGCGTGTGTGTGTTCCTGTAGCGTGTGTGTGTTTCTGTGGTGTGTGTGTGTGTTCCTATAACGTGTGTGTTCCTGTGGCGTGTGTGTGTTTCTGTGTGTGTGTGTTCCTGTAGCGTGTGTGTGTTCCCGTGGTGTGTGTGTGCTCCTGTAGTGTGTGTGTGTTTCTGTGGTGTGTGTGTGTTTCTGTGGAGGAGGGTGTGTTCCTGTGGTGTATGTGTGTATATCTGAGTATGCTTGCTTGTGCAGGAGGGTGCGAAGGCCAGAGGCTGACACTAGGTGCCTTCCTCTGTTGCTCACCATCCTGTTTTTTGGCACAGGGTCTCTCACCGAGTCTGTGTCTTGCTGGTTTTGGTTAGACTGCCCAGGGAGCTCCCAAGACCTTCCTGTCTCCACGTGGGGCTACAGACACATACTGCCACACTGGGTGCCACACCAAAAGCCAGTGCTGGGGATCTGAGCTCAGGTCCTCATGTTCACAAGGCAGGCACTGTACCCACTGAGCCATCTCCCTGGCTTGGTGACCTTTCTCTAAACCCCCAGACCTCTCCAGGACTGAGGAGGTGCTGCATTCTGTGGGTTTACCCAGGTAGGGGCAAGCTTCCTTAGGTGAAATTAGAACAGAGAAGCCAGAACCAGGCACCTGTTTTCTGCATAGCATTCTTCCTTAGAGATGTTGGCCGGAGGCTCACAGCAGCCTGACCCTGCTCATTTGGCCTCCAGACCAGAAACAGACCCATGCTGGTGTGTTTCTTCCTGAACCTGGACAAAGCAGCATCCTAATCCTGCAGCAGCTCTTTAGCACCTGGGACATTTGCCATTGGCATCATGAACACTGGCAAAGTCTGAGGGGATTTTTGCCTTTAGGTGATGACATGGCAGTCCATCTGGAAAGGTGACACCGAGGGAAGGAATGAGCTGGTGATTTCAACGTGTTCATGTGTCACAGGAGAACAGCTAAGCCACCCCCAAGTTCATCAAACTCATGTTTAAATATCCAGATTTCTAATGATGAGCTCACACCCACAGATTTGATTGGAGCAAGCCTCAAAGACATACATTTGAATAGATTAATTTTGTAGAAATTAATTTTGTAGAATCCAATTAATATGTTTAAGTCTGTTAAATCAGATAAGCCAGTGAAGAGGCTGGGAGTCATTTCCGGGTTTCGTAAGGGAAGTTATTAAAGTTGTGTGTCGTATGGGAAGTCAGGTTTATAAGCCAAATTCGAAGCTTAAGGAAGCCCTGGGTTTGGGAATGTCATTTTAAGTTGTCAGACAAGCTCCACTTGAATGGAACTTTTTAAGAAGCTGACGGTAAAATTCAGAGTCACCTTTGGTAAAAAATAAGATCTACCAGGTGATAAAACAGCAGAGGTGAATGAGCCGGTGATTTCAGTGTGTTTATGCATCACAGGGGAACAGCTAAGCCACCCCCAGGTTCACAAAACTCATGTTTAAATGGCCAGATTTCTAACCATGTGCTCATACCCACAGACTTGGTTGAAGCAGGCCTCAGAGACATAAATGTGAATAGATTAATTTTGCCTCACTATTTAGACCATGCCCAAGGCAGCTGTCTCTCTATAATGGGGAAACTGAGGCTCAGGAAAGAGAGAGGCTACCTTGAGGCTATTTGGCTCTCTAAGGGTCCCGGAGTGTTCCAGAACACAGCAGCCTCCAGGCACCCTCATCCACACCTACCCTGGGAGCCCATCCACATCCTCCTGAGGTGACAAGTTTGAAACCTGCTTGGCTCCTGCCCGTGCTCACAATTCCTCTTCATTGTCAATCAACTTCATCAGATTTGGAATCACCATGGAAACACATCACTGGTGCATCTGTGAGGATATTGCCAGAATGGTTTAACTGAGATGGGAAGGCCCACCCTGAATATGGGTGACACCAGTTGACCTAGAGTCCCAGACTTATAAATAAATAAATAATAAAGGGGAGAGTGATCTGAGCGCCAGCATTCGTCTCTCTGCGTCTTCATTGTGAATGCCACGTGACCAGTGGCTTCCAGCTTCTGCAGCCATGGCTTCCCTGCCATGATGAACTGAATGCATCCTCAAACTGTGACCCAAAAGAAACCCTCCCTTGCTTAATCTGCCTTTGACAAGCATTTTGCTATAGCAACAAGAAGCATAATGTATAGACTTGTTGTGGCCTTGGACTTCATTTTTACGTAGATTACGAGCCCTGACTACACTCCCATTTTTTTCTTAGTAAGTCAACGTTTATTTAAGGGGCTTTCTCTCTGCCCATCACTCTCTCTGCTTACTTGAGGTAATGTCCTGCATGTAGCCTAAGCTGGCCAGCTGCCCCGTCTCTGTAGTGCTAGGATAGCAGGTGGGGGCTGCCGGGCCTGGCTTCATACCACTTTAACGGGGAGAAATGCATTCTGGCAACCTGCTTACCAAGGTGGCTTCTCTCCCCACTAAGAATTGATGCTTTTCTACCCTTTCCTGTGCCACCTCAGCTGGAAAACACTGCAGCATAGCTGGGGCGTGGGTCCGCCCATGTCTGAATTATTTTTCTCTTTCCGTGTTTCCACTGGATGCGAGTTCAAGGCTGCCATTTCTGCTCATTGTTTCTCTCGTCCTCATCTTTCTGGTCAGTCTTCCTGTCGCACCCCTCTGCTCCCTCCCGGAAGAGGCGTCTCCTGTTTTCCTGTGTCCGCGCTGTAAGTCCATCTCCCTGAGTCCTCAGATCAGTAGTGTCAGCTGCCGCCCATCATAGTTGGACATCTTCAGCCCGTATTCCTCCGACTCTGCCCCTTCCCTTCGCCCCCCGCTTGGCCTGAGTCCCACTCTGTCTGCTTGCTCCTTACCTCCTGGGAGTGGGGGCTGACTGCTCTTATTTTATAAGCCATATCTCTTTGGGGTGGTTGAGAGTATGGCTGCTCTTCCAGAGGAACCAGGCTGGGTTCCCAGAACCCGTGCTGGTAGCTTGCAACCAGCAGTAACACAAGCTCTGAGAACTCTGACTTCCTCTTCTGGCCTCCCAGGGTACATGTGCACACACACACACACACACACACACACACACACACACACACACACACACCACACCACCCCATAATTAAAAATAAAATAAATCTCCAAAAAATATGGCTTCCAAACCCCCATTGGAGCAAATGCTACCAAAGCTCTCTGTACCCATGGGTTCTCTGAATTTCCATCTTCAGCATTTATACTTAGTTCATGCTTGCTTTTTTCCACCTCTTCTGAACCCCCCACATCCTCACCTGTGGTCTTCTTTTCTGGCATATATATGGTTAAAGTACTGGCTGAGAATTCTGACATCTGAGGCATTCACGTGTTTCTTCTCCTTCTGTTTTTCTTCTCCCCTCTCTCCATGGCAGGGTTTCTATGTATAACAATCCAAGCTGTCGTGGAACTCGTTTTTGTAGACCAGGCTGACCTTGAACTCACTGAGATTCGCCTGCTTCTGCCCCCCGAGTGCTGGGATTAAAGGCGTGTGCCCCACCGCCCAGTTCTTTCTAGTTCTTGGTAACAGGCTTCACGTTCCTTCTAGGACATATCTAATAGATTTTGATTCTATGCCAGGTATCATGAGCTCTCTACTGTGCAGTCTGAAAATGCCACATACACCATGTTAGTATGAACTGCTCTTCCTTAGAAGAGGCCTGGCAAGGTGCTTTAGACAGGCCCGGCACTATTTAACTACTGAGTCCTGAGGGACTGCAATCCTGCAGGGCTGGCTTCCTAGCTTTCATAGGGTGCCTCTGTCTGGTCCCTTTAGTTGGGCATGAGGCCTCAGGGGAGTCCAGTGATGAACCAGGGTGAAAGCTAAGCACTAAGCAAGCATTTACTGCCCTGCTCTTGACTGTAGCTGTGATGTGACCGGCTGCTTCAAATTCCTGCCTTGACTTTTCTGCTGTGATGGACTGTAACCTGGATATGTGAACTAAAATCTCCCCTAGATTGCTTTCAGTCAAGGTATTTTATCACAGCAGTGGAAATAATAACACATATGAGACAATCATATCACAACATAAATAACCACAACATATGCCCAGCCGTGGTGCTAACCTGGATCCCTGGGACCGAATCCTCTGTCTGATAAGACAGCTGCCACCTTGTCGGGAAAAGTCATTATGGTTCATCTTTTAGAAGAAGTACATAATAGTGCGGTAATGAGTCACAGATTAGCAGGAGGCTCTAGGCCCCTGCATCCCTAGCTAGCTGCTGGTGCCTACTCAACTGGGTGCTCTCACATTAATCTTAGGGTTGAATGGTCACATACAGTCAAGAAAGAGCAGGAAGATCATGAGCCCCAGGAGGATGGGGGATGGGGTAAGGGCTATGCTAGACAAGTGACAAAGATGGTATTTCTTCCGTGGAAAACCCATCCAGTGAAGAACTCAGGGGACAGAGAAATGCTGTTAGGAATATAAAAAAAGCAACAACAAACAAAACAAAACAAAACACTGCTGCCATGTGCCAAATCGACACATCAATGTTTTCTCTAGACTCAGGGCCGCACTGTGCAAGGCTGTAGAATAAATTGCTTCACTTTTGATTCTCTGAGTCTACATTAGTCCTGTTTGTCTCTCACAGTTCATCATAGAGGAACGCAAGCAAGAGAGAGCCAGGTGCCTGCAGGTCTTCTCCATAGAGCCCTTCAGCTTCCCCCGTCTACAGCTCACCTCCATATGAGTTTCTTTTCTATTTCTGTGATAGCACACCATAATCAAGGCAGCTTATAAGAAAGAAAAGAGAGAGAGAGAGAACATGTTTAATTGAGCTTATGGTTCCAGGGGGTTATGGTGATGCAAAGGTGTGGCAGCAGGGGCAGCTGGGAGCTCACATCTCAAACCGTAAGCAGGAGGCAGAGGGAGACATTGGAAACAGCCTAGGTCTTTTGAGGCTCCCACCCCCACCCCCAAGGACACACCTCCTCCAACAAGGCTGCCTCCTAATCCTTCCCAAACAGTTCCACCAAATGCAGACCAAGCATTCAAAACTATGAGCCTACAGGACCATTCTCATTTACATGACCACACCCACATCAGCCCCCAGTTGCATTTCTGCTGTGCCTTAAAAGGGTGTGGTCCATAGTGGCCTTACAGCCCGGCTTCCTGAACTACTGTGAGCCATGAGGGTCTTAGAACTGGAGTGCGGGTGGTGAAAATTTTGTCAGTAATGGAAGGTTTCTGCATACTCAATGAATTCAAGATCACCCTCATCCAGAGTCCATGTGTTTCTGGCAGCGCTGACCTGTGCTGAACCGTGGGAATGAGCACTGGGCACATCACTGGATCATGTATCACCAAGACGCTTGAACTACGTTGCTCAGATGTGAGGCTCTCACCTGTTGTGAACTGCAGGGTCTACACTGTGCCTACAATTTCTGACTCTTAGAGAAACACAGAGACTTAACTACAGGGGGAGAAAGTCAAATAATTCCCTCCCATCGTTCTTCAGCATGTAAATATCATGTCAGTATGTCTTTGGATTGAGACTATCGGATTTGGGGCTGGAGAGATGGCTCAGCCACTAAATGCTAAGCTCATAACCCAAAATATAAGAGAATTTTTGATTTTTTAAAAATTGTTTGAATTTCTGACTTGAGACTTATTTTAAAAATGCTCAGTGAATTTTGGGCTGGGATTAGGACAGAATTTCCGACAGTTCTGAAAGTGTTTTAAATATTTCCCTACCATCTTGTACTATGTTTATATGCAAAGTGGCATTGACGGCTGTAAAATCAAAATATCAATCGACTCTGAAAAAGATTGGAGAGTTTCAAGGTCTCACGGTATCAAATATTCAGACGAGATTAGATCTTTATGTAAAAATAAGCAGAGCCATGCAGCACAGCCACACAGCACGGCCACACAGCACGGCCACACAGTACAGCCATGCAGCACAACCACACAGCATGGCCACGCATTGACAGGAAAATTTTGTTTTTGTCTTTAATGAATGATAAAAATTAAATGTTTGCCAAAGGGTTATTTTAAAAATAGTTTCTTTAATATAGTTAATCTAATTTCTTTTACAAATTATTATCTATACCTGCTTGGTATGTATATCTGTTTTATGTGTCTATATGCTTGGAGTTATATAAAATTTCTTAGGAGAGAAAGGGTCAAAACCACACAAAGCTTAAGAAGTCATGCCATGAAATATTTGTGTTGATGATGTTAGAGAGAAATCTTTATGATCCATTTTCAGTGTGAGGTGGAATTCATTAAGGAAGCGCAGACAAGCAGGAGGCACATTGTCCCTGTCTTCCCCTAGCTGGGAGCTGGCTCCCGCCTGCCTCGATGTATTTTAGTTTATCTCAGTGTCTGCTCTGTGACCAGACACTCAGAACCCATGTACCAGGAAATGGAGGGGTAGGGTCAACCTGGAGCCCCGGGAGGATGGGGAGGTAGGGGTGGAATTTCTCCTGATCGGTACTAAATTGGTGTGCTGTCCATTTTGCTTTTTTCCTGACATCTGACGTCACAAAGCAGAAGAGTAACCTTCTCTGCGTTTGCCTCTCTGAGTCTTCAGTACGCTCTCCTATGAAGCAAAATCGCTGGTCATCACATTGCAAAGACAGACACAAGCAGCCTTCCGAGTGGGTGTTCACAACCCCGGCTCTGCAAAGTGATAGGTGAGAAGTGGGACTCAGATCTGCAATATTAGGGGTGAAGTCTACAGCAAGAGGCAAAAAGCTTGGAGGATTCCAGACACAGTAAAAAGACCAGGGCACCAGAGGACAGTGGATGGAGACCATGGAAAGATTAGGTCTAGGGGAGTTTGGTTGCACGGGTGTGTGACAGCTGATCTTGAATCACATAGACATTACATCTACCCTTGGCCCATCCAGATATTGATATAAAAGCATGTGATGTTCAAGCCTCCATTAAGAAACTCTATATTTCACTGTCCTTTCCAATTATCTTCCAAATGGCCTCTGTGCCCCACCCCAGGCCTATCCCCTACACCAAGCCCACCCTTATAGCCATGTTCCCCACCAAAAGATGTCTTTGTCCTCAAAACCCTTCCCCAATGTCCCTTTTGCTATGAAATGGAACCTTTCAAGATGGGAGCCAAATGAACCTTTCCTCTTCATGCGTTGATCTTCTCAGGTATTTTGTCAGAACCGTGGAAAGCTGGGATAAACTAAAAGCACAGAAGTGGCCCAAGGACTGCCACGCTTTACCTGTGCCCAGTATCCTGTGTGGCCTCCTGGGACTCACCAACACTGCCTCTGGGTGGGAGCTGCTGCCAGCCAACTGCAGTGCATTTCTGCCCCTAAGTCCCAGATCCATCGCCTTCCCCAGCTGAGCATAGACTCCTTCATTAATCTGTCAACTTGTTCCCTCAAATCATTCTTTGTCCTGGGTACCAGAAGACCCTGTGCTGTCAGTTAGAGTGAGAAAAGCCACCATCTAGGTCTGGTCTTCTTCAGCCAGGGCAGCATCCGCTAGAATCTCAGGCAAGAAGGGATGTAAGGCCCTCCTGGCAAGGAAGAAAGAAGAAACCCCAGCAAACGGGCCTGCAGCAGTAAGAAGGCTTCCGCTCCGCCATTTCCTTCTCGGGCCTTGTTTCACACTCAGATTCCATCCTGGACGAAGGTGGCTGTGTTCACCAGTTTTGTTGTTGTGATAGAATGCCTGAGAAGATCAATCTTCAGCTTCCAGGGCTTCATGGGAGATGTGGAGCCTATGAAGTCACTGTGTGTCTCAGAGGTGGAAGTGTGAGAGAGGGAAGCCTAGTACCATGGCAACAGAAAAGCAGAGGCAGGAAGAGGCTGGGATCCCAATACCCCTTTCAGGGGCACATCCCCAATAACCTAACTTCTTCTCATTACGTTCCACTTCCTGGGGTTCCACCATCTCCCAGTAATGCCACAGGCTGGTGTCCAGGCCTTAATACACAGCCTGTGCAGGCTATTTTAGATCCAGAACACACTACTTTACTCTCACCAGTGTTACCACACTGGAGAGACTGCCCATGAGAAAGGTCAGCAATGGCTGCCAATCAATAGCACCCAAGGACTTGAATCCTGGCACCGCCAAGGGCACTAGGAAGTAGGGCCTTCTGTGGTCATCTGGTCAACCCTATGAAAAAGACCTGGACACCACAGGCACCTGATTGCAATGCCAGGCGAGACCCTGCACCTCAAGGCCTGCTGAAGCTCTTTCCAAAAGCTGTGGGGTGAAGCTATGAGCTGTCTCAAACCTCTATGTCTTCGTGTCCTGGGTTACCCCACAGTGAATCCCACGGACACAGAGGGGGAAGAGTCCTCTTAATGGCTTCGACCCTGAAAAGGCTCTCTGGGCAGAGGCTTCTAGTTTGAAACGAATTTGAGGACGTCCCAGAAGGCAATGGATTCTTGCACAGCTGAGCATGTTGGCTCACAACATATGCCTGGAGACTAGATGTCTCCCAAACTGACGTGATTCCCCCTCGTCAATATGGAAAGAAGGGATGCAGCATGCCTATGGGAGAACACAAGTGTGGCTCCTGTGAAGGGTTTACTCCTGGGATGCGGCTGGGGAGGGACGTCTTCCTGCCTGGGGCCTAGAACAGACCCGGTGCCTGACAGGAGTATCGTGAGTGTGGTGCAGGCAGTGGCAGATGCTCATGGCTCATGTTTGGGAAGACAGGGAGCAGATGGAAGCCTGGGCCTTGCATCCCAATGTGCTGGTTTCCACAGGTTGAGGGAGGGACAGGGCGAAGAGCTGAGCTGGCGTTTTCCAAGATCAAAACTCCCTGCAGCCAAGCTGGTGATCTAGCCTAGATTCCTGCTGGGATACCCCCACCCACACCATGGCAGGGCAGGGAGGTTCCAACACCCTACATAGTGTCCAGCTGTTCAATCATTCAGAGAGAGTCAGCTGGCCATTCCCAATCCAAGAGTCTCACAGAGAGGCTTTGTTTCGAGGCAGCAAAGGCGGTGAGGATCACAGAGGGCCTACCTAGTCAGGGCTCTAGCCTCTAGCTGTTTCTTTGAGCAAGTTGAGGAGGAAGAGATGGAGGGAGCATTCTGCTGGAGTTTACAGCTCAGCCCCAATTCTCTATCTCCAAACCCCACCCTCTCAGAAAAGCGGCCAAAAGTCCAGCTCTGCACTCCTTACTGCAGAGGCACTCCCCCCCCCACACCCCACCACAAAAGCTGCTAACTGCTCAAGACCCCACTGACTGTAATTTTGGGCACTAACAGCTTGTGAAGGATGCATCATCACCCCGTGCCTACAGGGTATTTAGGACACCTCCTTCAGATCGGTCATGTGATTTCTCTCCTGTCCCCTTCCCCCCACCTCATCTCTGGGTTGGGGCTCAAGAGTGCTTTGTACACCCAGGAGTGCTTTGTCCAGACAAACCCGGTTCTTTACTTTTTAATTTGTCTTGATCTGGTTTACTGCATCTGCAGAGAAACCTATCGTTTGGGCACAGCAACCTATTAGGGGATCCTTTGAAACTTGGCCCGGGAGTCAGGAGTAGAGACAATTGTGGCCTCGGTGGGACCCTATGCTCTTCCCGAGCCTTAGTGGATTTGGCTTAGAAAATGAGTTCATGGACCATGCCTCTGTGTGCACCAGAGCCAAAGGTCCCTTGGAGAAGCCAGGAGTGTCGCTGTTCCAGTGGTTCCCAAACCCACAACTAAGTTCCTTAGATGGTTCTAGAACTTAACCCAGGAGGAGAGCCCTCAGGCTGGGGACCCCTAACCTTGGTGGTGAGACTATAATGCTAAATCAACTGTTAGAAGCCACTCTGTCTCTCGAGGTCTGGGGCTGAGCACAGGTTTATGAGCACCCTAAAATAGGCCTGGAGCAGCCCCAGTGGGCTCCTGGCCTCCCATTCTCATCCAGAAAGCTGGCCCACTCTTGTCTGGAGGAGGCTCTGCCCTCAAAGTGTCTAACCTGCAGGTGCAGTTCCCAGGGAGGTGAGCCGGGCCGTTTTTTTGCTGTGTGCTGCTTCATAAGGGTCCGAGGTCAAGGGACACTACAAGGCTTCATCATCAGTTCCCACCGACCCCGCTGGAGGCCATTTCTGTGAATCCCATCTCTTCGCAGCCAGCTTTCCACCCGTGCATTCCTGAGGCCCCACCAGTGGCCCCTCCCGCCATGGCTCCGCGGACCTCCTCTTCTCCTGTGGGGCTCTTACATCTGCCAGCCTTTGACAGTGTCAAGTCACTGGTGCCCCTTTCCCGAGTCACTCACTGCAACCCGCAGGCTGTATCTGGTGCCATCTGCCCCCACACCAAGCCTAAATTCCAGCTGCTCAGCCACAGTGGCCAAGTTCTGATGGGCGTGTCCCCCAGAGCTTTTCTCAACTGGCTATTTCATCCAGCCCTGCGAATTCTCAACTCCAGAGGCTTTGCTTTCCACAGTTCAGGGCTGTTTTCCTCAGGATATTACCTCATCATTCACTTCCAAGCCTTGGAGCTTTCTAGGTATCTGTGATACTCAATGGCCTGCCTGTGTGACTGTCATCAGCTTTAGCCTGGGAAAGAAGGGCGGCCTCCCTTCCAGGACCAAGTCCTTCACAGTTCAGGGGTCATCAGGACAGTACTCTCAAATGACCCAGTCTGTGAATCACCTTGGCAGAAACAGACACCCAGGCTTCCTAGCAGCCCGCCTACAGAGCAGAGTGGTATGCCGCCTGCTGCCGTGGGGCTGCGAACCACACTGAGATCCTCTGGCCTGGGGCTCGGTGGTAACAGGCATCCCCTTGAGGGGCCTCAAAGTAGCAGAACCTGCTTCCGGGAGTGATGGTACACGTTCCTGAGAGTCTGGTGGCTGTGACACCAGAACCTGCAGGAATGTTGCCACGACTGCTAACATACAAAAGAGTCGCTCCTTCAGAAGCAGGAGATACACGTTGAATGAAGGTACATGCTGAATGAAGGTCATTGGCTGAGGTGAACCACATGTGACTCCTCTAGCCACAAACAGCAAAGGAGTGTGACCTGATCTAATTATCTAGTTGCAAAGGTGTCACCTGATGGATTTGGTGACACGTCCCCTCAGGGTGTCAAAAGTCCAGGGTGAAAAGTAAGGCCTCTGAAGTCAGCACCAGCTACATCCTAATACCCATTCATGGATACAAAGCAGCCCACAGCTGGGCCCACGGCCACATGAGGTCACAGCCGGTAGCCATTCTCCACCCCTCCTAGACCACCCCTCCCCAGTTCATAGTTCTTAATGTCTGAGACTGTAAGCCAACAGAAGCATCAGGTGGCAGAGGGCCTGGCCATGCAAAGGAAACAAAGGTCAAGTCTCGGGTGTAAACAGTAAACTCCTTTATTGAGACACTGTTACAAGGATTCCTTTAGTACACAGTTTTAAAATATTTTCGAACACTCTTCCTGTGGAGAAGTGAAATTTTGAGGCTTCCAGTTGGACCTCTGGGAAATATACAATGTACCCTTTGGCCTGAAATTTTAAAGGACCCAGGGTCCTATAGTTTATCACAGTGTTCTGTTTATGGTTTTGTGTGTATTTTCGCCACTATTTGCCCAATTATATATATGTGGAGAAAGAGGGAGAGAGAGCACACACCAGAGGCATAAAAAATGAGGCCAGGAGCGTTTCTGCAAATATAAGAAGTAATTTTATTGTAAAATATTGAAGGTGAAGTGGACTGAGGAGAACAGGACACATTTTGGACTTCAATACAAATTGCAACTTGGAGGGGAACTGACGGAAGAATGGGACAGGGTGAAAGGGTAAATCAGACGGGGAGAGAGGCAGACACCGAATCACATGACCTACACAGAATCCACAGGGCATCACATGGCCGTCTTCCAATATGGCTTTTCTCACGCAGAGGCACGCACAGCAAGCAGTCCCTGGCTCACGATGGCGTCCTGGCTTTCAGGAGCAACCTCCGGGCCGGGCTTTTCTTTGGCAAGAGTAAAGCTTGTTCTTGAGGAAACCTGGGGATGCCTGTTGGTGGCATTCATCAATCCTGGTCACTCCCGGGTGCTTCGTTGTGGTTTCCTTCACTTTGGGGTGGGGTGGGGACAGGAGCACCGGAGCCTGATGGCTGACTCCCTGGGCACCATAGCCTCCTCATGGTGGAAGGAGAGGCATGACAGGCGTGTGACTCACAGTGAGCCTTTCTTTTCCCTTGCTGGTCCTGGAGACCTCTGCACCCAGAAGGCAGCCTCTCCATCACACACACACCTTGGAGGAGGAGGAAGACGACAGCATGCAGAGGGATCCATCCCGACCCCAGAACTGACACCGGCACCCAGAACACCCCTCTGGTGGAAACCGAAACAGCAGCCCTGGAGCCACGAAGTCCATCGTAAATCTCCTAGTCCACCTGCTGCTCACAGGGCAGTCTGGCTATCAGCGTGGGCACCCAGTGGCTTCCATCCCGTCCTTGGCATGCACACAGAAATTAGCACCACGAACATCAGCAACTGAACACGATCATGGATACGCAATGGACCATGCGGGAAGTCTTTGCTTTGCGCGTGTGTTTTCAAATGAAATAACCTGAACCCGGAGGGGACTCAGGCTTCAGGAAGGACTCCCCACCATCATGAGCACGGGGTGCCTTCAAGGAAGAAGGGTCTTTGGCACCGATCTGATCTTTAGGTCCTTGGCAAAATCTCAGAATGCAGAAAAACGGCCAGGATAAAGGCAGGTGGGGGAAGGAGGCGCGGCAGGCACCCTAAGGCGGCCTCTAGGACACGTAGCACCACAAGACACAAGTGTAAAAAAAAATCAGCACCAATGTTCATAGTTATTTATCATCTACAGAACACGTGGTTCTCAAGCCCTGGACACTGTCCCATCAGCCTCTGCAGGAAGAAACACGGAAAAAGGAAGCAATCAGGATTAATTTAAGCCTGTGTTTTAATCTGAGTGCATGTAGGAGAGGCAGGATCTCAAATGCCTATTTTTCCCTCCCCATAAAAAATTATCCAGAGCTAATCAAAAAGAAAAGAAAATAATTAAAAGTCTGGAAAGGGCCCAGGCACCTGCAGTGGCTATGCAGCTTCTTGCTGACTGAGCAAATTTCCAATTTATTGCACTTTCTTGCGGGGGTGGGGAGAGGGAGGAGTGAGGAGATGCCCCCTACAGAGAGCCGAATTGCAAGCCCAAGCTGGTGCCCCATCCTAGCTGCCCGCTCTCCCCATGGGCCTGAGGCTGGGTTTCCATGCAAGATTGAAAGCCAGGCACACTTAACATTTATAACAATACAATACAAATATTTACTTAAAACTCTCACAAAAACATAAGCACCTTTAATCCATCGGAAAGGCACGTGTGGAATGACATTTGGCCTCTGAGTGGATGTGTTGAGGGTTGTTTAAAAAAAAAAAAAAGAAGGCTTTGGCGACCTTTTTAAGATCACCTCAGAGCATCTTTTGAAGGTCAAGGGGAATACATATCTTCAAGTTGCACCTTTTTAAGTGATTCCCAAATACTGCCCCACCCTGACTCCCTGCCAACAGTCCATGAACGCCTTTGATGAACCTATCAGGAGAGCTGGGGACCAGGGCCTGCAGCGTGGCAAGAGGCTGTGGTGTGGTTAGGTCATGTGATTCGGCTCCGTGGGGGACACGGCTCTTTCCCTTGGTTCTCTCTGGGTGTGGGGTCCAAGGCCACGGAGGGTCCCTCCCTCCGAGGCACAGATGAGTCAGGCAGGCAGGGGTGAGAAACGTTCACTGTCCGGGATGGGCCGTGCACAGGACACCCACAGGTGGGGTGCTGAGGTCACGAGGTTGTTCTGAAGACCGGTGGGCTCAGCAGCTCCTAACCCAGGAAGCAAGCTGGCCCCACTTCAAATCCAAATTTCTGTGAGGCTTCACCAAAGTCGTTGAACATGATGTCCACGATGGGGACTTGCTCCACTTTGGGTGTGTCAATCTCCAGCACCGTTTTCTGGTAGCCTTTCTTGGTCTAGGAAGGGGGGAGAAGGTGGAGGCAGTTAAAGCCGGAGGCTTCGTGCGGTGATTAAGGTGTTTAGGTCACCTACCACCCCTGACCCAGGACCCCCTCTGCCCCAAGACTCTACCAACTCCCTGAGCCACCAAAAACAGCAAGTTGGAGGAAACGTGGCCAAGCAGAGAGGTGATGGGACTTCCTATAAGACTTCACACAAGAGCTGCCATCCCAGGCCTCTCCTGGACAGGCAAAGGAACTTTCCTTACTACCTATTCCAGAGAGAACTGGGTAGACTGAGGCACAAAAGGGCCATGATGGTGCAGGGCCCAAGCAGTCTGTGCCCTCCTGTGATCAGATCAGCACTTTTGAGCGGAGCAGGACAAAGCTCTCTTAGGAAAAGCAGGCTGAGCCTCAGGCAGGTGCAGGGAGTTGCCAGCAGAGTCAACCCTCTCAGCCCAGAATATAGGGAGGATGTGAGTACTTCTGTCCCCACCGCCAAGCAAGCTTAACTTAACTTTGGGTGTCAAGAACATCTATCACAAAGAACAATCTGCTTCACCCACTCTGTCAGCTTCCTTCAGTGGTGCCCAATGTCTGCCTTTGTACCGCAAATCTTGGGCTACCCAATGGCCACCTGTCCTATGCCAGGGCTTCCACTATCATGGATGTAGGCTGCATTTACATGCAACTGTGTCTGGCCTGGGAAGACTCTTGTTCTACTGCACAAGCCCTGGAGAAATCACAAGGAGAAAGCAGATGGGCATTTCCTTTGTGGGAACAACATGCCAGAATGCAGCCCAGCAGAGGGTCCTCTACTGACCCTGGGTCAGTCCTGAATCTTTTACGTTTGGTGCCCAGCTTCAGGGCCTTCCTCTCCATGGGTACCCCAAATCCAAATAGGAGCCCAGTTGCTCAAGGTGATTGTGGGATGCTGAGCTTTGGAGATTGGACCATGAGGATGAACCCCTGGACCCCTCATGAGTGAGACTGGTTCCCTTCTCTGTCTTTGTCATGTGATAACATGCAAGAAGGCAACTGTACACAACCCAGGGGTGATGACCCCAACCTCGGACTTCCTGCTTGCGGAACTGTGGGCAGCTCCCATGGTTTGTAAGCCACTTAGGTGATGGCCATTAGTGGTCATGGCCAAATCAACCCAAGCTATCCTGAGCCATAGCTGCAGAGAAAGCCACTCTTAGGTCTCTGATCTCAGGCCTGAGTGCACTGGTAAATGTCTTTGTGTGAAATCGCTAAGCTCAGGTTAAGTCGTTACAACAGCACTGCTACTTGACATCTCCAGCTGGAGTGCAGGGGTGAGTGTGGGAGTGCAGGGGTGAGTGTGGGAGTGCAGGGGTGAGTGTGGGAGTGCAGGGGTGAGTGTGGGAGTGCAGGGGTGAGTGTGGGAGTGCAGGGGTGAGTGTGGGAGTGCAGGGGTGAGTGTGGGAGTGGGCAGCGCCTTCTCTACCCGGTACGAGTGTCCAGTCTTCACTGCTCTCAACGTCCACTCGCCCCAGGCCCAGCCCACCCACAGCTGTCCTGATAAGACACCTCTGTCTTGTGCTCAAAGCCAAGCTAGGGACACACTGAGGCCCAGGAGCGTTTGAATACTGCAGGTTCTGCCTATCCAGATTGACTTGGAGTGGATTCAGAAACTGCAAAATTTTCTTCAATGGGAGTCTTGGATGATTTTATGATCTATACTTTTCTGGCTGTCCTTTGAGGAACACAGAAGGAACTTGCCACCAGGAACCCAGCACTAGAAAACGGTCCAGTTTGAGGGCTGTTCTGGCCAGGGATGGGTCGTCATACCCTTGTGCTTCCAGGGTCACCTAAAACTTACCATTGTGATATATCCGGGGGCTAGAGAGATGCTCAGGTGTTAAAATGTTTACTATGCAAATATGAAGAGAAGTTTGAACCCTTACAAATACATATAAATGTGGCAGCCCACCTGCAATTCCAGCATTGGAAGACAGAGATGGGATCCCGAGCAAGTGAGCTAGCAAGACAAACCGTATCAGTGAGCTCTGCATTTGATTGAGAGACACTGCCCCAGTGATTAATATTGATGATTCCCAACAGACTTCAATGTTAGGGCTCTACATGTGTACATACATACATGCACACACATACATACACACAAACAAGCTTGCATGCGAGCATATATATACACAAGTGCATGTATATTCGTATATGTCCTTATACATGTAAAACATGCATAGACACAAACATGTACATCACACGCATAAAAAATATAAAAGGAAAAAAAAGACAGGGAAGGTGGCCCATGCCTTTCCCCAAAACTCAGGAGGCAGAGGCAGGTGGATATCTGTGAGTTCAAGGCCAGCCTGACATACAGATTGAGTTCTAGGATGGCAAGGGCTACACAAATAAATTCTGTCTCAAGAAAAAAAGTAAGGGGAAAAAAATCTGGGAATCTTCAGGGGCTGGACTTTCATACTCATGAAGCTGGCTATGGGCTAGCTGAGACCCTCATCCTCCTGGCCAGTTTAGGGAGCCAGAACTGGCTACTCCTGCCATGTAGGCCCTGCTCCTCAACCCAGACTTACACGAGGTGAACAGCCTGGTTTCTCCTGGACCCTGGAAGGTGGTATAATCTTGGGAAGCCATGTGAAGTCAGTGATGGGATCTCCGTTTTTGTATACCAGTGAGTCGTGAACCTACAGGCTTACAGCAGGCCCCACTCCCTTCCTTTATGGCATTAGCATGGAGTGGGTCTTTCTCTCCTACTCTGAGGACCACCGTGTGTGGAGCTGGCAGGCGATTTCACATGGATTTGTGGGGCCCCGTTGCTCCAATTATCAGAGCGCTTAGAGAGGGACGCAGTTAAAGAAGAGACATAAATAACCATTGCCAGCTAGCAACGGCCCCCCAGGGGCGCACAAAGCTGCACAAACAACGGAATTGATGTAGAGTGACTCCTGGCCCCTCCGCAGGGCCGGCCGCTTGGCAGCCCCCTCAATCAGGCTACCCAGCCACACAATACGAGCGTTGGAATTCCAATTTCAGTGGCTGTGATTACAAAATGAATCAAGTCGGCCTCCCAGGGCTGGGCAGGCCTTGGCACCACTGGTCTGCATGTGGAGAACAAAAACCTCCTGAAGGAGCCCTGCAATTGAATGAGCGGATCGTGACCTTTCAAATCATGGCCGGACTTCTCCAGGGTTTGGGGGCGGAGAGCATGTCGGCCACCCAGCCAGTCTTGCTTGCTGTTCCCTTTGGACTGCCTTGAGCCCCACTGTCCTGCCGGTCTGTCTGTCCCCACCTCCCCCAGTACACAGAGCCAGGTTTTTTCAATCAGCGAGTTATTCTGTTCTGAGCCATTATTTCCCCACCTTTTCCAAGGCAGGATTTTCTTTCAGGAGTAAAAACAGGAGGGGGCTGCTTCTCGCTCTCTAGCCCAGTGGACTTCTGTCATCTTACACTTACTTGCCTCGGCATCCGCGGATGCTGAGGATGCCACAGCTCATAATGATGCTTGTGTTGTGGATAGAATAGCCCTCTCCATAAGAAGACTGCCTTGGTCAGGATGTGGGCTATGGTCAGGAGAGCTTGCATTTAGCTCTACACTTCCACACTCTCTTTGGGTCAGCCTGCCATTGGAGGTGTTTAGAGAGCTCCTCGGCAGAATTGGCTCCCCGCTCAGAAATCCAGTGCTGGGCTGGGGAGACATTTCAGTCACCAAAGTGCTTGCCATGTAAGCATGAAGACCAGAATATGATCCTTAGAACCCACATTTTAAAAGCTGGGTATGAGGACTAGAGAGATGGCTCAGTGGTAGAGAACACTTGGTATTCTTGCAGAGGACCTAGGTTCAATCCCAAGCCCCTACATGGAGGCTCACCACCATTCATGGCTCCAGTTCCAGGGGATTCAGTGCTCTTTTCTGGTCTCCATGGGCACCAGACATTCTTGTGGTACATAGATATACATGTGAGCAAAACATTCACACACATAAAATAAAAATTAAATAAATTCTTAAACTAAAAGCTGGGTATGGTGGCACCATGCCAGCAATCTTGGTGCTTTGGGTATGTGGCAGGGGAAGGCTACCGATTCCTATAGTTCACTGGTCAGCCAGCTCAACTTACTTGGCAAGCTAAAGCCAGTGAAAAATCTTGTCACTTTACAGGAGTGACAATCACTTGTGCCATCCACAGGCATCCCCACATACTAATACATATAAGTGCACACACACAAATACAGACACGTTTCCTTGCACACCAAGGTGCCCAGTCTGTGTCCTCACCCTGCCCAGAAAAGAGCTACGTAAGTAGAAGTGGTCTCTAAACTCCAAGCTGGACCTGTCCAAGTCAGCTACACCCTGATATTGGCCAGGCTGGGGGCATATTTGGCCCCCAACACATCCCCAGTATACAGTTCAGGGAATGGTACGCAGAAGGTACAACAATGCACTCAAGGGGGGCATACAAGGTGACATCACGGGCACATGTGATACTCACAGCACAGCCGTCCACCAGGGCGCGGATGTAGGGGTTGTTATCATAAGACATCTCCTCATCGTTGGAGCCCAAGAAGCGGATAGCCTTGTCGTAGCTGCCTGTGGCGGCATCCTGCCAGGCCACTGACTGGTAGCAGTTGTAGGTGATGTTCTGGTGGGCGGAGGCACTCAGCAGCCGCAGGAAAGTCATTTGTACCACGCCCACAGGGTTGCCTTCAGCATCCACATAGGAGAGCTAGGGGGTGGGTATAGCAAGGGAATCAGCAGGGTAGAGCTAGAATAATGGCCGTAGAGCTGCCCACATCCACAGGGCTTCACCCAAGCCCATTTCCCTGAGGCCACTGCCTGGAAGCCTCCAGACTCCTTGCCACTGAAGCCAGCACATGGAATCTTCTGGGAGTTCCGGGATCAGCAGTCAAGTGAAAATAGACCTTGTTTTCTTCAGGGACTGACTGTCTGCCCATTATCCTTCTTTACTCAGCACCCTCCAGGTCCAGTGCCCACACTGCTTCCTCCAGAAGCCTGCCTGGGTCAGGTTTTCCTGCACTTGACCCTCTTTTCTGTCTCTAGCTTTCAGGCCACGTCTGAGAAGCCAACCACCTCCTCCCAACCTGGCCAGGTCTGCCTGGCTTGACTGTACTGAATGAATGTATGTTCCGTTAAAACCTGTTCTCTCGTCTACGGGACACAGACGGCTCCACAGTGAGTCTCCCATCAGTGAGTCAGGGTGCTGGGAGCAAGAGGCAAGGTCTTTCTTCTTCAAATGTATGGGAATAAGGCCTAGGAGTAGAAGCAGCTCCTGGGGTTCTGGTGACCACACCCTTTGCTGCCCTGGTAGTGCTTGAGTGTTCTATCTGACCCTGAGCCTTGACAGTTCTCTCTCCTGGGCACACAGCCATGGGCAGGAGACGCGACGACTGTCACATTTGGTCACAGCTCTGTCGCTGCTCCTCACGGTTTCCTGAACGCAGCCCTGAGGCTGAGTGCATCAGCTCCTGTGCATCCTGTGTTCTGGTGCCTGTGTGTCATCGTCCTTGGAACACATATGCCACAAGCACAGGCGCTTAGCCTGTTGTCCCTGTCACTGTGCTTAGCAAAGGAAGGGGGCATGGGCTCTTGTGGGAAATGGAAGGCCACCTGTTGAGTGTTCAGGATGTACATGGCCCCACCTTGTGAATCCGCTAGATTCAAGAGCTAGAATGGCCAAGAGACCTTGGAGAATGGTGCAGCCTGGATGGATGATGAACCAGCCTGAGTAGGACCTGAGTTGCGTGGGAATTTGAGTGACGGGGAGTACCCCAGAGGTACAAGGGTGTCCTCTTCTGTAGGGATTCTGAGGCAACAAACTGACTATCCTGCTGACCACTGTCCATAGCAAGCAAGAAACGTGGGTCTCCGGAGACAGGACCCCTCACTGGAAGGCTCCACTCTCCACAGCAAACTAGGAACAGCATCAGGTAACAAGAACGCCACTTGGTAAGTGGCTTCCACAGTGTCAGCAGTATCTCAAGCCACTCTGTTCTGCTAGGTGCAGGCTGGCATGGGCATCCCGAGAGGAGAGTCTCATTGTCTACATCCCTTTTGCAGGGAGTTTTCTGAGGTGTCAGCATTAGCAGGGGTGTAAAATTCTTAGTTGTGGGATAAACCACTGGCTTCCCCAGCCTGGGTGTGACTGGAGGCCCCTCTCCAGGCAAGGACTAGAAGGGCTAAGCTGGGCAGGCCCTGTAATGACATGTTCATCAAGGAAAGGGGGCTGGCAGAGGTTCATGTCTCACTCTGGTAATCCCATCTCCGGTCAGCTGCTGCTCGAACCCTGCTCTGTGTTGGTCATTCCAAAGGACCTGAGGTAGTAAAGGAATGCTGGGGCAATGTTGGGTCTGATACAGGACTCGGTAATCAAGAAAACGGCGACAACTTCAGAACCCATGTTTTCAGTAGTAATGGGAAGAAAGAATGGGGTGGTGGGGCCAGGCCAGGACCCTGTCCTTCCCACCATGGCACTAGGACACCACGGGGGTTCCCAAGCTACCGGCAAACTTCATTCCCTTGGAGGCAGCTCAAGAAAACCCACAAACAGACTCTCAGAGGAAAATGCATACCAACCAGTGGTCTGGGCATCTGGTGTTCCAGGGAGGTCACGTGACTGACTTGAGAAAAGACACATGCCACAGCAGAGGCAGAGTTGGCACCAGACACAGAAGGACCCAAAGCACCAGTACTATTCTCAGTTCGATCCCTGTCTTCAAGTGGTCTTGCCCTGGGGCATTTCCTGCTGTCTCAGTGTGAGCAGCCATCTTTGGCAGCTCAGAAAGAGATTGGCTTCTTCCCTGCCCTCCAGTTACTATGGTTCTTACTGGGAGCTGGGAATGAGGTAGTGGAGCCTGGAGGCAGGCTAGTTTGCCGTGGTTGGTCCCTGCACCCCTGTTCCTGGCAGCAAACTCAGAATAAAGGTCAGAAGGAGCTGCCTAGACGTGGGTATTTTATGGCTATTTGCTCCTTCAGCAAGGATAGTGGTGGGCACCCCCTGGGGGACCTGGACTACACCACGCGAAAGTCATCTTGGAAGGGGAGAAGCCAGGCCGAGCTCAGGCAGACAGGACCCAATGGATCTCAGACCTGGGCAGTCTCACCCCCTTCTTGCCTCAGGTCTCCTGCCACTGCTCACTAGGCCTACCTCCCAACAGGTCCTTCTGTGCGTCAGTGGTTCTCTCTGAAGGAAGCAGAAGAAGCAAAGGAGAAGAAACAACAAGGAGGAAGCCCAGCTCCCAGCAAGGGAAGAGAAGGCTGTGGGGGCTGGAGCCAGAAGAGCACAGGCCTGCAGTCTCTGTGCACAGGCCAAGCACCTCAGGACCCTGACAGACAGCCAGACATGCCTCCAGGCAAAGGGATGACCGAGAGGATGATCCCGGAAGCCACCGAAAGCTTGGAAATACACGGGTCTGTGCTCGCTAAAGGTGGAGGCTGGTGCAGCATTGAGAGGCAGTGGATCCAAAAGGGGTTTGTGTGAGCAAGGACCCATAGGGTGAGGCCCACTAGATGGAAGAGGAGAGTTCAAAGAAGGTGTGTGGGCTCTACTCGGGACCCAGAACCTGAAATCCGGCAGGGTGTCACAGAGCTTCGATGGGACTTTAGGAAAGGTTCAGAGAGCTAAGGAGAAGATGTCCTATTTTGAGTGGGAATGAATAGAAGCAAGTTCCTGGCCCCCATGCTGGCCACATGAGCCTTCTGGTTGATGTTTCAAGAGCTTTTCACCCAGTGCCATTGTCCTTGGCTTCTCAGTTTTGATTCTACTGCATGTACTGGCTTTGTGCGAGCCTAGTCGCCTTCCTAGACCTGGATGGAGTGGGGAGGACCTTGGACTTCCCACAGGGCAGGGAACCCTGACTGCTCTTTGGACTGGAGAGGGAGGAGGAGGGGTGTGGAGGGAGGGAAATGGGAGGAGGTGGAAAATTTTAATAAATGATAATAATAATAATAAAAGATCTTTTCACCTCCAAGGTGATCGGGGTCTGAGGTACACCTCCCATGAGTTAAACACAGACTAATATGTGAAGGACAAGTGGAGACTTCAAGGCCAACAGCCAGAGCCCATGGGCCCTGCACAGCCCAGGAAGAGGGTGTGAATGGCGGCAGCCTGTTCGGACCCTCAGGAACCACCTCATCTGCTGGACCCACAGACTTATGCATGTCAGCCGGGTTGTGCCATCTGTCAGTGGCATGTGACTGTACTGGAGCTCCTACCTCCAGCTGTGGGTGCCCTGAATATCAGTGGGAAGTACCCGCCTACTTCCAGGATAGAAGCAACTCTGGGTGAAAGAGGAGGAGGCAAGAGGAAGGAACATCACACCCATCGGACCTTGCTGTCAGGCGTGTGGAGCAGGTTGGCCTAAAGGGCATTAGCAGGTGTGGCCCCAGCTGCAATCAGTCCCAGGCAGCACCCAGAGCCAGGCCGAGCCGCAAGCAGGCAGCGTGAGGTGGCCACTTACCAGGGAACCCCGTTTGTACTGACTATACCAGGTGGAAGGCTGCTCTTTGGGCCAGCGGGCCATTTTACTCTGCAAGATAGGAGATGGCGGGTTTAAAGTGACAGCTGCAAAGGACATGGGGTCACCTTACCAGTTTCCCACGCTTGAATTCACTGAACCAGGAACCTGGGTTTTCTTTGGGCCAAGAAGTGATTCTGGCCTACACATCAGGCAGGGATGGTGGGGAGGGAGAGAAACAGAAAATAAAAGGGTTACTCCTGCCTCCACAGACAGATCTTCCCAGATTTCCCAGCCCCTGTGTCCAGCCAAGGTGCCTACGTTTCCCTTAAGAGCTGAGGCCTTACCACAGTGATATTGGGGGTGACAACATCTCTGGAGCCCTGCAGTGTCCAAGTACATGTCAACACAGTCATGCTAGGGCTGCAGACCACAGACTAGCAGCCGATGTGCACCAGGGCGTCAAGGGACATGAAAGGTACCCGTGGGGCAGCAGACGGCAAATGCAGGAGTCTCGTGTCGGTGACAGGGAAAGTTGCAGCCAGCATGCAATGTGTGCACATCACATCCCATTCTCAATCTTGAGACACAGAGGATCGGGCTCTTCAGCTGCCACTTGCTACTGCAGTAACATGGGCAGTGCCACTGGGTGTGTGTGTGTGTGTGTGTGTGTGTATGTATGTATGTACAATATATGTATATATGTATATATGCATATGTGTGTTTGCATGATATGTGTGTGTGCATAAGGTACACGAGTGTGGCGTGAGTTGAGTACATAGCCATATGGGAAGCTCCCTCCATGTTGGCTGGCTGCAGGCCATGGGAAAACCAAACTGAGACTGAGCCCGAAGCTCCCTCCCCTCTGGTTGATTTCCTTAGTGCTAGGAGGTACTAAGTAGACTGCTTGGGGGATGGCGAATTGTCCCCAACAGTCCTGCTTAGTTATGCATCCTGTAGGCTATACTACCAACAAGCCAGACAAGATGTACACATTGCTGCCATAGTGATACAACTTTTATGGAGTAACCAGCTGATTTTCAAAAGGTTTAAGGCCCACTTCCCAGAAGGGAATTCACATCCAGAACTGGACGGCAGGGGGAAAGCCCATGGCTGGGGAGATGACAGGCTCTAGCGGGGAGGCCACTACACTGCTTTGTTAATGTTTGTGACGTTCCTATCAAGTTGCCTTCTAACAGTACTGCTGCTGTCTCAGCTGGTCATGGAAGGAAGCTTATTCTTTTGCAGTAGAAGGTGACTTGCAGAGGCGCGTAACTAGTCACGGAGACTATGGGGCTGCTGTCACCACACAGTGGCCGCCGATGGAGGGAAATCACCACACATCTTTATCACACTCTCTAGGGCATGGGAAACATCACAGAAGAAGGTGTGGAAACACTGTTAGAGCCAGAAGAGGGGGTGAAATGTTGGTTGTATAATGATATCCTCCAGATGGAAACACCTTTTCCTATAGCTAAGCTTACTAAGGCTCAGAAAGTAAACACAACTCACAAGTCTCAGAAACCTGCTCCGGCTTACAGGACACACAAGGCCCCTTCAAAGACTATAAAAACCATGGGAAGAAGAGGTTCTCTGACCATCCACACTGCCTGCCAGTCACGGAACTCCAATGCAGCAGCTTTGGGAAGCTGTAGGCCTGGGGCAGAGGTCTTTTCAGTGAGACGGCTGCCTCTGAGTCACCCAAGCCCCTGGAAGTGACCCCAAGAAAGTCATAGCTTCGCTCAGCTAGACCTGGGTAAAATCATTTTTTGTTCTTTTCTCTGTTGTTGGTGTTCTATCTGAGGTGAAAAGATGTTCGTTGTTGTCTCCCCAGAAAAAAAAGTCATACATGAGGGGTGTGTGTGTGTGTGTGTGTGTGTGTGTGTGTGAAGGTCTTCACTGGGGACTGTGGTCTTTGGGGTCCTTGGAGCTGTTAGGTAATATGCTGTGACAAGGGAGCAAAGGCTGCCCCAATGTCTCTTGTACTTTCAGGGCTATCCTTCATCATGGGCTTACTTCTGGCCTTCCTAGCGGAATCTCACTTCGGGTCTAGTGGGCAGCTGAGCCTCTGTATGTGAGGGTGGGAGGTGGCATCTCTGGACTGACTCACTGTAGGAGAGGAAAAAGAGAGTCCTCCAGATAGCCTGGGCCCAGAATGGGCTGAGCTGCTCCTTTTGAGACCATGTTTGGGACCCAGGTCCAGATGTTAAGTGGGGAGAGGAAGAGATATGAGACACTATTGAATGCCCCCCTTGAGCTGTGTGGGTGTCAGGACAGAACAGACTGCTGGGAAAATGAGGTGTCCTGTCTGCCTGAGACCCCAGAATACTCCACTTTTCCCTGTGGTTTTTCAGATCTATCAATCAAAGCCACACTCAAATTGTAGGGGAGCAGTTCCTCCCAAGTTGGGGACAGAGAGCACAGGCTTAACTCAGACTTCTGCTCAAAGCTGCTCCAGGCCCCGGAGCCCCACGTCCCAGCGCCATTAGGAGAGGGTCTTTTCATCCTGGACAGGGCAGCCCTGGCCCAGCCTGTAGTTCATGCATGTGAAAGAAGCAAAGAGCCAAAGCGCAGGGTCTGTAAAGACTCCATGTGACTCAGCCCCAGCAACAGCTTGGCTACTAGCGGCTGGCTGGAGAGGGCTGAGCGCCAAGGCGGGGGAGAAAGGTCTCTTAGTTTAATTCCATCCCCAGCTCCGGCCAGATGGAGGAATCCAAGACCCATAGAGTAGGTGCTCAGGTCTCAGACCTCTGCTAAGCCCTGGCTTGTCTCTGGGAGTCCAGGAATCCAGGATGCAGGAGGGATGGATGGATGTCAAACCTATGAATCTCTCACCCCTGCTCTGCTCCTGCTGCCACCGGCCGAGTGTGACCCACGGGCATGCTGGTACTTGCCACTTGTATGGTGTGATTTAGGGAAGGGATGGCAGCCCCAGGGAGCCCTTAGGCTCCCTCCAGCAGGAACTCACTCCCCAGGTGGCAGGGTCCCAGGAGGCTGTGGTGTGGAATACGCACAAACCTGCTGTGGCATCCGGAAAATGACACGGGCCATCCCAGGCCAGATGGAAGGACCCTGAAGTTGGGGTCATGGTCATCTCCTCAGATATGGAAAAGGCTCATCCTATTTTTGCCTGTTCTAGGCCAGAATGGCCTTTGTCACAGATTCCTACCACATAATTTACACACCCATCATGCGCACACAAATGCCTACCTACAGGACTGGGCTCCTGAAAGGCCACAGGGTGACTAAGTAATCTCCTGAGTCAGATCCTGGCTATCTGCCCACAGATTCTTCACTCTTACCCCTGCCTGGCACCTGAGAGGGCAGGGACAAATCCACAGAAATAAGCTGGCACTCCCAGTTTAGGCACAGCCTCCTCTAGATGTCGTGGGCTCGTCATCACACTTGTCCCCAAAGTTTTAGGTTGGTCTGGGTTGAGGTGCTTCTGAGAGCCCCAGGGAGGCTGGAGGGGCACACTCAGGGCAGGCTTTCTCCCACTTGCTGAGACCTAGGCTGCACCTGCCAGCACGTACCTGAAATATCTCATCTCAGGACCACTTAAGAGTGACTTCCAGAAGAATGCTCTTGGTTCCAAAACTGACTGGCCTCTGACTTTTAGCCCTAAAGCTGCATATGCACAGGAAATACTGAAGCCCTGGCCAGAGTGGAAGCAAGCGGTTGACATGAGTACTCACCCCCTCGGACTTCTTGTCAGGGAAGACACACGTGGACCCTCCGGCTGTGAAATTGCAGTAGACTTTGAAGGAGTCCCTAGAGCACCCCTGGTTGGGGTCGACCCAGTATTCACCTGATTTCAGAGACAGGGAGGCAGATTCATGAGAACGGCTCTCCAGACAGTGGCAGAAGCCACCGCAACATTTCAGTCTGGCTGTTAAACGCCCAGCCAGGGCCATAAAGTCACCGATACAGCCTTCCTTCCTCATCTCCTAGCGCTTCCCTTCTCCTGTGGGGAACATAAAGCGTAGCAGACAGCCCTGCTCACAAGAACAGAGCCGAGGCATGCAGCACACCGTGTACGTGTCTGCTGACCTTGATGGGTGGGCGACAGAAAGGCAAAGAATGTCCTGAAACAAACCTGGAAATTCGCAAGTGCGGAGTCAGAATTTACTGGAATAAGACACCCCTCACGTCTGGCAGGAGGTACGTCCCTACTTACTGGGGGAAGACAAGCAGGATTTGGTTGGCTGCTCAACAGGCCCTTGGTTTGAAAAGGGTGAGGATGAAGCCCCATGGTTCTGCCAGTGTCTAAAACTCGCCTTCCCAAGCATCGCACATCCTGACATCAAGCTGCCTTCAGGCTCAGCTAAGTGCCAGGCCAAAGGCATTTTATACACTGTCCATTTACCACACAGCATGTTTCTGTGCCCATTTTACAGATCAGGAGCAACGAGGCTCAGAGTAAAGCAGCCTTGAAGCCTCGGTGCTCAGCCCGTCTGGCCTCCCCTGACTGTGTCACCTCCCTCTCTGATGTTTCCGCAGATTAAGAAAGGGTCCAGCCTATGCTTCCACCCCATGGACGGGGAGTGAGTGAGGAGTGGCTCTGACTAGCCTAGACTCCCACTAGGGCCTTCCTCACCGTCTGGGAAATCAGGATGGCAGAGCTGTAGGTCCTTGCAGGTACGGGCGGGGTTCTGCTGTGTGCCCAGTGGCCGCTTCATCTGCTCAATCTCCTGCTTCAGGGAGTTCAGGGAGCCAAAGATCTCCTCCATGCCATCTGCGTAGTCCATATAGCTCTCCCCAGCCCCGTCGTCCAGGAGCTGGCTAGCATCGATGTTCCGCCGAGTCCGGGATGCCTGCATTGGCAGGGGCTGGATGACCTCCCCTGGAGGGCCCTGGGGTGCAGAAGAAAGCAGTCATGGATGGGAGTGGACAAGGATGGCCCTGGGTTGGAAGGACAGCTGCCAGGTCACACTGTTTGCCCACTCCTTCCTATATCCTGAATACTCCATGCCCATCCACTTGTCCAGGCTAAGTGCCTTTCTCCCCTGAGCCCAAGGCCCTGCCTCTTCTCCAGAATTTAGTGGCTCAAGGCCTCAGCTTTGTATGTTGTTCTGTCATACAACAACACACATGCATCATACTCATATAGAAATATGCCTGAATGTTTATACATTCTTGTTCATACATATTCACATGCATAATATGCATTTAGAAACACATACATTCATGTTCACATATATACATAACTATACGTATACATGTTCGTACATGTATATTCATATATATACACATACATGCACAATACATACATAAAGAAACACACATGCATATTCACACACACTTACAAATAGAAACCCTAACTCTGACAAACAAAAATGTACAATATACATAATTACATATACACATGTGCATGCACATACAAGCACATATATAATATATACGTAGAAATATACAATACACATTTCATGTTCATATACACATGCACAAAATACATATGTACAGCTACATATATTGTGTTCACAAACATACCTTGTGTATGTACACACATATTCACACATATACCATATTCACACATATACAAATAGACTCATACATTCACATTTACAAATTCATGTTCACACACATATATGTACATATACAATACACAGACAAAACCACACACACTTGCATACACATGCATGTTCCTGTATGCACATACATATAAGCACCCATAATACATATAAATACATGTATACATATACAAAGAGAAGTATATCTATATATACATTTACACACCTTAACATATTATGCATGAATGTTCACACATGCATATAGCATAGAGAAACATGCATGCATTTATACTTACATGCATATTTACACATATATGAATAGGGTACACACAAATGCACAAGTCCATACTTACAAACATGCATACAGGCATAAGTTATTACTTATAAATATGAATATATACACATAACTAAGTACATATAAGCATGTACAGTCACATGGCACACTTACATAGTCACAAACATACATGCACATTCCCTCTCTCTGGCCAATAATCCTACCCAGGGATGAGCTCCATGGACAGGCCTGTGACACTAACAGCCCCCTCTGCATCCCCAGGGACCAGAAATCTGAGTTTCACTGCATCTCAGACAGCAAGCCCCACAACAGACGCTCCCTCAGTCTCCCTCCACATTTCACAGACTACTCACGGGTGGGCCAGGGAGTCCTGGGTGGCCTGCCTCGCCCTTCGGGCCAGTGGGACCCTGTTGAGAAAGTGACAAACCAGTACTTGGTCACAGGGCCTTCTGTGATCTGACAGACCCACCAGCTCCAGAAAGGTCAGGAAAAAGTGACAAGGCAGGCAAGACTTCTCTTCCTGAGGCTGGCACCCTCCACAGCAGGGAGCAAGCAGCCTAGATGTGTTGGCTTGAGCTGGACTGGGCTCATTCAGAAAGACAGGAGACAGGTATAAAAAAGAAAAGAAAATGCCAACAAACGGGTTTACGGAAGCATGCCAGCTGCATGGGCCATTGTGGGAAATGTAAACCCAACCCTCATTAGGACTCCATCCCACCTCAGCCAGCAGGGTCATTACCAGAGAGACAAAAAGACATGCTAGAGAGGACGGGGTACTGCTGGTGGGGACACAGAAAGTTCCACCATGGTGGGGGACGCAGAAGAGTTTGCCATGGTGCAAACAAACAAGGTGGACATGCTACACCATCTCGCTGTCCTACTTCTGAGTAGAACAAGGACACCAAGTCACTGTATCTGTGTGTCACTGCACTGAACACAATAACTAAGACGTGGGATCAGCCTAGGTGCTCCAGCCAGTGAAAAGGAATGTATTGTATACACACAGGAGTAGCGCTCAGTCATAAAGGCCATCTTGTGTTGTGTGGGGGGACATGGGGGGGAGGTGACAACTAGAGGCACTCTGAAATCAGCATTACCAGAAAGAAGTTCAGTGTAGAATAGTTAGAACATTAACAATTAATAGAAAGTAGATGATAGAATAGTGATCGCTGAGGTTAGGGGAGGGGACCGGGACACGGGAAGGATGGAAGATGGATGATGGGAACGAAACATGGCCGCACGGAAGGAATAAAGCATGGTGTTCTATAACACGGTGGGGGACTGACACACATCCTAGCCTGCTAGGCTTCATGACTATATAGAGAGGCTGGAGGGCTCCAAACACAGAGTAACAATAAAGACTCAGAACCGCTAACCACCCCAGTTCAGTCAGGACAATGCCATAGGCACAAAGTGGAAAGCCACACCGGGCCTGATAAATACACGTGTTTGTTCTGTTAGCCAGAGTGCAGAAAGGTTGCAGGATCTGGCAGGGCTAGCTCGTCTCACTTGATTTCCTCCCACAGCATCCCGGGAACAGCTACAATTAAAATAATACTTAAAAGCAGCCAGCAATAGAGCAATAGAGTCATATTTTTTTTCACCAAGGGAAATCTAGAGAAAACAAGGAATACCAACAGTACACAGTATAATGAAGAAGAGGGGAGGGGTGGAGAGGATCTCTATGGGCCGGGGTGGGCATCCGAGTGTCCCACTTCCCAGAGAACTCCTCTCTCACCACCAAGGCAGAGTCACTTACCGAAGAGCCTTTAGCACCTTTGGGACCTGGAGGGCCCTGCAGAGAGCAGAGGTCAGAATGTCAGTAAACAGAGGGGCCCACAGGCCTAGTTTTGCTCAGCCTGTCCCTGACCCTGCACTTGCCTGTCCTCTCTGCACTTGCCTGGCTGGTGGGCAGAAGGAGAGCTGGTGGTGGCTGCCACTCAGCCCCCCAGGAGGCAGAGGGTGTCTGATGAGAAGCCACCCTGCCCACAATGCTCAGCTTGGGAATGACATTTCGGCATTAAGAGTCAGGGAGTGTCTGGGCTCCTGAGGGGACCTGGAAGGAGTCAGCTGCTGGACATCCATGGCCATGTGAACCCAAGGTCCAGTTAACACAGACGGGTCAGAGAGGGCAGAGCTCAGGGATGTGGGAATGGCGTGTGGGAAACACAAGGGAGGCCTAGGCCAGTGTGCTGAGAGGACAGGTCCCTTATTCTCAAGCCTGGACTGGGCTGGCCTGACTCGTGCGCATTAGGAAGAGGAGAGCCAAGACATTTCCCTCCCTCTTCCCAGATGCTTACAGAAGGATCTGCATTCTTTGGGATGGGGCTCAGGCATTAAAGTTTGCCCCTCCCTTCCCCTTTGGCAATGCACCCAGGGGACCAGCAACCCCTCTCCTGCTCCTGTGCCTTGCAACCCCAGTGCTGCATTATATACAAATAAATTCTGGTTCAACCATCTCTCCTGACTTCCTTGTGGTTCTCTAGCCCAGCTCATCCATCTCCCTCGCCTCCTTGTATCCACTGGGTCCTACGTCCCCTGCACCCGTCCTAGATACATACCGGCAGGCCAGGGGGCCCAGGAGGCCCAAGTGGGCCTGAGGGACCAGTGATGCCCTGGAAGGGAACAGAAAGTGCAGCTTTTAGATGGGGTGGGATTGAGGAAGGTGACGCATGTGACCCTGCCATGAGTCCAGGCTTCCTCATAGCTCCTTTTGCAGGGATAATGAAGTCAATGTCAGTCACTCTAGAGCTTACTCCACGGTGAGGGCCTTCGTGCCTCCTCGCTGGATTAGACGGAGTCACCCGAACACCAGCCACAGGCTGAGGTCCCCAGGCCCAGCCCTCTCCCCAGGCCAGAAGGAACTATAAATTAAGACACCACCCCCACCATACACCACTGGCACTCAGAAAAGCCTGACCCAGCCTCCTGCCCAGCGTGGCCACATCTCGGCTCATGGTGTTAGGTCCCACCACAGTAGACAGGGGAAAGCAGAGTGTCCAGGGGTCTAGCCTGATCAGCCACAGTTGACAGCCCAGTCTCACAGAGAAGAAAGTGTCTCCCTCCACTGTTAGCTCACAGGACCTGGCCTCGAAGTCTCTAGTGTGTCCCATGTTTCTCAAGCCTGCATGCTGGAGACACCTTCTACCTGTAACATGGCCAAGACTACACTGTGTGTGGAGAAGCGAATGAACCTTCATGTACAGAGCCACATAGTCTGAGTGCCACGGAAGCCTGGCGACACTTGGCAGTCAGAAAACCACCCACAGTGGCTGAGGCAGGGCTCCATGGAGTCTCCTCCTTTGATGCCATTCACTTCCAATACGACCTAAAGAGGGATGTCTACCGTTCGCTCAGCCTCCAGAGGCTCCTGTCACCCCCACATTCTGCTGTCTTCAGGGACAGGCCAAGGAGTGGGTAAGCAAAGATCCCCAGATGTGAGTGGGTACAAAGTGGGGAGTCCCACTACATGAATGGGGGCTCCCATGTGAACATGTGTGCCTTTTCTTCTGTGCTGTACATAAACTAACCCTCTTTCAGCTTGGGCGTCTCCTCCACTTCACCTTCTACAGACAAACCAACATGTAGCCAGGGTTTCCTCCTGACACTGCAAACTAACCCACTACAGTGGATCCAGGGGAAGTCTGGGGTCAGAAGTGGGCATCTGTGACAAGGGGGAGGCAGGGATGTTAGCGGCCAATGCTCTGCCTCTCTCCACAAGTGAACACAGCTGACAGTCCACCATAACCTTCTGCCTAGCGAGTTAGTGAAGAGGGGGAAGGATTTGACTGCTCAGACCCTCTGATTCTGAGGGTCATCACGCCAATGAGCTTCTGCTCCGCCCAGGACTTGGGTTTGGGGTAAGTTCTAACTTGTGCCTTGGGGACCCTAGCTAAGTCCAAGTCCCCACTGATCCCATCTGCAAAGCAAGATTCGAGACTCCACGACAATGAGGGCATCCTCCCAGGCTCTGAGGGAAGCTAGAAACTGCTCTGGAGATGTTAGTTATGTTATGTACCTGTTCTCCTTTAGGACCAGAAGAGCCCTGGGGGCCTGGGAGTCCTCGGTCACCCTTTTCACCCTGCTCACCCGGAGGTCCGATGAGTCCAATCAGACCTGGATGGCCCTGTGAGAAAACAAAGGTATGACAGATCTGTGCTACCGGTGCTCTGAGTCCACCGCACAGCAGGTCAGGTGACCTGGCACAGGGCCATAACACAGGGAAATGTGTCATAGTCAACACGCCGAGGACTGAAAACAAGCAGAGGCCAGGCGACAAGAGAGGCCTCGTGGACCCTTCCTGGTAAGGAACGTACCTGAAGAAACACACAGGGAGAGCCAGGGTGTAGCTGAACAGTAAGGCCCTGGGCTAGCACGTGTGAGGCCCTGGGCTCAACTGCACAGTACTACCACTGGACCCCAATAACGACCAAAGAAAGCATACAGGGGTACCCAGACCCAGAGGCCACTGGATTTCCCTGAGGGATAGTTTGCTTACTTTAAACATGTACCCTCTTCCTACAAGGTCTGAGGCTGACTCTGCATGGAAACCGCCCAGTACTAAGGATATTATAGTCACTGAAACAGCTTTCAAGAGAAACATCCACCATATCTGCCCTATACATCTTTTGGTTCCACTCTAGAATGTTCTGGAAGGACTTCCAGCTTCCATTATGCTAGTGAAGGATCTCAAAGTAGAAAAGGGTGTTCCTTGCTGTCTTCTCTATGGACAGCTGCTTGTCTTATGAGCCCATTTATTCACAAATAAATCAACGTGAGGAGGAGAAAAGCCATCATCAGTTAATGATGCTCGGGGCTTCTAGAAGGTTCTTGTCAATTCTGGGACTTCTAGGACACCTTGATATAGACATGAGTCTCAAAGCCCTGGGTGTACTTCTCTGTCAATCCACCTCCAGGTCCTGCGACAGTCACAGCAGGTACTTGGTGGTAGGTCGGTAACTCCTATGGATGAGTTGATGGTGTTGTTCTGACAATATTGGAGTCCCCTAAGTCTTAGCTCACCTTTTCGCCTTTGGGACCAGAGTCTCCTTTGAGTCCAGGGAGTCCTGGAGGACCCTGTAGGAGAAGGGAGAAGAGTCAGTGTCCTTGTCCCAAGGGTTTCCAGTGCCCGGCCCATACAGAACACACTGGCATTTCATGCTACTCACCAAAGGGCCAGGGGGACCATCAGGGCCTGGGGATCCTGGGAGGCC
This sequence comes from Myodes glareolus, assembly GCF_982192425.1. Lineage (NCBI taxonomy): Eukaryota > Metazoa > Chordata > Mammalia > Rodentia > Cricetidae > Myodes > Myodes glareolus. The sequence goes on from NC_142046.1 coordinate 17,621,810, forward strand.
TTGTTCACCCTGAAACAGAGTCCCTTGTTGTGATCAGGTGAATCCATCATCACCTGTCCCTCATCCTATGACTGCTAGGCCACTTACCACAGGACCAGGGATCCCTCGAAGACCATCGGGGCCAGGCTTCCCAGGGGCCCCTTGGGGGCCAATAGGACCAGTCTTCCCAGGAGGGCCTTCTAAACCGGCTTCTCCCTGTTTAGAGGATGCAGGAGGATGCAGGTATTCAGAGGCTTAAGGCACCCAGGCTGATACCCCTGGGGGTGCTGCAGAGATGTCCCCTAGGTGTCCTGGGTGGTGTTATTTCCCACATTCCTGTGAAAGCTGACTTGGCCCATGCTCCATCCTGTTACAGCGGCTCCCTGACTCCTGCTAACTGTGGTAACCACCACATCAGGTCACCCACCAGGTGCCTAGCCACATGACATCCATATGCAGAGTTCACTAAGTCTCAGAGATGACAAATGTTCCCACGTAGGCCTGCAGGTCACCCCACTCAAGAGTAGCTGGATGTTCCAGTCCTGGGCACCACGTTTACCACTCAGGTAATGACCATCCTAGTCTCCCAAGGCCCCACTTCCTGTGTGTACTGTCTTCTGCTCTGTCACAGGTCAAAGACTAGGTGTGACCTCACCCTGGCTCCTTTGGCCTCTTCCCTCTGCTTCTTCATCCTCTCTCTGCCTCCATGGCTCCTCTGTCCTCAGACTGCACCCTGCCATTGCCCCAACCTCCTTCAGGCCCACAGAGGTCACAGCCACCAGGGTAACTTACCTTGGCTCCTTTCTCTCCTTGTCTTCCTTCAGGGCCCGCAGGGCCTGGGGGACCCTAGAAAAAACAATAGAACAACTAAGACTTGAGCGCTGAGTTTGGAGACCAGGCCTAGACTCCAGGAAGAGCAACAGGGTGTGAGGTCGCTCTGGACCACTCCCCAGTGAAGATTCAGGCCCCCATATGTGATCCTATGACTCCAGAAACCTGCAAAGCTTCTGGTGGATCTACGATGCCCTAAACACCTTGTATATAGAAAGAACTCTCCTGCCTGTACATTGTTTGGCTCAAACACCACAGTCCAGGCATCCAGAGACACAATGCAGACATCTGTTCCTTATCTTGGCTCTCCTTCGTTCAGATAAGCTGGTCTATGGACAAGGAGAGTGCAGTTCTTGAGAATTTTCCCTCCCATGATGGCAGAACAGACACATCAGTCACTGGCCATCCTAAACACCCCTGGTCTAGACTTTGCCTCCTCTGAGGTTGCTCCACCCAGCTGTGTCACCCCACCAATATGTGGCCCGATGAGCGTGTCCCACATTTCAGATATCCGTGTGCCCTCTTCGGGGCCATGCGGGGCACCAGGGGCTCCACAAAGGGTAGAGGTCTTTGTGCAGGAAGCAGCCAGTGAGAGGGGAGCAGAGGGCAGAAGGACTTACCCTCTTTCCTGGAGGTCCGGATGGACCAGGCTCACCAGTCGGACCTGGGGATCCCTGGTTGGGGGAAAGGACACAGAGCATCAGAAGTTTGTCACGTCAGGACACAGGGCTGAGAAAACACTTGGCCATTCAGTCCTTTCTGTGGCTAGCCCTGCATGGCCCCCTCTCTGGTGAGTATAGCAAGTCCCATTCCCTGCTGGTGGCACTCAGGGACTCCAACTCCTAGCCCACAGTTATTATATCTGGAACAAAGAGACCCCCTGGGGCGTGCTTGAGTCTAACACCCTGGAAGTCTAGTTTCCACCATGTCATCACCTACATACATCTCATTTGCCGAAGGACCAAGCCGGAGCCCAAGGCAGGTGGTACGGGAACAGGGGCATGTCACGACACATCTGGCTCACAGTCTGTGCCCCCTGCCTTTCACTTCCTTGGCTGCCTGTCTCAGATCAGCAACACAAGTCTTTGTCCTTCCTTGGGTCAGTGATCCGGTTTGAATGATCTCTGAAACCCAGGCTCTTATCAGATTGCCCTTGTACGGGTGTTGAGAGGAGGAGCCTGGTTATCAGGTCATGTGCGCATGCACAGTCTACACCACAGTCACACAGAAATGAGCTCTTTCTCAAAGGGTGATTAAGCCCACCTCTCCTCCCCCATCACTTTAGGGTGGCATCCACTATGTTATTATTTGAGACGGGATCTTACTCTGAAACCGAGGCTGACACCGAACTCATTATTTAGACCAGACGGCCTCAAACTTGTAGATTTCATCCTGCCTCAGTTTCCTGAGTGCTGGAATCGGAGCATGACCCACCATAACTGTTCTTGCCTTGCTAAGCCACGGCAAGACACCCTACCTGATCAGGTCCCTCTATCTTGACTTCCTACCCTCTAGCACCCTGAGCCAAACACATTTATCTTGCTTTAATTCACCCAGCTTGTAACATTATCACACCAGCAGCAAAAAGACCTAGATAGTCAGCTATTCCTAGGAGCTGGCCCCACCTTGGGAGTAGGCTGGAGAGACCTCTGAGTCCAGCACAGTCCAGTCAAGGGACCTGAAGAGGTCCCCTGGTCCCACCTCAAAGAGACCACCTTGCATTAAAATAGCTGCTCAAGACCAAGTGGCTTCAGTCATAGGGACATTGGGCACCTGTTGGGAAGCTTTGATGGACATTAAGAGTCAGACAGGGACACTTCACAGAGGCCTTAGACTTTTGGGCAGGTCCCCTGGTGGGACTACATACACATTGTTCCTTTGAAAGCAGGGTCCCAGCCTTCATTAGGTACTTGGGGCTCCTAAGCTCTGGCCACAGTCAAGAGGGACCTAAGTTTGGGCTTCTCACAAAGACCCAAGAATGCAGGGATGCTCCTACCACGAAGCCATCAGACCACAACTCACCGTCTGCCCAGGTTCACCATCATCTCCTTTGTCTCCAGGTGGACCATCTTGACCCTGTGAGAACAAGAACATTGCTTCCACTGGATAGATCAAGTTCACCCTCCAGCCCTAGCTTATCCCCAGATCCTTTCCCAAACCCAAATACGTTTACTGTGCCCAAAAGTTGTGCATTGGAACAGGGATAACCTGGAGGGGTGCTGTGGCCTAGAGAACCCGGTAGAAGGGTAGAAACCGGGACCGAGCAAATTAGGGATGGCAAGAAGTAGCAGGAATGGGATGGACACTTACTGCAGGGCCTGGCTCTCCAGGGGGACCAGGGTCTCCGGGAAAGCCCACAGGGCCCTGAGAAAAGAGAACGAGACTATCAGCAGTCTGACACACCCTGCACGGCCCACTACCACCCAGGTCACAGGACAAGGGACGGTTCCAACACCTCCAGCACTTTTGATCGTGAGGTCCCTATCCTGAAGAGTCCACATAAGTGCAAACCCACCCAGGAGGCAGGTACGGAGCAGTAACCTTCTCTTTTGAGCCTGGTAAGGGCAGGTGCCCTACCCACACATTCGCTCTGGTGGCCCCTTCAACTTCTGATGCAAAACTGGGGCCATCAGGGAAAAGCAGCAGCCTGAGCCTGAAGGCCTTCCATCAGGAGCCCTGCTGGCTGCTGCTTCTGTCCCAGACCTCCCTGCTCCCCTCTTGCAGCTTCATCAGTAGCTGCTGTGGAAACCTCTAGGGTAGACAGAATTGCCCTTCAGACACACAGCATTCGCACAGCTGCTCCTAGGTCAGGGAGCACCCAATGCGGGCACTACAGGGACTCAGAACAGGCGCTGCCCAGACACCACAGCATCTAGCGTTACTTACAGGGCTGCCTTTGGGACCATCATCTCCAGGAGGGCCTTTGGGTCCAGGGGGTCCGGCAGCACCAGAGGGACCAGCTTCTCCCTTCTCCCCTCTTTCTCCTTTAGGTCCCTGGAGAGGAAGACAGCTCAGTTCTCAGAGCCCACTCTGTGTTCGCCAGAGCCTGAAAGGTGCTAGCCTAGAACGGGCCATCCAGGAACTCATTGCTGCATCTCACCAGCAGCCCCTTCCCAGCATCCCTATGCTCCAGAATGGGGATAGTACTGTTCTTGCTTCTAATTCTCCATAGCAACCCCAAAAACCTCAGTTCTAGGTAAGGGCTGATTCCTGATCTGATGAAAAGCCGTTAGGGAGTCCCATAGTTCAGGCACAGAAAACAGCCGGAAACTGAGATACCTCAGTCCCCCAAGATGCTTCATAGGTCCAAAGCTACTCTGGGGACGTCCTCTCAGTGACCATACCCAACCTTCAGAGGCCTGGATAGTCTCAGGCTAGCTGAGTTAACAGGGTGACTATGCTCATACCACAGCAGTCTGTGAAAGGGCCTATGTACCACAGATGGCAGTTACTGGCAGCCATGATTGTGAGGTCATTGTTGCGGTCTGCACATGTACACACATGCGTGCTCAGCCCCATGTCTGTACACATGCATGTACACAAGCTCAACCCCCACAAGATGCTACACCTTCCCATCACAGTTCTGTTGTTTGACAAAGCAGGGTCATGACTCCCATTTCATGGGAGAGGAAACTGAGGCAAGGATGAAGCTTCTGGTCCAGTGCCTTGTCAATGTTCCCACTAAGCACATCCCCCTGCTCCTCCAGGATCACACTCACCGGGGGACCTCCTTCTCCTGGAAGACCAGGCTCTCCAGCTTCACCAGGCTCCCCCTGAGAAGACAAGACAGTGTTGGAAGGTTCTCTCACCAATGGTGATAAGGGACGGGCCATCTGGTAGCACCTGCCCATCTGCCCATTCTGCCTGCCTATCCTTGGGCACCAGAGTCCGGGACTCTGTGGGCTCCAGATAGCTCACAGGAGTGCAGTGGGAAGCCAATGCAGAAGAAGGAATGGGAGAGACATGAGGGAGATGTGAGGGGACGGGGGTGTCAGGCACTGTGCAGATCACAAGGGACACTAACACAAGGCTGTCCCAAGCAAGTGTTCTGAGTCCTGACACACATGTGAGCAGCCTCCTTGCACGCGGGCCACCATGCCTTCCCACCATGATGAGCCAGACAGCCCATCAGCCTTTAAGTGATTTTCTCAGGGATTTTGTCACAGCGGTGAGGAAAGAAGCTAACACAGGGGGGAAAGCTGGGTAGAAGCGAGAGACCCAGTGTATTCTCCTGTAGTGTTGAGACAGGAAAGGCTGTAAGATGGTGGCAAACAAAGTCCATGCAGGGTGAGGCAGTGGGGAGGAGACAGTGGTGCCTCTAACCCAACCCATTTCTCTTCCTTTCTTATCATAAAGAACAAGAACAAACCAGCCTGTCCTGAGCATAAGGCCCTGCATCAGAAGCAAGCTCCAGGAAGGGCAGGCCAGAGGTTTTCAGCCCTCTCAAGGTCTAAGATGGCCTCCTAAAGCCATCCTCCCAGTATCCTGTGGAGTTCATTCTCAAACCAAGACCGTCACGGTTCCCACACATGTGTATTCACAGTGAGCATGCACACACGCACACATATCCATGCCCACACACTTGGGCTAACCATGCTCAGTCAGCCTCAAGGGCCCTAACATCGACCATCAGGAATGACAAGGCCCTGACTGTGAGAAAGCAGAACTGGGAAGAGGCGGTCACAGCAAGCTCAGTGTGGAAGGAGATCTGAGTAGGAGGGAAGGGAGCGGGTGGGGTGTGGGGGAGCGAGCACGCTATTGCTTTGGATTTTGCAAATGGTTGTTACAAATGACCACTATCAGAGCACTGGACTTGAGGTCTCGTATCTACTTTTAGGTTTCAAAATGGGTGTGAGGGAAGTGTCTGTGCAAACATGCATGTGTACATGCATGTGTGCTCACACACACAGGCACACGAGTGCATTCACACACAGGCATATGGGACTGCATGTGCACACAAACACACTACTTCTCAGGGAGCTATGGGGCAGACACTGTGACAAGCAGATGAACATCACCTTTTCTCCCACTGCACCAGGGTTGCCGATTCCGCCAGGAGGACCTTGCGGCCCATCAGCACCTGGAGCTCCAGAGGGTCCTCGGGGACCCGGGGGACCAGGAGGGCCCTGGGAGAAGAAAGAAAGGCCATTGAGCAAGACAAGATGTAAACACCCTTCCCCAAAATGTAAACCAGGGGAGCCCTACTGGGCCTCGATGGCCCAGCCACTTACCATCTGGCCCACGTCTCCTGTCTCACCCTTCTCTCCTGGAGGTCCTGGCAAACCCTGTGGACAGGAAACTGGTGAGGTGCTGCTCTGTGAGAGATGCTCGTGGCTCTCACGAGTGCCACGGCCATGATTGGCACTGCTATGATTGCCTCTCCCATGATGCTTCCCGAAGGCCCTGAAATGCGCTTCCGTGAGTCTGCCTCCGCGGAAGTTGTTTTCCTGCTTCCAGGGCTCAAACAGCCGAGGACATAATCAGAGGAGAATGGGAGGATTTATGGGCACCAGCACTTACGGCAGCTTCCCATAAAACAATAAACCTAATGAGCCGGCAGCAGGGAAGCTTCCGGATAAATCAAGTCCCCACCATATGCCAAATACCACCACTAACTAAAATTTGTGTTTTCCAAAATAAAGTCTTGTGTTCAAAGAATATTTAATGGCCTTCAACGTGGCCCATAACATAAAATGAAAGGCTGGTGTACGCTTTACAGCATGCAGTGAGTTTGGGGGTTTATGGACATCCAATAGAGTCAGTCACCCCGGGCAGAAACAGGTAACCTAGAGGGCAATGAATGTGGTGGGCTGTGTGGATGGCTGTCACTTCTAGGTGGTTTTTTCAGATGTGAACATGTGTGAGTGTGTGTGCGTGTGCATGCATGTGTGTGTGCACACTCCTGGGAAACAGGCAGTACTTCCAATCCCTCCTACTGAGGCTCAGTTTCCTAATTCTTACAATGGCAGGAAGAGTGGACCCAGCAAGATACTGACACCTCTGCAGGGGGGGTCCTGGGAAGCGCCATGGTTACCTGTAATCCCACTGGCCCCGGTGGTCCTGGGAAACCTCTTGAACCTTCATCTCCTTTCTGTCCAAACAGGCCTTGTTGTCCGCGAGGGCCAGGCTCACCGTCTGCTCCCTGGAGGAAGGAAGTGAGCGTGAGTGAGGATGGACAACAGCTCGAGAGGTGGGCCTTGCTATGTCGTTCAACACAGATACTCACCGAGGGACCTGGCTGCCCAATGGGGCCTTGAGGACCCGTAGGTCCAGGAGGACCCTGCAGGAGTCAAACAGAGACATAATTATTTTGGAATTGCAGACGAGTTCAGTGGTAGGTCGATTCTGTCTCCAGAAGAGGCTGGATGTGCAGAATGTGACTTCTGAATGAGAGTTAGTCCCCAAATGTGCCAGTCAGCAGAGGGACACTAACTATTAGCATTATGGTACAAGCCAGGTTGTAGGTTCTTAGAAGTGGGCAAGGCTCTCAATTCAACTACAATCATGTTGCTATGGGTAACAGAAGCAGGGCAGATCATTCCGTGTCCTCCCAGCAATCCCCACACGCCCTGTTGTGCAGAAGAGACCCTCCTCGGACAACAAGGATCAGCGGTCTCAAGCTCCTAAGTGCTGAGCTAAGGAGGGACTCCATCATGACCCTTGCTTGCATGCTGTCCTCAAACACCTATCACCGTGGGCTCAGGAATGGAGAGAGAGAAAAGCCCACTGGAACAGACAGCCAGAGGTCTGTACTGATGCCTGGTGACGTCGCCTCAGGAGTAATGGCACTGGCACTAGTCTGAGGCTTAGGGGAGTCTCCAGTTTGGAAGGAGCTCATGGCGCTGGAGGGGGCTGGTGTGGGTGATGGGGGGGTTACAGCACCCACAACCCAGCACCTCAGAATGTATGAAAGACCAAGGGACAATGGATGCTTTGCCTCTGCAGAGCTCTGAGGTCCTCAGAGATGAGCCAACAGGAAGACACATGGCTGGTCATGCTTTTCACCAAGAGAGTCTCTCACACGCCTGAACACACATGCACATGGGATAGTCTCAGGAATGCAACGTAACTGGTGTGACCCAGGAGTTTGCAGTGTTGGGATCATGGAGTATGAACACAGGGTCATTCTGCTCTCAGCAGCCACCCCAGCACACTCACATTCTTACCTGCTCGCCTTTGTCCCCCTTGCTTCCCTTCTGCCCCGGCTCCCCGATCTCTCCCTGGGGATGGACAGGAAGGATGTTGTTAGTCCAGTGGCTGGATGTGCCCTTCTCGGTCCCATGGGCAATCTTTCTTGGAGACTAACAACAGTTGCTCTCCAGATGGTCCCAAGATTTTCCAACAGAAAGTAGCCCCTTATGTGAACTTGTTTTCCTTTCTGATTTTGATGTCTTTATATACCTAGGTGTTCATGTGTATGTGTGTGTGTGTGTGTGTGTGTGCATGTATGTGCATGTGCGCATGTGTGTGCAGGTACACATTCATGTGTGTGTGTGTATCCGCGCACATAGTCTGTGCACTGGATGCGGACACTCTGAGAAGGCCAGAAGAGGGTGTTGAATCCCTTTGAACTGGAGTTGCAGGCAGTTGTGAGCGGCCATGTGGATGCTGGGAACTGAACCTCGGTCCTCTATAAGCACGGTCATGTTCTAATCACTGAGCCATCTCTGCCGTCCCCTACATCTTATCTGCTCCTTTTTGAGACAGGTTTCTCACTGGCCTTGAACTTGACTCCATCAGCTAGGATGGCCAGCCAGAGAGCCCCAGGGTTCTTCCTGTCTCATCTCCCAGGTTCAGAGATTATAGACACACTACCATGCCTGGGTTTTCTAAACACAGGTTTGGGGAGTCGAACTCAGTTCTAATGCTAGCAAGGCAAGCACTTTACTGATGAACCAGCTCGCCAGCTCCTCAATTTCCTTTATGATCCTCAGATTATTGGAAAGGTATTAGTACACATGGTGATGTGGTAGTCTACCATCCTCTCTGGTGCTTCCGTTGCACTGCCCCCCGACATGGAGACATAAGACTAAGATGTCTTCCGTGTAGAGGTGAGAAAGTCAGCAATATCACCGGAGAGCTCTGACAAATGGGGAGCAAGGCTGAAGACCTAAACCACACAGTCTCTCCTTAATGAAGTATAAAATCCGGGCTCCTCCATAATGGCATCAGAAAGGGCAATAAAAACAGAGCCTCAATCATTCAAGAGAAGACACTTAAAAATATACACAGCGTAAAACCTCATTAAATCCAGCCTCACACAGTCCCCGTCTGAAAGGGCTTCAGCTCTGGTGATGACCTGCACACATCTCAGGCAACAGAAAAGCTGCCATGGAGTCATGTGCTTTCCAGGCTCCCGACACATGCTACAGGTCTAATTTGTTGCCATTTATTTGTGTGCTACTTTAAAATCATCCCCTTGCGCCTGGTCCGAAGTGCACAGCATCGCTCTGCCGGCTGAGCCCTCTGTATCATATATGATGCTGTTTAAAACACTGCCCTTATACTTGTTGCCTGATGGGCCACACACACTCCAACTTCTCCGTACCTTATCTCCATCTTCTCCAGGAGGACCCACGGGGCCAGCTGGACCAGGGAGCCCCACGGGACCTTGGAGGCCATCGCGGCCAGCTGGGCCTTGCGGACCTTTCTCGCCCTAGAGAAGACAGGCAATTCAGACTCAATACAGCTTGATGTTGGGAACATCATGCCTCCACCGCTCTTCACCCTGGAAAAGGACCCCGGGGCAGAAAGCTGGGGGTGTGAGGGAGTGGTTCTAACATGCCAGCCAGGGGAATGGAGGTGATTTTGCCCATTGCTGCACTAGAGCCACGCTCAGAATACCACGAAGTTAAAATCTCATTAAATCCAGTCCTACTGAGTCCAGCCTGAGTGGTTCCAAGGTGAACAGGGAGCTGTTTAGAGGACTCCTTAGAGATGAGGAAACTGAGGCACAGTTAGTGCTGTGGTTTGAACATGCAATGGTGAGGGCTTGGTTCTATCTGGGGGTGCTGTGGAAATCCAAGGAGGCTGGACCTCTAGAGAAAAAGATCCACCTCCCCTCCCCCCACCGCCTTCCTGGCTGCCCTAAGGTGAGCAGCTCTGATCCAGCAATTCCTTCTGCCATATGTTCTGTCTCATTACAGACCCACAGCAATGGAGCCAACCATGGACCAAAACCTCTGGAACCACGAGCCCAAACAAATCCTTTGATTTAAGTGGTTTCTCTCACATATTTGTCAAAGTAACAGGAAGCTTATTAGAAGAGCTTGTGAACCTAAGTTCCTGAGTCTGCTTGGGCTCCTCAGAGCTGGTGAGCAGGGACCACGCTGTGGTACAGGATGACCTGAGCAGCAGCTTATGCAATCTCTGTTACTCTCTCAATGATTTGTGAACACCCTGCCGATACAGGCATGCATATACACATACATATGACATGTATGCACACATACACGTGCACATACACACATACACATGACATGCATGCACACACAGACATGCACATGCACACATACACATGACATATACGCACACAGAGACATGCACATACACACATACACATGACATGTATGCACACACAGACATGCACATACGTGTGTCTACACAGCACAAACACAAACATGTATACACACATACACATAACATGTGTGCACACACACATACAAAAGCACAAACAATAAGATACATATGTCCACAGGCATGCTCACACACAGGATATGCACAAGCTTGTACATGTGTGTTCCCTCCCCCACATACACAAATGCATGCAGACATGCATATGCGCATACACACATGCATGGCATTCACACAGCATGCCATGCATGTACACACACTCAAGCATGCACACAGACATATACACATACAAATCCTCAGCTTTTCTGCCCTCCTAACTCTGACTTGCTTTTCTCCCTTCACCATCTCCAGAGATCTCACTAGTTCTTGCTACACTCAGGTTTGACAAAATCCCATCACCCAAGAGCAACAAGCATTTTCTCACCTCAGCTAGGAGTTTATTTCTTCCAGCGACACAAAGAAAGAAATGGTGTGCCGCAGGCAAGGGACACGGATGCTGGCTAGCCCGTCCTGTCCTTCCTACACCGCACTCCTCACCCCTTGAAGTCAGCCTGCCCTCCCTAAGCTAGAAAGTTCTGGCAGGTTCGGGGTTTTGGCAGCACCTCTCCCGGCATTCCCTGGCAGGTTGGGAGTCTGCAGAGCCACCGACCCTCTCTCCATCTTTTCCTCTTGCTGGGGCTATTCTGAGAGACGGTGAGCTTTTCCCTGCTTGGGGTCATTCTGGCAAGGTTTCTGCTTAAATATTAAGTCTCTGGAACCAGTGGGTTCCTCCAGTTGAGACTGCAAGTGTCACATGTCCTGACCCTCCAAAGGCTTCTGTGCTGGACTCAGAATCCCGCTGGACCTGCGTGCTGGATACCTGACTAAAAATGGCACAGTGCTATCAACTGGCAAGAACAATGTTGAAAGATTCTCTGTGGTACTGATGCTCCAATGTGAGCTGAATGCTCTTCCTCCTTGTGAACCCAGGAGAGCAGGACACATGAAACACAGAGCTTCACTGCTTCAGTCAGCGGGCATGTGTGTCCAGCTTGGTGATCCGGGCCGACCCTCCACTGATGCTCCTTCCAGCACTGAGATAGGGAATCTGGGCTGAAATCTGTGAGATCTACCCCCACAAGGGGTGACGGGAGGGCATGAAACTGCTTCTGAACTGCAGACATGAAGTGGGGGTTTCAGCACCACTATGGATAGGGAACCATGCTGGGTGATCAGAGAAGGGCTGTATGGAAACCCAGGCCTGCCCAGTGTCCTAGCTTTAAAGGTCTTTCAGTGCCCAGTGAATTCAGGCCTCACAGAGGAGCTGTTCCATCATCTGGGGACCTACCTGCCACCCTCTGCCAGACAGTGTCTCCCTCCTGTGGCCTCATCAACAAAGGGGCCACCTATTCCCAAACACTTGTCTTTCTCCTAAAAAACCCAGTCATGAGGCCAGTGGGGAGGTGACATTCACTCAGCGGACAGTCCAGCTACCCAGGAGGCACAGTGGCTACAGAACACAGGTCTGTAGGGGACAGGCCACTGTGGTATCAACATTCAGGGTAGGCCAGGATGAGCTGGCTGGGACTCCTCAGAGGTCTATCCCTATAGGATAATCAGACTCCATGGCTTCTATGTTTTCCTACCTCAGGAGAGTCTCCATGGAGACAACACAGTAGGAGGTACAGGACTAAACCTGGGAGAGGACCCCAATCTTAGGTGGTACTTACCGGAACCCCTTTCTCTCCAGCTGGCCCTGGAGGTCCCTGAGGCCCAGGTCTCCCTGGAATTCCAATAGGCCCTGCAGCACCAGCTGGTCCTCTCTCTCCTGGAGAACCCTAAAGCACAGTAGGAGAGTGACTCACTTTAGAGGCTCCTGAGCTGTATGGTAAGGCTCACTGAAGCATCACTGGGTCACACCACACTTCCGCTCACTTCAGAGCCCTCGGGGCCCCTAGATGACTTTCTGCAAGCACGGACTGTTTGGTCTAGTATTTGAGGCCGTCATTAGGCCCCTGCTTAGCTCTTCTTCTCCCATATTTCCCTCTTACGCATGCCCTCTTCCCCATATGTCTGGGAACAAGTGCTATTTTGTCTGTCTTTGGTGGTCTTTTTCGGAGACCCGGCACCTACCCATCCCTGCAGGGTCTGTCTGCCCACAAAGTGCTCACAGACTCAGAAGAGGAGACCTTGATCTGGGAGGGGACAGGTATTGATGATAACAGGGAGCCAGGCTACACTTAAGGTCACATCGAAAGGTCAGCGCAGCCTGCAAGCCCTCCATATACCCTATCCAAAGGGGAAAGTAGTTTCTCTTTCCACCTCATGTCCCCAGCCTGGAACCCAGCTAAGGGAGGTTACTCCCAAACTCATCTGGACTTTATACCTGAACACATCCATCAGGCTGGCTTGAATGGCAGAGGAAGCAATGTGGGGACGAGCCACAGCTAAGGGCCTGGGAGTGCAGGGTCCTAAAGCCTCTCACAGTTGGGGTTTTGGGACTGGTGGGGGATTAGCTAGTTCATGAAACAACATGTAATAGCTCCTGGACTACAGGCTAGAGTTAGACCCCTTCCCTATCTGTTCCGGGTGGTCCACCTAGAGACACGTCCTTGAGATTCATAAGGCGAGTACCTACTCTCTGTGCTGACCCGAGAGGTCCACACTAAGTGTGAGTCCCCCCTCCTCACCTCCATGCCTACACAGGTTACTTGTAGATCTCCAAGCTGTCACTGCCCTGCTGCTCCTCATACAAGGTGCTCCTATGACGTTATCAACCCAGCCGCTGGCTCAGGGATAGTCTCCCCACTCTCTACCCTGTCCTCCTGACACACTTGATGGGGACCTTAGCAGCTAGGCACGCCCTCCCAGCTCTAGGGTGTCCTACCTTGCCTGCGGAACAACAGGTCTGAAGGATAGGATGGGATAGAAGACTTTGACTTACCGCAGGACCTGGCGGGCCAGGGGGGCCTTCGCTGCCTTTTAGCCCAAGTGCTCCCTGTGAAGTAGTAGGAATAGGGGTTGAGGGCACTGAGAGGGAGCCCCAGGGCTGTGCACCAGGGCTGTGCACTATACTGCTACACCCACAGAGGGAGCCCCAGGGCTGTGCACCATACTGCCACACCCACAGAGGGAGCCCCAGGGCTGTGCACCAGGGCTGTGCACTATACTGCTACACCCACAGAGGGAGCCCCAGGGCTGTGCACCATACTGCCACACCCACAGAGGGAGCCCCAGGGCTATACACCAGGGCTGTGCACCATACCTCTACACCCACAGAGGGAGCCCCAGGGCTGTGCACCATACCTCTACACCCACAGAGGAGCCCCAGGGCTGTGCACCATACCTCTACACCCACAGAGGGAGCCCCAGGGCTATACACCAGGGTTGTGCACCATACCGCTATACCCTCCTAGCCCATCACTCACCACTGGACCGGGGAGCCCTCGGTCCCCAGGGAATCCACGCAATCCTGGAGGGCCATCCTTCCCAGGGAGGCCGGCAGGGCCTGAGTCCCCCTGGAAAGAGAGCCAGAGTTAACACTACCTGGAAGTGCCAGCTGTTGATCTCTCACCGACCTCCTTCTAAGGTGCAGGGTGTGGCATTTGTCAAGATCCATTGGGATCTGGGTTGACCCGAGCTTCCACTAGCCCCTTGGCCTTAAAGAATTGCTCTGCTTTTGTTTCGATTTGGAGGCTAAAGACCTGGCACGCCTCCTCTATTCCTCCGTGGACTTGAGCTCAGTCCCCCCCCCCCCCCGCACACACCTGGGAACCATGTTCTTCGGGCTGACTCTCTATGTAGATCTGGGGAAGGGACTCCAACTGCAGCCCCCTCTCCCCGTGCTCATTCGGGTCCCAGACCTACAAAGTCCAGCAGAGCCACAAGGGTTCTGCAATGGGACCGTGTCAAGCTGAGGGCACACCAGTAGCCTGTGGTTAAAAACACATTACTCAAGGAACCTGGCTGACAGCCCAATATTCACTTCTAAAAATAGACACCATTGGGCTTGCCCTTCCCAAAAGTGTAAAAGATAGAATATCTTCCAAAATTTTCTCTGGCCTTCACATGGGAACACACATATCTTTCTGAACTCAATGAGCTCTCTTTTTCTAGAGCAGATAGATTTATAGTCCAAGAGCTGTGTGTGTTAGGGTTATAGATGTGTATTCACATACGCACAGATTTGAGAATATATGTATTTACTTACCCACACACTTAAGGGATGTGTGATTTCCTTCAGTATTTATTTACTGTATGTCTCTAATCCTATATTTATTTTTATATGGTCACATCAACAGATGGGGTGGGCCAGACATGGTGGCACACACCTTTAAGCCCAGCACTCAGGAGGCAGAGGAAGGTGGATCTCTGGAAGTCCAAGCACAGCCTGGTCTACATGGCAAGTTTCAGACTAGCCAGGGCTACACAGTGAGACCCTGTCTCAAAACAACAACAATAACAAAAAGTAGTCTGAGAGCTCATATTTTTAGCTACTGACACAGAAATTTGAAGAATTTTATGCTAGCATACAAACATTACAACCACAAATTTGGGGCACTTCAGCCTACTGCACAGACTACAAAAAAATGGAAAGTCGGTGCTGGGTACAAGGTTAGAAATGCATTCATTTTTCATTTTCAGAATCTATTTTCAGTGTGTTCAAGTGAGGGGTTTCAAAGGGCCGTGCTCCACCAGATCTGTATTGGCTGCTGAAGACTCCGAGCCTTTAGTCTGTTTCTGGGAGGAATGGGCAGCAGGGGAAGGCGCACTCCACAGGGTAGGGAATGGTTTGATCCCACGTTCCCTCTGTGCGCCAGCTGCAGCGGGTCACAGCCCTGTCTCAGTTCAAGCAAAATGGATCTGAACGTGTGGGTTTCAGAGAAGCATTTGCTTGATAAATTACCCATTTGTGCAGAAAGATCAAGAGTAAAAGCAAAGTTTTAACTGATTCCCTGGAAAAAAAGGTTCTTCTGACACGGAAGCTTCCGGACACTCACCTTTGTCCCCTCTTTTCCAGCAGCGCCTGGGAGGCCCTGTTCACCAGGGGGCCCTGGAGGGCCAGGGTGGCCACGCTCGCCCATTGGACCTGTTTCTCCTGTGGGACCCTACAGAGAGAGACCGTGTTGGTTTTGAGTGAGTGACCTGTAAGGAGATAATCTCTTCTTTCCGAGCCTAGGGACAACCTGAGTATGGTGACATAGCATTCACAGCGGGCCTCCCACTTCTCTCCATTCTCCCACAAGGCTCCTCCTGCCTTCCAAATGCCAGGAGGAAAAGATGAAGCCAGTGGAGAGTTAGCCATGGCTGGTGTCCCCCTGCGCCCACGCCTCTCTAGGGGCTGTTTCTGGGATGTCATCAGAAAGATGTCAAGGGCTGCCATATTTGCCACAGGAGGAAGAAGGCCTCAGGGGCTCCAATTCTGGGGTGACACCAGGTGCCAGTCTCTTCTCATTATGTCAGATGTGACTTTCTAAGTAGCAAGGTGGCAGGTACAATACTGCCCTTGGATCTAAAGTCATCAGCCCTAGCTGGAACCTGTGCCCTTCATTGAGCCACATTGGTTGGAATCAGGTGCCTCTGCTGTCCGCAAGAAGACAAGAAGACACCATCGGTCCCTGTGCTCATGGGGGTAGTTCTGACTCCAGAGCCTGGCCCTGTCTGGCCTGGGGTCACCTGAGCTCTGCTGCCTGCTTTCTCTCAGCACAGCCCCTCCAGGGGGTCATCGCCTGCAGCTAGCACAAACTTTCCATGGGACTTAAGCCTCTCCACTAGCGGGGTCCACCCCCCTAGAACTGGAAAAAACTGACCAGAGCCCTGAACCCCGGCCCCAGGATGCTGCAAGGTCTCACCTGAGGGCCAACCACTCCCGGGGGGCCTGGAGGGCCAGTCTTGCCTTGGAAACCCTGTGGAGAGAGTCAGCAACCTGAGGGCCACTGCGGCAGCACACACCACACTGCTGTAGTCTCCTCAGAAGCCCATCCCACACCTATCCCGGGTGGCTGTGCTCCACCCTCAGCTTACAGTCATGTCTTATGCACCCTTTCCATACTAATTTCATGAGACTACTGAAGTCAGGTGGGTGAGCTCCACACTGCGTCTTTGTGGCGAGAAACCGATTTTGAGCCTGTTATTCTCCCTCATGTCCCTGCGTGTTCATTTTCTGAGGACACACGAGAGCCATCTCTGTTCTGGTGCTCATTAGCAACTTTGTAGGACGGTTTAGCCCTTGTTATCTGACGCCTCTGACGCACAGCAGGTGACTCGCCCGCCTGTGTCTCTTCATATTTAGGACAGGCAGGAGCCAGGCCTGGCTGTTCTCTGAAGCGGTCTGCTCAAATATGTTAGTTTAAAGTCACTTCATAGATACTGTCTCCTTGAGGATCTAAATGCTCATGCCTAGAATGGTCCAGGCTCGCCCCCTACTTGGGCTCTGCTGCCTGATCTCTCCTATTGAGCAGGAAGCTGCAGCAAGCTAAGCTTGATTTGAGGCCTGATGGCAGAGCGGAGTTGGCACAATGAGATACACCTGCAGCTGCCAGGTGTGCAAGGATGGATCTACCCAAGGCCTGAGAAGGACGCTCTAGTTGCGCAGAGGTCACTACTACGGCAGGAGGGTGAGCAGATGGCTCAGGGCCAACAGGTGACAGTCTAATATCTCACACAATTCACTGGCCACATGAACCACATCAGACTCTGCCCTGTCGTCCCCGGAGGGCTCTTCTCTCTCAGCCCAGCACAGCTCACGCAGCGGGCATTTCTGAGACACATCTATTTGACAGCTAAAAACAAGGGGAGATGAGGGGGGAAAGCTGACAGGATGTAGGAGCCAAAGTAAAGCTCTGCTCATGGCAGTGTTTGTGAAGAGGGCAAGCAAGACCTCCCACCAGGTCCAGAGCCACTCGAGGGCCAGGCAGGACCGACAAGGAGAAGACTGCTCCTTGCTGAGAAATGGGCTTTGGGTTCCCATTAAGAAGTAATGGCCACTTGTGTCCACTGGCAAGAGGAAGAGGGAGAAAAAGAGGA
Source organism: Myodes glareolus (assembly GCF_982192425.1). Taxonomy (NCBI): domain Eukaryota; kingdom Metazoa; phylum Chordata; class Mammalia; order Rodentia; family Cricetidae; genus Myodes; species Myodes glareolus. The sequence continues at coordinate 17,639,198 of NC_142046.1, forward strand.
GGTGACGAGGAGAGGGAAAAGAAGAAAGGCTACACTCCAGAGGTCTCCAGACAAGTCTCGGATGGTCAGCAGCATTGCCGAAGTGCCCCCCATGTCTACAGAGGTGGCTGCGGCATGATAGAAGATGCTGGAAACTACACTTTCCCAAGCAAAGACAGGAGGTTTAATTATCTGCAGCAAGAGTCTGAGGGTGAAAAGCACACAGTATGCAAAATTCTTCTCTTGTCTCCTTGGAAAGGCATTAGAGGAAAATGTGCAGAGCTCTGAAGAAATGCTTTAATTTTTCTCTCTAAACAAAAGAGCAAGGTAATCTTCATTTATCAGGCGGCACAGGCTGCTCCAACACTGGCAAAGGCATAATTAAAAGGCTTCTCGTCCCTGTGCACTGAAAGGCAGAGAGGACAACATCTTAAGGCAGGTGCCAGGCCTCTATATGATGAGGTGGTCAAAGGTCCACGTCAGGAGGGTCAGTTTCAGCCATGAGAGCCCCCCAGAAACCTTCAGGCACAATGAACTGGATATAATGACACAGAAGCCGGTCAGTGCCATGGACCCCACTCTGCTCGGTGAGAAACGCTTATACCGGTACAAACTGCCCTTTAATGTGGATGAGGCAGGGGACACAAAGAGGGAATTCAGTGTGGCAACAAGGATGTCACCAGCACTTAGAGGACTCAGTTGTTCCCAGTCTGAAACCCCAGGGTCACAAGTACAACCAAGGTCACAGGCAGGCACGTGCTCTTTCTGAGATGGGGTCCCTTACTGAACCTGGAGTCTACCCATTGGCTAGACTAGCTGGCCAGCCAGTGCTAGGGACCCTCTTGTCTCCCCTTCTCCTGCCTCAGAGCTACAGACTTGCACCTCCATGCTGAGTTTTCAGGTCAGTGCTAAGGATGGGAGCTCAGACCCATATGTGCCCCACTGGGCACCTCACGCACTGAGCCATCCCATCTCTCCTGCACAGACGGTTCTTTATCACAACAGGGGAGGCTAAAGTCATCTTTTTGCTCCCTTCCACCAGCTCCCCAAGCTGGAATCTCCCAGATGGACAATATTGGGATCCATGTGATGCGGCCCTTGCCATGGGGTTCTGTAGCCTAAATGATCAGCTATTCACAGGGACAGAGTCCCCCAAACGCCCAAGCACTCTTCCCAATAAGGCTTGTGGTCTTCCCAGCAAGGCTGCATTCACAGTTACCCTGGGGAAATAAAAATTGGAGACACAGGTTTTCTGATGCCAACCGTACTGTGTCCTGATGGCTTTAAACATGGCCTTTGACCAAAGCTACTAAAACAAGCAAAGAATCACAGCCCAGTTTCCACTGTGACACCCTGGGGCTCCTGCCTACCCCACAGCCTGACCCTAAGTCAACAGCAGATTGTTGGCCCACAGGAAGCCTTGTTAAGGCCTTTGGTCTTTCCCAGCGGGATAGGACCCCCTGGCTATACCAGGCAGTCAGCAGTGTGCTATATGTAGGGTTGTGAGCGACCCAGCCAGAAAGGCCAGGCACTGCCGTGTTCCCAGGCCTTGTAATACTCACGGTCTCGCCTCTCTGCCCAGGATGTCCAGGGAGCCCGTCCTTGCCTGGTGGGCCCTAAGGAAAGAATCACAGTAGGGAAAACTCATTCAGCAGCTCAGAGAAGCAGGTGACAAAAGTTACTGTCATTTTAGTGGCTCTTGAGAAAGGGAATCACCCAGCTGCTACAGGGACAGTAATCATGGAACTAGATGCCATGGAGGAATCTGCCCCACAATCCTTACAGCTGTCCCAAGGGGTCAACAGAGACAGGGGAGGTCAGTCAGCTTCCCAAGCTTGAGCAGGCAGGTGGCCTAGACACCCTAAGATCTCATCTGTCTAGCTTGACAAACAACTGAGGAGGGACAGTAACTCCAGAACCCAGAGAGAGGTCTGAACAGACTTTCCCTGCCATGAACACCTCCTGCCAAGGCCCTTCTCCTGCTGTGGACCTATGTTTCAGACCCTTTCCTCCCACGGACCTTCCATGTTCCCAGCCTCCCCCTACAGTGGACCCTGACTATGGTCCCTCCTCTGATGTGGAATTTCCCTAGCATGGACTTCTCCTGGCATGAACCTCCCATGCCTTGTACCTTCCCCTACAATGGATCCTGCACAGGCATGAACCTCCCCTGGCACGGACTTCCCCCCAGAACGGACTGTCACCTTCCCTGGGTCTTCTCTGGCTTGAGCCCACCTCTAGCATGAATTCTCATTTGTTGTAGGATGCCTCCTACCCTGTACTTTCCTCTTCTGTGAGCCCTCCCTTGCAGTAGGTGGGCCCTGAGTGGGCCTTCCCTTGCTGTGGATTTCTGCTGTCGGCCCTGCCTGGATCCTGGGGAGGAACCAGTTTTTGCTTCAGGCATGGTTCAAGAATGGACAAAAAGACCTTTCAGTTGTTTTAAGAAATCTTGTTTGTTACATTGGTGTGGTCACCCAAGACACTAATGCAAACTCAGTGAGAACATCATGATGGTCTCAATGACAGCAGGACCTGCATGGGAGGTGCACACAGCGGAAGGGCCTCAGCAGGCGAGGTTCATGGAAAGGAAATTCTATCTAGAACTAAACACTTTCCAGAGCAGGAGGTCTGAATGGGTGGGGCACGGCTACAGGCTGCCTTAGCAGCCAGGCTTGGGAGGTTGTCTCTACTGCCCACCTGGCAGGGGTCCAGTGCACCCTTCTCCTCCCCCATATCCTAGCGAGAGGAGAACAGGGTCAGGGAAACCTGACTTGCCACCTCCATGGGAGAAAGCAGTACTTACTGGGGGACCCTTGGGTCCGGGGAAGCCTGTGGGTCCTTGGGGTCCGTTAGGTCCCTGGGAACAGAGAAAGGCCAGTTTGAGGACAGATTTTTTTTTCCTGTTAGCACCCCCACTCTTTCCTCACTGTGGCACTGGGGTGCCTCTAAAACCTTCTCCCTATTTAACCTGACCTCGTTTTCCCCACTTGACTCTAGAGAGAGAAGAGGGAGAGAGAACTTAGATAGAAGACAGTAGATGAGTAATGGACGGTAGATTGCTAAGATAGATGATAGATGGGTAGGTAGATAGACAGACAGACAGATAGATACTAGATGGAAAACAGTAGATGGGTAATAGACAGTAGATTGCTAAGATAGATGACAGATAGGTAGACAGACAGACACAGACAGATAGATACTAGATAGAAAACAGTAGATGGGTAATAGATGGTAGATTGCTAAAATAGATGATAGGTAGGCAGATAGACAGACAGATACTAGATAGACGATAGATGGGTAATAGATGAGATTGCTAAGATGGATGATAGGTAGGTAGGTAGATAGACAGACAGACAGATAGATACTAGATACTAGATGGATGATATATGGGTAATAGAAGATAGATAGGTAAGGTAGGTAGGTAGATGGATGATAGATAGATAGATAGATAGATAGATAGATAGATAGATAGATAGATAATTTTTGTGGTCTTAGTCATCTCCAGCACCCCAAGGCCAGGTTCAGAGGGTGGGATGAAGTCTCTACCCGAGGAACGCAAACTTCTGGATATGAGCTATCCTTGGGTCTCAGCAAGCCCTGCTCCTCTGCAGGGCACTGTCAACCTCCTGTACTGGCTCACCCAAGGTGAAGGGCCTGGAGTACGTTTGGGGCCAGTTTCCTCCCTGGAAATCCCCTCATAGCTCAGGCCTGAAAGACTCTTACCCGCTCACCGGGAGGGCCAGCTGGGCCATCGCCTCCGGAGTTGCCCTGAGAGAGGAGAGGAAAGCTCACCATAACTGCTATGGCCAAGAGGCTCTTCGAGGGCCCCTCTAAAGTCCAGCACACAGCAGTATGTAGTGGCATTGAGCCTCAGTTCCATGCTAGCCCACCTCCACGCACAGCCAATAGGAAGCCAGCACGAGCAGGATGGTGGTACTTCCGGAACAGGCCCCCATGGCTAGTCTGACACAGACTGTGATCAACCAAGAACACCACATCACCAAGAACACATCAAAATGACTGAATAGAAAGAACACAAGGCTCAGCTTCTGACTATTCCATGTACCTAGCTGAGTGGAGGAACTCCTTAGGAACAGGTGAGTCCAGTGTGTGTGTGTGTGTGTGTGTGTGTGTGTGTGTGTGTGTGTGTGTGTGTGTGATGTACCTGAAACTTAGTACAGAGGAGCTCAAAAGAGGGGATAGGTCAGAGGGATGGGTCAGTTCTGACTCTCTGCTAACTGGAACCTCCTCTCAGCAAGACCCTCCCAGGGATTATTTTTTTAAATATTTTCATGTGTATCAATGCTATTTTGCCTGCATGCTGTCTGTGCATCAGTTGTACGCCTGGTGCCTGCAAAGCTGGCATCAGATGCCCCATAACCATAGTTCCAGATAGTTTTGTGCCACCATGTGGGTGCTGGGAACCAAACCTCGGTCCTCTGGAAGAGCAACAGCTGCTCTCAAACACTATCTTTTCAGTCCCTGAGTCTGGATTTTTACTGGTTAGAACTGGGCAACACACCATGCTTGGCTTTTCCCCAGATTTACGTACAGGGAGCTGGTTTCCCCACTCTCGGCATGAGGAGTCCGGGAAGTGGTAGGCTCAGCTCCTGCCTGCACCAGAAGAAACCTTCTAGCGAAGCCCTCTACAGTTCTCAGCCACCCTTACCAGAAAAGAAAGAAGGCTTCCCCACCAGCTTCTGCAAGGCTGTCTTCCTGGGGTCTGAAGCTCCTATGTCTGAGAGCTGTCCTAGCTCTGTCTGTCTGTGGTCTCCCTAGGGTTACCCTGAACTACATGGTTCAATTCACAAAGTGTGGTTCAATTCACAAAGCGTGCTGAAGGCTGCCAGAGGGCAGAGCCCCCTTTAATGATAGTCAAGAAAATTGTTACACATAAAGATCGCTGACCACCCACGGCTGATGGCCACAATGCAAAGCTACCATGAACGTACCTTAGGACCAGGCTTCCCTGTGATGCCCCGTGGGCCTCTTTCACCCCTCGGACCCTGGGCAGACGGGCAAAGAGAAGAAAAGTCAGTTAGCTCAGAGGTCCCAGACTCACAGAGCCCACACATCCACACCACACATGCTCAGTTTGTACAGAGCATCTCTAGGCCACAAGGAGGATTACCGTTGGACCTCGCTGTCCCCGTGGTCCTGGCTTTCCAGGTGTCCCCTAGAAGCAGAGAAAAGGATGTCAGTTACACTGGGCACGGATGGTGCAGACCTGCAGGCTGCCCTCCCTGAGTTAACAAGAGACTTCAAGAATTCAGAATGAGGTCAGGAAGGTCCCATCTGGGGGCAAATGGGAAGAGCATAAGGGCAGAAACATTGATGGATTGTGTCTGTTACTTAGCTGGGTCACTGGCTCCCTCCCTCTTCCCCACTCCCCTCCCTGCCTCTTCTCTCCTTTCCTCTTAGTGGGCACAGAAATCATTACATGAAGAGAGAAGAAAGTCAACTCCTATCACACATAATTTTCTTCCGCTACTGTTAAGAATATTAGGCATTAAATTTTCATCAGCCTCTGCAGGCGCGAGGGGAAGCTGCAATTTAACACGGAAATCATATATCCAAGAGTCCCTGGCTTCTCCCAGAGTTCAGTCCTTTTGCTGCTGCTGATCTGCATTTTCCAGACCCCGGAAAGCAAACGCATGGCATTTGTTTGCTGTTTTCTGCCATAGCAAGGATATAATGGCCCACAAGTGCAGTTTACCCACAGCGCACAGAGGTAATGGATTGCCCGCAGAGGCTCCAGCACTCTGAGGTTCACCCTGGGTTTATCCCGGTCGCTACCAACAGAGCCAAGTCAGAGCTATAAGCCGAAACCATAGAGTGAGTCTCTCCTTAGCATTTCCCACTTGTTCGCTAGCAGAAGCAAAACAGTCTCCCGTTTTGAAAGGCATTTAATGAAACAAATCATAGCAAATGAATTATGTTTCTCCCCCCCCCCCCCATTTAACAGCACACGCGTTCCTGTTATAATGCCTCCGCTCTCTGGCAACATCCTTTGGCTGCAGGTAAATATTTGCATATGAAAATTAAGGAAGACATCTGCTGTCTTCTGATGTGTGTGCCCTTACTGACAGTGTAACTACCCCTGACTCATCTGGGTACGCGATCCAGGCTGGGCTGCCAACACTGCTGTCCCTCTCCCACCTTTAGCACTGCCTGGGATCACACTCCGATGCCATCTGACCTTGCGGCATCGCTGGCTCCCGGGTGTAGCCTGCCGTGATGATTCCTGGGGCATCTAGGCACACAAGCCTTGGTAGCAGGCAAACAGGTTTCAGCCCAGCTTCCATCTGGGCCCTGGGGTAGCTTGGTACCCAGCAGGGTGTGTGATAAATCTAAGCCTCTAGAGCTTGACCTGGTGAGTGGAGGTACTGAGCAGACACCCTCACAAATTAATTGTTCGGGTGCACCTGGCCTCTAGACCCTGCCAGGAAAAAATAGGGGGTCCCTGAAAGGGTCTTGCCTACAACTCTTCTGGAACATGATATCAAGCTGAAGTATGAAGAGCTTGAATTTGCTGGGAGACCTCACGGGGGCCTTCCTCTCCTGGGACCCCTCCAAGGGACGGAATACAGTCTCATGTTAAGATACTGTTCTGCTGGCATCATGGCTCTGCTTTGGGCTGCAGCTGGCTGGCTGGGCAGTGTCGCTTCTGACGGCTTCCCATTTAACCTCCCACTGTCAGACAGGCATGAACCACCAGCTCTGTAGAAGCCAGGTCTCTGGTAACTGAGGACCGAGGTATATGGGTGAGTGGTAAATATACATGTGCTATGAACCCAGCATGGCATCCCGCACGAGAGGCAGGCAAGCAGAGCAGGTCTCCAGCGTGCAGCACAGACCTGCCCCCTTCACAACCCTCAGTCTCTTCCGATCCTCTGTCACACGGGACCAGGACTACCTTTAAAATTTTCCCCGGGGTTACCCCCATGACTAAACTCTGGCTGCCTTGGGATCCAGACCTACTCTGAGGCACAGCCTCCACCAGCCCAGGCCTGTGCACTGGGCTCAACTACACCAGCTTCCCTAAGTGGTTCTGTTCCCCTCTCCCCACCCCAGTCCTTTCTGGTCTTCGCAGGAACATCTTTGCCTCCTGGTGGTACCTGGATCTAAGGGCTCGGTTTATCCTTCCTCGCATGCTCATTACCCTTGAGCACTGGTTACTGGCGGCTTCTTATCTTGCTCAGTCACCGGAGCATCCCCTGCCTGGTAAGCTCTGAGCTTAGCAAGGACTTAGGAAGCGTGCAGTGCAAGCGAATGAATTGCCTTCTGTGAAGCCCACGTGACTCAGGGGTCCACAGCACAGCGGAGCAACAGGATAACACAACCTTAACCTTGGGGTTGGTGTTAATTCAGGAGATGATTTTGCACCAGAGGCTGTTTGCAAGGCCAGTCCAGCCTCCAATCTTCATGGCCCGTTAGGAAAGCCAACCACTCCTAGTGGTTCAAGGACCCACAATTTTTGGTTGAGCTCTCATGTAGACAAAGCAACAATCCATGAGCTTTCCATCCTATTCCAGATGCACCTTACACATCTATGAGACCCTGGACCTCACAGGGAGTATGTCCGAATATTCCAGGGGACAAACCTTCCCACAGACATCAGTCAGATGATTCTAGATAGAGATTGACTGAGAAGAGAGATAGATGATTGGATGGATGGATGGACGGATGGATGGACGGACGGACTGATCGATGGATGGACTGATTGATGGATAGACTGATCAATGGATGGACAAATGGATGGATGGACTGATGGATGCATGGATTGATCGATGGATGGCTGGATCAATGGTTGAATGGACCGATGGTTGGATGGACCAATGGATGGAGAAAAGAGACGATACATAGAGATACAGAAAGACGATAAAAGGACTGTGTGAGTGAGAGGCGATGGTGGCAGTAGGTAGCCTCCACCCTGTGCACTCCTTCCCAGGACACTGCTGCTTTCTGAGTTGTGAGACTGGAGACCACTGGCTTATTCACATGGTCTCATATCCTGAGATCATTTCTCCTGGTTTTTAAGAGCACATCAACTCTGTTTTACACATGACATTCAGATGAAGCAATGTCCTGAGAGGAAGAGCCCCAGCCTCAGCTCTGTGTGCGTGGAGGGCAGGTAGCAAGGAGCAGTCTGTTCTGTGTCCCTACCACCAAAGGCCTCTCTACATATCCAAGGCCCAAGATGACATCACACTTCATCTTCCAACTGGAGGTGTCCAGTTCTGTGCCGCCACCCAGAGATGTCTGGGGCCGGCGGGGGGTGGGGCTTCTACAAGGAAGGCCTGAGCCAACAAGGACATCACAGAAGGTGGAGTGGGGGTGATATGGTTCCCCAGGTTGGTCCTCAAGATACCTTTGTGAGAATGACAACAGAGGGAACCCAATGGTGTCATGCCTGCCCTGTATTTACAACCAGGGTAACTTCCAACAGGGACTATAGGTCTGGGAGTCACTGCACATAGCCCCAAGTTGATATGCACTCCGTGTGGTAGATCACACCAACGAGAACAAAATAAGACCTTTTTTCCTTCCCTGTAAAGTTAGGATGCAGGGAAGTCTCTCAGAAGAGGATCATCTGGAGGAGCCCCAAGAGTTTCCTGGCTCCCGTCCATCAGAAAGTCCCATTCTCCCAGCATGCCTCTTTCCGTTCACTGCCCCTTCTGATCATGGTGCCTCCATAACTAAAAGTTAATGAAAGGCCTAGAGCTCAAGATCCACCACTTCTGAACACGTAGTTTTGATAACGCCTGGGGAAAAATCAGCCGAGCATTGACTGGGGAACCAACACCTGCACACCAAGGCGGTCGAGCAAACTGCAGTCCTTACCCTGCCGCCCTTCTCTCCGTTGGCACCCGGGAAGCCAGGGAATCCGATAGAGCCCTGCAAGACAGTAAAGGAAAGGTAAAACAAGATCGCCAAGTCAGGAACAAGGGCCACGCTGTTGTGCCCACTAGGGTGAGTTCCTGATACTGTTCACATCCTTCTCTACCCACTGACCAGATCTCTGTACTTAACCGCCCATGCAATGCCCACCAACCCCCCGCCCACCCGGTTAGCCATCCTGCTCACCCACCCACGGAAAACCCACTCACCTATTCTTCCAACCTCCTATTATCCATTTGCCTAGCCACCTGCCTGCCTCCCATTCCACACTCATCTGCTACACAGTATTTCCTGAGCATTCGTTAGATTCCAAACCCAAAACCCAAAGTTAAGTCCTAACATGTTCCACCCCGTTCCCCTCAGTCCCCACAAAGGGACTGCGCATTGCCAGCTGGTATCTGGGGGATGGGAGAAGGTGAGCTGCTGAAGTTTCCTGGAAATAGGGGCTGCATATCACAGCTCTGTTCACTGGCCCTGCTGTCACACTCTATGACCTGTTTCATAACATAAAGCCTTAACTACAGCATAACAGTTTCCAAGGTCAGAAATGGACCCAAATCCAGGCACAGACTGTAACACTTAACTATTTTCAACTCCACAGGTGTACACACGGGCCAAATATGGTTCTCAAGACTTTCTGAACTCCCTATATGTACAAAAAGATGCCACGGGGGCTCCCCAGGACATACCCAGGGCAGCCCACTGCACACCAATGCCGGTGTTGTCTATGGCCTTTTGTGAGTCTCTGCCCTCTGGGTGGCTTAGCATCCTGGCCTGAGCACATTCCTATTCCGGAAGTCTTAGATTCCTTGCCTTGCAGTCCTTCTCTGTGTCCACCTGGCTACCAGGCAAGAGACTGAAACAAGGGGACCTGGGGAGGCCACTGTACAGCCCATTGCTGCGTCTAGTCACAGCCCAAGGACAAAGTTTCTGATCCTGCTTTCTTGTGTCCCCAAAGCTTCCAGCACAGAGTCATATCCCACCCTCCCCTCTCTCAGATGTCTCCTCTCCTTTCCTCTCCTCCTGAGACTAGCACCTAAAAAGAGGAAGAAAAATGTACCCAGGAGCCGATTTCCCAACACTTGGGTGGACGACTCCAAGTGGCAGATACACTGGGGTCACATCTAAGGGACACACATCCTGTGGGCTGGATGTGTGTCCACACAGAGCGGACAGGAGGACAGGCCACCTCTTGCCCATACAGGCCCTCCTCCTTTGGTTGGCAGGCCCCAGCTCTTGTGAATCAAAGTCAGTGGAGCTAGCAGGCAGCAGAAGGGCAGGGATGCAAATCTGGGGCGGGCTGGCTGAGTGCTGCTAACCAGGTCTCCAGTGCAGGCAGCGGTTATTGTTTAAGGAGGAACCATGAATAATAAAATGTGGGATGAGAAGAAAACAATGTTCACACTGATTTCCAAAGCCTTTAGGACCTGTTCCACTTAAGCCTGAACATGACTGCAGATAAGACGATGGCTGTCCCTCTCCTGCTCCGTTATAAACAGTCCCCAAACTTCCAAAGCAAAGTGGGGCCAAGAGCAGGCTGGTGTGGGTAAGCCAGGGGGCTATGCAACCCCAGCAGGCCACCAGGCCCCAAAGCTGGCCCCATGGCTGAGATAGTTTCTGCCCCCTTCTCTGAAAGGTTCAACTCGCTGTCCAAGCGCTTCCTTTGAGCTTGATCAAATTAACACCACAGGCTGCCTGGGGACTACGAGATCACAGCGAACATATTGTTCTACTGAAGCACAGAAGGCCCGCAGAGGTGGAGAACGGATGAGGGGGTTTGGAGTGTGCGGGGTGCCGCATGAGACAGTGCCTGCCACAACATTCTTAACATGGCTTAAATTACCTTTGGTCCTTGTCTTCCTGGGTACCCTGGTAATCCTGGCACTCCGAGCTTTCCCTAGGAGCAGAAAAAAAAAGACTCATAAATCATAAACATGACTTTTCAACTGGTGTATTCTGAGAGGGGCTAGGGCAGGCTGGAAGGGTTGGGTCAGTGTACAGAGGCAACTGGATCTCCCCTGTCCCTGAACTGAGCGGGTCTCTAAGCAAGCCTATCCTACCAGCATGCTGGGAAAACCACCAGCAAGCAAAGGGATGGCTAGCATGGCCAGGAAGAAGAATGTTCTTACCCGTGGGGGTTCTGAACACTCTGTAAGAGTTCTAGCCCAGGGCAGCATGGAGTGGGAGGCTTAAGTCCTCCTTGTGTCCCTTCCTCCCCAGGTTACTGGAGACTAAGTGTAGGAGGGTACTGCTGATATGGGGCAGTCTAGAGACAGGTGTCTACTGGAATCTCATGCACATGCCATGTGTGAGAACATTCTGTCACCCCAAAAGTGGAGGCAGGACTTGATAGGGATGGGTAATTGATATATGGCTGGTAAAGTCCCCAAGATATATTTGCTTATATCTGGAGGAAAACACTCCTCTAAGGTATGGTGGTGGGGCTCAGAAGGGGAACTGGGAACAGGAAAAGGACCAATGGATCCATACACAGACACACAAACAGACAGACAGACACACATACTGGGAGAAGTGGCAAAAGGTTGGGGATGGTGACATGGGCTATTCAGAAATCCCACTACCCCTGCCAAGCATGGTAGGGGCCGCCTGGCACTCAGAGCCCTCTAGGCATAGCTAAGCATTCTAAACACAAACCTTTTCCCCAGTAGGCCCCAGAGGACCAGGATCACCATTGGGACCACCACGACCCTTTGGGCCTTCAGGACCATCTTCTCCTCGAGGACCAGGTGGGCCAATCTCTCCCTGCAATCAGAAAAGAGGAGATGAGGGAGACCCTACCCAGTCTCCACCCCCAACCGACCCCTTCCACTACTCTGGGGTAGGGCTACACACACACACACACACACACACACACACACACACACACATCAAAACACGAGACCAACAACTGCAGAGCGTTCATTCAACCTACTGATCCTTCAGATATTCACATCTGAGCATCTAGAAAAAACCCAGCTCTAAAACAAGGCTCTCTTTGTAGAGGAGCAGAGCCATAGCACCACGCTCCCCCATCTCTCACCTTCATCTAATAAAAATTGAACTGTGCTCCCAGGAAGTACCTTTTGAATGACTCACTATATCTATCTATCTATCTATCTATCTATCTATCTATCTATCTATCTATCGCCTAGTTCCATCTCATCTCCAGGGTCTCTCTATAAACACCAAACTGGCTGAAAACTCAAACCCATTCTCCTGCTTCTGCCACCATGGCTGTGCTCAGTCAAGTGGACTCTAATTGTGTGTGCCAAGACATCAGAGAGGAGGAGTCAAAGGGACTTCTGCTGTTGACCTAGGGTAGCCCCTCAGCCAAGGCAATGAGGATCCTTCATTTGGAGGAGGTCTGGGGCAGCCACCTTCAGCAGCAGCACAACGGAACACCAAGTCCCTTTTTAATTTTCCTCCTCCGACGGACATGCAAGTGGCTCCTGTCATTCTCTGACAGGTTGTGGCAAAGTGTCAAGTATATAGGCCCTCTTGTTCGGGGATGTTTGGCAAAGATACCTTTGGGGCCTGCTTTGGGGGATTACTACAGAAGGGAACAACAGGCCTGAGTCAGCTGATACACAGCACTCAGGTGTGTGCAACAGCTGGGCTACCAGAAGCACAGGGTGTCACCTTCTGTCAGGTTCTGACTCATTCTGAAGTTGTGGAGAACGTCTCAGCAGGAGCTAGCAGGTGGCTCTATGGGTCACCACTTAGCAACCGCCCTCAGTGCCACTGTTGAGCCCTGGCTCACTGTGCCTGCTGTGCTAGGCACCCCCCACCTGAGAAAGCCATGCCCTCTTCTGCACCAACTAGCTCTCTCTAGAACTGGGGTGAGCAACCTATCAGAAAGCAGCCAGGCTATGGGGCTTCACCCACCACCAGCACCAGATGGCAGGGCACTGGGGATGCATGGTCTTAAGAGTGACTTAGATGCATCCTGGGGACCGGGATGGTCCAGGAGCTCGACAGAGACTGCAGATCCTCAATAGGATATGGAGCTGTCGGCCATCTGCTACATCTTGGGCAGTGGCTTGCTTACGGGTCTGTCTGGATGGTTTCATCCTCCCTCCCATTTCCTCTTCCCAGGGTTGCTTATCATCCTCTGGGGTCAAATTTCTCTGTAATCCAGGGACCCCCGTCCTTACTAAGCTGCCTACCCAGCACCCAGGATAGAGGACCAGTGACCACAGTTGTCCTTGGGGCTGCTCTGGCTTTGGAGTGGGAACCGAGGAACGGCCTAGAGAGCACTGCACAGGGCCCCTGGGCTCCAGGCATCCCGTGCTCACACCAAGATCTTGCAGAAGTGTTGCCTCTCTTCTGATGAGCTGCTCTTTGGTCTCAGATACTCCCAGTTTCCATGTAGGTCTCCAGACCCACCCTGCTTGTCCCTGACCCGAATCCTAGGCCCACAACACTCACCCGGTCGCCCTTTATTCCCATGTCGCCTTTGAACCCAGGGAATCCATCTTCACCCTGATCACAGACAAGAAAATGCATCAGTCTACAGAGAAGAACTCTGCTCCTCAACACCGCTTTCCATTGCATGATGGGCCTGCACGGTGCAAAGCCCCCAGCCCGGGGCAGAAGCAGGAGAGCTGTGTGTGGAAGAAACTCGGTGCCTGCCCGGAAGGAAGAAGGCAGACACCTGGCCTCTCACCCAGGTTCTCAGACATTCCTTCTCCCTAGAACCATGCCAGTCTGCCTTCCTGGGCCCCTTGGGACAGCCCAGGAATTTCCCTGGTAGGCCGGCATCCCCACAGAACCCAGTCACATCCTCCCATGCAGCCCTGCCTCATGAAGACAAGACAAAGCAAAGCAGTAAGGCTGGGACTCTAGAAATTCTCTTCAAAAAGGCAGAAGGTCCTCCAGTAACAGAGCCCCCAACAGAGTGGGAATTCTGGGACACGGGGCTTTTCAATCAGCTTTAAGAAGACTTGCTTTCCCCCAAACCCCTAGGAGATTCGCACAGCGGTGTTCTTGGCTGAACAGTTCAGAAGACACACCCATTCCCCTGACCCTGCAGAAGGAGGCCTAGGGTTCTACCCTGCAGAGGCGCTCTAGAAGGAGTAGAGAATGAAAGGTCTCTTTGCCTACTCTTCCCAAAGGGTAGTTAGGAAACACCCAGACACAAGGTAGACCACCCAGCTACTGTGCTGTTCCCACCCACAGCCCTTGAAGCAGTGCCTGGAGAAAAGATTTCAGGCTAGACGATCACTCAGGAAAGGAGGCAAAAATGTCCACGGGTGTCCAGTGAGATGCAGGGGCGGGCACATCTGCAAGTATGAGCAGATGCAGGTGCCAGCTGCTGGAGCTCGGGCTTGGCAGGCCTTGCTCTCACAGCCTTCAAACCCCAGTGTCCCAGGGAGCGCCACAGCCTGCCACAAAGGGTTGCCATAACCGCTAGCTACGGCAGGATGGCAAGAGGGGAGCCCAAGAGGATGGAGCTCAAGATGGGCAGATCACATCCAAGTGCCAGGCCTCCTACCACCTAACAGAAAGGACAAAAATAGCTGGCTACACAGTTCCACGATGGTTCATCTGCCAGGGGTACTGGGCACTCAGACTAGGGCATTCAGAGGGCCATTATTGAGCTTCATATTAATCAATGATGATCCATATAGGCCTGATATGTGGCCTTGACCACGGCAGGCAGCACCACATTCCGAAATGTGGCTTATATGTGAGTGTGAGCCATCACTGAGCTGGACAGGCCTTCACATGTCCTGGTGCTGAGCCCAGACTTTACCCTGGCCTGGATGGACTCTGTGCGGGAAGGCTGGGCTTCTCAGGTACTAACACTGACAACTGGCCATGGTGAGGATTGCTGTATGCGAAGAACCCACAGGGAGAGGTTTGGGGAAGGGGGCATGTGACTACAGCCACGTGGCTATCCTAGGGCCCTCTGGGTACACTCTGGGCCAGCCCAGGAGATGCTGGCAGTACCGTGGTTCTCGGCAGCTCCTTTCGACTTTTACAAACAAGTAAGCATCAACTCCCCTATACTCAGAGGCAACCCCACTGGGTTCTGTACCACACTGAGCCAGCCCACTCTCAAGTAGAAAGATAGATCCTTACCTTCTCGCCCTTGGTGCCCTTCAGACCTCGGATGCCATCTGCCCCCTGTGCAGGCAAGAAAAGAGAATGCTCACAAACACACAAGACCCGGGGGGGGGGATCAAGGGAACAGCTCCCACAAGCAGTATGTTCCAGTATCAGATGAGCCCCATCCAACATATCCCCATCTCAGGAGGGAGAGGCATTTCCTGTACTCACATTGATTGACAGGGGCTCACACGAGGCCCCCAGTGTCCTTCATTCCTACACTGGCCTCTGAATCCTCCTTCTATACAAACACCCAAACTTCTTCCTGGCCAATTACTCAAAGGTCTGGTTTTGCCTCTTCGAGGACCCAAACCCCTGCCAACACTTTCCCATGCTAACATGCCTAGAAATAGTCCCTCAGCCCTTGCAGCTAGGAAGAACTCAATGTGGGCAGGCAAGTTAAGATCCTGACCCTGTCCTCTGGCCTCTGATGATGTCCCAGACATCTGTATGCCTCAGTTTCCTTATCTAGTAGTAGACTGGTGAGGACCCTAGCCTTGTTTCTGCTGTTGGGGAAGAATGGTCTGCAATCTCAGGACAGTGACCCGTGCATACTAGGCACCGTCTGTTTGTGTAACCTCTGTATGATCATTGACAGGTGACATGGTATTACATCACTAATGCTACAACAATGGCTGTGGCTCTCCTCAGCCCAGGATGGACCACCTCACCTCCCTGCTAGACATAGCTCTAAGGACATAGACCAGACCCCTTTACTCCCGTTCTCAATAGGCCTAGTGCCTCTGCTGATGGAAGTGAAATCATGAAATCTAATGACAGATGCAGCCACATTCTCATGGTCCATGACCTTTGACCTCAGGCCTCTGAGAGGAGCGACATTTACCTACATGGACAATTGACTCCAGGAGCTGCCCCAGGCTGCCTTTTCATAGGACCCCAAAGGAGCCACGTGACCGTTTCTGCTGGCTGAGGCTGCAGCCTAGGCCTGAGCCACTTTCTGGACCCAGGAGCCACCAGCTGCCCTCTGCTGGCCAGAGCTCCACACAGACTTGTAGTTCTGAGCTTTTCGTTGGGCCTAAGAAGAGCTTCAGAATGGAGGGTGGAGACACACAAACCCAGGAGCTCAGACTGTGGTCTGGCTCTTGACACAGGAAGCTAGGAGCTACAAACCAGGCGCACGGGTACCATGAGATCATAACCACTGGAGGGAGAGAGGGCTTGGAGCATCAGGGGGCAAGTCCATTGCTGGCAGCATCCCTACTCCGTATCCCATGCTGCACGGCTTGAGATGTGGAATGGAGGGGCAAGAGGACAGCCATGGAGCAGGGAATCTGGGTGGTAGCTGTGTCAGAGCATTGATCGTTGATCACTCATCTTGACACTGGGTAAATGGATGTGGGTTGACATTGAAGGTGCCCAGTCTGTTAGGACAGTGGCCCTGGACCTGGTAGTTATAGATGGGGAAGGCCCTGGAGAAGCAATGCCTGCTCTGTGCTTGTTCAAACCTGAATCAATGGTGGATGGAGAGGGATCTAGGGCAGACACGGAGACATCTAGCATACACATGTCCACACAGATTCTGTGAACAAGGTTTGCCGCAGCACCCAAGCGACAGGAGTGTAAGAACATCTGTGGTCCAAAGGACTCAGGACAGTGCAAATGTGCCCTGTCTGGCGAGCTGCCTTGGAGCTAATGTCTCTGAACACTGTTCTTTTCCTGAGATACTGTCTGGGCATCTAGAAATCCCCAAAGAAGAAGACAGAGGGTGGGCCCTCCAGGTGGCTGCTCAAGCCCTACCCACCATCTCACCCTTCCAGGCATGTCCATGGGGGAGGGACACAGAACCACCAGAACCTGGCCGTGAACTCTCAGGACCAGGCCTGCGGGCACAGACCTGCAACCCAAACTGCTCCTGAGGCTGAAGCAGGATCCTGAGTTTACGGCCAGTCAACTAGGCAGTTTGGTTAGAGTGTGCCTCAAACCCCAAAGTGAAAAGAGGCCTGGGGATTTAGCTCAGAAGTGGGGTGCGCATCGGATATGTGCAAGGCCCCGAGTTCATCTCTTAGTGAGAAGGGAAGGAGGGTGAGAGGAGGAGTCCTTCAGCCCTTTCCGCCTTCAGAGGCCGCAGTGAGAAGACCCAGGTAGTGGAGCAGAAAGTGGCTCTAACCAAATAATGAATCTACTTGACCTTGGACCTCCCAGCCTCTATTTCAAAACCCCTGATCATGGAATATCTCTTACACAGACAGATAAGCCATGACAGAACCCTTTCTCATGGAGAAGTTTAGGTGAGAAATGACCAGCTCTCCCTAGCCGAGAACTTACTATCTTAATGGTGACAGCCAGGACCCTATCTCTGCTGTGTCTAGACCTGGAACTCAGTCAGTGGCCAGCACCACATCGGATCATCTATTCCTCTTGTGAAACTGTCTTAAAGCTTGCTTTTCCTCTGCTTCCACATCTAGCTGGATTGCTCACGTCATGAGTGAATTTTAATCAGATAGATAGATAAGAGCATCCCCCATAAACATGCTAAAGTAAACACCTTTCAGCTTGCAGAGGAAGGCTTATGCAATTAGCCATGTATAGGAGCTGCCAAAGGCTCGGGGTAGGCGACAGGAATTTGTAAGATAAACACACATGGAGCTCCCATAATCAGCACTGCTGCTCAATTATCATCCTTAGAGCAGTCACTAGGCATTCTGCTGGGGAGAGCATGCTTAAGGAGCAACCTGACCCGCCTAAAGCTGCTGTCCTTGAGAGGCTGCTCTTCAGGAATGTCTCCGTTTCTGAGACGTGGAAGCAAAGCCATAGGGATTCAAGTCTAGCCTGAGGTACCACGCTAGGTGAGATTCTGCACGGTCTCTGAACAGAGGTCCTGAGTTCTCCACCCTCCCACCCCAGGCAGCCGTGCACCTTGGGTCTGCATTAATGTTGGACAGAGAGGAAGAGCCACAAAGTAGATGGGTGAGGGCAGCAGCCTTGGTCATATTGATAAAAATTCTTCAGACCTAAGAAGTCATTTTGTGTGTGCGCTTGTGTACATGTGCACACTCACAGGGGGCACAACCGTGTTTCCTTTCCTGTCGGGGTTGAAGGAAGGAATTGTTATCTTTTGTTGACAGTGGGAAGCCTGGAGCTTTGAGATGCTGCTAAGTCCCTGTTACGGAGAAAGAAAAGGCCCTGTCCGTGCTCATCTTCTCCACAGGAATGTGCCTTCGCCCTGGGAACCGCGGAACTCCAGATTAAATCACGCAGCTCAGAGCAAACACAGTTAGTGCTGAAGGGACAAAGGGGACCTTGCTCTCAATATTGCTCTGGTATTCTGTGTCCTGCTTAACAAGGTTCCAGGAATTTCTACCAGCAGAAACATGATTGTAAACAAATGGACATCTCCCATAAACCCTGCCTCCCAGGGATCCGAGAGGATACACTGGTCTTTCCTCTTTTCCAACAAGTCAGTGGCTCAAAGGACTGTTGTCTGGGTTTCCCCCGGCTGGCCATGCCCCTGCTTCATGAGATCTACCCGCTGTGAAAGGCTCCTGAGGTCAGCTTGATCAGAAATGGTAAGCACCAGAGGGCGGCCAGTACCACCTACTTCTTCACAGGCTGCCTAGGAGGTAGTCCCTTGCTCTGTATCAGTCTATACCTTGCTTTCAGGCCGTATTCTCACCTGCTCAAACCTGCTGTCCTGGGTCCCAGCATGTGTATACTGAACTGGAGAGTCAGGCTATGCTAGAGTGTTCAGCATGGGGCTTAATCACAGAGGAACTTCCAGAAAGCAGCGGGGATCCATCTGGCCATGCATCCATCCCACCCTGACGCCCGGGAAGACCCAGAGCTGCAGAGTTCCTCTTACCTTGACTCCTCGTGGACCCGGGTAGCCAATGGGACCCTGGGGACCAGGAGGACCCTAAAACCAAAGGGAAAGACCATTAGCTATCTTCAGGTGTGAGTACCCAGGCAACCTCTATGGAACCCCGTAAAGCCGCTTTGGGGATAAGCAGGAGGCCCTGCCTGCAGTCCACACAGATACTGATGCTGACGTTGGAGGAAGCAGAATGGTGCCTTTCAAAGAGCAAAACCGTCTAAGGACAATCAGATGCTGTGTCCAGCTCCAGGAAGCCAGGAGGGGGCGGGAGAGAGGTAGCCATGCAACATAAAGAAACATAGCACTTGCTATGTTTATTTGAGGAAAAAACAAATAAAGGTGTCCCCATCCTAGGCACCTTGAGATGAAGTAATTTTCAGCTGGGGAACAGGGGTATTGTATTCAGGGAAATGACATCCTTCAACAGTCAAAAGGCCTTCCCAGTGACTGACCAGAGCTTACAGTCCAGGTACTGCTCCCACCCTGCCTGGGAGACTGGGAGACACAGAGACTGGCTGTTGGGGCCGGGTGCAGCAGGTGCCTACCTGACCTCCTTTCTCTCCTGGAGGGCCTTCTTTGCCAGGGTGCCCCTGTCACAAGAGAGAAGTCTTTATTAGTTAGCCACCTGCTCAGAAAGCAGCTCCTACCTCTGTGGCATTTGTGTTGGTTCTGAAGCTGTGCCCGCTCCATAGCTGGGCAGGCAGGCAAGCTACTCCCAGTCCTTGGACCTCGGCTGCTTCACCTGCAAAATGGGAAGAAGCAGTGTGGCCTTGCAGCCAGTTGCTCATGGAAGAGACCATGATGATGAGGGTATAGCAGGTTACCCAGTCTGAGAACAGCCTACGCTCCAGGGCAGATTTCACAGCCCACAGAAAAGACTATGCCATCACTCAAGGTCACACCCATCAAATGAGCCTTCAGGATCAGACTCCTGAGCCCCTAGGAACCAACAAGGGCCACAGTGTTTGCCAAAGACAGCAGCTGGCTGTTTGGGAAAACTGAGGCTAGAAAGAGGTTCACTGTCACCTGACTGAGTGCATCAGTACCCCAGTTTTTCTCAGTCACATTCCAGTGGGTCCCTGGGGCCTGGGAAACTGAGCAAAGGTGAAGGTGGCCCTGCAGAGGCATCTGGGTCCTTCGGTCACCTCCCATAGACCCACACCTGGGCTAATTCCATCCTACAGACAGAAAGTAACATAGGCTCTATCTCACCAGGATGACCCTGTGGTTAGAGCCCTAAGTTCATAAGCAGCAAGCCACATGTAGAGAGGACCCCCAAAAGACTGTGTTCATCTTAGGGGCATGTTGTCCCACTGCCACCATTTTCCAGCAAACAGAGGCCAGGCAGTGGGGGAGGGGCTCACTGCCACCTCTGGGTACATTGAAACTACTGTGCATGCTTGGGCAAGCCACTTGCCTTCTCTAGGCCCATGCTTCCTCTTGAGGACAATGAAATGATAGATACATGTTATAGCTTGAGTGGATTAAAGATCTGGAGCCCTAGACACAGGCTCATCTCCCGGGGAATAGCTGGACGTGTGTTCCATTGCTCCTCTTTGTTGGATAGCTAATTTTGCAAAAAGCTCAGCAAGTGAGTTAGGACACAAAATTCCGACCTGGGAGCCCAGTGACTTTTGAGGAAAACTGAGGCACCCACAC
Organism: Myodes glareolus; assembly: GCF_982192425.1. Classification (NCBI taxonomy): domain Eukaryota; kingdom Metazoa; phylum Chordata; class Mammalia; order Rodentia; family Cricetidae; genus Myodes; species Myodes glareolus. Next base: position 17,659,680 of record NC_142046.1, read on the forward strand.
CCACGGGTGGACTGTACCTGCTGCTCTGGCTCCGGGGACAAGCTGATCCAGTCCCTGCCTTTCAGAAATGACAACCATGCTTAAGGCATCAGAGGCTCTTAGCTGCAAGACTGAATCTAAGACAGCAAGGAGAACGTGTCCCACCTCAGGGCAGCCATAAGGGTAACTGTGGTCTTCCTCTCAGTGCCCACCGGCCACAGACATGGATTTGCTCAGAAGCCAGGATGGGCAGGCACTACGGGAGGTCATATGCCAGGATCTCTGTGACACATGCAGTGAGCGTCACTAGGGAAGCCAGATGCCCTCTCTGTGTGTAACTCCTTCAGGGACATGTTAGAGATGGCACATGTTCACACCACAGAGGGCCTCAGAGACACCGAGGAGAGAGTCCCTAGGTGCTCAGCAACAGGAGTGTGGCCGACCAACAGGAGCTGGTGAACACCATTGCCATGGCTGACAAGATGCCTTCGTTGGGTCTCAGCCGTGTTCTAGGAGGAAGCAGCTGCAGCAGGGAGGCAAGGGCCTCATTTTTTAAGCAGGAGGCTGAGAATAGAAGAAAATCTAACACTGACAAATCTTCCTGCCGTGCAAGGCGAGGCTGTGTTCTCTCTCTGCCAGTGTACATTTCCCCAATATTTTACAGTGAATGTTACTTCCATAATGGAAAAATAATAAAGCTTAAATTATTTGTATTTGATATTTTTCTGATTAAAAAAGTAATATATGTTCATTGAAGACAATTAGGAGAGTGGAAAAGGAAATTAAACTCCTCCACAGCCCACCGTGCAGAGCCACGAGGCTGGTCGGGGGCACAGGCTTCCAATCCATTTTCTCTGCGTGTGTGCATACAAAGCGGGCAGGTATTATATGATCTGAATTTAATACTGGATCATGAGCACTTTCTCCAAACCTCGACTGTTCATTCACATTTTATTTTTACTGGCTCCATTTACCCATCATTTTGCTGTGTGCTGTGGAGAATTAATCATATTTCAGGGCACTGGGTATGACTTGAAACTCTCCCCCTACTCCTCTCCCCCTCATCCCTACTCCCCCTCTGTCTCTCTCCCTCCCCCTCTGCCTCTCTACCTCTCTCCCTCTATGTGTGTGCATGTTTGTGTGAGTGTATATACATGTGTGTGATTGTGTGTAGAGGCTAAAGGTTGATATCAGATGTTTTCCTCGATTGCTATCCAACCCAACCTTTAAAATGGGGTCTCTCGTTGAGCCTAGAGCTCTCTGACTTGCGAGACTGACTGGTTGCAAAGGCCCAGGGACCTTCCTGTCTTCTCTTTCCCAGTCCTGGAATTACAGGCATACACTGCCATGCCCAGCCTCTATGCATGCTGGGATGAACGCTTTACTAACTCGGCCATCTCCCTGTCCTGTCCATCACTCTTTCTTCACAACCAAAACTAAACAAAGGCCAGAGGGAAGCGGCCTCAGCACAAGCTGGCCTCTTCCAGGTTTATCAACAGCAAGCGGCTTTCATAAGGAAAGTCATCCATCTTGCCTCCTTTCCAAACACATGGACAGCTGGATCTGGTTAGGGTTCCCGATGTTTTTCTGGTCCATCTGCCATCTTTGGGTCCTTCCCAGGGAGAAAACAAACCTCTTCCACAGCACATTTTAAAGTTTCACGTTGGAATTGACAGGAAGTAGAACCCCTAGGAAGAAGCCTCAGGGCATGTCTGTGAGAAAGTTTCTGAGGTAAAGACTCCACTCCACCCCCTAAACTGGCAGCTCCATCCTATGGACTGGGGTTCTGGACTGAAATAAAAAGAAGCAAGCATCCATCTCTCTCTGCTTCTTGAATAGGGACATGGTATGTCCAGCTGCTTTGAGCATCCGCTGCTGTGACTTCCCCCACCATGACGGACTGTACCTCCCTCAAACTGTGAGCCCCTCCTTCCTCAAGTCAAGCATTTAGTCACAATGACAAGAAAAGGAATAACTATAGCCTGGAACAGAGACAGAGAGTTTACAGGCCAAAGGGTTCTTGGTTCCCCACCTACAAAATCTAAAAGGAGACCATGCTCAGAGACCTGACTCTCAAGAAGTCTCAGTGTGGGGAGAGGAATTCTAGGCCAGAACCAGCCAGACCTATCGAGGCCAGAGATGTATTTGTTTGTGGAAAGGGTGCAGCTGCTCACACCCGGACCATGTCCTCCCTGCAGGAGATGTATGACACCCGCATTATTCCTCCCTCTGTGGGCGTCACCCACCACAGGAAACCGACACTGGCAACCACGGTCCTGTGACCTGCGCTGGCCAACAGGGATGGGATGGAGCCATCCATCTGCCGCCTCCCTCACCTCACTGTCTACTAGAAAATGTGACATCTACATCTTTTCTTTTTGCAACACAAAATAAATGACAGTTAAAGGACAGACGTGACACACGACGAGATGGCAGCCACTTTACTCCTAAACTCCCAGCATGCCCACGTGGAGATGACAGAGACTGCATTTTTTCGCTCAGACCAAAGACAAGCTGGGGTCTGAGAGGCACCGGCCCATGTGACCCTCGGCGTGGGGTGGAGCCAACAGCTCACGGCGAACCGTTCCCTTACCATTACCACACTCAACATCCCATTTCAGTTTTTTGTTCCCTTTTTCTGCTTTTGCATGTGAGTAAGTGGTGCACGTGTGTGTTTATAAGTCTGTTTCCATGTAAGTAAACCCATGTATGTGTGTGGTCCCATGGAGGCTTGAGGCTGGCCTCAGGAGTCCTCCCTGACCACCGTTCCACCTCAGTCACTGAGGCAAGGTTATCTCAGACCAGAGCGTGCTGGCAGAGCTGGTCTTGCCAGCCAGTTTGCTGTGGTAAATCCCTGTCTCTGCTTTCCAGAGCTGAAATTATATGTGGACACTATGACCACCCAGCCTTTGCACGGGTTCTAAGGGTCTGAACCCTGATCCTCATATTTGTGTGGCAGTCGCTTTCATCACGGAGGCATTTACCTAGCCACCCACCCACCCCCTGCATTTAGTTTTTAATGGCGTTATTAAAACAATAAACGAAACTGTCATAAATAATGAATACATCTCATCCTGCTTTCCGAGATACATCCTTTCGGTTTCACTAAACACTAAAGAACACATGAAGCCGGGAGAGGATAGTGGGGGGGGGAGGGAAGAAACTGGAGGGGAGATTTGATAATTTACTTTTAAAAATATTTAAATTAAATTGAAAATTGAAAAACTCTCAAACCTGCAACATCTCCAGGCAGAATGGCAGCTGTGGGTAGCGACACACACACACCCACCCCTGACTGCTTCCTCTTCCGTGCTCCCCCGTTTCTGCACAGCTTGCCCCCAGATTGGACCTGTCACTCACTTGCTATTTCCAGGCTCTGTCTAATCTGGCTCCCCAGCTGTGCTCACTGCAGACATATGCCCCCCCTCCCAGCAGCTTTCCCCTAAATTCAGTGTGTGAACACTAAAAATACCTCCGGCACACCCTGCCCCTCACTTCCTATACCGGTGACATGTGTGAGGGCTTGGAGCCCAGCCCAGTACTCTCACAGTTTCAAACACGATGCTGAGTTGGGGTGGGGGGGTGACTAATTTGCACACCCTAACAAGTAAGTAACGCTCCCACCGTGTAGCCACATCCCCTCTGCGACAGGAACACGGTATGAAAGCTTGTGCAGAATCTAGAAATCACTCAGCACCGAGCACCACTGCACATGAGCTTCACCTACAGTGACTCAGGGACACCCATGTCCCCGGTTCCCCTTTGGGGAGGAGAGCAGGCGGGATGGGGAGGGGGCACTACTCACCGGGGGTCCATCAGCACCGGGCATTCCTGGAAGACCTGGTTTCCCCAGAGGACCCTAGTACAAACCAGACAGTATGTGAGGGAACACCTTTGATGTTTACTCCGACCCTGGGATGCCCAGCCCTTCTCTCGAGACTCCCCAAATAATTCAGATATTTTCCCTCAGGGTACCTGCTGTGGTCTTTGCTCCCAGTATCCAGTTTTCCCTGCACCCAAAGAAGTGCCTCCTCTGCCAGAACCTTCAGTCCTGCTATGGGAGTACCCCACCCCCATCTTTCTTCTCCCTTACATCTCCTGAGCAGATGCTGGTGCCCTGGGAGCCTCCTGAAGTTGCTCTTGGCACAGCTGGCTCCCGTGAAATCCCTCCCACAGCAGGGCAGGGCAGGGCAGTCACAGGGCCACCAGGCCACCATCCTCTGACATTCTTAGCAAGGTCCGGGTCCAGCACAGCCTGGCTGTTCGCATGGCAAGCATTCCCAGGATGTGAATGCCCTCAGAACCACCCTAAAGTATTTCTTTCCAGTCAAGACCTAGACATTCTGCAACAACCCATGCATGGGGTTCTATGATGCCATTGGGAGTCTCTCAGGACGTGGTAAGTGCTAGAAGACTATGCGCCCAATTCACCAAATCTCAACTAAATAAGATGCCCAATTCAATCTGAATTGCTGATAAATGGCTCATAGTTCATACGTAACAGTGTGTGCTGGTTTGGGGATCCCCTGCCCCTTGCTAAAATCGGCACCTCCCCTCCTAGATGGAGAGTGAGTCGGGAAAGGATGCATGAATCAATTAATGAGAAGGATTTAAGATCCTCCCTGAGGCTGACATGCTTGGTTCCCAGAGGGCTAAACTTCAGGGCCTTCTGGAGAGCAAGGTATGCATGCCTGCTAGTAAAGACCAGCAAATCCCCAGGCCTGCAGGGCCCAGGAGCCATGCACCCTCTGCATGCACCCAGCTGGCCCGCCTACCTTTTCTCCTGGAGGACCAATGGCACCCTGGGGTCCTGGGAGACCCTGGAGGGGGAAGCAACAGGAAATGAGGAGACTGACCAGGGAATCCCTCCTCACCCCCACCATCCTCCCACTGATCACCCCCCCCCCCATCCAGGTACCGACCATGTTGATGGCAAAGCTAAAGTCTGTACTTCTCAGACACCTGACCCAAACCTGGGCCCCACCCTGATGTTCCAAGTCACCTTTCCCAGGATACTTACCTGAGCACCGGGATTACCCTGCTGTCCGGGGGGCCCAGGCTCTCCCTGGGGACCCTATAGAAAAACAGAGGCAAAGGCCCTGAGAAGAGGGTCTAGGAACCATACTCCCTTTTGGGGAACCCCATTTTCACTTCTCATCTTTTCCTCCTGCTTTGAACTGTCCAACAGTCGTCCCCTGGAATCAGTGTGTGGGAACAGCTCTCAGGAAAAGGGGACCCACCAATAAAAGTAGGCAGATACTTAGACCCACAGGATTAATGACTTGACTCTGAAAGGGGGTGTGGCCTTGCACTGGCAGAAAGTGTGACAGGAACTGAGCAGGAAATAATTTATTAGTAGAAAAGTGTGCCCTTGAAATAGGTCTAGAGCTAATAGACTCACTTCTGATGGCATTGACCCTTACTTGGGCCAACCTTGGGAAGAAATTCCAATTTGGGATTATGACACCAGAGGCTTCTGCCACCAGAGGGCAGCACCAGGCTGTGGGTCAGAGGCTAAGGTGCCCACTCTTCTGCCCCAGTTCCCAACAGCCAGGCATGGACTGTGCCCACAGACCACCACCACAAGCCAGATCATGTGACCCCCGGGACTCACCACATTTCCTTTGGGGCCGGGCTGGCCATCCATACCGGTTACACCCTGCAGGAGAGTGATAAAGAAATGAGATGCTTTTAGCGAAGAGTGAACAATCCCACCCCACATGCTCAGACATGGGTCTGAGGTGACTACAGGTGCTACATTCTCTGGGGAAAAGGCAGACTTGACTCTCCACCCCTCACAGTAGGGGCTACTGACCCTTCACCAAGCGCTACAAAAATCTCAGCAGGGCTGAAGACAGTAGGGCCAGTCTAAGCCACCAAAAAGAGAGTCCCAGTCAGAAACATGAGACTCTGTCTCCTCCAGAACTCCCAACAAAGATGCTGGAAGGCCTCTGAGGCAGAAAGACAGTGTGGCATCCCGAGGCATTGCTTATGACAGAGGAAAAAAAAATCAACAGGCTATGTGTGCCAGAATGGGGGATGGAAAAGTCTCAAAGAACTGCGAGGCCAGCCACCTCAACCCTACCCATTTTCTGGTTCTTCATGTATGAGTACGAATGACCCGCAGCCCCTCATACCTACAGCCGCACACCACGGTCAGTATGGCCTCACGTCCCCAGTGCCACTAGCTAGTTAGAAGGTTTCTGGGGCCACAATGTGAATACATACGCCAAGAGGTGACAGAACTTACCGGAGGGCCAGGAGGGCCAGGAGGCCCTTTGGGCCCAAGCAGACCACGTGGTCCCTGCAAGAAGGAAGAACAAGGAAAAAAATGAAACCCAGCTGGAGGCCTGCCCTGCTTGTCTATCCTCACAGCCCCTGGCCAGCACCCTGCACCCCCACTGGAGCTTAGCCGGTAAAACCAGAAGCCCCGAGAGACACCGTCAGGCCCCACATCAGGAATGTCCTCAGGGAAGGGGGTCTTTCTTATCTGCCCTTGACACTCCGGGAGCTGAGCACAAAATCTCTCCACAGAAACTCATGACATCGCATTGCTCCGCGGGATCCAGTGTTTATCGCTGAGTCTTTGCTCAGTCTCTCTTCCCCGTGGCACGCAATGCTGTCATTTCTGGGCTGACAGAGCCCAAGGGATCAGAGAACAGGGTCAGAAGACAAAAGTTCTGCAAGGAACTTCAGGGTCTTGTTGGGGACAGCTACTTAGGAGAGCCCAAGCTGTTCTCTCCTCCCCTGGCCATGGAAGGGTTGTGCACAGTGCCTCCAGACTCCTCCACAAACGGCCTGGTGTGAGGCGCCTCCGATGTCTGGGGTGGATACAGGGCCGCAGGGGAACCACCCACCTTAGGGATTACATGGTCCACCTACAGCCCTCGGATCTCAAGTGCCCCTGATTTTGACAGAACCTTTTTAGAATGAAAAAAACACGACACCTTTTCCTCACATCTTCTGCGTTCTAAATGCTTCCTTCATTACTTTCATGCTTAGTCATAAATATTTTTGAGACACTAATAACCCAGAAGGCACCGCTTAGATGTGTGTTAAGGAGAGCGGCGCTGATGGAGCCTCCTCAGTGGCTCATCAGACATCTAGGGCATAATTTCATCCCAAATGAACCCGAGCATGCCGACCCCGCGCTCTGCCCTGTGCGGTGTTTACGGCATAGCTCATCAATTAGCTTCACCAGATGCGAACGGCCGCCTGACTTGGATAACGAAGGTAGGTTTCTGAGCGTCAGTAAATGAAAGATAATTAATGTCCTTTTACCCTTGTGGAAATCTGTTTTAAGCTTAAATACAAATTGGCTAGCCAAAGGCAGCTTTTCCTGCAGTGGACCGGGCAGCACCCTGGAGGGTGCAGTTGTCAGGCCTGGGGCAAGCTTGGGCCTATTCAGTCCCCTTGACTGTCCCAGCACCCACTATGGCTACTAACTGGACACCTTCCATGGCACCCCAGACACATATCACGATGTCCTAGAGGCCCGTCACGTTACTGCGGTGCCTGCTATGATTCTTGAGGAACACACCATACCATGTCTTCCTGTCCACTCCGACACACTTGGGTGCCCACCAGAGCCCCTCTGAATGTCCTCCATGTTGCACGTGGGACATAATTTCCCTGGAACTACGATGCCCCTGGGCATTTTCTGCAGCTTCCTCCCGGAGAAAGGGTCAGTATACATTCCCCAGAGTTACCAGGCCCTAGTGTCCTTTTCTATCTTGGGCAAATGTCACTTGTCCCCTTCTTCCAACCAAGCTCTCTAATCTACACACCCATCAATTCCCAACTGTGGAACTGAGGCCCAGAGTCTCCCCCATCAGTAACTCACAGGCTCCCCAGGCAGCCCCCTGGGTCCAACTTCTCCATCGTCACCCTATGGAGGAGAGAGAAGATGATGCTTAAGGACAAACTTTGAGGTCTGGATACACAGAGGCCACCTCCCTGCACCGCACAGCAGGGTTCTGTCCGCTCTGCTCGGACGGACATATGCTAATTTGCTAGCGCTGTTCCCATAGGAGAGGCCCCTGTCCTCACTCTGGAGCTTCAAGGGTGCACCTGCAGGGGGAACTGTGAGGCTTGGACGCAGGCCCTGCTTGCCAGCTACATTCACAGCTGCGGCAAAAGCAATGAGGCAGAGCTCAAGGCCTTAGTCACCCTTATGAGTAACAGAAACTGAGGTACAGAGACATCAGAGGAGGGACAGAGGAGCCCTGGACAGACTGCCCTGAGCTCAGGGTCTCTCAGGGTCCAAAGCAGCCACAGCAAACTCAGAAGAGCCTTTTCCTCCTGGTGCCAGATGGGATGGTTGTCCTGGTTCCACGGGGTCACACCCAGGGATGCTGGTCAGGACACATCTCCCTATCACACAACTCATCTCTCCTGTATTCTCACACACAGAGACATACGCACTCACATACAGCCTGCCTGCACACTCGCTTATGTGTGTCTACATTCAATACATCTGCTCATAGATGCATAACTGTGCGGATACACACATAACATACATACATATATGCACGCATCTGGGAGTAGACTTTTGCATCCACAGCAGTTTATATGTATGCACACCCTGTGTGCACACAAAGGCATACAAAACATAGTGCAATCTGTACACGAAACACAGATAGCTGGGCACACAAATGCATGCACATGAACCCACACCCACATTTTCTAAACCAAGGGGCAGGGCATCCAATAGTACCCCTCTCCTTCCTCACTTTACAGCTGATTAGGCCAAGGCCAAGAAAGGGGAAACTCCCTAGCAAAGTCCAAAACTGGAGAGGGTAGCGCTTCTCTCCCACTTTCCTGGGCTTCTTGAGCCTCCCAACGATAGTGCAAGGAGCCCATACAGCCTATCACGCATTCTCTGCCATGCACATCTGTGCTGTGGCCCGAGTAACCTTCAGCCCCTCGGAGTGGAGACACTTGGGACGGACCTGAGGAGGCCTCTGGGTACTAAGCCCAGGCTAAGGAGCCCGCCGCCAGCCCTTCCCTCCTTCTGTTCCTATATTCGGTTGTTTCGCCCTTCCCTCCCTCTGGGGCCAGAGATAATGACTTTCCTCATTCCTCCACCCCTGCTCTCCTCCTCTAGCCCTTGCTTCTCCCTCTGACACCTCATTTAGATGAGATCAGCAGAGAGGCCGAGCTCATTAAGCCCCTGGCATCTCCCCTCCACGGGATCCGGGACACCTGCCTCCTATAGTTAGAAGCTCCACTTCTGAGACCCATGACAGTTTGACCCTCATGGGCAAGGAGGATAAGGTAAAATGAATGCTTGTGCCTTGCTTCGGTCTCAGAAGCACACAGCACCTCCCTGGGCCAACATGCATGCCCCCTTTTCCCAGTACCCCCACCGACCGTGTCGGGCCCACACTCAAAGTTTTCCAGGGAAAAGGATGCTGAGATACGTACCCTTTCTCCATCTTCTCCTGGAAGTCCAGGTGGGCCGGAAGGACCAGGGTCACCCTAGTAAATCAACCAGTGTCAATGTTAACCACTGCAGAGCAGGTTGTCAACAACTGTCCCAAGCCCCTTTCTCTGTCTCTTAAGTCTAACCCTGAACACCCAGGGAGCAGGCTAGTTGCCCTGGGAAGAGGATATACACTGAGTGGTCAGTCTATGGGGTTAGCCACAGAACCTTGCACCTAAGTCCCATCTGGACAGCTTTATGGCAGCAGAATCATCCGACTGAACACCTAGCAAGTTTAGCAGGAGACACAGACATGCAGGCACACAGTGCACTTGGGGTGAGGGAGGGTACCACAGAAAGGTACCACCCTGGATCAAGAATCCCTGAAGGTCAGGGCTAATTTACCTCATGCAAACCTGCGGTTCCAAGCCTTGCCTGTAGCAGGTGCTCAATGTGTGCTCTCATCAGTAGGTCAAAAGGATTGTACACACACCTCCAACCCCCAAAGACTGCCACTGGTGGCTGTGCGTTTGCCCGTGTATAAGCATGATTGTATTGTTGCATCCCCGTGTACATATATGTATATGCACATGCATGTATTGTATATGAATGTATACCCATGTCTGCCTGTATGTGTGGGTGTGCCTGGGTAAGTATGAATGCTTGTACCCATGTGTACTTGTTTATATATATATATATATGTGTGCTCCTGTATATATACATGTATATGCACCTGGATGTCTATATGCCTGTGTCTGTTTGTACCTATCTGCATATGTGCTTCTGAATGTGTGCACATATATATCTAGGTCCTATGTGATTATGCTTACATAGATGTCTCCATGTTTGTATGTGTGTACACATGTGTGGGCCTGTGAGTATGTGTATACGTGTATGCATGTGTGGGGCTAAGAATGTGTGTATATACATATGTGTGTGGATGAATATGTGTACCTGTACTTTTGTATGTATGCCCATGAAGGTATCTGTGTACATGTGTGTAACGCATACATATGTGCCTGGATGTTCCAAACAATACTAAAATTGACTAATAAAGCCACTTCAGGGCAAAGCAGGTCAGAGAGGATTCATTCCAGCTGGAAAGGCAAGCAGGCACCAAGGTGGCCAATTCCAGCCCTCCTTAGCCCCACCATCCAGAACCCCAGCCTTATGTCCTGTCTCTGCAGTTTGAATGTGATAGGTGCTTGGTTTCCCATGCATGTGAAGCCTCCCTTAGGCAGAAAGTGGGTTCTAGAAGGTTTTAAAGCTAGTTCTAATGGGCATATTCCTTCACTTCCCTGTACCCCGTGATGCCCTGGGGATGAGATGCCTGCTGGGCTTGTTCATGATCTACAGTAGGAAATCCACCTTCTGTGGCCTAGATCTCCAGCAACAGAGACTTCATTCTGGGGGTCAGTTCTGTGAACAGTTACAGCATTTTACCCGGGGACACTGTGAAATGGGGGAACCCGGCCCCATTTAAGGAACCTGAGACCTTCCCGAATCCCGCAGTAAATACTCACCCTGTGGCCCTTCTCTCCTGGCAGTCCAGCCAGGCCATCAAAGCCACGGTCACCCTGCAAAAACAAGAAAACTCCATCAAACACCTATACACACCCTCAACTCAGCGCCCTGGACCCAGGGTGCTCTCATGGCCCCTGCACAGTGCTCCCGTCTCAGGCCACTGTAGAGCCTGCATATGCCACCTCCTCTCTCCCAGCAAGGCAGAGACTGGGAAGGGGGGAGCACTGTTGCACCCGTGCCAGTCCCCATGCTGAAAGCCAGGGCATCCTTGGGAATGCAGACATGCAGTTTTATTGGTGGCCACTGCAAAGTCAGCATGCGCTCATTTACTCTGAGTTCCCCCTGCAGGGGTGGTCTCATCTGCCCTGACGGTTGCAGCCTTGTGTCCTGAGGGCTGTCACACACCGCAGCTCACACTCACTGGTGAAGGCCCCAGCATCGTCACCTGCAGGGACCCTGGCTCCTGTCTCCCAGCCTCATGGAGCCCAGTATCAGCATCTCATCTTGTGGGTGTACAAGCCAGGTAGGATGAAATCAAGGGTGGAGTATTTGAGGTTTTTTGTGACTTGGTAGCAAAAGATCAAAAACTACTTGACAGAACAGGAATATTTCCCTCCATCTGTCATTCATGGTCTTCAGTGTCCATTAACCCAGGGTTCACAGGAAGCATTCAGGACTTTGGAACCAGGAGCCCAGCACAGATGTGCTGAGCAGGGACAGTTCCTGGTGACCCCAAGCACGGAGGAGAGATGTCATGGGAAGAGGGATGAACCCAGGTTCCACAGCATGGGGGGGGCAACAGTTGTCATGCATCCAGAAAAGTTCAATGCGTGCACAGGAGCCCCTGCTTTCCCACAGGTGTGTCTACTCAACCCCACAAGGTCCAGGTCCTGACTTCCCGAGGCAGTACAGGAAGATTCACATCCCATAGACTTGGGATCATCTGGCCACTCATGCCCCCAAGGATGTGGCCTGCTTACTTGCACACTCCCAAGGGGTTCTCACAACTGAAGCCACCCCACCTCACTCAGTGCCCATAAGAAGAGGGCACCTGCCCCTTTAAAGAGATTGATGCTCGCCTATGCAATTCAACTGTCAATCTGTCCCCTGAAAACACACCAAAGGGACTCATCTAAGTGAGTCAGCACACCCTATAGTCACACTTATCACACATGATGGTTATGTCATCAACATGACGTCAGGGAAGATGGTGAATGTGGTCCCCTGACGTAAGGAGGTATGGGTGACAGCCTACCTTGGGGCCTGTTTGTCCAGGCATGCCTCTGGCTCCATCACTCCCAGCACGGCCCTGGAACAGAGAAGACAAGCAGTTCATATGGAAGAAAAGGCAGCTCACCACATCCTCGGGGAGCAGCTTCCCAGCAAGTCAAGCTGAGGGCAGAGATCATGGAAAGTACCCTGGCCAAGGGCGATTGTCCAGTGTCATCAGACTGGACAGGGGACTCAGATCCAAAAGCCCGAGGCCATGCCACACCACTGACCAACAAATAAGAATATAGTGTTTGTCTCACTACGACTTGTCCAGGAGCCTGGCGCCACCTGTCCTTCTAGGCTTGGGAAGGGTGATGGGATTTAGGAGACCAAGTACAGAGAACTCGATTTTGTGGCTCCAGAGACAAGCTCTTTGCTACCACTGGGAAGAAAATTAAAGACCAAAGATTCATGGGAACAATATAGGCCTCTCTCAGTCCATCTGAGTACAAGAGAGTTTAGAGGGTGTGTCCCACTCAGACAGCACAACGACCTAGAGGCAGGGTCTGCCCTGGTCACCCATCTTGTCTACTCTCACACCTGCTTCCTAGTCATGGAAAATATTCGAGAGCAAGCCCAGGGTGCCCAGTTGATTGCCATGGGATTGAAGGTCAAGTGGGAACCTTCAGCGTCTGCTATATAAGCTAGGGTCACTACAGGAGAGGCACAAGAGAACAGGGATTCCCTGCCAAGCCCCTGCTCACTTGTGAGACACACCAGCCTCTTCTTTCCTGTCTCCTATAGGTCATGGGTTAGGGGAGGCATGGTCAGGCATGGAGGCCATGTGGACAGTGGTGGCTTTGGTCTCCATATGCACCACCTGATAAGGTCTGTTTGTAGCAACAGGAAGGGTTAATTAAGACTTTTCTGGTCTTCCTGGAGTGTGGTCATCACTCTTTAATAGTGTGGCATCTTGTAGTAGCTGTATTCCTGAGGAAACCAGCGGGATCCATCCAGGAGGACACCATTCTCGACAGGAAACCCCAAAAGGCTAGAGGACTGAAGGAAGGCAGGAACTGAAACAGTCACTGCTAGATAGGAGGCACGAGGTGGCCCCAAAGACAAGGCCCACTATCAGCCATCAATAACGTGGATCCAACTGCTGTGACCTGTCTGGGAGATGTCTTTAGGGATACGTAAACCATCTCACCCCTGGACACAGCATTTGTTCCTAAGCAGAAGCTCAACACAACCTTGGAGGTAGACATGGGACAATGAGGCTCTGAAGGGGACAATCTACCTCAGGTTTGGGCACAGATGCTGCCGCCATATCACATGATCGTAGCACCTAGCACTTACCCGTCTTCCGGGCTTCCCCGTTGGGCCGGGCGGACCTTGCACACCTCGTGGACCCTGCCAGAAATCAGAGGGCAAAGCATCAGGGCATGCCCCTCTTCTGAGGAAGGAGAACAATCATCCCCATGCCTGTCAACCTAGCCTATGGCTTCCTGTTCCAGTTGCCCACATGTGGGCATCCCAGGCACAAGGCAGAACTCCTGCATTAGGTGAGGGCACAGGGAGCCTGTTCTAAGGCATCGAAGCACAATTCTTCCTGATTTTGCTGGGCCACCATGAGAAATCAGGAGCCACCATCCTGAAACCAAAGCAGAGGTAGGTTTACACATACCTGAGGTCCCATGTCTCCTGGCTCACCCTTCAAGCCTCCGCTCCCAGGAGGACCCTAAGGAGATAGTATAGGATTAGTGCGTACTCAGACAAGTGACACAGGACACTGTAAGGCTGCACAAGGTGGATCACAAGACTGGCCTGCCTACTGTGACAAAGCAAAGAGCATGACTTCTGGGGAGGCAGGGAGACCTGTAGCTGCTGGGTTCCTTGTTCTTCATGGAGCTCCAGGAGATGGAGCTCACAGAGTTCATGAAGTCCGGAGAGGACAAGTTGGCCTATGGTTTGTGACAGTCCCCAGCTTGGAGCACACTAATTAGCCTATGGTTCAGCTCAAGAGTTCCTGGGAGATTGGCTTCACTCCTGGGAGTCAGGTACTGAACCCAGGCCTGGGGATGGGAGGTAGCATATGACAAAGTCAGTCAGGGGCCCAATGGTACAAGAATTCTGTGTCCTTGGAGTTGGGCATTTAGCTTGGTCGTAGAGTGCTTGCCTAGCAAGTGCAAGACTCTAGGTTCCGTCTTCGACTCTGGAGGGTGGGGAGGTAGCTGTGTCTTGCAAGGTCCTACTCCTGTTTCCCAGAGCATGTCTTTGACACTTGAATGACAGCTCAGTGTCCCTGGATATATGACATCCATGCTGTATTGTGAGGCCCCAGAGGAGAGTTAATCACCTAGAACAGGCAAGGGAAGACTACAAACCTTGTGGTTTGCCCTGCACTGGGGTCACCTTTGACCCTGAAACAGAACTGTAAGGAAGAAGACTACAGAAAGACAGAAAAGCTGATTCCTCATGAACCAAAGGTGCAGCAGCAGAGCTGTAAGGGCTCAGCCTCTGAGGACATCTCCAGGCCTTTAGCACAGCCGCCCTCCCCCACCTGCTGTATACCCTGTGATAAGAGAAAAGTGAGAGCAGCCTAGAGTGTGTGCTGATGTGGGATTTCCCTCGGTATGCTGCAAATATCATTGGTTAAATAAAGGAACTGCTTTGGGCCTATAGCAGAGCTATAGGGGAACAGAGTTGGGAGGGGACTAAACTGAATGCTGGGAGAAAGGAGGCGGAGTCAGGAGAAGCCATGTAGCCTCACTGGAGCCAGACAGAACTTTACCCAGTGAGCCACTGCCACGTGGCAATACACAGATTAATGGAGATGGGTTAAATTAAGATGTAAGAGTTAGCCAATAAGAAGCTAGAGCTAATGGGCCAAGCAGTGATTTAAATAATATGGTTTCTGTGTGATTATTTCGGTCCTGGGCGGCCGGGAACGAAACAAGCATCCTCCTTACAAAAGTGTGCTTTACAGGGAGAGTTTGGAGCTCAGATGCAGAGGTGAGGAGAGAGCACCCCCATCCTCCATCATGCTTAAACTGAAGATCATGTCCCAGAAATCCCCCAAAACTTTAAGTGACCTTATACACAGCCATCCCCCCGACACATGCTCCCACAATGGGATGAAACAGCTCCAAGAGGCCACCTGTCTGAACTGGCTCCCATCTGGGAACAAAGGTCCTGGGCAGAGGGCCACCCAATGTTCCCCACCCCCACTGATCCCAGACCTGCCAATCACTCACCATGGGGCCGGGTCTCCCGGTGAGACCCATTGGACCAGCTGGTCCCCTCAGTGCCAACTGAAAAGGAAAGAGGAGGAGATCAGGAAAAGGCTATGGGTGGACCTGTCCTGGCGTTCTGGCTCTTGTTCTGTGACACATGGCCAGGAGGAAAAGGGGCCTAGGACTGGAGGTTGTCAAGAGGTCTCCCCCCTCAATTCTGGGCTCTCAGCATCCACAGGGAAGCAGGGCACAGAGGGAGAAATCAGTGTTACCCTTTGCCCCACTGTGGGCAAGGTCCTCAATGCCTTTCTCTCTTCCAGCCCTGTTGGAGAGGCCCTGCTTGTGGATCCCCCATCCCAGGCTTAAACCAAATCTGAAATGTAGCCTCCCTTCCTGGGCTGAGGGGAGGTGTATATTTTCCCTGTGGGTCAGGACTGTTTCACTTCCTGAGAGAGGCACTAGGTAATCTGCAGCAAGGACAGAGGTGTGTGTGGCGCATGGCAGAGCTGGGGACGCAGGGCTCTTTTTCACACACTGAATTGCAACTTGGTGTCGCTCCTGCCAGCTGCCACACAGGCTCAACTTGCCTTCCCCTCTCTTGTGGGATTGCAACCTCCACCGCAGTGCCATCTTAAGTTTGGTAGGCTATTTTGCATTTTAAAGCTCTCTGAGGGTTAGGGAGATGGCAAAATGCTTGCCGTGCAAACATGAGAATCTGAGTTAGGATTCCCAGCACACGTGTAAAAGGCCAGATGTTCCAGCACCTGTCTCTATCCCCGGTGTTGGAAGGCAAAAACAGCTGGATTCCTGGAGCTCCTGGCTAGCCAGCTTAAGCAAACCAATGAGTTCCAGGTTCAGTGAGAGACCTTTTCTCTAAATAAAGTAGAAACCGATAGAGAAAAATGTCTGACATTCACCTCAGGCCTCCACACACATGAACACATGGGTACAAATATACCCCTATACACACAATAATAAAAATATGCAATATTAAATGATTTTAAATTTACAAATAAGAATATACAGTATTAAAAAAACATTCCAAAAATATCGGAGCTGGAGAGATGGCTCAGGGGTTAAGAACACTTCTTCCAATGGACCCAAGTTCAATTTCCATCACCTACATGGTGGTTCATAACCGTCTGTAACTTCAGTTCCAGAGGATCTGAATTTCTCTTCTGGCCTCTGTGGGCACCAAGCACACACATGCAGCCAAAATACTCACAGAAAATAAAAGTAAATACATCTTAAAGAAAGAAAGAAAGAAAGAAAGAAAGAAAGAAAGAAAGAAAGAAAGAAAGAAAGAGAAAGGAAGGAAGGAAGTCTTACAAGCTCTCTCCCTCAGTTGACTTTGATAAAATGCACACAGATAAAGAGGCCAGCCAGGCAGGCCCATGTCAACAAACCTAATCCCAGAAGAGCCATATCCGATTTGGGTTTATCACTGGCTAGCCTATCCCATGGCGACTACACAATACTGAAACTGTCCTTCAGCTACCCCAGTGCACTCGGCCATTAACGTCTGCTCTGCACTGCAGAGCAATGTCAATAGCTTTCAGACAAGGGGTTCTATGTTGTCTTCGTCCACACTTCATCAGAGGATCACCCATCTGCCCACCCCACTGGCCAGTGGCAGCATCGGGCCAGTCACTGGCCATCAGCAATCTGGAGCCACACTCTCTAATGAGGCCATTCCTGATGGGCTTACTCAAGAAGGAGGGGACCCTGGACCCAGATCTGTGACTCTGAGCTCAGTGTGAGAGACCCTGGGCCCAGTGCAAGAGCCTTGTGGGTCCATGAAAGATTCTGGGTCCAGAGTGAGGGACCTTGGACCTACAAGCTCTCTCCAAGGGTGCGTCTTTGCACTCAATAAGAACCCCAGCCCAGGGAAACTGAGTCAACCATCCAGCATCCCCACCCAGAGCCCTGAGAGTTCCTTTCCCCATGGCTAGCCCCAAGTGCAAGGCCTGGCAACAAAGGTGAGTGTCTGCATATGGCAGAAAAGGGGTTCACTGGGTCAGACAATCTGTAGAGATCCAGAGGCCTCTTGCCCCTCGTTGTGGACAGGGCACCCCTGAAAACTCTCCCTAAGCTCCCTACATTCACCATCCATACATGGAGGACCCAACCTTCCCTATGCTCCTAACCAGGCAAACTGTGAGACAATCGTTTGATCTCTGCAGCCACTGGGGCCAGGCTCTATCATAGAACCTGGGGCATCCACACTACTCACCCTGGCTTGCTGGAGGATAGCCTGGGCCTGGGACTCCTGGGCAGAGACCATGGGGCCCTTAGAACCAGCGTCGCCACCACCTCCAAACCGGAACTGAAAGAGCAAGGGGAAGGGTCACTAGGGAAGGAACATGGCACCCACTCTGACCCCACATGAGGTGGGTCTTGTGGGCCTTAAGTAAGCAGAGACTCCCCATCCCAGAACCTGCGTGTACCTGTGTTCCACAGCTACCACAGTTCTTCCTGTAGCCTGGACACCTGAAACCTGGTCTGTGCCCGCAAAGGACTTTGGGCCTTCATTGTTTTGCACCCTGAGGAGCCACAGACTCTCACCACTGCAAAGCGTAGCCAGGGATCAAAGAAATAGGGCTAGATTCAAAGGACCTGCAAGGGACACCATGGGCTGGGTCTCCCTTAGTGTGACATGCCTCTTGGGCATACAGTGCAGCTGGTGCTCTTGTTCTGAGAACTTAGAAAGAGACCAGGAGCACCAAATGCCACTTTCTTTATCATCTGCCTTTGAGAGGGGAACCTGCCAACTTTACGTCCTCCATCGCACCAGCTGGCCCTGGAGCGCTGTACTTAAAGATCAGAACTGAGAACACAGTGCTGAGGGCACAGACCTGGGAACACAGTGACGAAGGCACAGGGCTGAATCCAGTCCTGAGGACACAGGGCTCAAGCACAGTGAAGGAGGCAAGGGCTAAGGAAAAGAGTCAAGTACAAGGTGGCTGAGGGGCTGGCCCAGCCCTGCCTATGCCTGCTTCTAACTCCTCACTTCCCCAGGTTTGTCAGGCCTGTCCTACTTAGAACCCTCCCTCCTGAGGGCACTTCTGCAACGACCCTAGCTGTTCTCTGGAGGAGAGACAAGAGTCTAGGGCAGGTACCCCTCCCTTCATGGTCTCCTGTAACTACAGAGACCCCAGTGCCAGCAGCAGAGGTTGGGTGCTGGCTACAAGGACATAGATGTCTAGGAAACTTCTGGGTTTGGACCCTGAGGCCAGGTTGGCCTTCAGCTACTCTCTGAGCTCCAAGTCTTTTCATCTATGAATGATTGACCTGAGGGGCCATGCTCCACTTATCACAGACACAGAATATGAGCCTGGGCTTCATTCTTATTACCTAGGGTTAAATAGAAACTCCAATGGAAAGCAGCACCTAGAAGGTTCTAGAATAAACCACCACAGTTACAGAAGACGGTACCTAAGTCACAGAGGTAGCTTCCTGGTGTGGGAGAATTGTCCGCAATCTGTCAATCATATTTTAAATAAATGCTGATTGACCAGACAGGAAGTATAGGCGGGAAAACCAGACAGGAAGTAGAGGTGGAGCAAAGAGAACAGGAGTATTCTGGGAAGCAGGAAGCTCCCTCAGCATTCCTGCCCAGACCACTGAAGAAGCAACATGTGAGCTGACAGCTGAAAAAGGTACCAAGCCATATGGCTAACATAGATCAGAATAATGGGTTAATATAAACTACAAGAGTTAATAAGAAGCCTGAGCTAATGGGCCAATCAGTTTTATAATCTATAAGAGTCCTGTGTGTGATTTTCTTTGGGGCTTGCCAGCTGTGAGGTACTGGGCGGGACAGATACCCTAACAAGCCAGCCCCTCATGTTACAGCTTCCAATGAACCACTCTCACAAACCCCATTCCTGGGCTACCACATATCCGTGCACACACATCCCTTCCAGGACCTACCGGCTGCAACCTCCTCAGTCAATTAGAGACACTTACCGGCAGCATGAGCATTGTGCCTGGAGGACCAGGCAAGCCATCAGCACCAGGAAGACCTGGGCGCCCAGGGGGACCCTACAAACAGAGTGGGAGGAAAATTGGTCAAAGAGACAGAAGGACGGAGCTGAGCAGCAGCACTGAGAATGAGAATTCAGAAAACAGGGTAGGCAAGACAAAGACTCCATAGCAGAAAACGTTCTAGAAACCCAGAGAAAGAAATAACACCATAGGGGGCTGTGGGGATGGGGAGTGAGGGAGCTGACTTAGGTATAAGGAATTCAGAGAGGAAAGGCGGGTGACTGTGTCTGGCTGGAGGCTGAAGACTAAGTGTCAGGCTTGGAGAAAGGCAGGGGCCAGCTCCCGTCATTTCAGAGAGCCCCCACTGTCTCCACACAGACTGGAGCCCGAGAACTGTGGCCGCAAGCTCCCCTGGCCATGAATGAGGAACCCTCCTTGCTTTGGTCCTCAGCTCCTGGAGGACAGGATAGAGCGAGCACCTGCTCGTTTGGACAGACCCAGAGTAAGGTGTGAACGGAAGGAAGGACCACTCATGGGAGCACAAAGCCATCTCGAGCAACTTTAACGTGTTCAGGAATATTCTTCGAGCCCTGGCTTACAGGGACAGAGGCTGTGACAAAGGTCAGAGTTCAGGCTGTCTTACAAAGTGAACTCAGATGCCCAAACTGAAGCCAGCTTGCAGAGACACCCGCCCCTACAACCCCCAGTCTTCCCTGTATCTACAGGCACCTAACTTTACCATTTACCCAGAATTGCCTAAACCACCATGGTATCCTCAACCACTGCCTTGAAGAGGCCACAGCCAGCAGAACACGCCATGTGACACCCTTCTATGAGAGCCCACCATCATCTTCCTTTCTACCTCCTGCTTAAATGTCTTCCTGTGCTGGGCCAAGAATCAGCTACAGGGACAAACACCTGTCCTTAACACACATACATTCTTGTCTGCAGCTCGGCTGTCTGACTATAGTGATGGCATTTATTAGATGAGCAGGCAGAAAAAGAGAGAAGGAAGAGAGGAAGGGAAAGAGAACGGGAGGAGGGAGGGATAAAAGGAAAAATAGGAAGGAAGGAAGGAAGGAAGGAAGGAAGGAAGGAAGGAAGGAAAGAAAGAAAGAAAGAAAGAAAGAAAGAAAGAAAGAAAGAAAGAAAGAAAGAAAGAAAGAAAGAAGGGCTTCAGAAACCCACAGGCTGCAGTACTCCAACCCACCACCAAGTGTCGGTAGGAGTCCACGGCCCAGGACAGGGCTCATATTCCACCCAGAACAAATTGCCCAGCCAGTGTCTTGATTTCTAATAAGAGGGGCTACTGTGAGAACTAATGTAGCCTCCAGGTCAGTAGCTGCTCCTGTGTCTCACCAGGACCCTTCAAGCTTGTCTCGCTAACGTAGGGTTACTGCCAAGGGCCTCTGACTACCGGCCAAGGCTGATGCCGGCTGCCTCTGGGCCCAGCTTGGATCTTACACTCGTAGCACAGAGCCAGGTGAGAATCAACTCCATAGAGACCTGAGGGGGTGACAATGCATGGCCCTGGGGAGAGGGGTCATGTGAGGAAGGAGTAGACATTCTTAGTGTCATTTCTACAACAGAAAACAGTGTGGGAGGCAGAGCAGGAAGGAAGAAGAGACCAGACAGGGCAAGAGGAAGAATGCACAGACAAGCCCACTGAGCACATGGTCTTGGAACTGAATCACCCTCTTACCCTTTCTCCAGGGTCACCCACTTGGCCAGTAGGACCCGTAGTTCCTGGTGGTCCCGGAAGACCCTGAAATTAAAAATAAAGTCAAGACATGGTTTCAGATAAGGCCTCAGGGCAAAGCCTTCCTATCTGGTTAAGAGAGAGCAGAGGGGGTCAGGGAAGTAGACCCAGGTATCTGCAAAGGTGAAGAGCATCCAACTTTCTCCCCAGGAGGCCCCCCACAGTACCTCCCACAGGTCAGAGGGTAATAAATGCAGACACTCACAGCAGGGCCTTCAGGACCTGGGGGTCCCTCTATCAGCATGCCCTGCAGAGAGGAAGAGAAGGGACATCTGAGATCACTGGCCCAGCCCAACTGAGCTGGTGGACAACAGTCTAGATTCCTAACAGTCAACCGAGAGATCAATCAGTCCTTACAGGGCTCACGGGCAGTGGCCTGTGGTGGGGAACATACTCTTAGCGTCTTTGCATTCTCCTCAAACACAACTTTGACAAAAGCGCCACAATTTACCAGGATGAGAGAAAAGGCCCCGAATACTACAGTTGTCCTCTGTCATCTACCTGAAATCCAGCCACCCAAGGGGTGGACTAGACCCCAGGACCAGGCACCTAGGTGGACTGACAAAGGCTGAGGAAAAGAAGCTACATGGGCTGAGGGTACTCAGGATACACCCAGTCCCTCCTCCCAAGGGCCCAGCACCCTGCTGAAGTCATCTGATGCACAGCTTCACTAGCCCTCACTGTGTCCAACCCCTAAAGGGGATAAAGCCTCCTGGTACCTATTGGCCCTGTCTTTTTTTTTTTTTTTAAGATTGATTGATTGATTGATTGATTGTGTATACAGTGCATACCAGAAGAGGGCACCAAATCTCATTAGGGATGACTGTGAGCCATCATGTGGTTGCTGGGAATTGAACTCAAGACCTTTGGAAGGGCAGGCAAAGCTCTTAACCCACTGAGCCATCTCTCCAGACCAGCCTTGTCTTAAAAGAAGAGCTTTTCTGCTCTGGGACCTGCATTTCTGGATACCCCCTTCAAAAAGCGCCACCCAGACTTCTCTTGGTCTCCCCATCACTGCCCACCCAGAACATTCTGAGTCCCTTGCACACTTCGGGAGAATCTGTGCTGAGGGAGTGGGGATCTGCACACGAGGTCTTCAGGCTGGTACCCAGAGTCTGGGACAGGCTTTGGGTGGGTAGTTGCAGGATCCTGTCATGACACGGGCATGCTGTACAGGCTAGCCATGTGAGAGACATCCACAGATATGTCTTGGTTCTTAATACTGCAGGAATAATGGAGTGAGTGGCTGGAGGCCTTGGCCTTGAGCCAGGTCCCTGTATAGTCTCCCAGCCAAAGGAAATAAGAATGACTATTCTGCAGAGATAATGGGTGCTATCATGCTTCCGATATGTCTTTGAAAACACATGTGACTCCCTTGTCAAATGTGTGCTTTGCCCTGACAAGCGGAAAGACCTGTTCAAGTGGAGGTGTGAGGCCTGAAATCCTGGTCACCATGGTTAAGGAGGTGAGAGGGGAGTGAAGCCCAACTGACTAGGGGCAGCAAAGTACCCTACGCACACACACACAAGCCTTAGCCACCCTGCCTACAAGGTTTCCTGGTCTCTCTCTGGGAAGCTATACGCCATGTTTACACAGATGCACTAGGAGAAATATTTGTGCGTGCGATGTACACAGAGAACTCATCCAAGCGGCTCATCTTCCCACTTCCCGTTTCCCCTGACAGGCAGCTGGGAGGACTCAGAAGTGGAGAAGGGATTAAGGGAACCACTGGTTCAAGCAGGGCCCAGGAGACAGCAGCTGTCTTTGCAGACACACACACTGTTGTTCTGAGGAGTGGGGGCAGCATTGTGGGAGCTCACAGGAGGCCAGTCCCAGATCACCCCAGGTCAGAATGAAAAGGAAGGCATGTGGCTAGGGGAAATAGCCCTGGTCCCGTGGCCTTCCGAGGCAAGCTGAACCTAAGCGGCACCTCACAACCTCACCATCTCCTAACGCACTGGGGCTCGAACTACAGGAGAAGGTCTCTGTAACTGACAGGGTTTATTCACTAGCAGCCTATCAGAAACAATCTCAGCTACCCTCACTAACCCCTAATAAGCCACACTCACACACTGACTCACGCTCATACAAAGAAAGGCTGGGACATAGGGTGGCAGACTGAGCTCCTCGCTGTGTATACATATATCATGTATGTCAAAGCATCTGTCTTGAGGACTGGAGAGATGGCTGAGTCAATAAAGTGTGCAAGCATGAGAACCCGAGTCTGGATCCCAGGATCCATATAAAGGCTAGGCTTGCACCTGTAGGTGGAGACAGGCAGAGCCCTGGAGTTCACTGTCCCAGCAGTCTAGACCAGGGCTGAGCTCACCACTTTCCTACCTCCAGGGAAACCCTCTTCAGGGTGCTGAGGGCACTTCACATACATGACAAACACTTCAGACATATTTTAAAAAAGTAAAGTGAAAAGCAATTGAAGGAAACAGTTGGCATCTACCTTTGGCCTCTGCATGTATGTACACACACCCACAGGCATACACTGTACATACCCGTACCAAAATGTACCTACATACATAATAATAAAAATTATGACAATGATGATGATGATTATGATAACAGGCCATGTTGTTTTATTTCCTTCAATGCATACGGTTAAACAAAAACCAGAAATAAAAAATCTTAGACTTGGCCAAACTGAAGACAATTGTTTACTTTTCAGTGAGTAAAGACAGAGCTCAGATCCTCCTGCTTCAACCTCCCAGCCACTGGTACCATAGGTATATGCAGTCACTCTCAGCCCCCAAACCATTCTTAATAGAGATCCATCCACCTGCTAGGCAGAACAAACTAGAAGCAATGGCGGAGCCTGGGGTCCTTTGGTAAAGTGATTGCCTAGCATACTTTGTAACCCTGGATTTGAACTCCCAGGACTAAGAAGAGGGGGAAAGAAGAATCAGGAGTTTGAGGTTATCCTCAACTGGTTAGGAAGTTCAAGGCCAGCCTGAGTTACTTGAGACATGGTCTCCCCTGCCCAAAAAGGTAGAGTGGGTATAACAGGTGAGAGGCATCAACTCAGCACTTACTGGTCCCTGAGCCCGTTGTAGGCTGGTGCCAAGGCTACACTGGGTCTGCCTCGTCTCTGCCAAGTCAGATCTGTCCTTTTAAGGAGCCCCTTGTCCTGCTGATAAATGAGAGGAGCTAAACCTGAGCAGGGAGGGCCAGCTATGTCCCTCCTGGATGCAGGGGACGGACTGGCACTGTATTCAGTAGTTGTAAACCCATTCTGTGGGACAGGTGTGGGGAAGAGGGGATAGCAGCCGCCCCCACACAGGGCAGGGTATACACTGCCAGTTCCCAAGGCTTCCATCTGTTTATGTATAGCTAAGGCTCTGAGGACATCTGGCGACGTTCCAGGTTGACAATTCCAAATGTTTACACCATCTCTCCGTGGGGACTCGCCAAAGGCCCTGTGGACACTCTGAGGAAGCTGGGAAGAAGCAAGCAACAGGCGGGGGTGGGGGAGGCTTCTGTAACCGCCTCCAGATGGCTTGGGCTCTTCCCAGAGAAGAGGAACTGGATCGTCTAGAGATGGGTGTCCATTGGACCGTCTCTACCTTGTCAGTGCTACCTCTGGCTCGCCCTCACCCACAGCCTCCTTCAGGGCAGCTCTCTAATGGGGCTCTCTCCATGCCTCTCCTACTCTCAAAACTGGGGTACTAGCTCTACATACAATAAGCTTAAGTAAGACTTATTCTGAGGTACCACTCAACGATTTCTGAAGCTGGGAACCAACCTTGAGGCCTGCAGAGCCTTGCGTACCTGCCTTCTCTGGGATCTCACTGCCCTACTCAGGAAAGACGCTCCTTCTCATGAAGCATCAAGGACCCCATCAAGGGGCTGCAATGGATGACCACGTCCACCTGAGGCCAAGCCCCATTGAGGCAGTGCTGTATGGAGGTCTAGTATAGCAGAGAGGCCATCTGGGCAACAACCTTCCTCTGGCACAGAGTAGAACAAGCCTCAGACATGTGCCTGGGGATAAGTCTGCCTTGGTCCCTTGAGATGCTCCTCTTCAGGACTAGCCTCCTGTGAACATGAACTTGGGTTGAGGTTTCCCATGGGGTTGAGCAAGGGGCCCCTTAGTTGGGCTACCCTCATGCCCTGCCCCCTTTCCCTCTGTGCCCTGATCATACAGCCTCAGATAAGGGTTGTCATCTTTAGATCCACAGGGAGGTCAGGGAAGGGATCTAGAAAGAGGATATACGTCCTTGGGCTCATAGCCAGGGGGAACCAGGGGCATGCGAAGCAGGCAGAGCCCTTGGAACCAGCAAGAGGCTTTCTTCCAAGGCTTCCCTTGGCCAGGAAAGAGGCCAAGCCAGGGATCTTGCCCTGGTCCACTGGCCTACTCAGCACTTCCAAGCAAGGCCCTCCCCCTGCATGAAGGTGGTGGCCCTATGAGGCTGATTCTCTCTCTGAGGGAGCCCCAAGGTCATGTTATGAACTCAGCTCTGGGGAGTCAAGTCCTGGTAGTGGAATTAACAGCTCCCCAGCCTTGCAATGGTTGGGATGTAGGACAAGTGCCTCCTTCCTTGGGTACTCACGGGCTATGTTAGGACAGATGACCTCAGTGGCCAGATCCTCTAGGCAAAGCCAATTCTGAGCCCACAGTCCCATGGCTACCAAGCCCAGTGCAGTCAACCACACAGCTTTCTGTTCCCTGAGGTCAAAGTCCTAATGTCAGCGGCTCTGAGACCCAAGCAGACACACCCACAGCACCCAGCAGAACAAGGCCAGACTCCCACAAAACTCTCTGACCCAGGAGGGAACATGGGCTGTATACAACCACACATTCTCTATAGGCAGGATTCCACTGCCTAATGGCATGGGGCTTTACTCAGAGGTGAATCCTATCTCAGAACCTCTGACGTTCCCTTGACAAGTCTTTCCTGTTTCAGTGGTTGCAGTAAAGGGACTCAAATGGGGAGCATTAGGGACACAGAGAGGTGAAGTCCTTAACTAACTACCCCCCTGCCTGCTACTTACACTATGAGTTCCCCGCCCAGCCTTGGTCCAGGCTCCCTCTCGAGGTCTGTGTCCCTTCTTCTAAAGAAATCTCCACAGAGGTACTCTGACCCTCTGCCTTCTCTCTAAGTACAGACACTTGTGATCGACATGCTGCCCAGCACCTTGACTGAGCTCTGGAATACTCCCCCACCCCAGATTCTCCCAAGCGTCTCTGATACAGAGGCTGTAGAATGCATGGGGGTGGCTTCTCGAGTAGCCTGACGGGCAGAGAAGGGACCCACAGTCTGGTCACACGCAACAAAACCACCACGAACTTAGCAGAGGGCACCGCAGCAAAGAGACACACTTTATATACACACACATCTGGGTCCTTACCGGCTCAATGATGGCTGGCTCTCCCTTTTGTCCTTTCTCACCCCGAGGTCCTCCGATCTGGGTGGGGGGTCCGGGTGGAATGTGAGATTCCAGAGAGGAAGAACGGGGGGGGGGGAGAGAAAGGGAACAAAAAGTCCACGTGACACAAAAGTTGGGCAAAAGCAGAGTGCTCCCTGCAGCCAGGTACCTCCCCTCGTGTCCAGGAGGAGGCTAACGAGCCGAAGTAGGCTGAACCTCACGCCTAGCCGCGCATATACCGACGCAATCAGGCATTGAGGCGCAGATGATGGAAGTCGGAGGGACCACTTTAAAGAACGAAGCCCAGCCAAGCATGGTGGCACATGCCTTTAACCCCAGCACTTGGGAGGCAAAGGCAGTTGGATCTATCTGAGTATTAGTCTGGTCTACACAGTGAATTTCAGGCCAGCCGAGTCTACATAGTGAGATCCTATCTCAAATTAGTTAATTGGTTAGTTAGTTAATTAAAAGAGAAGAATGAAGCTGCGTGGCATCCTAGGTCACTCTTGCCACCCTCAGAGTTCTGGAAGGGCTGCCCCTTTCCCACCCAGATGCCCCCGAGCAGAGAGGAGCTTGGGTCTCTTACCCCCTCATAGATGGTGTCCTGGTTAGCCGGCATGCCTGGCCCTATCTCTGAGGGCGAGACGTTGGAGTCGGAGTCAGGGTCGAAGTAGGGGTCATAGTAGTTGTCCTCTATATTCTTGATAGTTTCCTCAGTGAACTCACCGCCCAGGTCATCCTTCCCTTCCCCTGGGGGTGGAGCTGGCTGTAGACGAAGGGGCAGAAGCGGCAGCGTCACTCAGGGAGGCCGACCAAGTGACTGCAGACTTCACCTGACAGGCACTGAGTCCAGCAATTTCTGCTGGACATAAAGCAACCAGTGGCCCCACAACAGAACATGTAGAGCTGAAGCCCATGGGGATCCCATGAAGGAAGACCTGTGCTCCCCACAGCCTTTCTGCACACTTCCCAGCCACCATGGGGATGTTTCCCCAAACTGCCCAAGACCCCATAACAAGTTAGAGCAGTCTCTGAGAGCAGCACTCCCTGCTGGGGAGGTCTGCACTCAGTAGGTGATTACAGCCATACTCCATCCACTCCGTGGGCGATTAAAGCTCACACCCTGGAAATAGAGGGTCTTTCTAACAGTGAAGAACACAGTGCCCTGTGAGGGTTACTCTGTGATGCTCATGGATGGTACTCCTGGAGCCAAAATCTACAGCATTGCCTGTGCCACCCTGAGAATGAGAACTCAGAGCCCAAGAGCTATTCTACCTATTTTGCAGGGGAAGACGGAAATAAACTCAGAAAAGCTGATGGCTTCCAAACACACTCAACCCCACCACAGACGACTCAGTAGCTAGAGTATGGGGATGGGGGCGTTAGGTAATGAAGGCCTCCCAAGGAAGTAGGTGCTCAGCAGGGACCCAGAGCCACAACCTTGGCTCCTTCCCCACCCCTCCCCTAGGTCAAGACATAAAGGAAGGAAGACAATTACATTGGAGGTGTTAGAGGTAACAGTGGTGCTGGTGGGGATCTCGGCCCCTGGGTCAGGGTTGGTGGGCTGGTCAGGGTTCTCTACCCCCTCGCCATAGCCAAGGTCTTCATAAGGGGAGACAGTGTAGTAGTCGTCAGTGGGCACATAATCATAGTCCCCGATTCCTGGATCATCCTCCTTGCCCGCAATGTCGCTGGTCTCGGGCACCGTGGGGGCTTCTGGTGGGGGCTGGGTCTGTTCCTGGGGGCAGAGAGTAGAGAGAGGCAGTCAGGGGGCCTGGATCCAGGGTTTTCTAAGCACCCTTCCTAGCAACCCTTTAGTATGACAGTGAATATCAGTGTGTGGATGCACGGCTCAGCCAAGGCCTATGGACTTGGATTCATGATCCTCGGTCCCTGAAAGACAGAGACAATAAGGAGGGAAGCAGCCAGTGCGTGAACACCAGCTACCAGGGGTGGCATGCATAGATGGAGGACCACCCAGGCACACACCAGGAAAGGTCCAACCACAGTTTAAGCTTCCATATATGTGGGGAGGAGGGATGTCTCCCTCTGTAGCCCAGGCCAGCCTAGAACTCATGACTGTCCTGCCTCAGCTTCCCAAGAGCTAGGATTATGGGTATTTGCCACCATGTCCATAGCTTCTGGTTCTCTATCCTCTCCTGCTCCATGACCTGGAGGGACCAGGAACCTCACCAACCCAACCCCAGTCCAGCTCAGACCTCAGGAACCTCCGTGGTTTCTCTGGCGGCTTCCACTGGCTTCTGTGTAGGGGCAGGCTCCTTCCCTGGGTCTTCAGGGTCTTCATAATATGGGTACTCATAGTAATAGGTCTCACCGTCTCCTTCTGGGTACTGAAGTCAATGGTGGCCATATGAAGAAGGGAATAGACGTATTACAGGGCAGCCTGTCAGCCTTTTTGCCCTGGCTCAGATGGGGAATCAGATGTCACAAGGCACTGCCCAGTCCCAAGGGTCCCCAGACAAGGTTCTTCCCTCAGTCACTCCATGAAAAGCTGAACAAAACCCAGAAGCCCAACATGGAGATAGACGATCTCACATGCTTCTGAGAGGTCAGCAAAAGCAGAGCCCTCAAAGTGGTTACATGTGACCCATAGGAATCAGAGCCAGGGTAAAGTGTGAGTTCTGTTGGTCACAGCCATTAGGCACCAAACATGACCTTCAACCCCAACACATGGGACTTACAGTCACAAGCAGGCATTTTTGTCCTCAAATACAAATCAGGGACCTGGTGGAGGCTGGCTTCTGCCCTCCATCCAGCATCCCAGGATCTGTAGGGGTGTGTCCTAGGTCAGGGAGCCCTACTGCCCCGTGAACACCTCCACCTCATCCAAGCAGCAGTGAAAGAGGAGAGGTGCGAGGAGAAATACAGCTGGAGAGGCAAAGAGCTCAGAGGGGCAGAAGACAAGCCTGGCCAGAGGCAGGGGAAAGACTAGGAAGAACTTCAAGTAAAATGAATAACACGGGGCTTGGGGTTGAGCAAAGTGATCCATCAACTAGAGCAAGAAATGGGGGGAAGAGCAAAGGGGACACACATGGCTGTCCTTCAAAGTCACAGCTACTCTGGGAGTCAGGGAACTGACCACAATACACAGGGCTGAGCATGCTTCAGGTGCCCATGAGGGAATGGGCTGCACTCTAAAGAAAAACTGAGGCCACAACCTGAGGGTAAAGGGCACCTATCTGCATCCATTCATGGGCGTGTGTGGAAGATTAAAGGCCACAGCTGCTGCTGACACTCCCCTGAGAGACTCCATCATGGCGGGATGGGTGTAACTACTCCATGGTAAGATGGATCAGACATCACACACTGCTTCCCCTATGGTCCTGCAGCTTCCACAGGTCTTTGTAACCCTGCAACTCTCTACCATCCTGGTCTGCCCATGCTCCCACCGTGAAGTCGGCCAGAGATGACTCACATATTCATCCGGGTTAGGGTCCTGTGACTGAGGTGTGTCAGGGACCGCGGTGTCACAGTCGGGGCTGTAGTGCTCACAGTAATCATAGGCAGCTCGGTGGTCAGAGACGAAGAGCAGCTGTTGGATGTCACCCTGCAAAAGGACAAAAGCTCATGAGCCAGCAGCACAGGTACTCATAGGGACCTGAAGGACCCAGGGGGCCCAGCCTGACAGCCTGGATCAGACAGCAGCCTGGGAAAGACCTTGAGAGAAAATGCCCTCAAGGACACACTTCCTCCCAGCAGATGCTGCTCTGCAGAGTTATTTAAGCTAGGTTGGCTGACCTAAGGATTAACCCATTCATTTCCCCATCCATCTGTTCACCAACCCAACCTTCTATTTACCCAGGCATCTATGCACTTACCTACCTTTCCATTCATCCATTATCTAAACACCCATTTATTCATCTACCCACTCATCCATTCACTACCCTTTTATCCATCCATTCATCCATCCATCCAGGTCAACCATCCATTTACCTCCTATTCACCCATCTATCTACCTATATATCTATCTACCTACCCATCCACTCATCATATATCCACTAATTCACTGACCTATCTACTCATCTACCCTTCCACTAACTATCCACCCATCCATTCCCCCATTCACCCATCCACACATTCATTTATCCACCTTTTCATCCATCCATCCACCCATCCATCCATCCATCCATCCATCCATCCATCCACTAATCCACCCACCCATCTATTATCCATCCTTCCACCCAACAATCTACTCAACGTCCATCAATCCATCCATCCATCCATCCATCCATCCACTAATCCACCCACCCATCTACTTATCCATCCTTCCACCCAACAATCCACTCAATGTCTATCAATCCATCCATCCATCCATCCATCCATCCATCCATCCATCCACCCCACAAATCATCCATCCATCTACCAAATACCTGTTACACATTTGTCAAGTTGGTGCTCACAGCTAATGTAGTTACAAAGCATAAATGCCTCTGCCCTCGATTCTGGAGGGCATATCCCTGTCTCCAGCAGTCTCCAGCACCGAGGGGTATTTCTTTAACTTGCAAAGCTCGCTTTTTCATTGAGTTAAGCACAGAATTACTATATGACCTAGCAGTTCCAACATTGGAACCGAGGACAAACACTTGAACAAGTTTCCCCAAATCAGTATACCCCTAAAGATAAAGAGGGACTGACTCACTTGGGCCAACGCATATCCATATACTCTCAGAGCAGTATTAGCAACAACCGCAGATGTGGGAGCACCACGTGTCCATGCAAAGATGGCAAATAAGTGGAATGCAATGATGAATGCCCCACGTACAAGTCACAGCCCCGACCACTCCACACAGCTGATGCTGGAACTTTCCAGCTGCTCACAGAATCAGGCACCCCACTTCTCTCTTATTAAGATATGCAGACAGCAAAGAAGTAGAGAATCTGCAGAGACCACGAGCACAATGTACAGACACACCCTCCTGGCAACAGCAAGAGCCAGCCTGAGGCAGGGGCTGGGCCCTCCCAGCCAATCAGACTGTACTGGTGACAGTGACCGGGAGTGAGAGTGTTTCCACTCGCTGAGCACAGGTAAGGAAGCGGCTCATGGCCTCCCATTGTGGCCATCACGGTCTATCAGCCCCCATTCAGTAGCCCAAGAAAGTAAGGCTCAGTGGGGCAAGGCCTGTGAAAGTGGCTCACAAGGTTCCAGTGACTTCCTCCTATTGGGTTCAGGGCTGGGGAGATGGTATCAGAGCATTCTAGCATGTCGAAGGCCGCACTGGAGATGGTACAACAATAAACAGAGGTGACCTAGGGCTGTGCCAGGTCAA
Source organism: Myodes glareolus (assembly GCF_982192425.1). Taxonomy (NCBI): domain Eukaryota; kingdom Metazoa; phylum Chordata; class Mammalia; order Rodentia; family Cricetidae; genus Myodes; species Myodes glareolus. The sequence continues at coordinate 17,691,465 of NC_142046.1, forward strand.
GTTCCCTATGCCTGGAGTCCATCCTGTCACATGATGCTATCACCAATCCCTATAGTTGAATGCCTTACACTATACTGGAATAAAGAATGCAATATATTCTATGGAATTTTCAGATAGTGGGCTGCAGAGACAAGGCCTAGATGCAATTTGGAAAACAGTACAGTCTCTTGGGTTTATTTTGAGTTTTCTCTCCACCCCAGGCAGAAATGCTACCTGCCTGGTATGTATTCTCAATGGCATCTTTGCCTTTCCAGCTGGGCTCTGCACCCCTAGCGGATCTGCAGGGCTGAGTCCTCCAAAGGGACAGCAAGATAGAGAATGTCAAGGGGGCAGGGGCTAGCAGAGGGCCCATTTAGGACAGGGAACGCAAGAACAAACATGAGGTAGCAGTGAGAAGACACAGTGATCAGACACTTTGGACATGGGGCCAGGATCAGACCACAGGATTCAGGAGCAAAGCCACAGGCCTAGAAGGAGGGGCTCAGAGGGACTCGACAGTAAACAGCGAGCACTCAAGAAGGGAAGGAAATAGCAGATGCATTTCTGTGATTATAGCAGATGACATGCCCAGCTCTTTCTCACTGATCTCCTCACCGATCCATCCATATGTGTCACCCATTCATCCAGGCATGCATGCGATTCATCTGCCCCTCCAATCATCCAACCAGCCATGAAGGCCCTCCATCCATTGATGCACACTATTCCTATGGCCATCCACCCTTTCTCCCATCCATGCATTAATGCCACCGATCCATCCATCATTCTTGCATATCATCTGTCTACCCACCCACCCGTGTCATCTGTCTACCTACTCATTCATTCATGTTCCCAGTCATGCATCCATGCACTAACCTGCTCGTTCAATAGCCACCAGCACCTCCTAAGTTCTGACCACCATGTCACACACTGCAAATGCACTTGTGACAAAGAACAGCTACACGGTGGTGTCCACATTCTATCAGCACAGACTGGCCTGTGCTTTCCTGATAATATCACATCCTCCCAAGACTATGTGGTCATTGAGTTTCTGTTGGTGCCCACTTTCTGGCCAGAATCTTGGGATTATCTCTGGTCCTGCACCCACAGTTCTGCTGTGCTCTGGGGAAAATGTGACCTTCTTGCCCAATCCAGGAAGCCCTGCATCCCTGCTTTTCATTCGGTGAAGTATGAACCTTTCTCTGAGCTGGACCCTAGACTGAGCCCCCTGGAGGTTGCAGGGGCAGGTCTAGATGTGGCACTCCTAGCTACATGACCACGGCAGGACTGCATGAGTGTGTCACCAAAAGTCACTGAGTGTAAGCCCACACACGGATGACTTCCTAGGGTCCTCTTTCCTGAGAAGGAGGGTGTGGATGCCTTCTGATCTAGGTCAGGATCTTTCACCATCTCCAGGTTCTGAGAGGAATCTGGCCTAGAATTGGGATGAAGTGGGAGTACTCACTGACAGAAACAAAAGAAAAAAACAAAAACAAAAACAAAAAAAAACCAGTCTCAGAATACATCAAAGGCCAGCCTCCCTGAGCCCTGGAGGCTGAGTTCCACATACCTGGTCCCACTGGGGTTTGAAAACCCCAGTAATGAGCAAGGAATTCCTAGTACCTTAAACAGGCTTGAGTCTGGATGGCTGGGTAGGGTTAGCCTCCAGGGCGAACTACAAGGTCCTTTCCTCTGGGTACCATTACAGTAGATAGATAGATCCCAAACCCTGACCTCTGTGGAAAAGGAGGGGCAGATATTTCCTCCTAAGGTCCGTCTAGTGCCCCAGGGCACAGTGCCCATTCACTGGACAAGTGAGGAGTTATATTCAGGAGAGGTCACTGGCCCTGATCTCAGTAGTCTGGCTTCCTTTCCATTTCTGATAAAGCACTTGGACAAAAATAAACTAGGAAGGAACAGATTTATTTGGCTTACACTTCCAGGTCACAGCCCAGGATTAAGTTGAGGACAGAAACCTGAAGCCAGACCTATTTACTATTCCAAGAAGCATTACCTCTAACAGAGAACTCACCCACAGCTAGGAGTACAGCAGAAACCATGGAGGAGGGTGCTCGCTGCCTCTCTCACAGACAGGTACATGCCCCTGCTGGTGGTTTGCTATTGCTATTGCTGTTTGCTTGTTTTTGTTTTTTGAGAGTTTCTCTGTGTAGCCTTAGCTGTCCTGGAATTTGTGCTGTAGATCAGGCTGGTCTTGACCTCGGAGATCTGCCTGCCTCTGCCTCCTGAGTGCTGGAATTAAAGGAATGCGCCACCACCACCTGCCTCAGCTAGCTTTCTTATACAGCCCAGGACAACTTACCTATTGAATAATGCAATCCCAATCCGGGCCAGACTCTATCAATTAGCAATCAAGAAGAATATGCACCACAGATGTGCCCATAGGCCAGTCCGATCTGAGTCTCTTGAGACTCCCTTCTCAGATGACTCCAGGCTGTGTCAAGTTGACGATTCAAACTAACTAGGGCATTGAGCTACAGGGATAGCCCACAAGCCCTGTGTCCATGACTGCCACCTGACCCACCCCACCTGTCCCCACCACGGCAGGCAAACTCCTATCCAGGCTGTAGACAGAAAAACATTCTTCTCCGCAGCAAACAGGACAGCTACTGCCTCCTTTGGACGTGCAAAGAGCTGTGCCTACCACTCCACAATACTGCTATGCCCTGGAACCCAGGTTTCTTCCATAAGATGAGGCAGGACAGTTGGGCAAGAGGCAGCTGGGGGTAAGAGGGCCAACCTCACCCCTGACCCCTAGGGGTGAAGGGGCAAAGGCAAGGACAAGGACTTCTTCCTCCTTTAGACCAGTCCTGGTCGCTAGCCCATAAGAGTCAGAGAATAGATGCATAAAACTGTTTGCTGCTGCTGCTGCTGCTGCTGCTGCTGTTACTGCTTGATGCTCTGCAGCCTCCACTGCAGTAAATGGGGGGTGCACACCAGGGTCCCAATGATCTCCTCTCCTTATTTTACATAGTATTTTCCCTACTGGCACCCAGGCTAGTTACTTCCCTCTCATTCCCATCACCCCTCCCCACCTTCTCTGAGGCCAGCAGAGGTGCTTACTGCCCTGGCTCCCTCCCTCCCACACTTGTCCCTCCTAGGATGTTGGAGGCCTGAGTATTCAACTCCCACAGATGAGAGCCTCATGGCAGGACGGTGCAGGAAAAACAGACATTTTCATTTAGCAACACGACCTCTATCCAGCTCAAATTTCATCCAATTCAAATAAAAATATTTTCTCTTTCAGTCGAGAGCTTGGCATGTAAATAAATGATCTCCAAACACACTTGGCGGGAGGAAGAGATGTCTTGGGCGGGGGGGGGGGGGAGCAGTGAACACTTGGAGTCTTTGGGGCCTAGCAGCTGACACGTCTCTTACAGGTTCTGAATGCCTCTCCAGGAATACCACACTCTTCAGGCAGGGATGTGTCTAAATATCTCTGCAATCCAGCTTAGTGGTCAAGAGAGCAGGACAGAGTAAGGTGGCTCACTGTCACTGAGTGTGGGTATACCGCCACCTACACACTGCATGACAACTGGTTCTAAGGCTGAATAAAGGGCTCTAGGAACTGATGCAAAGTCCCTGTTCCTGTGTGCCTATCCTGGAACCCAAGCTAAGCTGGCTTCAGCCCAGTCAGGTTTTCAGTCTGGATGTGGACATGCAATCAACCCAGGCTGGGCGAGAAATGCCCGCCTTCCCAAACCCGTCCATCTCTGAGACCTACAGGGAGTTGGTTTAACTCTATTCCTGGTCCTGGTCCAGAGTGCCTCTGGCTCATCATCCTTTCTTCATTGAATGCGAGAAGAAGGGAGAAGGGCTTCAAATGCCCAATGCCCAGCAAGACTACCAAGGGACAAGGAGCTCCCTGCAGGGCAGGGGGACAAGATGGTGGGACAGGGGCTCTACTTGGCACCTGTGTCTGCTCCCCCAGCTGTGTGCAGCACAGGCTGGGGCTGAGAGGGCAGGGTGAGAGCATCACAGCCCCCTCCTAGACCTTGTGAGAACCAGGAGGAAGAGGTGCTGGTTCAGGAGAAAAGCTGAAAACCCACCCTGGGCTCTGAGAAGACCCTACCTCCATCCTGGGCTGCCTGTGACGTGCAGCAACCACATGGACTCAGACTGGAGCTAGGGTCTGGTTCCAATCTCTTAGCCAACTTCTTCGGGTAGCGATCAGATGGCAATCAGACCTAAGAGGGTGCTGTGGGTGGGAGTGTCGTGAAGAATGCAGCGACTGTGCTAAGGCACTCCCAAGTCCCTAGAACCATTGCCAACCCGGTGAAAATACAATGATGACTGGTTCATTGAGTACTAGTCTAGCATGGATAAAAGCCCTGGGTTTGCTGGACGGGGGTGGCACACGCCTTTAATCCCAGCACTCGGGAGGCAGAGGCAGGCGGATCTCTGTGAGTTCGAGGCTAACCTGGTCTACAAGAGCTAGTTCCAGGACAGGTTCCTAAGCTACAGAGAAACCCTGTCTTGAAAAACAAAACCCTGGGTCCAGTCCCCACCACTACATAACTAAGGCATGGTAGCATCGTGTTTACATCTCAGCACTAGAGCAGTAATAGATAGCAAGAGGATTAGAAATTCAAGGGTATCCTTGAATTTATATTATAAATTAATAATTTATAATATTATTATATTATAAATTATATATATTTTATATATATATAATTATATAGCAGATTATAGGCCAGCCTGGGATACATGAGAACCTGTCTCAGATAGATAGACAGATAGACAGACAGACAGACAGACAGACAGACAGACAGACAATAGACAGATAAGGAGGGCAGACAGCGGTCTTGAACCTAAGAACAGAAATCCAGGTCCCCTAGAAGCCTCTGATGGGGGTGGGTCCGGAGGGCTGGGGTTGGAGAAGTTGGGAGGTAGAGGAGAAGAGGACAGGTCCTGCCCCTGCAACTTGGAGGGCATCCCAGAGGGCAAGTGTGCTCTTCTGCATCCTCCTGGAAGCTCAAGAACGCTTCTGGGGTGGGCCTGACACATCTGGTCTCTCTCTGGGTTTCTCTGTGGAACATTTAGGGGGTGGGGCCCAAGCACCCACTGCAGGGAGCCCCAGCAGGGTGTAGCTGTGCTGTGCTAACCCATTTTGAAATCTTGCGGGATGTCCCCAATGGCCTTACTCCCTTGTGGACCAGCCAGCTCTGCAGGAAGCTCGGGGGGCTTTCTGGAAGTCACTGCCTGTGGCCTAGACGGAAGAAGCCTGGAAGCCCCAGGTGGTTGGACTACTGTTAAAGCCTGGGGCTGGAGAGAGAGCTCAGCCCTTAAGAGAACTCGTTGCTTTTCCAGAGGACCTAGGTTCAATTCCCAGCATCCACCTGGTGGCTCATAACCACCGTAACTCCAGTTCCAGGGTATCCAACACCTTCTTCTGGCCTCCATGGGTACAAAGTACACAAACATACATGCAAGCAAAACACTTATACATATCAAATCAAATAAATAAATCTAAACAAAACCAGTGACCAGAGTTTCATATCGAGAACATTTTATCAATGCTCCATGGGAGAGACCCAGACTCCATGCAACAGCCCTAAACCTCACAAGGACAAAGCATGGGAGAAATACAGACTTTAAACATGCAGGGCTGGGAGTCCCCAAGGCTTTCTCAGGGCCCAGCAGTAGCCAGCAGGGGTAGAGGTAGGAAGCCAGAACCTGGACTGGGCTCATGACCTCACTCACCCACAGCTTGCCACCACACAGAAAGGTCTCAGGTCTGAAGTTCAGAAAGACACTCCTGGCTTCTCAGTGAAGGCAGGAGATTGCAATTGCTCATGGACAGCACTCTGGGGGCCCTGGGGTGCAGCAAGATGTCAGGATCAGCTGCCCTTTCAGAGATGGGTTTTGGTTGCAGATTCTCATGAACAACCAGCTGAATTTGGGGATTGGGCCACAGGCTCTCTGCTCCTGCATGGAAATACTGGCTATCCAGTATCTCACTGAGGCTCCCTTAATGTCATGTCTTATTGCTAAGTATCACCATACACACACCCCAAAGATAGCAAGGATGGCAGACATAACCCCCAGCTCCTTCAGAATTTCCCCTGCTCCTAGCTCCATCCTGATACAAACCACACACCCCGCCCCCTTTCTCCATGAGCATGACTTTGCCCAGAAACCGAGAGGTCACACGCCAGTGGGGTGGTGCCATGTAACACGCTAGCCCGGCCCTCTTGCCCACCACTGGGGAGTTTCAGGGTCAGGAGTCCCATTTACTGTTCTCTGCATTCTGGAGATTTTCTCTGGAGTCTGTTTTCCCAACACTACCACAAGACCACACACACACTGCAGGTCTCATAGCAAGAGCTGAGGTGGTCTGGTTTGTTTGCAGATATGAGCATAGATCTTGTGCACATTCATGGGTGTGGAGACTGTATGTTAGCTGTAGTATATACCCGTGTGGGCACAGTTTTGTCTGTGTGCATGTACATGTGAATGTCATGGGAGGGCTCTAGTATGTGCTAAGTGACTGACCCTCAAAGAGCACGGAAGTGAGTACTTGAGTGTCCAGGACACTGTTTCCTCCCTCAGCTGCAGCTTACGGGTCCTCAAGAACTGCACTGAGACTCCCCGTTTCCCCTTTCCTCCCCCCGCCCCCGTCACCCACATGATGACATGACTGTTCAGGAAGAGGGAATCTTGAGGGAGCCTGCCTCAGATAAGGTCTAGTCTTGTCCACCAACCCTCACTGGCCTGTTCTGTATCTCAGCAAAAGTGACCTTTCCCCAGGCCTGACCCTACCCTATTCCCACACTTCCAAATGAGGTGATAGAAGGCTTCTTCCATCTTTCCCTTCTCCACGACACAGATGTGTGAACACAGAGAGACGAGACCACTGTCACAGACCACCTAGCAAGGAGGCTGGCCGCACCCTCCCAGCTCTCTGCAAGGAGGCTGGCAGCACCCTCCCAGCTCTCTGGAGCGGCTTCCCTTGGAGCCTAAGGCCACAGCATCAAGCTGTGCACATCACACATAGGACACCCTCGAACTGCTCAGTCACTCATGCAGGCTTATACATGGTGGGCAGCAGCCCAACCTATCCTTCTAACCCCAAAGGCCAGGGCCAAGCCCTACCATCACTTAATTTCAAATGCCACACCCAGAACTAGCAGTCCCGCACGGCCTGCCTATGGTGACCCAAAATCACGTGAGGAGAAAAGGTGCCAGTATTCGAATACCACCTTCACCCTCATATACCAACCTTTGCCTGTCCCTTCCCCTTCTGTTCACAGGCTTACTTTCTGAGCCCCTACGGAGTTTCTAGAAGCTTCTACCCCCATGCCTGTGGGTCATTTTGCTGTTCCAGTGTGCTGTGCTGACAGTGCTCCCATGTTGGCAGCATCAAGTGAACAGTCCATCTTTCTGCAGAGGGCAGTCCCATCCCCATTTGGACACTACAGAGATCACGCTGTCCTTGGCGCTCACGGAGCCTGAAGCATTTTGCTGAGCGAGTCGGTTGTGTTTCTGCCGATAATGAGATTTTAGCCAGGCTGCGCTGGGCCGAGGAAATTGCAAAGCTTTTGTGGAAGAGTCTGCAACCCTGGGGGCTATGCAGCGAGCGCACTCACATACAGTGGAGAGCTTTGCAATCCACACTCTGATAGCAGGGGCCCCTATCTGTCCCCTCCCTTTTCATTCTTCCTTGTCCCTGAGGCAGCCCCCACACCACGGCTGCCATACCTAGCCCTCACCCCATCCAAAGGGGGCTCTGCAGGGATCCCTACAGACCGCTGCTTAACTTACAGATTACATACCAAATTTTATGCGGACGACCTCGAGCCTGCAAATAGACAGGTGCAAACAAGTTGAGAAAACAAGCCCTTCTTGTTGCAGGCTGCAGGAGAGGCAGCCCACAAGTGTATTCGCCGCAAGTCCTGAGTCCCCACTGCCACACTCCCTGGCCATGAGCCATTCCCAGAACCATGTTCCAGAGCTGGTGAGGGTAGGACCTCTCCATCACCCATTTCAAACACACCTAGGTACCTGTGGCCTGGACAAGTTCCCAGAGCTCCTCGCTTGTTGTCACAGGTGGAAGGAGGTGGAACTCGGGGGCCACACTGCCAAGCTCCCCTGGTTTCCCATCTGAGTCACGCTCAGTGATCTTAGGCACTTTCCCAAACCACATCGGGCCACGCTTCCCCATCTGTGTGGATGGAAAGAGGGGAGGCCTTGGCAGTGGCCAGGGGAGGCCTCAACCCAACTTCCGCAACTGGAGCAGAGGACGACCATGTTTCCAGCAGCAGTGAAGGACCCCAGAGCCAGGCCACACTGGCGCATGCCAGGCACCCATAGGTATGAGACACACCCTGTCAGCCAGCCAGGGGACTCTTCCACAGGCCTGGAGCAGAGCACTGAGTGCTGAGGGACCCTTTCTGTCACCACATCTTGTAGGGGCCCTTTCTGTCACCCCATCTTGTACCCAGAGGTTCGTTATTGACAGATCACCCATTTGGGTCTTCTGGAGCCCACACAAGTTATATTTAGAAATTCTGCTTTGGTATTGTTGCTTATGGGCTACACAGGATGGAAAGAAAAAAATGTCTAAGCCAGGAAAGGGGACCTGAACACACTGCTCTGCGGTTTCGAGTAGCCTGTAGAGATGGGCTGAGCTGTGTTCACAGGAGAGTTAAGGAAACAGCTTCAAGTGACCAAAAATGTCTTCTTGCTTCTTTTCCTAGACCCTATGAAGGGTGTATGGCATAAAGGCATCATGCAGGAAGTATCTTAGAAAGAAAAGGATGATCACCATCCTCACCACCACCACCACAACAACCACAACCACCACCAACACCATGATTACCACTATTATTACCACCACCTCCACTGCTAACACCACCAAGACCACCATCACCACTACCATCATAATCACCACTATCAATACCACCAACACCTTTACCATTGCCACTACCATTACCACCAATACCTTCACCATAATTATCAGCACCATTACTACCATCACCAAGACCACCATCACCACCATCACTACCATTACCATCATTACCACCAACACCTTCACCATCACCATCACCATTACCACTAGCTCCTTCATTATCATCATTGTCATCACCAAGATGACTATCACCACTACCACTATTACCACCATCATCATCACCACTATTATTACTACGAGCACCACCATTACCACCATCTAGAGATCACTACCACCCCTACCATAATCACCAAGATCATCACCACAATAACTACTACCACCACCAAGACTACCATCACCACCAGCACCACCACACCACCACCACTCTTCCCGTCACGACCATAACCATTCCCTACTGTCATCAACCCCTGGTGAAGGCTCACCATCATCTGAATGTCCCTCTTCAGCATAAAAGCCTGCAGGAGAGCACACGGCTTTGATTCCTCCTCCTCCCATGCTTTCCGTGTGTCCCACTCTCTAGGAAGTCTACGGACACAAGTAAATAACTGTGAGTCCCCAGGGAGGAAAAACAGCCCTTAGGCTTCCTGGGGACAGTTTGCACAATTGTCCCATGTGGATTCTTCCTGAGAAATCCAGGAAGTCACAATGGAGCTCAGAGGTTGGCCATGGTCTCCTGCTCCATCAGCATGGGAGGTGTTGAGCCAGTGATGTGGGTGAGGTTATGTGAAGAAGGCTACATATTGACTTGAGCCAGGACTATGAGTACGGCCAAACCCAGACCCCACAGGATACCCACATGAACCCGACAGCCTCCTAACCATCTGGAGAGAGAGAGAGAGAGACTCTCTGTGTGTGTGTGTGTGTGTGTGTGTGTGTGTGTGTGTGTGTGTGTGTGTAATGTCCTAGTTTGCTTCCTATTGTTGTGATAAAACATTCTGACCAAAAGCAATTTAGAAAGGAAAGGGTGGGGTTTTTTGGATTTTTTTTTATTTTTTGGCTTACATGTCCCAATCACAGTCCATTCCCAAGAAAGTCAGGATAGGAACTTAAGGCAAGAACTCAGAGGCAGGAACTGAAGCAGACCCACAGAGGAACAGTGCTTACCAGCTTGTTCCTCGTGGCTTGCTCAGTCTGCTTTCATAATCAATGCAGGACCACCTATCTAGGGGCGGCAACACCCACAATGGGCTGGGACATTTCACGTCAATCGTTATTCAAGAAAATGCCCCATAGGGTTGCCCACAGGTTAATCTGAGAGAAGAACCTCTTTTCATTTGAGGACCTCTCTTCCCAGCTGACCCTGACTTGTGCCAAGTTGACAAACAAACACCCTAACCAGAACAAATGTAGAAGAGTTAACATCCACAATTAGGAGTAGAATAAAAGAACTCGGGATTGCCACGCATCTATCAACCAATTAGGAACACTTGGTGGATTACAGTAAATCAAATTGGCCTAGCTTGTGGGCTTTCGGTTGCTCAAAAACTCTGGCACTGAGGAGCTTCAAAGGTGTCCGTCTGTCTGTGTTTCTGACACCAGCTCCCAACATCCATGCAGTCTGCCATGGGACTTGAAGGACAGGACTTGGCTAAGCTCCCTCTGGAGCCCCCAGGTCGGGGCTCAGACACGCTCGCCCATCCAGAGCTTGATAGCAGTTTCTCCTTCTGTTTTATTGATTTTATTGAGCTCTACATTTTTCTCTGCTCCCCTTCCAACCTCTCCCCTCCCCTTCAACCCTCTCCCATGGTCCCCATGTTGCCAATTTACTCAGGAGATCTTGTCTTTTTCTACTTCTCATGTAGATTAAATCCATGTATGTCTCTCTTAGGGTCCTCATTGTTGTCTAGGTTCTCTGGGATTGTGAATTGTAGGCTGCTTTTCTTTGCTTTATGTCTAAAAGTCACTTATGAGTGAGCACATATGATATTTGTCTTTCTGGGTCTGGGTTACCTCACTCAATAAGACGTTTTCTAGACCCATCCATTTGCCTGCAAATTTCAAGATGTCATTATTTTTTTTCTGTTGTGTAGTACTTTATTGTGTAAATGTACCACATTTTCCTTATCCATTCTTCAGTTGAGGAGCATTTAGGTTGTTTCCAGGTTCTGGCTATGACAAACAATGCTGTCACACTGAACCTTATAGAAGAGAAAGTGGGAAGTACACTTGAATGCATTGGCACAGGGAACCACTTCCTAAATATAACCCCAGTAGCACAGACACTGAGAGAAACAATTGATTAATGGGACCTCCTGAAACTGAAAAGCTTCTGTAAAGCAAAAGACAAGGTCAACAAGACAAAATGACAGTCTACAGAATGGGAAAAGTTCTTCACCAACCCCACATCAGACAGAGGACTGTTCTCCAAAATATACAAAGAATTCAAGAAATTTGCCATCAAAATAATAAATAATCCAATTTAAAAAATGGAGTACAGACCTAAACAGAAAACTCTCAACAGAGGAATCTAAAATGACTGAAAGACACTGAAGGAAATGCTCAGCATCCTTAGTCATCAGAAAAATGCAAATCAAAACAACTCTGAGATTCCATCTTACACCTGTAAGAATGGCCAAGATCAAAAACACTGATGACAACTTAGGCTGTAGAAGTTGTGGGGAAAAGGGAACACTTCTGCATTGCTGGTGGGAATGCAAGTTGGTACAGCCCCATTCATATATACTTGAGATATACTTGGATATCAGTATGGCGATTTCTCAGAAAATTAGGAAACAACCTTCCTCAAGACCCAGCAATACCACTTTTGGGTATATATCCAAAGGATGCTCAATCGTACCACAAGAACATGTGCTCAACTATGTTCATAGCAGCATTGTTTGTCATAGCCAGAACCTGAGAGAAGTTTCTAGGCTCTCATAAGTTCCTCAACCATGTGCCCCTCCTGCTGCTCTGCTACCCTGACACGTGTCCCTGTCTGCCCTGGTCCCCTCCCTGAGTGACTTGGCCCTGTGTGCCTCGGTGAAATGAGGTCTAACTTCCTAGATCTCCCTAGCCACAATGCTCTCAGGGGACCTGATCAGAATGTCCGCTGCATGTCAGCCCAGCATGATGTCACTGGACAAGGCCTGACTTCCAACATAAGGTCAACCCTGTCTCCTGGGAGATGGCCGCTGCTCACATTTTCCATGGAATAAACCTGACACCCTCACGGGTCAGGCAAGTCCTGTGACGGGTTGAATCTCTATTCTGCTGCTAAGGGCCTCAGTACCGTGCTTTACTGGGTCTCCAGAAGCAGAGACCTCCCGTCTGGTTGCCTGCCAGTCAACAATTTACTCGATGACTAATGCTGTATGGCCATCGGCCAGCCATGCACGAGCTGGTGCCAGCTACTGAGCCCAACACCAAATTCTTCCTAAACCTGATAGCGGTGGAACTGGAAGCCACTCAGGAGTGCCCAGTGCTTTACTGAGGTGTGCATGCTCTGGTGAACCAGCGGAGGCCCTTTCCAGGATGCTTTAGAGACATGAGCTAAACGAATGCCCCAAAGCTAGCTCTAACCCTTCAACTCAGGAGTATGACCTGACCGAAGATAGGCCTTGTGTGGACGGAGTCCAGCTGAGGGTCTTCAGGTGAGTCCACCAGGTTTAGGGTAAGCCTTAGGAGGAATGTGTGACCCGCCCATACCTGACTGGGGTGGACAGCTGAGAGCCTGGGTTTGAGGCTTCCTTTCCTGTAACTGAACCCAGGTCCTACCATTTAGCTCTATAAGCTTCCTTATTCCCATCTATAGGTCGGGACGCGGGAGTCTAGAGTAGCCCAAGAGGGCTATGTGAACGTAGGTCTCAGTGCTGTCAGCGTGAGGTCTCACGCAGCATGGCCAACATGGCCACAGCCACAACTACACTGGGTAGCAACAGGGACTCGCACCAGATCACAGGAACAGCTGGCCCAGACTGTCCCGTCTGGACTGTAAACATCATAACGGATGCAGACTGGGTACAGAGATGGTATCATAGGGGCTTCTGGATAGCGACCTCACAGCTCTGTGAAGAGTGAGAACCAGCCTTCCTTGACTGCACTCAGAGTGGGGAGAGCACTTTGTGCCTCACTGCGGTGCCTTTTGAGACGTGTGTGTCATTCAAATCGACAGAAGATGGCACAGACGAAGTATAGGACAATGTCGATAGCTGGACAGGGGCAGCTGCTCTCTGGGCCTCTGTAGCTTGTCTGCCATCACTGGCAGATTCCCACAGGCTGTGATGATTTCTCATGTCACGCCATTCCCCAGTGACATAAATCCTTGTTCATTGGTTTAGCATCCCACTCAACAACAGACTTGAGCTGAATCCCTGGGACCGCTGAAGTTCACTGGGAAGGCCCTTGCATGGGTGAGAGGCAAGAAAAGTGGGAGAGACTTTAGTCTCGGAGCTAAAGCTGGGCCTGGATCTGGGGCCGCCCTGGTAATATCTCCCCACTCATACAGAAGATGGATGACTCTCAAACCATTCTTGTCTGAGAAGGCCGGCCCCAGAGCTCCGTGGGCTGGCCGACGAGGAAAGCACCTCCTCAGCACAGCCCGTTCCTGTCTCAGACAGATTCCAGGAAAAAACACGTCAGTGGAAAAGCCGGGCTCCTGGACACAGGGAAGCCAGGATTAGGTAAACACTTGGCCTTCTTCAAACGCTGAGGTGTGGTCGGGAGGGGGTAACCGCCAGCAACTGGGGGTGCACAGTGAAAGCTGAGTTTACAGTCTGTTTGGTCTTGTTGCCCCTTGAAACATTCAGCAGCTTAAAAGTGCATTTGGCTCCTGGCCCAGAGTCTGCAGCCAGCCATTCCCCATACCCCGAAGTCTCAGTCTTCTCCATGGCCCTCCTTCAAGGCATATATCAGGCCTTTCCACCTCAGGGCCCTAGAATCAGCAGAGGGTACCCATCTCTGCCCTTCCCTTGCAAACACTGGTCAGGACCAAACCTTCAGACAGCAGAACAAGAGTCGCCCCAAGTTCCAGGTTGAAATGGGAAATAGGATGATGGGAGTAGGAGGAGTCAAGAGTGATGGGCAGGTCATTAACCGGCATGCAAGACAATCAATGCAATGAGCTTCCATCCTGGAAAGGCATTTGTTCTGGTTCTTTCTATAAGGTTCCAAGCTTCATAGATCTGACAGGACCAGGTGACTTTGGCTAACGTAGGATCGCAGGAGTCAGTGGCAGAGGTCCAGAGCGAGGCTGCATGGCTAGAGAAGAGTCTTCCCTGGCTTCAGAAATCCCCTTCTGCCATGTTGTGGATCACGTTTGATAAAGTTGCTCAACTCTTGGTGTTCTCTGATGGGAACAGGGCCCTCAGCTCCCAGCACCTCGCTGCTGCTGACAGTCTGGCTACAAAGACACTCCAGCTAAGAACAGCTCGCTTCCACCATGCAGAAAACACCTTCCCTGAGAGCTGCACCCCTGCTTCCAGACAACACCTTCCTTGAGAGCTGCACCCCTGCTTCCAGACAACACCTTCCCTGAGAGCTGCACCCCTGCTTCCAATCCCCAGAGCTTACTCGAGGATGAAAAGAGGATGTTTGTCCACATGGGGGAGGTCGAGGCAAACCCTACACGCACACACACACTTTCTGAATCGTGGGGCCTTGACCTGGCCAGCACCTCCTGCATCTCACATTTCAGGCATATTGCAAGGAAAGGGACAAAACTCACAGCATACCCCCTCAGGAAAAACCAGCATGGGCTTAGAGTCGACTGAGTGAGCAAGGGAGACCAGTAAGATCCTAGTAATCCCCCAAGACCCAGACAGCGTGAGGCCCCGGTGACGAGAACAGCAGCCCATGGTTCACAGTGGGCTTCTGAGATGGCAGGGCAAAGCTGGGGCCGGTTTCCCAGCAGCAGTAACTGGGACCAGGCTTACAGCAATGCTGTGTCCATCCATTCTCTGCAGTCTCTCTGCTCAGACGGAGGCAAGGGGATGGCCAAGAGGCTCTGCTCCCTCCTCACCTCTGAGAGGAAGTCAACACACTTACTCGCTAGATGACTCTGGAAAACTCAGAGGTGGGACAGCCTCTATCTTTGCCTTCACGGAGAAAGCAGTTACTGCCACCGTCAACAGGCCAGGAGGGCCACAGCTTTGACAACCAGAGGGCCTGAGTTCAACATGGTTCCCCAAAGGCCCTGAGCAGACCCTTCACACAGTTTTCAATGCGCGGCCTGATTGGTGGTCCGATCGTACCCATTTTACAGATGTGAATGCTGAGTTCCAAGTCCTCAACCAGGAAGACCACCAGAAGGCCACCCAAGAGGAGCTGACATCTGCATTCTGTATTCCTTCACTTTCTCTCTGAGTGGCTTATCACAGCCTCCCTCAAACATCAGCAAAACCCCAAGATTCAGATCCAAGCTAGTGAGGCAAAGGGGCTGTGCCCAAGTGAGCCAGCAGCTGCCAGAGACTGCCTGCCAAGGCCACTACAGTTGGGCTCAACATATATACATTACAGAGCTGAACAAGACACTGTTGCAGAAGCCTCTACTAGGCCCTGGGAGTCTCCTCCGTGACCGTCTCCTTCAGAGTGTCTTCACGATGCTCAAACGTCTCTGTGGGGCCATGAACACCCCAGCCTCTCTGAGGCCCGCTGGAAGCCATGTGGAGTTCAGCAAATCTGCCTAGCAGAGGTGCTGAGAGGGAGCGCTGCAAGCCTGTGCCAGCAGCAGCCTGGCCTCCGTCTCAGCGCCAGCACCCTCCCACTCCCAAATCCAGAGCGCTATGGAACAAACTGGCCTTTAACAAGCAAGAATCTTGTGGGAAGAAATGGTCATGGGAGAATTTCCAATAAGAACCTTCGAGAGAAGTCAAGCCGTGAAAATGAGAAAAGAGCAAGCATTATTATTTGAAACCTAGAAAGCAAAGAGTTAAATCACTTCTATTTCAAAAGGGAGACCCAGAGATGCTGAGGCCGGCCCCCCACCTCCGTCATTACACCCTTAAGAAGCAAAGAGGAGGAAAAGTCCCCACTGGCCACCCTCTGCCTTGCTGCCCTAGCTGGTCTTCATTAAGGAAGACAGGTCCAATTTCCCGCCGTGAGCACAGCTAACAGCCAGGAAACCCTGGGGCTGGGAAAACACAGCCCTCAGACCATTAACAACTTGTGGTCAACAAAAATCCCTGGCTTCTGGCAGCCTCTCTCCCTCAAATCAAATTCCACGGCAGGAGCAAACAGCTCGCCAGAAATGTGGGGCGGTGAGAGCATTACAACCTGCTGCTCATCGGTTGCAGGGTGGCACCCACCCTGTGCGTGGCAAGAGAAAGACAAAGGCAAAACTGGACTCTGCAGCCTGTATCCAAATGGGTTTGCAAACTGGGACCTGTCTTTGTTCTCAACACAAATTGGTAACCATTACAGAGTGATTGCTATGGACCACGCATGTGTATGCCTTCCATGGATTGATTTCTGCACATCGCACACGGGCACACTCACGCGCGCGCACACACACACACACACACACACACATTCATATACATGCACACATGCAAATATATTATTATTGTCCCTATTTTGCAGATGGGAAAATTGAGCCTCAGGTATGGTGAAAACCCAGCCAAGACCTCTGAACTGGGTCTAGTTCCCTGAGCTTGGGGGGCACCTTCCCACACATTCTGGAGAACAGTACTGGCTGCTCCACTACAGGATTTGTTTGGGGATCCTTTTAAGATGGTGCAAGGCTGAGGAGATAGCTCAGTCAATAAAATGCTCGGCTCAGTCAATAAAATGCTCGTCACACAAGCGTGAGGACCTGAGATTGAAGCCCCAGAACTGAGCATGGTGGTGCACGCCTGCCACAGTGGATCTGGGGAAGCAGAAACAGTGGAACTCATGGAGCTTCGTGACCAGCCAGTCTTGCTAACCCGGTGAGCTCCAGGCTGGTGAGAGACTTTGTATCAAAAAACAAGGTGAAAAGTAACAGGGAAAGACATTTGACATTGACTGTTGGCCTTCATGTGCACACATGTGCATGTGCAAATACACACACGCATGAACATGAGCACATGTGTATGCATAAGCCACATACACACAGAGAGACATATACACACGAGAGATAGGCACACACGTGCATGCACGCGCGCACACACACACACAGACGCAAGCACACACACAAACTTTTTCCAGAAACATGATGATAAAAGGCACGCTGGCACACCCTGCAGAAATGGCGAGTGTTTGGCACAGCCTGACCCCACCAGTACACAAAGGACTCGGACCTGATGTTTTGCTCAGCCCTGGGAAGCCCTTACATGTCTGCCTTCAAGAATTTGGTCACCAGAGACTGGACAGCAGGAGCCATCCTAGCCCCACTGGCTAAGAGTTCTCTCTCCGGCTCCTCAGATGCCCCTTTTACTCACTCTCTCCAGGGTAGCCCTGGCATTTGCCAGAATCTCAGGTTTTACCCAGAGCCTCCTACGGGGTCATCAGTGAAATCGGTACTTGACCCCTAGGCCAGCTGTCCATCTCAGCTCCCCAGAAGAGGCCAGCAGCCACCTCTGTCTAGCTGAGGACACTCAGCCACCCTCCAGTTCATCCCGGATCCCTGGGCAAGTCTGGTCAGAAGCCGGCAGTGAGAACAGCTCCATGGTTTAGAGGACTTGGCACTGTCGGCACAACCCATGTGCCCATCCCACCTGGCAGAAGCCCCGGGCTCCAGTGTCCTAGAAATCAGCCTTTGGAAGGCAGCTGAGTGTAGCAGACACATCCACGCCCTGCTCCCATCTTCTCTTGGAGGGCCACCCTGTCTCCCCAGCAGGCAGATGGCTGTTCTAGAATCTCCTCAACTCGTCGCTGCAGCCCCTCTTCACCCTAGCAGACTCCGGCCTAACCTCCGCAGCGAGTGGAGCCCACACTCATTGGGCACTCCTTACCATGACCCCACCATGAGCCATTTTTTCTCACAGACCCATGTGGCCGTGACATGGCAATTCCACAAGCTACCGGCAGAGGGCTTAGGGTCAACTTGACATTGCACCCAGCTTGCTGGGCCCTGAGCGTCTGAGGGGACGTGGCTCTAGGACTCCACTGCAGCTGTGAGGCCATCAGCACGCCTCAGTCAGGTGCAGTGGCGAATTCACAGTGAGTAATGACATTCACATGGTACTTGGGAATCTAGGATCTGTCCTGTCCAAGCCCTGGAGGGGGACATCTGAGAGCCAACATAACCCTCAGAGACCATTTTCCAGGTGATTGTCAAACGTCTTCAGCCAGGGAGCCCTGTACCAACAAACTTTCCACCAAGTCCAGATATGTCAAAGAAGGGGAACCAGACCAAGCGTCCTAGCCCAAGGGCTCTGGCTCCAGATGCACGTGGGACACAAACCTCAAAGATGGCACCAGGTCCTATCTCAGTTCACCCGGTTGCCGGTGGCCTCCAGGACCACCAGACACCTGCACAGGCACTCAACTTTCTTCCTGAAGCAAAAAAATCCCCAATATCCTTCCATGTTTGACATGAATCCAGAGGACTCTGCAGACTGGAGCTCAGGCCCCAGGCCCTGCTCTGCTGGGCTTCCTCCTCCAGCCTCTCGGGTGTTTCCCAGCGAAGCAGGCTCTGGACCAGGCTGGAACAGCACTGACTTAGCATACACACACACACACACACACACTGAATCAGTTGCACCTCTGACAGTCCCACTATGTGGCCTAGCTCCGCCCTGAAAGTCCACTCAAAAGTTGTCAGCGGGACCCTTGCCCATCACAAAGTACCAGTCAGAGCAGGCTTGCTTGCCCTGTGTCTACCCCAACCTGGCACCCAGGAGTCAAGGACTGACTGCCTGGAAAAGGGTATCATTACCATCCCTGCATGATTCTCACACGGCAGCCAGTCTGACCTCTCTACTCACAGGCCACAGCATCCTGTGGGAAGCGATAGAGTCAAACTGGTCCCTAACCGAGGAGATGGGTCTCACGGTAGTCATAGCGTCTCTATAGGAGGGGCCACCACTTGCCCACAAGTGTCCCAAGTGGCATGGGAGAATGTCTATCTCATGCCTACCTCAAATATTTCATCATCCAGGATCCGAGAGCCAAACATGATGATGCCATTGACATCTATTATGGGGTGGTCGCTGCGGTTGAGGAACTTCACAATCTTCTTTTTACAGTCAAGGATCAAGGTGACGTTTTTCCTGTGGACACTGATAGCAATTCGGTGCCACCTGCAAAGGAACAGATACTCAGGAAGGGAAAGGGGTCCATACTGCAGAAGGCCAATGTGTAGCCTCGTGGCAGTATCCTACCAAGGCACCCAGGGCTGTGTGCTGCATAGCCTCTGAGTGGCAAATCTGGACACAAGTCTGGGCAATATCACATGAGAATTTCACTGTCATTTAGAGACTCTCCAAGAGTCCAGAAGGGATCACATGCACTGGTTTCCGAACTATTTTTCAAAGGCCACAGTAGGCTTCTTTTCCCATTGTGACCACAGAGTGTCGGTAGGCAACAAGAAATCAATGCTTATAAACCAGACAGCCTTTGTCCTAATTCAGTTGTCTCTGTTAGGAACCCCCACCCACCCACCCCACTTTGACTGTGACTGGGAAGTTCTGCTTTGTGAAGTCCTGACATGGGCCCCATTACTTCCAATGAAGCAGGCTAGACTGAGGGAGGAGCACTTGTTAATGCAGGTGCTTCTTGGGGACAGATGTAAAATACAAGAAACCTTCTCTCTAGTCCACCCAGACTCTCAGAAACAGACTTCTCATCCCTAAGATGCAAACCCCGGGAGCTCCTGGGGTGCCCATGGAAGGTAGGAGCTTGTGGGCTCAGGGGTGGGTGCAGCCATGGGAAGGAGTCATGGGGGGCTGCAGTCATGGCAACATTATCATGAGCGCTCCAGTCTGTATGCAGGGTATGACCCCCATGGCAACTGTGTGTGTGTGTGGGGGGGGGTGATAGGTAGACACGGAATCTTGCCAGAAAACTCAGGAGTCGTGGCCTGAAGTCCCCAGGGTTACATTTGGGGTGATCACCAGCATCTAGGGTGCTCCCTGCAGAATATTGGGGGTAGGCCTTTGTTCTCATTCATTCACACAGAGAATGTGCCAGATCCAGAAAGAATAAGTCCCTTTGGGAACAGGCAGGCACGGCCATATAATCTCCTCTGTCCCTTTTGATCTAGGGCCAGCCGAGGGCGCACTCAGTGCATTCTACGGGGAAATGGGGCTGGGAACAACAAAGGTCCCTGGAGCTTTAGAGAAGAGAAGAAACTGAGCCCTGCGGAACCCAGGCTTTGGGACTGCAGGTCCAGGGGTCCATCCTCCCAGTACCCTGCCAGTGGGCGGAATGTGCCATACCTGGCTAGCTGCTGCCCCATGCTGCCTAGCCAGCAGCTCCACTCCCTCCCTCGACAGGATACTTACTTGCCATCTGACAAGTTGATGCCAGGGAAGAGAGGATATTCCTCAGGCCCGGGCTTTCCGGTGTGATCCTCATAGAGGAAGACGGGAGAGCGGCCCAGCTCCAGCCCCACCTGCTGGATGCCCTGCTCATTGTAAATAGAGACCAGGAAGGCCTGGCTGCCTTTCTTGGCTTTCACGGTTGTCAGGATGGAGAAGTCCTCCGGAAAATCAGACTCTGGAACAGAGGATAGGGTGAGAAGGAAACAGGAAAACCTCAACCTTGGCCAACCGTGGCGAGCAGCAAATAGGCCAGTTTAGAGATCGGCAAACCCAGCCGCGTGTGGTACCACTCTGCAGCTCACCTGCCTGAGGTCAACAGGGGTCCTCTTCTACCAACAGGGGTCAAGCTGCCAATTCAAGGCATACTTAAAGGCAAGCTTCTCCAGCCAACCCCAGTGGTCCTTCCAGCGAGGAGCCAACAACTCACTCTCTTGGCTCCATCCTATACCTCCACACAGCTGGGTAAGAGTCCTACCCAGGACCCACTGGACTGAGAGCTGCCCTCGACAGAGGCAGCTGCTGAAGCATCTTTGTGTCTCCCACTGCATAAAGGCCTGGGCACAGTGTGTCTCATTCAGTGTCAGTCACAGGGGATCCGAGGAGAGGAGGAGAAGAGGGTGGGAGACCATGGACTTGGGGCAACCCTAGACTCACACTTTCTGAGATTTCCTTGTCAACATGCAAATCAAAGAAAAGGTAAAAAAATAAATTTAAAAATACTCTAAATTTAAATTTTTAAGAAAAACAAACACCTAGTATGTTGAGCAGGAGGGCCTGTCCCCATCAATATAGTAAGCCTCTAGGCTGGCCCTGAGGGTACCTGAATCCACTCCTGATGCCACCCTTGATTGAAACTAGGTGAGACCTCAGCTGCTACCTCCCCATAGATCCTCATGAAGACATCAACTATTCTCCTATGTTAGAAGTTATGCCACCATCAGCCTGGAGGAAAAGGAATCTAGAAACCATCTTTCCTTCCCTGACCCATGGAGAGTGTACCTTATAGATACCTCAGAGGGCAACAACCAGCAAGGCGTCAGCAGGAACAGACGGGTGGAAACAGGTGCACCATCCTCTCTGTAGAGGACCGGGAGTCTGAGGTGTGAACTGGGATAGGACAGGAATGTCTGGCTATCCCCACTCTTCCACTAAAGTTGGAACCAGGTCAACTATTTGACCCAGAAGACTACTAGACACCGCTGTAGCCAGGTTAGGGTGTGCCGGTCCCATGCAAAGCTATCCAAGGGCGCCCTCTGCTGACGGAACTGCGTGCTGCAGGTACGCTCCTGAGGTGCTGGTGGATAGCGAGGGCTGGCATGCATGCCTGGTAGAAGATGTCTTAGGACCTGGAGTACTGGGGGCACCTGACTGCCGTTCCTTCCCACTTCCAATGTAGGCACAGGCAGAGAGATCTTGTGAAGACAGTGAGAGCTCTTGGCAGTGAAACTATTCAAGCCCCAGGAGTGTCACAGGGCATGGTGGGTTAGGAAGCCAGTGGGAGAACATTCCCAGGGGTCATGACGTCTCTCACTAAGGGGCCCTTAGACTCTGACATGGAACATCAATGCTGGCATACCCAGTGCCCATGTCAGGGACCTGTGTAAAGAGTCTGGGTGTGCAGGGACCTGTTGGTGTGCTAAGCAGCATGTCCAGCTCTGCTGGGATAGGATGGCAATGTCAGGCCGCTCCGATAGCCGATAATGATGGTTGTGCAGCTACTTAGGAAAAGAGACTCCACTGAGAGCCCACTTAGCCTTGCTTCAACTTCCAGCCAGGAAGTTGCATGGAACACGACAAGAGAGCCTTCAGCACTGCCTTGCTGCCCTGGGCATCACACTGCAGCCTCCGTTATGCAGCGATGTGAAGGAAGACAGAGGTCTCAGAGTTAGCCGGGGCTGGTGGACTGGCATGCATGCCTGGTGGACGGCCCTCCAGCTGAGGAGCAGTTAGCCATGCTGCTGGCAGGCACTTGCAGGAAGTGGGCACCAGAGTGGTCGCTATAGCAGCCTGGAGGCCAATGTCTGCATCTGGGCTGGACCGTGCAGTCTTCATCCCCCCTCTGTGCCCTCCCTGACTCTGTCCCGTGCAGTCATTGACTGGAAGAATAAGAGTGGGACATGAGAGAGTCCTCCTTCTCCATCGTGATCTATGGCTGAGGACAGCCAGCCCGTCTCTCTCAGCTCATTAAAATGCTCTTTCTCAATGTTTGGAATCGCTATGGTAACAAATTTCCTCAGCTCAGAAAAAAAAAAACTTGAAAAAGATAAATTATGTAGAACATTAATCTCTCTCCTGGCAAAATAACAATGGATTTATAGTCACTTTAAGACGGTTCCTTCTCAGCTGTGACAGGAGCTGGACGCTGACACCGTACTCCAAGTTTCCAGGCAGTCTGGGAGAAGTGCACCTGCTGTCTGGTGCTTCCTAACTCATCTGGCTCAGAAAAGCCACCACTGAGAGGTGAGTGCGGTGGAGGACCAGCCGCTGCCCGCATGGCACACCCTCTCTCCTTCCACTGACGCCCAGAGACTCCTGTCCATGTCGGGAATACGACGGGAGGCTAGCATGTGCAACTACCACGGAAGGGACTCAGGCTTAGTCAACGGCTATCGACAGGATGATGTATCACTCACCGTGGTGAGGTAATCAATAATTATGGCGACTCCTCTAACATGGGCCAGGCTCCAGGGAGAAGCCAAGGGACAAACATGGTTCTCGCTCCCAGGAAGTAGTACTTCCATAAGGGACAGGGGCGATACATGAGTTATCTGGATAACAGCCCATGTGCAGCGGCCTGGGGTGGGGTGATGGAAGAGATAAGGGGCGGGACATGGCGCAGGGTGTGGAGAACTTTAGGCAGACAGGGAGCCAGCGAGGCATTTCGGTGATCCCTGGTGGGCCAGAGGGATTCTCGTTGGCTTCCCTCCACCTTCCCGCGGAACTGTCCATTGACTCTGGACAAGATAATGGGACTGGAGAATGGCTGCCATCTGTCACTTCCCACAGGATGGGGTTATTCTGGGGTCATCCAGTCTGGCCCCCCAGGTCCCCAAGTGAGGGCAAGGCACCTGCAGCTGGCCTATCACCATGAGACGCCTGGGACCTAAGCGGGAGTGAGAGAGGAGTGCTTCCAACCAACCAAGTAAATGTCAAAGGTGGGCCATCTGCCCAAAGGGATCCTCGCACCCCCAATACAGGGTGTGTGAGAGATGGGGCTCCTTTCAACAAGGGACCCTACATTCTACTGAATAGGGGTGCAAGAGACATGATAGCCCTAAACTGGAGGATTCCGTATACCACTCTATGTGGGGACAAGAGGCAGGCCATTCCTTTACCAAGGGACATCACATATTGATGGGGGTACAAGGCAAAGGCCATCCTGTAGAGAGAGGAAGGGGAAGCCATTGCTGAACTAAGAGATCTCACATCTTATTGTACAGGAATGGGGTGAAGTACCCCTCACCCAGGGAATCCCACGTGCTGCTATATGTGTGGGTTGGCCACAGCCTCTCAGAGAGCACACAGTTCTGTTCACTGACAGAATACAGTACCTCTGGCCTGGTGCTCTATTCTCTCTCTGTCCTAGGTCCTTAAGTCACATGGGGCCTGCTCAGGCAGCCAGCACCCTGCCCTCAACCCATGACCACAGTATAGGACCATCATTCTAAGAAGTGTTTCATCCTGTGGACAACGGTGAACTTGCTGGACCCAGGGCCTGTGCCAGCCACAGTGGGAGGAGCAATAAGGACAGCTGGCTGCTCTGCTGAGCGCTGAGCGGGGGCTACTTCTAGAGCCTGGGGCCTGCTGACGACTTAGGATTCTGGAGTAAAGATGGAGCCCTGGCACCGGGCAGTGGTGGCGTACACCTTTAATCCCAGCACTTGGGAGGCAGAGGCAGGTAGATCTCTGTGAGTTCGAGGCCAGCCTGGTCTACAAAAGTGAGTTCCAGGATAGACTCCAAAGCTACAGAGAAACCCTGTCTTGGGGTGAGGAGACGGCCTCCAAGTCAATCCCTGCTGCCTAGAGTCAGCAAAGGGAAAACCTCAGTGCCCAGCACAAGAACAGAAGGAAATGAATTTCTACACCCAAGACGCAGGGACAGTAAAGCTTGGTTGTATGCAGGGAGGACTCGTGGCCACCTTCATGCAGGACCTGTTAGTTTCTCTTTGATATCCTGTTTCTCTTTGGTGTCCTGTGGGAGAGAATGGTTAGACCCTACTCCATGGACAAGCATGCCCAGTCATTTAGAGACCCAGACTGCACAGGCTATGAATGGGAAATCAATCAGCCCATTAGAGTAAGACTATCGTGGAGTTCAGCCACTAACCATGGGCTTCACTAAGACAATCACAGACGTGTATTCATGTTCTACTCAATCCAGCCTTGCTGCGGTTGCCTGGAGCCCTTAGGCAACCTAGGGTAACTCCTGCGACAGCCAGACTCCCCACCCTGGTGCAACCAAGCAGCCCCTGCGCTCTGGAAGGAGGCACAGAGCAGTACACAGCCATTCTCGTTCTTACCTAGGCTGTAGCAAGGGCTGGCATGGGATTACAAGAATCCTACGGGAGCCATCCCACAAGGTCTGACCTGTTTCCTGAGCATTTGCCAGTCAGAAAGCCTGCAGTGCCTCCCAGGAGTTTCCAGGATTAACCAAAAGCTTTGAGGTATGCACTCTCATACATCAGGTGATATACAATGCTGCCCCCTGGACAGCTTTCCCAGACTGACCTGTGGGGCCTCAGGAGATGACGCCACAGAACTTCCTCTACAGGCATTCTGAAGCCACCGACACGCACTGCATGGCCCAGTGCACCCCCACACCCTAACTACAGCAACCCCGAGTATCTACTCAAGTTACTAATTTGAGGACAGGAGAAAAGAAAAACAAAAACTTCCCACGACTGAGGCTGGGACTCAGATGACAAAATGCTTTCCTAGCTCACACGGAATCCTGGACTCGATCGCCAGCATCACGTAAACGTCATACTGATGCGTGCCTGCAATCTTGGGGTTAGAAAGGTAGATGAAAGAGGTTCATAAATTCAAGGTCAACCTTGGCTGTGAAGCAAAATTTAAGACGAGCCTAGAATACCTGACATCCTGCCAATGAATGAATAAACAAATAGATCCCAAGGGGCCCCGGCTGTGATCCCCACACTGGGGAGTCCAAGGCAAGAGGATAAGCGCTCAGGACAGGCTGATGCCAGGCACAGTACCACGTGCCTGTAATCCCGGCACTTGAGAGGTAAAGTCAGGAAGATCAGGAGTTCAAGGCCTCCTTAGCTGCTTGGCAGATTCAAGGCCAGCCTGAGCCTACATGAGATTCTGTCTCAAAAACAAAAGAGCAACAACAAACTATTCAACAACCACAAAAATATCCCCTATCATCTAGGTGAGGGATCCACTCAATTTCCTGGGCTCAGCGACCTGATCCCACAAGAGTTCTGCCGTAAACTGACCCAGGCGGAGAGAATGACAGACAGGAACTGTAGCAGCCTGTTTTGCTAGTGCTCTTGCCTTGGGTGACAGTGACAAGAGAAACCATTATCTGCAGGCTGTCTAAAGGTGCCTGGGCTGGGGACAATCCCTATCAGTCATCTCCACAGCAGCATCACGCCCTGCTGTCCCTGGCCAGCCCCTTCCATGTTTCCAACTCCGGAATTCTAACTCTTGGGCCACAAGGCAGAAAAAGTACAACTCTCTGGGAAAAGATGAGACTGGGGATCCTCAAGGTTAACTTCCCCCAAAATATATGCTCTCTTTAAAAATAAGGCACAGTATCCCTGCAGCTCCCTATGAGGAAGGGTGAGGGTCCCACTTAGAAGGGTCGTGTGGGACGTCTATGTTCACAGATAACGTATGCATTCTTTAACCTGGGCATCTGCAATCCAGGGTGGTTTTGCACCAAAGGCATGCTCCTTGGAGACGCCAGGCTGCTTCCCCTGGGGTTGCAAGGGATGTGCCTGGTGCATGAAACCCATCCATCCAAAATGACACCTCTGGTCAAAGCACCCAGCTTCTCACGCAGATACAAACTTTTAAAAATCACAAGGATATCAGAGAGACCCTGGGAGGTTTGGGAGACCCAGATAGCAGAAGGCCAGAGACAGTGACAACACAACCAGCAAGAGCATCCTTCAAGGATACAGTGGACACATGAGGTCCACCGGGACAGCATAGCTTGCAAAAACTGCTCCATTCTGGTCCAATGTTGGGGCATCATGTCCGGACCACCAAAAGACTGAGCATAGACTTCTAATGGCAGAAGGAGGGTGTCTTTTGCCTGGCTCACCTCTTACACGAGTCAGCAGAGTCGGGGCTCCTCAGGTTGAGCCAGCAGGCCCTCCTGAGGCGGGGAAAGAGGAATCTCTCACCTGCCCAGCACAAAATAATCCCAGGGCATTTAATCAGTGCCAGTGGGTGTGGAGGATAGGAGCTAACTACCCAAGTGGGTGGATGATCTGGATGCATACCTCCAGACAAAATGGCTCCCTAAGGATACATAATTAAAAGCAGAGGTCTGGCACCTGGCAGCAGATTCTCATTAAGGATCTCTCACGCTAGCTGCCAGCAAGGATGTTGGGCTTGAGTATCTTTATGTCACTGGCCCCAATTAGGCTTGTGTTCCCCACTGCAAGTACTTCCTTTCCCATGACCTGCGTTCTCCCTTGGCCTCACCCCTGGGGGGCATCCACTTCCTTTCTGCCCTTTGTCTTTGTGGTCCATCATTGGTAGAAACATGTCTGCTTGGAGCCCTCAAGGCACAGACGAGGCTTGCGCACACACGAGGGGTGGGTGGGTGGTAGGTTTCACTATAATGAGGAGGACTCCCAGGAAGCACACCCGGGGTTCTGCTGCAACCACCCACTCCAGCTTTCTCGTGGCCCCCTGGAGTCCCCAGCATTCCCTCCACTACCCTGAACAGGAATGGGGTGCCACTTACCAGGGTACAGCTGCTTGGTGGGCATGCTGAGTTGTGCATCTTTAGAGACTCGGTAGGCGACATCCGGCCCTTTGGAAGATCGGCGAGTGGCACAGAAACCTGTGGTTTTCGTTACCCCTGAGGGCAAATTGTGAAAATCTAGCATCTCCAGAAGATCTGTTGGCTGAGCTGCAAAGACAGAGACACTGTGTCAGCCCCGGGTAGACACGACTGAAGAGCATCCCACCCCCTGTAGAGAAGGACGGTCTTAGACAAACGAAGCCAGTCCTCCCCCTCCTCTCTGTCCCCCAACAAAATCTGGTGTCCAGAAGAGGTCGGTGGCTTGCTCAGGACCAGGAGGGACACTTCTTAGATATGGGTTTATCTCTGTTCCTGCAATCAGCTGCCGGGGCCATGCCTACAAATCAGCTGCCTCCTTCTGCAATTCAGTCACCAGGCACTGCCTACACCCCCAGACAGCCCCGACCTTTCTTGCTTTACAACCTGCAGGGACTTCTTACTCCGAACCCTCAACTGGCCTGAATCACACGAGTTCCACTTGTCTCTCCACCGCCACTGATGTCATTTGGTCCTCCGTGTTCTGACAACAGTTCACAGAAAATACCCAAAGTCTACCTGCTTTCAAAAGACCTCGGCCTGAATACCCAGGACAGGAGAATGCTTGTGGGGACCTCAGACCCCTTTAGGAAGGCATCTGACTCTCCATATCCTTTGTGAGGCACTCAGAGAAAGGCAGACTTGACCCTCTGACCTCTGAAATGCAGGTGCCTGATCAAGAACTCAACAGTCGCCCCTGATTAGCTTTCATTGTCAACTTGACCTTGTAAGAGTGTTTCATCGAGGAACTGTTTATATTGGGTTGGCTTGCAGGCATCACTATGGGGATTCATTTAAATTAACTGACGTGGGAAGACCCAGCCCACTGTGGCACGGGGTCCTGAAGTGTAAGAGTGAAGAAATCGAGCCGGACACACAGGGGAGCTGGAGCGCCCTTCCTCTCTGCTCTTAACTGTGGATGTGATGCTGAGCAACTGCTGAAGACCCAGCCCTGACCTCCTCACAATGATGAACTGTAACCTGGAATTCTAACCGGAAAGAAACTCCTTCCTCCCCTAAGCCTCTTCTTGTCAGCTTATTTTCTTTCGGTGACAGAAATGAAGCTGGGACATCCCCAAACACAAACCACGCCCCTCTGTCAGAGCCCCCTTTCCTCACATCAAGAGGCCTTGGAGGCTACACATGCCTGCCCTGGACTACTTGGTTTCCTGTTTATCTATGCTCAGTCTGAGTTACAACAAATAGGAAGCTCTTGGATATCCAGCGGAGAACAAAGTCCAAAGTGTACCACAAGGGTGTGAAACCTCCTGTCACATGACCAGGCTGGACCAGTGTTGCTCCATCCTGTGGTTGTCCTCTGGGAAAAGGATTCTGCTATTTGACTGTATGTGGGCTGCATATACAGAGAGGGCAACTATCTCCAGGGAATATAGTGTGTGCAGAGACAGGCTCCTGCCATGCTAAGCGGGTACCTAGCTGTGCCTGAAGATGGTATCTATACATGCCCATGTGTTCATTCTGTGTGAGTCCGTCTGTCTAATACCACATACCTACCTAGAACTCAGAGCCCATACCTGAAGGCTGCAAGAGGCTGAAATCGGCTTATCCTGTGACTGTCCCTCCCAAACTTGATTCACTAACTTCCCACCTTTCTCCCTAAGTGAGTATTACCATGGGGCGCCCCAGGAAGACAGTCAAACTGTTTTTAAGCAGGTAGTAACCAAAGATGATCATGCAGGCTTCTGATCGATCTCCAGTGGCAGCCACCAAGTCTAGAGACCGACAAGTTACCTCTCACTCCAAGGCTGCTTAAGGGGTCAGGTCTGGCGCCAACTTTTTGGCATCTGTCCACATTTACTCCAGAGAAGGGTTCCCCACCTCTACAGGAAATCACTCTGAAGGGCACAGTGTGGACAGCCAGTCCACTATGGATCCGAGATAGCCTCCCCATCTCAGAATCCTAGGCAGCTCTTAGCCACTACCCAGTGCCCGGGCCCACATAAGGTGTCAATCACTTGTGTATCTGTGGTACCCCACTCCCAACCCCAGGTACTCTATGTGGTGACAAAGCCCTCACTGGGTTCGGTTTGTCCGGTGAACATCAAAGGCAATACTGAGCATGCTGGCGAGGTTGTATGGTGCAGTCCCAGGCCTGGACACAGCCGTGGGAAGATGCCTGAGCCAACTGCTGGCACACCTGGCCAGAATGACCCAGCGCCGAGCCTTGGGTCAACTTGGAAACTCAGCTCCAAGGCTGGCAGTGGACAAGGAGAGAGATGAGGATCCCAGCAGGGTTTCCTGGACCTCAATCACAGTCTCCATACTATGATGCCCTTCCCAGACCAGCCTGGAGCCTGCTTTCCCCATTGTCAGAGCAGAGAGCGGTTTTCCAGGAGTCTGCCTGGGGATGTTTGTAGATCTGTATTGCAACAAGTGTAAAAGAGGCCATCAGACCTTTCCTAGGCCCAGTGCCACCCTTCCTGCTGGCCAGGGCCTTTCTGTGCCAGAGAGCAGGATATATTTAGTCTTAAACAAGGTGTGGGGAACACCGGAGTAGTGTCCAGTACACAGGCTTCTGGAAAACTCTCCCCCCAACAAAGGAAGCTACTGCCCTTCAGACCAGTGCCACACCCAGGTGGAGCACCTCCACTCTGAAGCGGCAGGGGCTATTGGAACAGGTGGATGTGCTAAGAATGCAGGGTCCCTCCTCCCCCACGGGAGGATCATGTCAACCGAGGCCAGTTAAAAAAGTCACAGAAGCCAGGAAAAGTCCCCAGAACTCCATAGCTCAAGTACAAGGTTCCCTAGGAGGAAAATGGTATTCTTGGGGTCTTCAGAACGCATCTGAGTCCCAAAACTTGGGGAAGACATACATGGTATTACATCTGTGGCCTTTACTCCCAACAAGAAACCTGTGCTTCTAAGTAAGAGCCACTTGAGTGAGTCTGAAGAAAGCTGAGGTCCACTACCCACTGCAACAAGACCACCTCCAGACGCTTTGCATGCAAGAACTCCATTGCTCTTTCAAGGCTGTTCCACCTATGATCAGATCAGACTCCAGAGAGAGGACTGTTCTCTTTGGCTAGACCCAATCCTCCCTGGGAGTCCTGCTCCACAGCCTGGGAGGCTAAAACTACATTTCCCAAATGTCTTTGCAGTAAGAATGATTACAGCAAATCAGAACCTGCCAATCAAAGATTATCCTAGAGTGGAACGTGAGTTGTAGTAGCCTCCCCAACCTGACCTCAATGTCTGTGAGGCGGGCAGAGCACTGAGACCCTTGTGATTGAGCCTGCTGTCCAACCTCAGAGGATTTCATACCTACTGCAGCAGGGGTCCTGCCATGTGAGTGACAGCCTCATTGTGACAGCATGTCCTAGAATGTTACCTCCGACTTCTGACTCCAGCAGGATCTGCTCTCCAGACAGCCTGCTACTCGCCTATGCACATGCCTCGCTTGCCTTTGAGGAATATACGTGAGGAGCAGAAACAGTACCAGGCCATTGGCCTCAGTCTGCATCACAGCACACAGGGACCCAGCCCCTATGACACAGGAGCCTTGCTGTCACTTTCAGACACAGAAAGGAGCAGATGTTGCCCCATCCCTCAGTGGACAGAGACCCATGAGGCTGGACTCAGCCTCTTATGTGTATTCATGGTCAGTCCAGACACTTGCTGCTAACACTCCAGCATTCCCATGCCATTTTGATGCTGATGGAACTAGGTGTGGTATCTAAACAGGAAAGTGGATGCAGGTGAGCTTAGTTCTAAGATAAAAGAGGGGTAATTAAGGAAGCAGTTGGAAGCATGAAGCTGAGCTCCGGATAGTCAACTCACAAAGGGAGCTATGCCACCAAAAGGCTCAAATAAAAGGTCCAGGATAGACCAAAAGATGGATGGATGGATGGATGGATGGATGGATGGATGGATGGATGGATGGATGGATGGAGAAATAGATGGATTCATGGATGGATAGATGGATGGAGGGATGGATGGATGAGTGAATGGGTGGGTGCATGTGTGGTAGGTTAAGTTTTGGGGGGAAGATATGAACAAACATCATTTCACCCTACATAGAGCAACAAGGACAAACCAAAGAAAGGCTTCCACACAAGTCTAGCTTGGGAAACCAAAGAGTTTAACTTAGGTCCTACTGGAGCACTGACAAGTTAGAGGTGGTTCTGCTGACAAGATAGAGACAGGCCCCACCCAGAAATAGTTAATCACTTGCATCCTCACGGAGAAGCAAGGCCTTGTCCATTGCCTCATGTGCAGCGATGTGAGTCATGTGAACATCTAGGACACCTCATGAGCCCTCTTTCCCCTCTAGAAAAGATGTCAGTAGACTTGATCTTGTAAGTGGAATTATATCTGCTGCTCTGATTTCAAGAAAGTCATAACCATGTCATACTTGGAGGGCAGCATTCCTCAATGGTTAGGTGAATGGACTGATGGATGATGGATGGTGGGTGGGTGGATGGATGGTCGATCAATGGATATGAATGAATGAACAGACCAATGAGTGGGTGATGGGTAAATACGGATGGTAAGTGGGGTAGGTAGGTAGATTGACAGACATTATAGCTGAATGTATGGACGATGAAAATTGGACTGATGAACCGATGGTCGGTTGGATGGAGGGAGGGATGAATGTTAGAGTCAAGTGTATTAGTTGTTGGAGGATAGACATGTAGGCCAATTGATGAACGGATAAATGGATAGATGGATGGGTGAGTGGGTGGATGGATGGATAGACGGATGGATGGATGGATATTAATGGCAGGTGGGTGGATAGTGGACAAAAAGATAAGTGGGTAGTGGGTGAGAAGGTGGATGGAAGGAAGGATTAATCAATCACTCACTGAACAAGTGAGTAGAAGAAAGGGGCAACCAGGAGGCAGATGTCAAAGATAGATACTACAAATGGCTAGTTATTTACATGTTTCACACCCCAGTGACACTGTCACTTCTAACCACAGAGTAGCCTTCCCCTTCCCCAAGAGGCATTTCTTTCACCACCTCTAAGCCCTTGGTTGCTCTCGCTCCTCCAGAGCTGAAAGTGACTGAGGTCATGTCACCCTGATGCCTCCCATCCACTCACTTCACAGCTGTTGGACACGGAAGCATCCTTGGAACGGCCAGGGCACATGGCCTCTCCTGATCTGTCACCCTGAGGCAGACAACTAAAACTGAGCCACTGACATATGAAGATGTGGCCCAAGTCTGCCTACGCTCCACCCAGAAGGACCAAATGAGGTAGCCAGCTCATGACAAGGCCATGGAGCAGCACTCTACGGCCCAACACCAGGAGGTTCCAGGACTCAAGAGCAGATGGAGCGAAGAGTCTGCTTTTCAGAAGAAACAGAAACTAGTGTCTGGTCATAGCTGGTATAGCTCATGCTCAGAAACAGAAAGGGTGACATCTGTGAGGACACCAGCCTGCTCTACAGAAGGGCCAGTCCCATGTTCAGCAGCCTAGACCCTGGACTGGAGCCCTTGGCAAAGGAACACATCACAGGCCACAGTGCCAACACTGCAAAAGCAGCCTGCTCTCGGGCAGACCAGTGAGGGCTGGGTCACCATCTGGAGCCACTCAGGATGTGCCCTCAGAATAGAATCTAAAGTCCCAGCCTTCGTGCTTTTGGCCACCACAGTCCTGCCCACCCGAGGGAGTGGAAACACTCAGAGGGGACCTTGGCCAAGCCCTGACCTCAGCACCTCGGCTGTCCAGCTCAGCAGGAGGCGTGGGGGACGACAGAGATTCACAGAGAACACCACAGAGCAATGGGGTCCTGAGAGGAGGGCTACATGAAACAGTTTGCAGGGTTCATCTTGCACCCCACTCCGTTGGGGTGGGCATCAAAGGAAACGAGAAGGGCAGAGGCCCTCTGTCCTGTGGTGGGCAGGGCAGAGCATAGCCAACACTCAGGTGTGTCTGTTGAATGACTAAGTGAGCCCCTGGCTCACACGGGGCAGGCCGGAGGAAGGGAGTAAGTTCAGCTCTCCTGAAATTCACTTCACCTTGGCTGCCATGTTCCCTCTCCCACCAGACACCGCTCTTGGAGCGGTTGTGAGCTAAGAAGATGCGCTATGAGCCTTGGAACTGCAGAGGGGAAGCACTCAGAGGTCCCGAGAAGCTGCACTGCTGACCCAGCAGACTTGGCTGATGCTGGTCTTTGCTCGAGTTCAGCGCACACACCCTTAATAACCTGTATATTTTCAGGCACTTGCTGGGAGCAGGACGCCTCCAGCCTAGCTACCTGTCCCCTCCTGACACGGGCCTGGTATAGCTCCCTCTACCAGGAGTTCCACAGGGATTCGTGTGCGCTCTGTGTTTTCACAGGGCGGTCACTGGCCCCAAATCCCCAGTGCAGCCTCAGCCCCACTGGGTCGTTCACTGGTGACTGGGATCTCAGCAAAGGCAAGAGGGTATTGCAACCCATCTGAACCCGAGGTATGGCCGGTTTATTATCACCTTATGGTCAAACAGGCCTCTCCCATGCGGCCCCATGATTCGCAGACTGCCTCAGACACCAAGCTCCCTCACTTCACACCTGCTGGGAGAAATTGTGGGCCACCACGACCACCTTTTGCTGGTTGACAAAATGAAAGAAAATGAGGAACATACAGAGACTGAGCGACATTCAGAGGCGACAGACTGAGAAAGACAGGGTTGGGGACAGAAAGACAGACAGAAGGGACAGAACAGGGGAACAATGAGGTGTTGTGTGCTGCAAGCTCCGAAGTCAACATCATTATCTTCAAGAGAAAAATGTGTGCACCCTCCTGTGAACCACCTAGCTTCAGCTCTTTAAGTTCACAGACAAAAGAGTATGAGGCGGGGGCGGGGATGGGGGTATGAGCAACAAGGCATAGGGAGACTAACAGCTTCTGTCCTAAAAAGATCAAATGAAGTTCAAAGAGGTGGAGCCAGCATAGCAACACTACACAGCATGCTGGTGCCCGGCCCACTCAGCTCCCGAATGCACAGGACAGCAGCCTTTACAGGCTGGGCGGCTGACCCTCCCACTTTCTTCCCTGCCTCTTCCCAGTGGCTTCCTAGAGCAAAGAGCCTGTTTCAGTAAAGCCAAGCCAGAAGGAATGGCAGACCAACCGGAGGGTCTGCCCAGGTCCCTCCCACTAGTTCTCCTGGAGGATAGCGACCTCATCCGAGGTCAACCAGGAGGTCGGAAAACAAACAAACGGGGTATCTTGGAGGCCCTGGTAAAATTCTTCTCTGGTGACTAAAGCCGGGACAACAGAGGGTGTGGCCAGGGCTGCAGGCAGACAGTGTTGGCCTCTTGGAGCTAGCCAGGCCTTCTTCCCTCTCCTGCCATCCCCAGGCCTCTGGCTGTTGGTGCCCTCATCTCAGACCTTTTGCTAGGCACACTGCTACCATAGACACGGGTTCCTTTACCTGCAAACTCTTCAGCAACTTAGAGCTTCGATTTTCTCCAGGCAAGGGGATCACAGCCTGTCATACAGCACCTTCCTCACCCCACTGCATACCCAGGAGACCTGAGCTGGCTGGCCGATCTCCACGTCATAGCCACAACCTTCTGGGGATCCCCAGACACCGCTTCCCCTCCACCCCCGCCTCATGGCCCATCCAAAGCATGCCTGAATTTGTGCAATGCACAGCATGGCCATCTTTCCCATTTCACCCCAGATGGCCACAAGATCATTTGGTCACCTGTGACAGTCACCAAGGCACAGCAGACTCAGCAGTGTGGGGCTAGGGCCAGACTCCTGGGGACCTGCCTTGTCCCCTCAGCAAGGGCCTGAGGCCATGCCCCCAGCTGTGGGACTTGGATGGCCATGAGCAGTTATAGACCTAAAGTAGCAGCCTGAGAGGAGCCTGCCCGCGTTTTTCCTGCCTCACCCAGCCCTCTCTCCCAGGGCCTCACCTACTAGGCACCTCCCACTAGCACCATAGGGCAAGAGACGACAAGGAGGGTATAAGGTATAGGTGATACTCGCAGCAACAAGACAAGGAGTCCCGGGGTGACACAAAAAGAAAGGCACTTCCAGCAGACAAGATGTCACTGTGCTGGGTGGAAGGTGAGACATGAGGATTGATCAGAACCGAAGGCCTGAAGGATATCTCGAGCAATCAAAGGCAGAGGGGTCTCTTCTCGGAGTGGTAACTGGAAGTCAGCTCTGCCTCTAGAAAGCAGAGCCCGGTGTTTCCCTCTACACAGATTCACAGGCCACCCACCCAGCAGCCACACCCCTGATCCTTTCTGTGAAAGCCCAAGCAGGTTCTCTAGACAGCAGGACTCTGCCTCAAAAGAGCATGCGCCAAGGGTCGGATGTGTGTGTGTGTGCTGTATGCTGTTCTACTACATATGGCTTTGCTCCTTCCCCCAGGGTGCCCAGTGTTCCCTTCCTTCCCAACAACTGCCAAGTTCATTTTGCTGCCTTGAACTTTGAAAGGATGAGCCCTACGGACCCACATGAGCTGTGATGGTGGGCAGACCAGAAATCTGCACCATAGCAGGAAATGGGGGTCTCTGTCACTGACTGCAAGAGGGAACCCCTGTTGGGAAGGAACTGAAGCTAGCATGTAAACGTTCTCTGAAAGGCAGAAGGGAACAAGTGCAAACAAAAGTACCTCCAGGGGGGCACACAGCTGCACTAGGTCCAACAGAGATCCCCCAAGGCAAGGGTGACACTCACTCAGGCTGTAAGCATGGGTACTGGTCTTGCCTTGAGAAGCAGCAACAGAGGCTCGGCACTACGCACCTTCCAGTCAAACCCCCTCACTGCCACAGTCTTCAGAGCCTGCCCTTCAAGAATAAATGAGGAATCTGACCAAAAGATTGGGGAAGATGCTTAGGATCTGACCAAACTTCAACCAATTACATACTGGGATCTAAAGTCTTCGTTCTTTCCTCTAAGTCATGGGACAGGAAGATGGTATCTTCCAGAGCAGATGTATTGCTGGATCCCTGCTCCTCACAGACAGCCATGCAGGAGAGTGCTAGACAGGGCCAAGGACAGGCTGAGGTCCCTCCCAGGGGATGGGTGAAGCTGTTCTTCAGAAGATGTCAGGGTCTGGGGAGCGCATGCTGTGAGCAGAAATGGCACCCTTATCTTACTTTCTACAGCATCAGAACACTGATCCTGGTCAGTCGGAAAGCACCCCAGAAAGAAAGGTCATTTGTTTACAAAATCCACAAGTTCCATCCACCCATAGGACAGAAGAACAAACACAGAGTGACAAATGACTAGTGGGGAGAGAAAAAAAGAAAGGGTAGTTGAAGAACAAGTGTGTGAGTAGATGAGAAGATGAAGAAAGGATGGGTAGATAAACCAGTGTGCTGGCTCACGTCTTTAGTCCTTGCACTTGGGAGGCAGAGGCAGGCGGATCTCTGTGAGTTTGAGGTCAGCCTGATCTACAGAGTGAGTTCCAGGACAACCAGGACCCTGTCTCAAAACTGAGGGTGGGGGGATGGGGGGATGGATGGATGGATGGATGGATGGATAAATGAAGATATAGAAAGATTAAAGATAAGGAAGAATGGTTAGATGATAGGTAGTTGGATGGATAAGCAGTGGATGAATAGTTGGACATATAATCTGATGAACAAATGGATGGGATGAAGGGTGAATGGTTGGATGGATGGATGAAGCATGAATGGATGAATAGACAGATGGTTCAATGAATGGATGGAGGAATAGGTGGGTGTGTTGGATGAATGGAAAAAATAAATGGATTGGTAAATCAATGGATGATTTAATAAAGGATGAATGGTTTGATGGGTGGATGAGGACTGGGTTGCTAAATATGTATATGGATGGACAGATGGATGATGGATTGATGATGGTTAAATAGATGGACAAATGATGGCTAGATGGCTGGATGGATAGAAGAATGGATAGACAAATCATGATGTGGGAAGTCCTTCTGTATATGTGCTGCTTTTATTGGCTAATGAATAAAGAAGCTGGCTTGACCTGTGATAGGGCAGAGTAGACCTAGGTGGGGAAAACTAAAATGAATGCTAGGAGAAAGAAGGCAGAATCAGTGAGGGGGAAGCCATGTAACCCCACGGGAGACAGACATGGGATGGAACTTTACCAGGTAAGCCACAGTCATGTGGCGATACACAGATTAATAGAAATGGGTTAACCAAACATATAAGAGCTAGTTAGCAATACACATAAGCTATTGGCCAAACAGTATTACAAATAATGAAGTTTCTGAATGATTAGTTCGAATCTGGACAGCCGGTAACAAGCAAGTGGCCTTCGCTCAACAATGGATAATGGCATAAGTGGAAGAAGGAATAGATACAAAAAGATATATCATGGATGGAAAGACTAAAATTAAGTTACCTCCCCAGGAAGTGAGTAGCTCAAGATGGACCACATAAGTCATAATTGCCCAGTTTCTGCCCCCAGCAATAAGTTGTTCAGTGCCATGCCTGACTCCATGACTGGGCAGCGCAAGCATCTCTGACCACTTGGATTTTTCTCTTCCAACTCAAAGGCTCTTCTTCCTTCCTAGCTAGAAAGCCAATAATTCCAGGAAGCCAATAATTCCACTGTTCCCAGATAGGCAGTTTTATGGAAAATCTGGATAAGAAAAAAGGAGGAGCCTGCCCCTTTGCTTGGAACAAATTATTATGGAGGGAGCCAGTGCCCTGGAGCTTCTCCCTTAGTCTGTGACTGCCCATCCCTCACTTCTCTTGAAGGCTTGCCTGAAGTCTAGGCACCTGGCACCTTCACATGACTTTGTACATGGAAGCCAGGCACTGGCCAAGACACTTTCAGAAAGTCTCAAGACACACACACCTGTAATTCTCCCTAATGCAGTCGCTTACAGTACGGTGTGATATCCCCAGATAAAAAGATCTCCCAAATCTGCTCAGCATCTTGTTTCTGGGTGACCATCGTTGCTTTTCATCTGTGATTATGAATGGATATGTTTCTCTCATCCTGTCCTTTCTCAAAGAATTACAAGTGCCAACAGAATGGAACATGTGTCAAGAACATTGTGCCTACAGCCAACTGCCAAACAAGGTGTGTCACAGAAGGACAGGCTGAATGCCAAGCTCCTTGCAAATGGCATTGCCAGCAGAATCTACTCATTGTAGAAACTGACCTGTAAGCTGAGCAAAGGAGCCAGGTGGTTCAGTTTGTTTCCTCGAAGGTAATTTTACCTCACTGTTCTGAAGGAAGTGGGGGGATGATGCTGGCAGACAGTTACGGCCCTGTGGGTTTGGTTGTGCTTGTGTGTGTGTGGCTCATAGGGTCCCACCAACTCCTGGGGGCACTCAGGGGGTAGGCTGGTCCAGGCTCAGCATCCAGATGCCCAGGAAGCTGGGTTAAGGTGATAAGAGGTGATTATATAACCGTGCTAGTTGTATGTCAGACCTCTGGAGGTCCCACTGAGACCTGCTCTGAGCTGCCTTTCCTCAGAAATGTCCCATGAGCACCTGCATGTCATAGCACACTGAAGGATCATGCCTCCTGATTCATTCCAGAGTCAGGCAAGGCCAAAGCCGTCCTGTCCCAAGAATTTCCAGATGGATGGCCTGTCACCACAAGAGACACAAAGTTCTCTTGAATGTGCTGGTAGAGTTTTCAAGACTCACAGGCAATGAAAGACAACTTTCTTGGTGCTGATATGTTCTATGAAACAAGAAACTTAACGATAAATCACCCACCAACTAACCAATGAACAAGTGAGCCAAACACTAACTAGTAGGTCAATGAGCCACCTACTAACTAACCAATAAATAAGCCGCCCACCAAATAACCAATGACCAAACTATCCATCTACCAACTAACCAATGAATGAATGAACCACCTACCAACTAACAAATAAACAAATGAGCCATGCACCAAATACCAAAGAACTAATCTACCCACCAACTAACCAAAGAATAGATGAACCACTCACCAACTAACCAGTGAAAAACATGAACCCAACAACCAACTAACCAATGAGAAAATTAATGAACTAAAAAATAAAAGAATAAAATTAACCAACCAATGAACAAACAAACACACCAACTAACTGTTGAATAAATTCACCAACCAGCTAATCAACGAACAAACAAACCAACTAGCCAATGAACCAACTAAACAATGAACAAATGAACCAGCCAACAAATAACAGAGGTTTGTGTCCTGGGGGCTAATGATAACCACTATGGGAAGAAGCCTAGATGGGGTAGAGTGCCCTGCAGTAGCTCGGTGAGGATGCTGATAGCAGGCCACACTAGCCTGGCATCTCCCCTTTTGCATAGACTGTAAGAAAGCTTTGTTCTATACCATGGTGTGCATGACTGCTTGTGAGACAAAAGCAAGGCCCATGCCCATCATGGGGGGACTGGTTGGATCCCAAAAGCTGTACCTGTCTAGCTCACTGCAAAAAGTGAGTGGCAGGGGTCAACCTCTATAGCCTGACAAGAGAAGGTGGCCAGGACCCACTGCTAAGTGGACCCAACTGTGTTCAGAGACACCGATAGCATGCAGTGCCTTGTGTTAAACTAAGTAGCAGAAGTCGATGAGTTCTAAACACCCACCCCACACATACAGGATCAAGAACAAATGGCTCAGGAGTCGATGGTCCTAGGATATATTCAAGATTGGACAGATGGGTGAAGGAGAATGTGTGTTTGCCACTCACCAGATCTACTTCTGAAGAGCTGTGTGTACCCATATAAAACTTGCACAACTCACTTTTAAAAAAAAAAAGCTTAAAAAGATGTAAGTGTGAGCATTTAAAATCAGTCATAGCTCTTTAATTCAGGAGTCTACGTGGTGCTCTCTCTAACGAACGTGGGCTCTATGGGAGGTGAGAAATGCATGTGACCAGGGAGACACACTGCTAACTCTGCAGCCTTGGCTGTAAAAGCCATGGGACCCATCTCTGCAACTCCTGCGGCACAGACGTCAGGCTGCAGAAACCCAGGGTACTCTGGAAAGATGGTCCCAGGTGAGGAGTCTCCCAGGCCCCTGACCACCACCCAGGCCTCGCTGTCCACTCTGGGATGCCACTTAGAAACTGAGTCCTGTGCCATCGCACCACTGACCCTGAGCCATAGAGAGGGAGCAAGCCATCCTGGCATGCCCCACCCCGGAAGCAGATCCTCATGCAGAATAAGGGCCGTCTCAGAACGTGGGGTTTCTAGTGGCCATCAGGCAGCAAAGATAAACATTACAGGAGCTATTGAAAAACAGAAAGGCATATTTGTGACAGAAAGCCCCAGGAAATGTTTTGCAATTAAGAAGGAAGGTACACAAACAAACAACTACAGTTCAATGTCACTGGTGGCTAAATGCACTCAAACTAAATGAAGGCCCCTTTGTGTTCATTAAAAGTGGTACAACTGGCATTGGACGGGGATTCTTTACACTGGGGGTGGGGTCAGTCTGCTAGCAGAAACTCAACGCCTCCAGTGCAGGTGCTCCCCTCCGGACTGGGGCAGGCATTGCTTCACAAACAACAGGGTCACCACACATCTGAACCTGCATGTGCATGTACTGACAGATAGACAGACACACAGACACAGACACACACACACACACACAAACACACACACACACACATTTCCAAAGTAGCCCCACACACCACTGTGTGCTCTCCCCTATGCCCACGGTCTTAGTTGTGATAACGGGCAATCTTCAACTGGCCTTTCTAAAACAAAACCGTGTTTTCAATTCTTGGGACTGCGTGCACCTCACAGAGTGACATTTGAAGGAGGCCGGCCCACATCATGAGTCCACCCCGGGCCCCTTGGCAAGCCTCGGGTCTGCCTCACCCTTGCCCTTTCTGGCTGAAATACATACAAAGGCAAATGTGTCTGTTGGCCACGAGCTCCTCCCAGCACCGGCAGCAAGCTGGCACTGCCTTTCAATTCTCGTTAGAAGAGACAGCTTTAGAAAGAGAAGGAGATTGGCCCCTGAAGAGGGTTTAACACCTAGTATATACTGCAAAGATAGCAACACGGGGGAGGAAATTAATGGGGGATATTCCAGGTCACAGATGCCAGCCACCAACAGCCCTGCACCCTGAGTACATCATCATCCATGCAGTTTTCCAGGTCCGAGTAGGGCTGCTGTTGGGTCCTCGACTGTACCGTGTCAGCAGACATTTTGCTGGTTCTGCATTCAGGTCATTGCCAGCTATTTGCTTGCTGTTGACAATAGCAAGTAAATGGAGACCTTTCTGACAAGCCTTTCCGTCCCTTCATTTGATTACCCGT
The DNA here is from genome assembly GCF_982192425.1 of Myodes glareolus. Taxonomy (NCBI): domain Eukaryota; kingdom Metazoa; phylum Chordata; class Mammalia; order Rodentia; family Cricetidae; genus Myodes; species Myodes glareolus. The sequence continues at coordinate 17,732,991 of NC_142046.1, forward strand.
ATGGCTCCAAAATGATCTAATTCAACTGCATGATGCAAAACCATCATGCTTTGGTCACTCTGACCCTTGGACAAACATCTCACACCACACCCCGGGACCAGGGAGCATTTTTTCCATTCCCAAAGCTCAGGGTCAGTTCTGTGAAGGAGAGAAATGACTCCCAAGGCTGAGGAGCGGGACTCAGACTCCTTCCTCCAATAAGCACATGCCACAGCTGAGCACTGCCCCCTCTCAGGAGTAAACGACATGACTCTCAAGGTCTTCCCAAGAGTAGCTAGGAAGGGCCTCTCTATGGTACTCTGCAGGGTTAGGAGTTGCAGCTGGCCCTCCTGGGTATGAATGAGGAGAGTGCATGGGCTGCAGAGAAATCATTAGCATTCTGGACAATGCCTTCCTAAGGACAGGCTGTGGCAAGGCCACTTGTGACACCCATCTTTCCCCAGCTCAGGCTGGCCCTTCTCGCAGCCTGCTCAGCAGCACCCAGCCCATTCCACACCTGACAGATGCTTCAAACTGTGATGTACGTCCCACGCACAGTCAACCAGTGGAACACCTGGCAGAGAGAAGACCCTAACAGGTCCAGAGTGCGGTATGTTTGCTCAGTGGGCCCCAACTAGGACTTGGCAAATACAGATGGCCAGAAAGGGAAGGGAAGAATAGTATCTGTTAGTTTCTGCTGGGTTCTAGAAGGTTTCATTATGATTTCTGACCAATGGAAGAGATCTATGAAGCACAGAGTGTAATGTGCTGTTTTCTGTTGTTTTTTGTTTGGTTTGGTTTGGTTTGGTTTCCTGTTACTAGCTCTGTAGACCAGGCTGGCCTCGAACTCACAGAGATCCGCCTGCCTCTGCCTCCCGAGCACTGGGATTAAAGGTGTGCACCACCACGCCTGGCATGTGTGCTGTTCCTATTCCTAAAAGTTCATCTATTTGTGTTGACCCTGTGACTTAGAAGCACTGCCCGCATTCTCCAAACTGGGAAACACATTCACCTAAAGGCCTAAGAGACCCGACATATGTCACAAGCCCAAGAAAGGGCCAAGCTGGGTTCCATACTTTAAGCAAAAGTCCCCTGCTGCCTCTCCGAAACTGCAAACAGGGACTCCCTTCTTCGCGGTAGATTGAGCCGCCTCCCTCCTTCTACCAGGTGTGGTCTGCTCGGGCTTGACACCTGAGAAGCACGCGACCCAGGATGTGGCAGCTGGCTGGTAACTGGCAACTGCAGAAGGAATGGAATTCAGCAACTACAGGGCTCTCCTATCCCTGTGCTTGGCATGTGAGTCAGTGTCTCAGAATTCACCCTAAGGAAACAACCGGAGAGGCAGAAAGGATCTTCTGGGAAGATGTTCATCCAAGCTTTATTTACAACAGCAGCCCAAAGCTGGAAGCAGCCCAGGTCCAATGCCAGAGCAGCACTTCGCTCAGCTACAAGTCTCAGTCCCCGAATACGACACAGGAAGGTCCAGAAAAAAAAATAATCCAGACATTGTAAGTAGCTTTTATTAAAGCATACTGTTACGACTGTGCTATCTTAGCAGTTGCTAGCCTGGAACGGTGCCCAGCGTGTGAATGAAAGGCTCGCTTGCCACAGGTATGTACACACAGGAACAAACGCAGCAAACCCAGACCGCTCTACGGCTGTGCTTTCAAGCATCCCTTGGGGTCTTGGAATGTGCAGCCCATGGTAAGGGTGAGTTCTGAAAGACGTGGGGAAGAACTCTTCTTATTCCTGAGTAGATTTATCAAGATCCAAAATCCACTGCGCAGGAAAGAGGCTCCCATGTCTGCGCAGAACAGATCAGGGGGCCTGCACTGAGGCCAGACACCCCAATTTTCCAAATGACTCCAAAGGAAGAGTGTGGCAACCTCAGTGTCTCCTCTGGGAAAATGAGTAGATGGAGGACCCGCCCCCCCCTCCCAGAGCCATGGCAGTTCAGCCGTCATTTTCACTTCCACATCAGGTAAAAGAAAATGCACTATTGACAACCTGCTTCCAGACTTCTCCTGGGTTTGCTTCTTGAACTTTTTGGTTTGTTTGTTTTGTTTTTCAAAACAGAGTTTCTCTGTAACCCTGATTGTCCAGGAACTCACTCTGTAGACCAGGCTGGCCTCGAACTCACAGAGATCCGCCTGCCTCTGCCTCTTGAGTGCTGGGATTAAAGGTGTGCACCACCACTCAACAGCTTCGTGAACTTTTAAAAAATTCCTTTTCATTATGTGCATTGCATGGGCGTGTGAGCAGGTGCCCATGGAGTTCAGAGTGGGTGCCACTGGATGCCCCTGTGAGCAGAGTCCATGGAGTCCATGGAGTGGGTGCCACTGGATGCCCCTGGAACTGGAGTTATATGTAGTTGTGAGGCTCCTAACATTGGTACTGGGAAACAAAGTTAGGTTCTCTGCAAGAACAGTCTAGGCTCCTAACCACTAAGCCATCTCCCCAGTCCTTGCTTTAAGAACATTTAAGGCCACATATGGCTTTCACTGTTACATCAGCCAAAAGGCAGCCACCCGACAATGGGAAAGGCATGCAGCCCAGAGTAGCTGGTTCACCCTTCATGGTTTTCTATAGCTGGATATATCTGCCTGCTTGCCAGCAGCACACCTTTGGGATCCTGCGTTCTGAGGACCAGCTATCCATTCTAGGAGAAAACCTGAGTCCAGATATTTGAGCATCCTTTCCCATGATTGACACATGTGTAAGCATGGATCTGGGTGTTTTCCCTCTGGGAGGGAAGGGTTCACGCTGGGAGGAGCCCTCTTCTTTGCTAGGCTTCCCCTCACATTTCTCGAAGACTGGCACTGCTCTGCGAGTCTGAAGCCATAACGAGAAAGTAAACTTTATTCCTTTCTGCACTGTGTCCTGTCCTGTGGATGCACCATAATGTATTCAGATGCTTCCCCTGCCGCCAGGCATGGTGGTGCGCGCTTGTGATCCCGGCACCCAGACTTGGGCCAGCCTGGGCTACTTAAGGAGAGTCTGTCTGGACAAATGACTCCTCTTGGTGAGCCTGCAGGTGTTTTGAGCCTCTGCTCTTCCCATCATGCCTTACACACTTGAGTGGTGAATACAACACACCCAAGGGGCAGAGCTGCTGGGTCAAAGGGCACATGCATTTTAAGATCTCAACAGCTACCGCTAGCTGCCTGCAGAAGAAGGGGTTTACTTCCCCAGCTGAATGTCCACGGTGTATCCGTGACCCTGAGGCTTCACCTTCATGCTGTCCTTGTTAATGTTATACAATTTTCACATGTATACAAGTTCCAAATGGGGGCTGGAGAGATGGCTCAGTGGTTAGGTACACTCACTACTCTTCCAGAAGACCCAGGTTCAATTCCCAGAACCCACATGGCAGCTCACAACTCTCTGTAACTCCAGTTCCAGGGGACCGGACACCCTTACACAGGCAAAATACCAATGAATATAAAAATAAATCAATATTTTTTAAAAGTTACAAACATTTTCCTTCCTGAGAACTAGTCATATTTTTGACCTTTTTTCATTAATTTGTGGGAACTCTTTTGCATATTATACCATACTGACCCCTTTCCTGCCATATGGCTTCACATTATTTTCTTGGGATTGGTGGTTGCTTTTACCCTCCAGCCAGACAGAAAAACTCAAATATATCTTTTACAGTTTCTGAGGTTTATGTCATGCTAACAATGCCATCTTCCCACCCCACCCCCACTGCCTCGTAATCATAAACACCTACCTCCCGTGCCTTCTTCTAGCGGTTCTGTGGTTTCATTTTTAAAGCTCACATCTTTGATCCATCTGGAACGAATCTAGCACAAAAGGACAGCGGACAGCAGCATCTTTGCCCCAGATGGCTTCTTCATTATCCCAGCCCAGTTCCGTGATTAATCCTTTCTTCCAAAGTCCATGTGAAATCGCAGACTTTATTAGGCCCTAAATTCCTGTCAGTGTCCTGGCTTTTAAGGACAAGGGTCACACATCTCCCACCCGCAGCCTGTTGACTCGCAAGGAACGGAGGTGGGGGGGGGGGGGATTCGCTGCTCACCAGCTCCCCCAGCATGCTCTCCACCCTAAATGCAGCCAAGGGAGGCCAGAGCTTTCTTGCCACTCCACCCCTGCAGCATGCTTCTCTGTAATAGGTGACCTGGAATAGGAGGCGTAGGGGCCACCAAATGTCCATCAGTAGCGGAGATGCTGTGACAAAGCAGGCCTGCACAGAGGTCAGGATGGTGGCGCGAAACCTACAGCACACACGACATAAGGACAGTGTGTCCTCGCTGTGGGGCCTCAAGGTTCTCACCTTCAGGAGGGGTGGCCAAGGGGCACAGGGTCCTTGGCAGAGTGGCTGCAGGATCTGGTCCAGGGCCCAGGGAGCCACTGAGACAAATGTCCCCCCTCCTTTATCCTCTGCCCTCAGAAGCTGTGATTGGAGGATTGCAGGTGGTTTCCAGCCACATCTTACTCCTTCTCCTGTTTTCTGAGATAACTACAGCAAGATTCATCTTAGCCACAACATGTTAAAGGCTGAGGAGGGAAATGCAGAGTGGGGGACCTTCAGTGGGGTGCAGAGCCAGCCAAACCCTGACTGCTGGTGCTGTCCTAGCCAGACTGACCTGTGACCCCTGGGAACGTGACCCAAGTGCGGTCTGTTCTTCCCCCTGGCCTGGCACGAGAACTGGGGGGTGGAGGTAGTTCAATCCTCATACTGGGTAAAGTCACAGTGCCGCCACACCCGCTCCAGGTTGGAGCCCATATTTCAAAGACTCCATGGCCCAGCCAGGATGTCACTCTTCTCCTTGGGGCTGTGCCAGCTCTGCGCCAATTACAGTCGTGTGGAGCTCACTGTGTTACACTTCAGGAAAGAGGTGTCTTAACCACTCCTTGGCAAAGTCCCATACAGTGTCTCAGACATTGGTGGTGTCCACAGAGGCGTTGATGAGTTGAATTTCCAGGTTTAGGAGAGCAGGCAGGGTAGGAGTACAGTAACCCCAAGAATGAGGCAGACATGGTTCTTCTATTGGCTAACAGCTCTGGGCTTGAGAGCCACAGTGCAGATTCTAGCTTGAATTTGTGGCCCAAAAGAGACACAATTAATAACAGTTTCGGAGGTCATTGACCAGTTTCCACCCAAGCAGGCAGCTATGCGAACCCATCCTTGAAGAGTTGTGAGAACAGGCTAGGAATGAGATCAGAGGCGAGGTAAAGTCACAGAGCTGTGGGGTTGGAAGTGAGAGTCCTAGCAAGAATCCCTGCCAGATGAGCTACTCTGGCATCAGCCTCCATGCCCACCTGCGACAGGGATGTAGGAGGGGCCCCACCAGTGAGGATTCCCCAGAGATGTAGAAGGAACCCACCCGTGACCCCCTGGGGTACATTAAGGAAGGGCCCCACCAGTGAGGTTCAAATTTGAGAGTCACTGGGCAGAGAACTCCACGTGCCCAGCTAAGAGTCAGGATGAGTGAAAAGAAAAACGGAAGCCAGCTTCTCTTGCACCTACAGATGGAGTTCCCTGTGCTGGTAGGGATGTCAAAAACGGAAGGAAGGTGGTAGCTGGACAGGCAAGAAACGGGCAAGTCATGAGAGCGTCGCACCGGTCACTCAGTCTGACACAGCCCAGGGGTGGGGATGCATGGAAGGAGCAGTGGAATGCCAGGGCCGGGTGGGTGTGGCTCTGCCCTGGCTGCAACATCGCTAGAGAAACCAGACCAGGAAACAGTTTTATAAGCGACTGGAAAGAGATCAGACTGCCTCTCTGCCGAGGAATTTATCTGTTGGCCAGGATATCAGCCAGGCATGAGCACTGGGGGAGAAAGAGCATGGCAAGCGCCTGGTGTCTTCTGCTGGGCTTAGTCTGGGCCCAGGGAGGGAGGCAGGCTGGGAGCATGCATGCCTGCGTCCAGAGTGAGGAGTCCTTTACAGTCTCACTTCCCACCCGCAAAGTCCTAGATGACAGGAGCGCTTCAAGGGTGGGGCTCAGACATAAAGAAGTAGCTGGGGAAAGTGGGTAGAAGCAGGCAGTATTTAAGTCATTGCAAATCAAGGCTGGGAGTTTTTACGGGGTGTGATGGTCGGTCCTGGCATAGACGAGCTGGGGCTGAAAGCGGCATCTGGGGAATGAGGGCTGTGAAAGGTGGCAGGATTAGCTAGCCAGGAGAGAGCTGCAGAGAAGGGCATGGGTCCCAGGCGAGTGCCAACCCCACCTCAGGCTGGCTCCTTGTGGGTCTCACCATCTGAGAAGTCCTTGCTGGGGCGGGGTTGCTACCACATGGGGCTGCTGAGCCGGGTGAAGGGTAAACAGAACTTAAGCCGAGAGCTGGGAACGCGGCTCAGCTGGTGGAATGTGTGCCTAAAAGGCACAAAGCCCTGAGTTCGATCCCCAGCACTGTAAAAAACTAAATGACAGCATATGGTCATAATCACACTCAGGACGTGGAAACAGGGAGGTCAGAAGTTCAAGGTCATTTTGGCTATACAGTGAGCTTGAGGCTGATCTGAGGTTATCAAGAAAAGATAAAAAGTACCTCACCCCCAGGAGGAGACGAGATACGCTTAGCTTTAAGACTCACTGTGGGCATCAGCCCGATTGTGCGAGATCTACATGCCCATCACCATGCTTAGGCACAAATCTGCTATTTTTCTGGGCATCAGCGAAAGATCCAGGTAGGTTTAAATATCCTGGAACCCTGGTGTACAACTCAGGATCTAGACCTGCGGGCGCGAGGGGACAGTGCAGTAGGACCTCAAGCCAAATATTGTGACCCGCCACATACTGGTGAGCAGGTTCCTTGGCCAACCCATAGTCCCTAGGGGTCCCTGGGCATTCTCTCCCTGCAGAACTCGGGGCATTCATCCTAGAAGTCCAATACTATGGCACTTAGACCGCCTTTCCAGGACTCTTGTTCCTGCCCTAGAATGACCTGAGTAGCGTGAGTCAAGCGCTACTCCAGCATGGCTACACTCTTATCCAGCAAATATTCTGGAGTTTGCAAATTACTCTCATCAGCTCAGCCCAAAAAGGATCTACTGGGCACGGCCTATGCTGGTCCACTGTAAGATCCAGCAAACTCCAGACCTGTTTGGTTCTGTATGGCCTCAGCCCTGCCTCCTGAGGTCCCACAAGCCTGTGATGGGCATAGACACCATCCACTCCACTCCGCACATGAAGACACTGAAGCACAGACATGTCACTCCTGAAGTCACACTGGCTGCTACCCAAACCACACCCAATTTTCAAGCGCTGAGGTGCAATGCCACACTTGGCCTCTAGGTGATGCCTTCCTTTCTCCCCACCACCTAGAACCTAAGACCTAAATTCCAAGACTCAGGGCCACTCACAGAGCCAGAGCCACGTTCTGCTTCTGTCTGCTGGGAATTCTGGTCCGCTGGGTGACCTGAAGCTCAAAATGCCTAAGATCACAAGTGTAAGGTGGAATTCCTTCACTTCCTACTGTGGTGTCCAGGTCACACCGTGGGGACAGGTGGGCGGCTTAGGCAGCAAGCACCAATTGTAAGATCAGAGCCCCACGGGGCACACACACCAAGACAGCCAGGTCACATTGCTTTCTGAGTTTTTAATTTTCTTTTCTGAAAAGTTCATGATTTAAAGATGTGGGTCACACCCTGCTTGACTTCTCTGGCCCCATGGAGCTTACAGCTAAGCCGTACCAGCTTAGCTCTTGGACCCTCTGACTGATGGATGACTCAACTCCCACCCAGCAACCCCACCCACCCTTGCCCTCGGCATTTGGCTTCTCGGAGCGTCCCCCGCACCCCTCTCACCAGCTGTCAGCTGAGATAGAACAGACAGCCCCTACCTGGCCATAATCCCCCACTATCAGACCTGCTCCCACTAAAATGGAAAGCGTGACTCAGACTCCTAAGCACACAGGCTGCTCACAGCTGGATGCTGCTGAGACAAAGCCACAGACTCTCCAAAGGCAGACCAGACCAAGTCAGCCGGGAACCCAGGGCTGAGGCTAAAGCCTCAGCAGTGCCCAGGGACAGAGACCTGAACCCCAGCCCTGACAGCACACACAGCCAGAGGCATGGGGGAGCATGGAGGACATAGGACTCGTCCCTCGTCCTACTACCATCCCACATCCTCCCCTTTCAGTCCCTACTACCTTTGGAAATCTTTTAAGAAAAAGGGGGAGTGACTTAGGTAGAGACTAAAATGCCACCTGCCACAGCCTTCTCTACTGGTCCTGACACACAGCCTAAGTGCCGCCCCTCAGGCTGGGCACAGTTATTCCTAAGAGGTCAAGCTCTGCCCCTCACCAGTAGCAGGGCTTCTGTGGGCCTGGGTCTTTTCAAACTCCCCTACCATCATCCCTCAGGTGCAAGTATCACATTAGCATATCTTTGGATTGTATTATGCTACAACGTTTGACTTTTCAGAAGCTGCCATTGGAGCATGAGAACAAAATCATTTTTTTGTTCATGAAAACAAAAATCATTAAGTGAATTCTGGCTTGGGATGAGGGCAAAATTTCCAACAATGTCTCAAATGGCCCCAAACACACCTCTGCCAATTTGTACTGTGCGTTTGTATGAACTAGTGTTCTCAGCATTGACAATCATAACATCCGGATATCGAGCGGCTCTGAAAAACACTGAACGCCCTATACATCTGGTGATGACAATACTCAGCCCAGATTTAATCTTTATATAAAGATGAATGAGCATGTCCATCTCATTAGCAAACTTGCTTCCATCTTTAATAGACAGTAAAATATGTCTATAGCAGAGAGTTGTTTTTAAAATAACCTTCCTCACACTTACCAGTTAACATTTGATTTAGGTGCCTATTTTATAGATCTGTATATCCAGGGTAACATGAATAGAAGCGGGGGGGGGGGGGTCTCAAGTAGAACACATAAGAAGCCTGGTTTAGAAGGCGCCATTGGATAGACTAAGCAGGGATAAGGAGAAAGGTAGAGGTAGGGGGAATGGGGGAGGGGGACAATGGAAAAGGAAGGGGAGGGGGATAAAATAGAGGAGGAACAGTAGGATGGGAAGGGGAGGAAGGAAGAAAAAGGAGGAGAGCATAAGAAGGGGAAGAGGAAGAGGCAGCAACCGTGAGTCTTACCCTCCACCCTCAGTGACCACTGGACAAACGTGCCTCTTCACATGTGGAAGATTCCTTCCCCCTTAACCCACACGCAAGTTACCAGACCCAGGGGAAGTTTTGAGGGGAACAAGACACCAGAGCCTATTTGGAACCCCGTGCCCCTCACCCTCTGACCCTCCTCAGTTGTCCTGACCTGATGGCATGGTACCTGAAGGACCACAATGGGCAGATCAGCCGTCTGCTCCCCGTTCTCCAGCCTTTCTAGGGTACAAAGGCAAGTAGGGAGCAGGGCCTTGGCTTTCCCCTAAGACACCCCACGTGTCTCCTGCCACACTGTCCAGGCCCTTGTACAGCAATCTCTCACGGAGCCTGCAACTCCTCCTCAGGGGCCAAGCAGCTGTTTGCAATGGGCCCAGCCCTGGCCCCAAACAGAGGAGGAGGAGCATGTCCACAGGCTGGACCCAGGGAGTCATGGGGCATCTGAGGACAGGCAGCTCCAAGGCTAGGAGACCCAGGGCTGCCCCTCCCCATGCACAGAGCCAGCAACAGTGAAGAAATGGGGCGGGCCTAAAAAGGCAGAAAAGACTAGAGGCCCATTTTCAGTCACCGCTGAAGAACAGGGACCAGCCAGCCAGCCTCAAGCCAGAGTCTGATTATATTAACACCGTGGCTTGGCGGTCGTTTATAGCACCTGCCAGGGGTGGGGTGGGCTCTCCTGCCTGCACACCATCCCGAGCAGAGATGTTTGTGAACACTGATATTCATTGCCTGCTTAGACAGCAAGGTCGAGACAGCCGGCACTGACCTCAAAGCCTTCAGAGGCTGCACAGCACCCCCAGCCGGCTGGATCCAGGACAGTCAGGTTTCTTTTCTCAGCACCAGGATTATGGCAGGCCTCGTTGCCAGGCATCACCAAGGGTCTGGCGCCCCTCTCATCACCACCTGTGACTTCAGAAATGCCCAACTCATCTGAGTCTAATTATCTGCAAGTGACTTGAAGCTGGAGGCCAGACCCTACATTATGCCAGCCCTTCTGCATGGCATCTATCCGTTCCTTCCAAAGTGGCCAGCCGGTCCTCCCACTCCTGGACGAAAAACGCCTTCTGAACTAACTCCCAGGTGTTGGATGCAAGGGAAGGAGGGACAGCCCCAAAGAGTCACCAGTGGGATTCCTGTCTCTTAGGAGGAGCTGAGATGGCGTGGTACTGTACCCACACACACCAGCTCCACACTTCACAAAAATTAAAGGGTGCTCCTGGATCCCAATCAGTAATAAAGACAAGCTACAGTTATGGGACAGACCATCTGCTCCCCACATGGACTGGAGGCAGTTCACTACCACAGCCTCGGTGCCCGCAGCAATCCCAGTACCTCCCACAGCCAGCTCTGCTTCCGAGTCATTGAGATCAGAGAGATTAAGCAGCATGCGCAAGAGCCTGCAGCCAGGTGCACACACATGCTCTCCTGATACACAGGGCCCTTCACTGTCCTGTTCTCTAAGGATCTGCAGAACTTTCTCTCCCAGTGTCTGACATGCAGCCGAGCTGGCAGTAGGGGAAGGCTCTCCCCAGGGACTGCCTGCTGTGTCCAGAGTTGTCCCAAACTGCCCTCGACTAGTGACTAGTACCAGAATTTGCGGGGGAGTTCCAGGGAGCTTCTTAGAAATGGCCCTGTGGACCCACACCCACGAGGCAGGGTCTTGGGGCCACTGAAGCTGAGAGTTATGTGTGTTCCACCTGCTGGTTTCATTCTGGGTCCCCTGCTGAGCCCCTGAAGGTCCTTTTAGAAGGAACTGGATCTGCCCACTGTCCTATTTTATTTTCTTCAAGCCCAGAGAACAAGGGCATGTCTGGGCAGGGTCACAGGCCCTCTGCAAAAGGCTAGCATTCAGCTCTCTGGGGACCAGCCCTCTGTTCCAGGGCATTACTAGAGGGCGGGAAAGCCCCTGCTGCAGCCAGAGTGACAGACAAAAATATCTGGGGTGCAGTTTTCTTGATATGGGCACCGTACACAGAGTCCCCATCTTGTGTCATATAGCAGACAGTCACTGCAGGTCCTCAGTCCCAGGCTCATCAGCCAGCATCATCCTGAGACCTCAGAACCACACAGCCAGGACATAGTCTGTGAAGGCATCTCAGACCTCCTGCTTCAGAATCATCTGTGGAGGGGTAGCTGAGATGGTAAAAGGGACTGGAGCCTGCACCATCGGCCTAGCCATGGATGGCTGGAAACAGGGCGGTCCCAGGCTTCCCTGTAGCTCCTTAAGAAGCTCCAAGCAGTACAGCTCCATGTGTGAGCCTGCAGGTTCCATGTGTGCCCCCAAACAGGCACACACTGACATCATACAGGTCATTACAATGAGGTCAGCTACAGCAGACACTGCGATCCCCGTTCAGTTTGCCTCAGAGATGAGGTGGCATTTTATGTCCGCTCTGCAGATGGGAAACCAAGACATGGTAGATGCTCCTTGTCATGCTAAGTCCCAGCACACAGGGAAAGACAAGATGCAGGGACCTCCCTTCCCAACCCCCGATTGTGAGCTGGATGTCCGAGGGCGTGGGAAACAGCTGTCCTCTGCCCCTTTGGCCTGGAGCCTCCAGGGCACTGACCCTCTCTAAGCTCCATCTTGGTGACTCTCCTCATCCTTCCCACACAGATGTGTCACCAAGAAGAAAGTGCAGTCTCAAGGCCACACGAGTGTAGCTTCGCCAGAGCAGACCCACCTAGAGGGAGAGAACCCCTGGACGACAACAGGCAGAGACTGGAGGGGGGAGGAGGAGGAGTTCTACCTAGGAAGCTGACTTTTAGGGACGTGTACCCAAAGACTCACAAAGGAAAGCAGGTGGTGTCAGCAAACTGCTTAAGAATTCTGGGGTGTGGGTAGAGAAGCAGTGGGCAGACCTGGGTGTGTTGTAGAATATGGGGCCTTGTCGCACTAAGTCTGAAGTTACCCCATTACCCTCAGAGCTAACAGACTCTTCTCAGTCATGACATGTTCCAGAACCTCACACCCCATACACTCCAATCTAGCCCTGATTCCTAAGATCTCCCGGGAAGTAGACGGGAGTTTGTGGAACCTCTGGGGAGGACTGGCTGTACCCCACAGATAGGAAGGAGGCAGTGTCCTGGTCCTTCAGCAGGAGAGGCTAGATAAAGAAGGGGCAGGCGGGGCATTCCCACTTTCACACCGTTTCTCCTCACACGATTGCCCCAGTTGGGCCTTCCCTGCTGAAACTCAAGCCCTATCAAGAGACAGCATCTCCCTCAAAAGTCCTTCCCATGTTCTCAGCATCCCAGAGCCTGTCTAAATCCAAGGGGCCCTCCCTGTGTCCACCATGGCAATTGCAGGTTGTCCCATAGTGGGACAGAGACCCGCCTTCCTGTACCCACATTGTCTCCCACTGCCCTCTGTGAGCTCTGACAATGGAGGAACATTGGCTGGACTCAGCATGTCAACTGGGCATATACCCGGGCCACTGCCCTTCCGAAGGAGAAAGCCTCAGCGGTACCTGATCCTGTATCATAAAGGGAGGAGAATCACCACTGAGTACCTGGGTAGGGACACTTCTGTCTTCCTGAGTCACCCACCTCTGGCTGAAGGAAACAGGGAAGCCAGGCCAAGTCCACCTCGCTGGCTTTGAGTGGGCTGAAGACCATACATCACTATAAATGACCATGGTCAGTATAAATAACCATGGTGGGAACCACAAAGAGCAACTGTCATGGCTTCTTGTGACCTGGCCTGGCAGAGCATCCTTGAACACAATGGAAGGCTCAGTCCCACCCAAAGATGTCCAAGGACTACAAGCACCGTGTGGGTCATGCTGGAGAGCACGGTTAAAAGTGAAGATGAACGAGAGCCAGAGAAGAGCAGCAGGGGAAAGCACCCTCTGCATCCACCAAGGGACGCCTACCTTCAACTGCACAAGGGGTGGACCCCAGGGCGCTTAATATAGTGCTTCTGAGGCAGGCCTGGGAACACAAGCTGGCCTCTGATTGGCCAGTGCTCCATGGGGCCTGACAAGCGCCTTCTTTTTTTTTTTTTTTTTTTTTTTTTGGTTTTGGTTTTTCGAGACAGGGTTTCTCTGTAGCTTTGGTGCCTGTCCTGGAGCTAGCTCTTGTAGACCAGGCTGGCCTCGAACTCACAGAGATCCGCCCGCCTCTGCCTCCCGAGTTGACAAGCGCCTTCTTTTGGTTCTCCAAAGCCTCTGTGGGCTTGGCAGGAACTAGCTCATCTGGACAGGCACCTCCAATAACTGGCACAGTTTCCAATGACTGTTGAGTATTCTGCTTCCCATGTTAACTGCACTTCACTTGACAAAGTCACCTACGCAGGTGTCTGTCCCCTCGACACATCCCACCCGAGAAGCTCCTGTCAGCCAGAGATGGCTTACCAGTTGCTCCCCAATGCCCTGGCACCTACAAAGCCTGTGAGATCTAAATGCCACTGAAGCCAGTTTCCTCACCATAGCCCTGGGCTTTCCCTCTGCACAATGCAGTCCCCTCGCCACATCACACTCAGGCTAAGATGCTCGTCAATCTCAACGAGAAGTCAGTTTGTTCAAGCTGTCCCCAGCCACCCCCAGCCACACATACATATTGATGCCATTTTGTGCCATTTATTTCTCCTTTTTCAAGGGTGATATTAGACTCCCCATGGTCAAGACATTGGTAAGAAAGAAAAGGATGGAAAACTGAACTTGCCCATAAGAACCCAGTATTAGGGCCCTAAAGACTGCTCTACAGATTACGGATGCTTCCTGCCAAGCCTGGCAGCCTAAAATCAATTCCTGGGACCCTGATAATGGAAGAGAACCGACCCCTGCAAGCTGTCCTCTGAACACACACACACACACACACACACACACACACACACACACACACACATAAATGAAATACCAAAAAAAAATAATGTTAAGAAAGAACTCTATAATTAGGAAGCAAAGGTATGCCCATATCATGACCAGAAGCATCTCAGAGTCTGCCCCTTTAACTCCAAGTTATTACACTTTGAGGAAAGTGGGTCAGTCTGTGGTTCGTGTCTTAGGTCTGAGTCACCAAATAATAGTAACTTTTACCACTGATGTGGGGTCATTACTGAAGCTGGGAATATTCCAGAAAAAAAAATGACTGTGTTCATAAGGAGCTGAGGGGTTGACGGCTGAGACTACGTGACATGGGGGGACAGAAAGAGACCCTGGGGCCTGCAGTTTGCACCCAAGTGTGTTTGTCGTCTCTTGTCCTTCTGTTTCATCCCTTCTCCCAGAGCCATAAGAGGTGGCCAGGATCCACGAGCGGGCGGGTCCATTCCTACTTCCTGACCCCAGATCCTCCTCACAGAGAAGTAGCCACAGTGGAAGGGGCATGGTGGTACCTGGTCCACACTGCACACAAACAAACCTCCAGTGGCTTAGCTTGGGGCCTCGGGAGAGGCACAAATGAGCACTTTTTCCCGTGCTCCCCCATCCTGAAGACCCAGTGTGATCCTCTAGGGAGACTAGGGGCAGGTAGCTCCAACAGCACATGATAACAGCGTCTAGCCTCATCAAGAACCTCAAAGCTCACGATAGAAATCATGTAGCTTGTCTGGGCTTCACCAGGCTGTGTATTGCTCTCACAAGAACCTGCTGTAGTTACAATCATTCACCCACTCACAAGTGGGGAAACTGAGGCCCAGGCCAGCTGGGAAGAACCGGAGTCAGGAAGGGCATGCAGATTGCCTCACCCAAGTCGCTTGTTCTTCCACCCACCACCTGGTCTGCAGGCAGGCCGTGTCCAATAGGGACTGCAAGATGACCTGGTAAGGACCCAAGCAGGCTCCACCCATTGAAACCCAGCACATCCACGCTGGGCCAGAATTGCCACAAGCATCTGGCAAAGTGCTGCCAGCAGATGAGCTGATTATGCAGGAGAATACAACTAGATGGGGAGCCCAGGTGTCACACAACACTGCTCTCTTCATCAAACTGGGAGGACATGTGGACCAGTCCACCCTGTGGTAGGACCAGGGCCTGTGGTCACCAGGAGCTCTAGGGCTCCAGGGCCATGAGCATCTCTTCACCTCCCATAGTGCACAGACTCCCATTGTGCACAGAACCCAGAAACATCTCAGGACAGCTGTGGAAACACAAATGCACATAAGTGTGCTTTCATGCTCCCACACATATGTGCAGTTACACACACAGTTGTTCATGCATACGGGCATAAAGCACATACAGGGACATGGGCACCACACGGGCAAGCACATTACACATACCCAGTCTTGACGTGTACATAGCATCCATGAAAACAACCCTGGAACTGACCTGTTTGCTGCCTTCACACACACACTCCTCAGGTGACTACGATACCACCATGAGGGGTCTGGGCAGTGTGCCACATGCAGATGAGAGCCAGGCCAGAAGACAAGAGCTGCGTGGCACCTCCTTTCACATATGTACCCCTCCCCAAGCTTCTAGAATCTTGATGTTCCAAGAGGATTTAGGGGAACCCTTCCCTTTTGCAAGTTACTACAGAGCAGAGCTTGTGAGACAGTCCTGCACCCCCGAGCCTAAGTCACTGCCTAAGAGGCATTTGCAGAGCCACCCAGTCAGCCTCGGGCCCCCTCAAGTGACACACGCTCGTCATTCCAATTTCCAGGAATGAAAACTGAGGCACAGCAACTCATCCTGGCCCAGTTAACCCCTCCACCTCAGAGGCAGAGACGGTACGTGCCGGCTCCTCAGCTGTGCACAGCCCCCGGAGCCACAGCAACCTCACCACCAAGGAATGTCCCCCACAAATCATCGCCAGAGTTCCCACAGGCCAAGCCAAAAGCCTATCTGGTCTGTATCATATCCTACCAGCACAGTGCCAGGTCCTGCCTCCCATCCTGGGCGGGATGGGGATACCAGAGACAGCTAGCAAAGCTCTGGAGACCCCCTACTTCTCTTTCAGTGGCATTTCTGCTCTCCTGGTGTAGGGTCACCAAGGCAGGCAGGAACTGGGGGCCTGCCAACCCACTAATGAGGGGCTTTCCAGCCACGGCAGACAGCCCAGAGTGAACGTCCTAGGACAAGTTGGGAATATCCAGCTAGAAAGGAGGGACAAGAGGAAGATTAAAGTCAGAGGGAGAGGACCCAGTGGGGAAGGGTAATAAAACGCAAAGGGGGTCAGGGCCAGGCCACCAGGGACCCCCATGGAGACATCCTCCAAGTTGGTTCCACAGGATCCAGCATGTCCAAGGCGGCCTAAGAACAAGAAGAAAGATGTGCGGTTCCAGGAGGGAATCAGAAACCCCTTCACCACCGCCCCCAGCATCTCCAGGCCAACGCAAGCTAAAAGCCTGTGGTACTGGAAGGTTCTGCTGATGGTGAAGTAGCTGGGTGGTCCAGAAGGAGATGCAGAGACTGACACCCACTGAGTTCCTTCAGAAGGTCACAGACCTCCAAAGGGAAGTGGGAAGGGAGGGGGAGGGGAGGGAGGATAGGGGAGGAGGAAGGGAAGGGTATGGGGGAGGAAAGAAGGAGAATGCCGGTAGAAGAAGCAGAAGGAAAGAGCATTTGCAGTGGAAGGAAGAACTCTGCACTGGCCAAACAGAACACCCCATCTGTCCCCTGGGGTCCTGCCTGGGCTGCGCCCCCAAGCTGGGACTATAGCCTAGAGTACTGGTTCTCCCAGGGGAAAGCAAAGAAATGGGTGTGAAACCAAAGACCAGAATGCCAGGCAGGAGGGTAGCCCTTCACTCAGGGCTCTGACCAGGCAGTCAGAGGCTCTACTCATTCACTGCTGAGCTTCTGTCCAGATAGGTACCCACGAACTAGCCACCAGCATTAACTGCGCCCAGAGTCATCGACGGGCAGGTTGGACAAGCCCACATTACAGCAAACAGTGTCCTGGGGTGGGCACGATAATGCTTGCCTGGCGCACCAGGCACCACTTGCCATCCCTGATGTGCTATGAGGGGACCAGGTTAGAGCCTTACCATCCCTACTCTGCTCAACAGTCTCCCACAAGAGGGAACAGGCTGATGCAGCGAGGAGAGACAGAATGGAGAAAGAGGCCTCCAGCCAGAGGCAGGGGCAGGCATCGGGCATCAGCTGGCCTCCGCTAAGGGTGTGGTTATGAGGAGCATCCAGAAATATCTACAGGGTGGGGTGGAGAGGCAGGCTCTGGCCAGCGCCGCAGGGCCAGCCTCCAGGACAACATCATCAGGGAAAAGGCTGTGAGCTAGCCCCACAGCTGGGCAAGAACAGCTGGAGGGGGCCCATAGCTCCAACCCTGCAACCAGAGTAATACAGCCTGACAGACAAGAGGGCTTCTACAGGGAGCTGAGCGGGGAAAGTGAAGGAGGGATGGAAGGAGGACAGAGGAGGGAGGGAGGACCCAAGGATGTCCCTGTAGCCAACTCATTGAGTCACAGGAAACTTAACCATTCAGTATCTGTCAAGTCTCACAAAACTTGGCTGCCTTGCCCTGCAAATTATTGCAAAAAGAAGTCATGTGACTCGAGCCCACCAATAGCACATGGAGGAGATGACCTCAATTTCCAAATATTGGGGTCACGTTTCATTTCCCATTACCAGCCCCCCCCAAGACTTTTAGCAGCTCCCCCTGCAATCTGATTTCTCACTCCTTCACACACTTGGCCAAGAAGGAGGCTGAAGAACTGTGCTCACAGAAAACTCAGAAAACATCTGGCAGATCCCGAGAGGGAGAGCAGAGCAGAGCAGGGTCTGCCTGGACTTTCTCCTGACTCGCCTGCCTCGAAAGTGGGCTGCTGTCCCTCCGGCCAAGCACTGAGAATGACTTCAAAGTGGGTCCCACCACAGGAGCAGGAGAAAGCCTCCTAGAGCCCACCCAGAAACCAGTTTCTTTGCATACTTCAGTAAGCCTTTGTTGTCCAAAGCAAAAAGTCTAACACCGCAGCTAGGACCCAGGCAGCCCCTTCTGAGTGGCCACACCCTCAACAGCCAAGGGAAGTAGGGGTGGGGGTGACCTAGCACAAGGATGGAGAGAAGCAGAGAAGTGGGTGGCCACAGGGCAGAGCAGGGCTGGAGTAAACGGTTGATGCCAGGAATGCCCTACCTATGCCCATAGTAACCCCAGCTTCTGGGGTGAGGATTCCCCTGAAGGATTCCCTCCTGAGGTTCTAGGGAAACCCCACTAGAGGAGCCAGGAAGGGATGGTTACCAGGGGAGCATTGTGGGAGTGGGGGGAGGTGGGAGACTGACCCTATCCTGTCTCTCCTTCACTTTTCTGAGAGTCTCCATCATCCCCTACTGATAACTGAACCCTGCAAAAATCCAGGTCAGTTAGTCTAAGTCACAGTAAAGTGGACATCAGCCATGCTCTCCCTCCATTCCCCAAGGCCCTGGAGCCCCTTCCAGGCCACTTTTGTTTATATCACATACCCACTGGGCACTAACGATGCCAGGAAGCAGGAGAAGAATATTATAATTGGCCATGGAGCATGGAAAATGGTTCTCCCACTAGTCCTGGGAGTGCCAGCTAAGAAGAGCCTTGTCCTGGACAAGAGCTGTCCAGTCCACTGCAGCCACCCGCTGTTCTGCAGCCTGAACTCCTAACTGCCTTCACCTCTCCTATCAGCGCATGCCTGGATGCCTTCCTGCCCTGGGCCATGGTGCTTAGGGGTCTGGGAAGATTTATCCCACAGCTAACTAACAAAAGTGATGCTGAGAATTGCATCGCTGCCCAGACGTGTGCTTGAAAGTGTTGGAACCCAGACAGGGACAGTCAGTGCCTCCCTGATTCTTCCCAAGGGATCAGGGCTCCTTCGAAGGGCCCATTCTGGCAGGAGGAGTCTCACATCTGCAGATCATCTGAGCAGTTCCCAGTCCAGACTCCTGGCCCGGCTCTCCGTTCAATCCATCTTTGGGCAGAGAGCCCAAGAAAACTACCACTAAAGGGGTTAGGAGGTTTGCGGTCTGCTTAGGACCAGAGTTGGCCTGCTACCTAACAGGGCTCCACAGTGCCTCCTGAACGCTTGGCGGGGACTACAGGGAACCTCGTCCCCTGGGAAAGTAAAGAGTCAGCCCAGACAGCGGGAGGGTGTGTGCGGAGGGAAGTCCATAGCTGGGGATTCAAACTTCTGGGATCCCTTTCACCCCCAGGAGTCCCCAAGGAATTGAATGTCTTTGACTCTAGGGGGCGGCCCTTCCCAGTTTTCAAAGGGGAAGTTTCTACGGAAGGGCTGCATGGGATGCAGCGGGTCGCCTGTGATGTGGGACAGGGAATGTGAGGTTTGGGGACAAAAGTGTGACCACCTCTGCTCGAATCTAACACGAGGCGAACTCTTCCTTGGCTCGCGCGACAGCCCCACCCAACTGGCCCGTTTGAGGAGGGGGGCGGTACGCCCGCGGGGATGGAGTTGGCCGGGTTCCCTCTCCCGGGCCCCCAACGAATGGTATTCGTTGTCTTGCCCGGTGCATTCCACAGGCCAAGGGGGAAAGTTCTGCAGGCTCGGAGGAGGCCGGCGGCGAAAGCGCCTTGGATGACAGCGGCGCGTTCTACAGTCCCGGAGGCCCGGTCCCCCCGAGTCCTGAGCGCCCTTACCTGCGCGGCTCGGAGGCGGCGCCCACAGCAGCAGCAGGAGCAGGAGCAGAGGCGGGGACAGAAGCGGGGCGCCCGGGCGCGCAGCTTTCCAGCGGGTGTGTACGTCCATACCAGCGGGGTGAGCGGGCCGGGGAGCGGGGAGGCGCACGCGATGCACGGGACCAGGGACACGGCCCGGGTGGTGGACACAGAGAGGAGCGCGACAACTTCAGGGAGTCATAGGAAGCTCGGCGCCCGCCCTATCTTCCCCGCGGCGGTGTCTGTCCTGGAAGGGGCGGCGGGCGCGCTCGCCCACGGCGCGGGGATCGACTTTGGCCCGGGACGGCCGGGACCCCCTCGCTGACTGCTCTCGCGCGCCCTGTCCTCCTCCTAGTCCCTTGGCCTCCTCGCCGCTGCCACCCCGCGACCCGATCCCCGTGGGCGCTCAGCTGGAGTGAGGTCCTGCGCCAGTCGCGGGGACGAGGAGTGCGGACCTCGCCTTCGGCGCCCAGCACTTTTTCCCCCTTTCCCTCCCTCCCTCACTGCTGGCAGACACGGTGGAGGCTGTCGATCCCCAACGCCCGCAGCAAATCAGAGCCCAGCGCCCCGCTCAGCAAAGCCGGCCCCCGCCTCCCACTGGGCGCCGCGGGCGAGGGGGTGGGGACAGCGGGCGAGTCGCGGCGAGGAAGGGGCTGGCCCGGGGCGGGAGCGGACGTGGGACGGGGGCGGCGCCCCCGTTCTTTCTCCCCGCTCTGGGCGGCGGCCTTCGGAGCCCGATGGCCCACTCTAGTCCTCTATTCTTCCCGCCCCAGGTGCCCCGACGTGGACAAACTCCAAGAACCAGCGTTGAGCCCCCCGCCCCCGCCCAACTCCCTGGCCAAAGTTTGATCGCTTGAGTTCCAAAGAGAGAGATTGCTCTACCACGCCGAACTTTCTCTTTAAGGAGGAGTTCCGAGAGCTCCTCTTCTGGGCGGAGACTCAACTTGCAACTCAGCCAAAAGGGGCTCCCTAGACTGTGACTGACAGGTCAACCTAGCGTTAGGGACCCGCCTTCCACCTCTCCCCCACCTCGATTGTCAAGGATGCCCAGAGGGGCCTCAAGTGGACATAGGGTAACCACGTTATTAGATGAAGTTAGCCTCAAATCCCACCCCACCCTCTGCCTACTGTCCCTGGCGGCCCAGTCACTTGTAAGGAAAAGGAGGCCAAGGGAGAAGTCCCCTTCCAGAGCTGACAGCTCCCCATTCAGAGCAAAGAGAGACAGGAGTTTCTCCCAGATTTCTCCAGGCCCAGGACGCCCTGCTAATGTCTGACTCACGGCCCTGCCCTTCTCCAAGAGCTTCAGGGTTTGTTTAGACAGAATCAGAGTGAATTAAGAAGGCTTTCAGACTCAACGCCATTGCTGCTTTTGAACACATTGCAGTCGGGAGGATTTGGGAGTGATGGGGACCTGACTGTGACTCCTTTCTTCTCTTGTATCTTCAGACCGCTGTGAGATTCACTAAATGCCCTTACCTCTCATCATTCTTCCAACGAGGAGGGTACAGGTAGTCAGGGGGTAGAGGCAGTCGGGGCAGAAGCAGTCAGAGGACAGGCAGTCAGGGGACAAGCAGTCAGGGAACAGGCAGTCAGGGGGTACAGGTAGTCAGGGGGTACAGGCAGTCGGGACAGAGGCAATCAGAGGGTACAGTCACTGAAAGGAATTGTTAGGATGGCGGTGCTCTGGTTCTTGAATCTGAACATAGGTGACTAGTACTAACTTCAGCCACACTTTGCTTAAATTAAGTGGGGACATACCCTACAGTGGTCATCGTACAGTGCATAGGAGCGAGGAGGAGGGTTGGGGTGCAGCTCAGAGGCTGTGTAAGAAGGCAGCACAGAGAGAGGAGAGGTAAAAGCAAGCATGAGAGCAAAAGCAAGATTACAAACCCAGGCAAGGTGCAGTAAATGTTAAAAGGCACCTCGTATAGTTCAGATAAATGGTTAGGGAATCCGTGTATGTGTGTGAGTTGTATGAATGGCAGTGAGATGTGTACATGTGTGTATATGTACACAAGTGGGGCGTGTACATACATGTATGTTGTGTATACTGTTTGCCTGTGTGTGCATGTCATGTGGAATGTGTGCATCCATGTGTACATATATAAGTGTGTGTGCACAAATGTAAAGTATATGTGCATTGTGTATGATGTGTTTGAGTTAAGTGCATGTGTTCATGTGTGTGTTACATGTACTATAGGCATGCATGTGTGTTGATGAATCTGAGACCTCTGACCCTCTCTTTCCCATGCACCTCACTGAGTGAAACTTTCTGGCACTCCATGAGGCCCCGCCACATCCCTTTGATCTGGGGTAGCCCTGCCCCCACCTACAAGAAGATCAGCCTCTCCCTGTGGACAGGTAGTGCTGCCACAGGTCAGCAACATGGTTACCAGCAGTGTGACCTTCCCAGGTCTACCTTGGGGAATGCCTCACTTTTCCCCAAGCACGCATGAGCTTCTCTTCTGACAGTCTGGAAGCTGGCCCCTGAGAAGCCAACTTAAGTGTACATTCCAAGGTCCTGGAATGTTCTTGTCAGGAGCCCTGGGAAGCTTGGGTTTGTGGCTCATGACACAGACATGTGCTGGACAGTTTTATGTCAACTTGACACACGCTAGAGTTATCTGAAAGGAAGGAGCCTCATGAGATGACCTCTGTAAGATCCAACTGTAGGGCATTTTCTTGATTAGTGATTGATTGGGGAATGGCCATCCCACTGTGAGTGGTGCCATCCCTGCACTGGTCATCCTGGGTTCTGTAAGAAAGCAGGCTGAGCAAGCCATGGGGAGCAATCCAGGAAGCAGCACCCCTCCGTGGCCTCTGCATCAGCTCCTGCCTCCATGTTCCTTCCCTGCGTGTGTTCCAATATTGATGCCTTTGATGATAAATTGTAAGCCAAATAAATCCTCTCCTCCCCAAGTTGCTTTGGTCATGGCGTTTTGTCAAAGCAATAGACACCCTAAGATACATGTTTTATCTTCTCTGAGGAGTAAGCCACACAGTGACTAGGCCATGCTGGCAAACAAAGTTCCTAATGGGGTCCAAACTTGAATTTGGGAGAAAGGAGTTCTTATCTCACCAGGAAAGTCAGAGAAAAATCTCCCAGTTGGGTGTTTTGATGTAGGGACAGATTGGTAGGGGGATGGGCTCCCTTCCATTGTTGAGTTCCATGGGGATGGGAAAACCTCAGTCATGTGTAAGACTTTCACCAAGGTCGGCTGACACCACCCCACACAGTCCCCAACCTACATCAGGTCCACGTCACAAGAGAGCTCACTCCTCCCATCTATAGGTGAGGAAGTTGCGAGTCAGAGGGCGCAAGGGGTCTGCTCAGAACACCAAATCTATGACTCAGTTCACTGTGGCAGAGCCAAGATGAGTGCCCAGTCCCTGCAGCTGCTCTCTAGGCACAGGATTCTTATCCTTTCCTGGTAGACAGACTCCAAACACCTGCCTCCCAGCAGAAGCATCCAAGTCACATCCTACTCAGGTACAGGCAGCCCCATACCCAGCATCCTCCTGTGCCCATTGGCATCTGGCTATAATGACGAGTCCTTGGAAATCTACTCATTGTTCAGCCTGATTGCCAGTGTGACTTTAGGCTCTAGGGGCCTGCAAGCTGCCTGTGGACTGCACCTGCACCAGCTGTCAATGTTGCACCAGGGTCCATGGTCACGGGAGTAGTCTGTGCTTTCCTCTTTCTGTCTCGTGTGGCCCTATGCACTTGCTAGCGGCATTCAAAATGGAAGGACTGACCTCCATCCAGTGGCCCCTGCATGTCCCAGCCAATCATACATGCCGTTACCCTTTGTTGTAGAACACGGTCCTGCAAGCAAAACAGCTGCCATTATCATCAGATCAGTTGTAAAGTCCATCATGGTTAGACTTGTGGACTATCGCTGTGCTCTCGTGAAAAGAGTGTGTGGGGAAGGTCATTGGGCCTTTACTTGAGACTCCAGGGGAAGACGAGGCAAAGAGGGAGCTCTGAGGGGTAGGAGGTGTTTCTCTCCTTCTCAAAACGTATAAAGTATCCCAAACTGCTGTCCTTAGGTAGGGCTCCACTGGCCCTCCAACAGGTCACAGGCCTCTGTGGCTCTACAGTAGACACAGAAAGTCATGCATTAGCTGTGGCTCTGAGTTATGGCTAGGGATATTCATGCCAGCGGGGTTGCCTTTGTGTTATGCCCAGGGAATAGCTCTATCCGTCCATCCTTCCGCTAGTGTTCAGAGGTCGGGTCAGTGCCACGGTTGCACATACCACTACTGCCAGCCCTGGACACACGAGATGTTTGTCCCCTGTGAATTGAGGTGGTGAAACCGATTCTGGGATTCCCAAAGACTCAGATGAGAAGCTAAGTGGCAGGTTTGGGACAGAAGGGAGAGGATAGCCCTGGATTTTTCCCTCTGAGTGTCCAGCCACTCCCTGCACCAAGCTGTTTCCATGTCCTGTTCACCAAGACTGGCTTCTTTAACCTAGTCTGGCTAGCCTTTCCCCACCGGGGCCAAACAAGCCTTTGAAAAATGATGGGATTTCCAGGCAAAACAGCCCAGGAGACAGTAGGCTGACTTTTGGCATGAAAAGCAAGTTTGCAGAGAATCAGACGACAGCGTCCTGAGATGCGTTTTCCAGACGGTGGCAGCTGGCACACGGATCGTCTCCCGTAGTCTGTTTTACAGAGCCGGCTTGAGACTGCAGGCCAAGGAAAATGTCCATGGGAGAAATTCCTGTTTTGTCTCTTTAAGAACCGCCTGCAGAGGTAGGGATAGTACCATACTGCAGAGGACTGTCTACAGGATCAGTGAAGTCACCAAAATCCCTGTTTGTCTGTGACGACCCTCTCACACAGGACTCTGATCTCACCAGATCTGCCCCACAGGATGGGATGTGCATGGTGGCCAGGATTGTAGGCAGCTCCTGCCGAGCCAGCCAGCCCTTGTGTGGGGAGTTTGGGGATGGATAAAGTCCCAGGAGGAAGAGGCCTTATAGCACCTGCACTCAGAAAACAGTCACTTTTAGGAAGGTGTACGAATTAGTCTTTGTCACCTTGACACAAACCACAGTCACCTAGGAGAAAAGCACCTCAGCTGAGGAATTTCCTCCCCAGATTGCCCTGGGACACACCTGTGCATCATTTTTTTTGTGATTGTTGATTGATGTGATTGACATGGGAAGGCTCAGCCCCCTGTGGGTGGTGCCATCCCTGGACAGGTGGTCCTGGGAGATATAGAAAGGATAGTAGAATCTGAGATTGGGAACAAGCCAATCATCAGGATTCCTCCATGGTCTCTGCTTCAGTCTCCACCTTCCGGGTACCACTTGAGTCCCTCAGCGATGGACGGTGGTTGGGGCTTGTAAGTCAAATAAACCCTCTCCTCCTTAAGTTGCTTCTGGTCATGGTATTTATCACCACCATAGAGAAACAGTAGAGGAGAAATAGAGGAGATCTGGACTAGGGGTGGGAAGGCAGGGTCCAGGATGGAGAACAATGTCCTGGAACTCCAGGGAGCAAGGGCTACAGGGACCCACAGGTGATGCACAAATGTCACCCCAGACACTATCCATCACAGCGTGCCTTCAGCCAAGACTAATGGAGCCCTTCACACCTGCATGAGACCTGGCCCCCTCTGCCCTTCACAGACCACAGATACAGGAACCAGGGCCCAAGATGCCCAGCATGGGAGAAGAATGGGGCTCTACCAGTTTACGGCTCTGCCGTAAAGACTTGACTCTCCCTCCCTTAACACTTCCGTACACACTTCCTCTACACAGCTACTGCTGACGCCCCGGTCACCCGTCTGGTCCTAGGAATTGAGCATCCGCTATGAGGGATTCAAAGGCAACTACTCCTGTTTCAAAAATGACCAAACTGGGACCTTAGGGACCTAGCTGATCTTGGACAGCGGAGCTTTGTACCTGTCCAAATCTATAACACCTGTTGCTGCTAACAGCCAGGTTCTATATCCTTCCTTCCCAGCAGCCACTACTACTGGTGCACACATCCTAAGAATCCCTCGAAGCTCAACTCTAGGCAAGCCTCCCCAAGACCTGAAACTCTCCTGAGCAAGGCACCAAGGGATGTCATGGATTTCTGGTCCCACCCATCTGCTCACCGTCTGACCCACACTGAGGCCTGAGGACATTAGTTTGTTGACTGATGTCACTTCATAAGGTCCTGGTGAAATTTGGAACTGGGTCCCCCCAAGTACAATGAGCACACCCTGAGCTCTCCCAGAGCTGCAGATACGTCTTACACGGTTCTTAGTTATGAAGTCAACTAAAGAATAAGCGGTAGATGCTTAGTACCCAAGCCTGTGGTAATCTCGCTTGACCCCAGTACATTCTTCACCCTGGGCATTGGGACAACCTGGCCAGGCAGGCATCCTGAGAGTGTTGATACAACCCTACTCACTGGCAGCAGCATTGAGCTGTGCTCTCAGTTCTAGGACAGTGACCACACCAAAGCGCCTTGGGCTGTGACTTGAACAAACCTAGAACTAAAAGCAACAAAAGCCGCCTCTCCAGCCCAAGGACTACAAGTCAATGTGTGTCACCTGCCTTCTAGAGGCACTTGGAGGGCCCCTCACACCTCTTCTCCTCCTGTTTGTGACAGGTTTCTCTGACAGGGTACCAAAGTCCACCTTGGTTTCCACACCACCTTGTCTGCTTTGTAATTACTCTAGGTCTTTCTAGGAAGGACATTTGTGACAGACGTGTGCAGTCCAAGATGCCCCTACCATCATCTCAAGGTCTTTAACTGAAGCGCATGTGCATAATCCATTTGCAAATTAAGTCGCATTCTTAACTCCAGGGCTTTAGATGCAAGCCTAGAACACGGTGCCACCCGTCAACCCATTACAGTCACAGTAAGACAGGCACTGTGCCCCAAGCCCTCTAGTCCCTCCATCCCCTTGAGCCAAGAAGATGCTGGGCTCCACCGCTGTGGCCAGGAACAAAGGGTAAATAAGGGCTGCCGTGCAGCTGGGTGCCAGGGTAGATGCCACCCAGCGTCCTGTGCCCCGAGAGCCTGTGCCCAGCAGGAGGGCTCAGCTGGCAAATGGACTGGCCACTGGGCTGAGAGCAGTGTGAGATGGCCGTGCCTGCCAAACTCCAACTGGGACTGTTGGTTTTTCCAGAAGGCTCTAACTTTATTTGTTTTCATTTTGAGCATTAAACCAATGTTTTTGATGGAAATATCTGCCCTCTTAGATTTTCTTCCATAAGAGGAAATTTAAAAATGGGATCTAGCCTTTAAAACAAGTCTCTCAAACGAGTCTCACCCAGAAGCTGAAAATTCACTTGTTCCTTAAAGTCACTGAGCTTGGTTCGTAGGGAAAGCTTGGCTGAGAGAATGATGTATGCGATTAGGGGAGGGTGGGAGGAAGTCAGCGAGGAGCAGGATGAAGAAAAGGAGGATGGTGACATTGGTGAGACTCTACAACAATCTACCTATCTGACCCCTTAATGGTGTGTGAGTGTGCATGTGCAAGTGCACATGCTTGTGAATAATGGGTGCATGTGTAGTGGCCAGAAGTCAACCTTAGTGTCATTCTTTAGAAGACAATTATTTTGCTTTTTCTCTTTTGAGATCAAGTCTTTAGCTGAGACCTGGTGTTTACCAGGGTATTCTAGCCTGTCTGGCCATTGAGCCCCAGGGATTCTTCTGTCTCCAGTCCCCCAGCATTGATGATACAAGCTTACATCACCATGTTCATGTCCCTTTAAAGAAAGACTTAGTATTTTTATGTATGTGTTTACGTATGTGTGTGAGAGAGTTAGTATGTACACATATTCAGGTGGCTGAGGAGACCAAAAAAGCATCAGGTAACCTGAAGCTGAAGACATCAAATGTGAATGCTGAAGCCCAAACTCATGTCCTCTGTGAGAGTAATGTGCGCTCTTAACCATTGAGCAATCCTTCTAGCTCCATGTCTTTCTGCTGTCTGCTTTTGGTGGGTTCTAGAGAGAAAACTCATGGTCTCATCTTACAGACAAGTATTTCCTCAGTTCCAGGTACTGCCCCCTCATCTTTGGTCCCCACTTGAGCCATAGCAAAAAGAGCATCCAGGACCTTCAAGTGGCACTTAGAGCCATAGGATTTCTAGGTGGAGATCCAGAGTCCCGCTGCCAGCATGGTCCCTAAGATGTGTGCCCTTGCTGTCTACCTCTAGGCAGGTTGGAAGAAGGCGATGATCAGCTTGCTGCACCATAAGGCAGGTGTGAGGGGAAGAAGGTGGAGACGAGGTGGGCGCCCCCAGTGACTGACAGTGGAGAGAACCACAGCCACATCACCAGCCTGGGACTGTTGTCATGCCTAGGAAAAAGTTTTGGAAAGATGCAGCTGAGCTAGCCCATCTTGAGTTAGTCGGTGGGGCCCAGATGCCCTCAAGGGTATCCTCCCAAGAGGGAGGCAGCAAATAACTGACACATTTGTGGTGACGGTAGAGCAGCTGGGGTGATGCTCACATAAAGCCATGGGATCTGGAGCCATCAGGAGCCAGGCAGGCTGGAAGATCTGCCCCTGGAGCCTCTAGAGCAGTGGTTCCCAACCTCCCTAACGCTGCGACTCTTTAATGCAGTTCCTCGTGTTGTGATGACGCCAACCACAAAATTATTTTTATTGTTACATCATAACTGTGATTTTGCTGCTGTTATGAATCATAATGTAAATTTTGGGGGGAGATAGAACGTTGTTAATGGAGTCACGACCCACAGGTTGAGAACCACTGCTCTAGAGAGCATATGGTCCTGTCTACACCCTGATATTAGACTGATAGGTAGGCTCTAGACCTTAATGAGAATGAGCTTGCTTTTTAAGCTATCCAATCTGTGGTCTTTTGTGATATTAAGAACATATGGACACTGCTCTCATGAGGCCTCTTGGCCAAGGAGACAGCCTAGAGTGCAGAGTATCTCAGATGAACTGAGATGGAGTCAGCTGGGAGGAGCTGGGTTTGTAGGAAGAACCAGCGGTGGGCCTGGGCTCAGGTAACTAATGACCCAGCGGCATGTTCTTCAGGCATCTCTCCTATCATGAGTTGGAATGAGGAAGAGGTACAGGGTCTAGGCCATTCTTAAACAGGTGGGGACACAACCAGGAAAACCTGCACATCTGCTGCCACCATCCAAGCTGGATTCAGTAAGAAGAGGACATAGAAGACACAGTCGTCAGGCCTCCCTCTGGTCCTAATGAGGAACCAGCCAACCCTATGTGTCATGTTCCTAACAAACTCAAGCCGGGAGTTCTGGCGTGTTTGAATTAGGTTTCTATTGCTTTGATAAAACACCATAACCAAAAGCACTTGGGAGGGAAGGTTTACTTAAGCTTACAGCTTGTAGTCCAACATGAAGGGAAGTCAGGGCAGGAACTCGAATAGGAACCTGAAGGGAGGAAGGAACTAAAGCAGAGTAACTCTGCTTCCTGGCTTGCTGTCCATGGCTCGCTCCGCCTGCTTTCTTAAATAACCCAGTGATGCACCGCCCACAGTGATCTAGATTCTGCTACATCAGTCATCAATCAAGAAGATACACCCCACACTTCCCTTGGGCCAGTGTGGTGGGAGCATTTTCTCAACTGGGGTTTTCTCTTCCAAAATGACCCCAGATAGCATCAAGTTGACATAAAACTAGCCAGCACATGAATCCTGGAGCATCCACAGAGTAAAAACACAGCGAGAAACCCTGAGGGTCGTGGCTGTGGAGCCAGTTCCACTATGTCAATGGCCTGGACAATCTGCAACAAGAAATGTAGGATGCTCCGGGGAGCATGGATACAGGAAAAGGAGTGAGCCTTGGGGAGATTTGCAGGGTGAGGCTGGGAGCAGATGAGAAGTCTGCCCAGGCCTGTCCAGCTCTAGTCCGCTCCCAAGCATCATGTGAGATCCTTTGTCCACCCACGTCCACATCAGAGAAGGTCAGACTTGGGCCGGTGTTCAGTGAGTTTCTGGGAGACACTGGACATGAAAAGTGTCTTCTGGTTGGTTCTGAATGCCTAGGAGAAGTGGGCAGGAGGATGTGCCGAAAGAGAGAAAAAAAAAAAGCAGGACATCGTCCCCAGGGAAGCTGGACAGAGAAGAAGCAGGGAATAGCGTCGTAATTATCTGGCAAAATGAGCTTAGTAAGGTGGGCATTCGGCTGTGGCTTTGACCTAATTTGGAAGACAGGTGATTGCAGGCATCAGTGAAAACTTACGTAACGGCACCGGCATGGATAGCTCAGGTGGCACTAAGTCCAGTAACAGGTGTCCTTACATGAAAAGCGCAGAGAAGAGACACACAGAGGGGAGGAGGGGCCATGTAAAGATGGGATAAGCAGGAGATGCTGAGACCAGGAACTCCCAGACAGAGCTGACCCTTCCACGCCTGCCATCCTGACCTTTGGCCTCCAAGACCAGGGGAGAATACATTGGTGTTGTCCATGTCCTCAGGTGGTGCTGTTTTGTCTCAAGAGCTTCAAGACACAGAATCCTGCACAGTAGACCTGTTCCTCCATGTCCGATTGGCTCTGGAGACCAGAAACTCGGAACTGTGAGAGGCAGGCTGGAATCTCAGCTTGGTGGAGGAAGAGATGAGTATCCGCCCTGCCTGGTGCCCACCCCTGCCCTGCTGACTTGGCCTTTTTGCCTCCCAGGTGCTGTCCTCTCAGGTACCCAGCACCATGAGCTGGCCACCCATTAGTGGCCTCTTAGGCTCAAAAACGCTGGCACTGCAGCAAGCTCACCATGACATCCATTCTGCATTCCTGTCACCTCTGGGTTAGGAAAATTGAAGCCGTGCGCCAAGGAAAATGTACCAGAATGTTGGGAAACGAGTGTTAATGAGACCCTGGGTTTGGGCATCTCTGACTGCTGCCCCCCCTAAGGAGGTGTTCTCATTTACTAGGGCACCCAGCCAAGGACCCTTCCCATTTAGGATTGCCCCCATACTCTTTGAAGCCTATGGGCTTAGGCCAGTTTGAATCCCTGGGCTCTAGCTCCTCGCTGGAAAATTAAAGCAACCCGCAGATGGTGCGTGCTGGCAGTGATTTGGTTCTCTTTATTTTTGTCAACAAGGAGGTTGGTTTTAATGAGAAGCAGCAGATCCCGGCTGCAGACTTTCCACTCCTGCAGGTCTCAACAGCAGCAGCCTGACTTCCCACCCCAGGTGGGGAGCTGCAGAGTTTGTGGACCTCGAAGACGGAGGGAAGGAACAGAAGAAAGGTACCCAGCAGTTAGCCTCCAGCTTTCCCACGGCTGGCTGCCTGATTCCTCCACTGGCATTCCTGTCCCCCAGAGGCTCCTCTCCCTGCAAACCTGAGGTCCAGGTGCTGCCTCCTTTCGTCTCCTTGCTCAAGAGGGAGGTGAAATAGAACATTTCCTGAGAGCCTGGCGCTCCTTGGGCAATGACTCAATTTCCTGGTTTGTGACAGGAGAGCCAATAGGATTGTCGCAGGGATTCGGTGGGTTCGCAGGTCTGTGCCTGCCCAGGGTGACATTGGGAACAATCTGATAGAAGTCCCTATTCTGGGACCTCTGGGTTGACCCTCTCCTTTGCTCCTGCAGATCCCGGCAGCCCTAATCTGACCCCCAACTGCCAGTCAAATTCTTCTGACCGTGAGGAGGCTGTGATATTGGCCATAGATGGCTGATGCCCTGTTAGCTGTGTCCCGTGGTATCATTTGGTGGCTTAACATCGGGCATGGTAGGACTGTGTGCAGCGAGGTCTTTGTCCTGAATCGTCAAATCATCCCCGGTATGGTCCTGGTTTCTGACCTCGCTCTCCCCCGGTTGCTAGGGACGAACACCATTTTCCCTGCCAGGTGGCAAGGCAAGTTTTCCTCCTATCTCCTTCAAAGCTAGGATTTCCTGAGAGGCGGCCATCTGTTCTCCTCAGACACCGTCTTCCTCACCAGCTGCATGCAGATAGATATCTGGAGGGTTGACACGTGGAAGAAAAATTGCTCTGCACGAGCCAGAAGGAGAGACGACAGAGTGGGGTTATGGAGTGGGAGATTATTTTCCTTTACCTGACACGTGTCAGATCATACAAGGCTATTCCCAGACTTGTTCGTCTGAGGGTCCCCCATCGTGGAAATAAAGTCACCCTTACCGTGAATAAAGCCCTCATTGACTTGGCCACACCTCACCTTCCCATCCAGGCCCTCCAGACGCCCTCTTGGGAAACAGAAACCAGTTCTTAGCATAGGCCTTAAGAGTGTGACTTAAGAGCATGGCCACTTTTGCGCCAAATAGGGAACGGTAAAGGTTCCTATTGGAACTCGAACATTAAGCTCGAGTGTGGATAGTTCAAAGCCTATGCCTCAGGCCACTTTTCAGTCAGGCCATGGAGGCTGCTGGGGGTATTATAGCCCCTAACTGAGACTCACCAGGCTAGAGAACTTCTCTCCTGACGCCAGCAGGAACCAGAACGGTCCTCACAAAAGACGGCACTGTGGGCCTTCCTTTAGACCAGCCACTGGACGTCCTGGGTACAAAACACAGGATTTTTGCTTATGTTTTGAACAAATTAAAGCAATTATCAAGGCTAGGTTGAAAGTCGGGTGGACAGATCATGTTTGGAGAGAGCAATGGGAAACACAACAGTTTATATAATTCTTTCAGACACATGCTGTCTTCTCTACCTCAGAATAAATCAACCGGGAGAACGCAGAAGGCCTGCAGAAGTCAAGAGTTGCCCACATCGTGGCTGTGTGTGTGGCTAAGCAAGAGCCCAAGATTCCTGACTCCTGGCTCCCTGTTCCTCTTCCCATATAGACAGGCAAGTGCCTATAAATAATAAATAAATGGTGGTATGGTACCACAGACAGATCCTGTAATGAAGCACGTGGCCTGTGTTGGGGGCTGTGCAGACCCAATGCAGACCTAACACCACACTAATTCTGACAATAGCCTCGTGTCCCTGAAGCTGTGGACGCCTTGCCTGCTGTGCAGCTCTGAGGTAGTCAGGATCCGGGGGAGGATAGGGAGTGTCAGACTAGAGTTTGGACGCGGTCTCCACATCTGGGCTTTTGGGATGCCTTTACCCCTAGCTTGGATGACTCACCAGCTCTTCCTTCACCGAGGCCACTAGTGGCTGGATTTGGGACTTGTCGCCAGACTGCTTCTTGTAAAGAGAAGCACAGGCTCCCTTTGGGGCGGGTGGTGGGTATGGGTTTGAAGAAGGCCTTCCCTGAGAGACGGGCTGCTCAGGGAGGCCTGGGGTAAGGCGAGTCAGCGATTGCCTAATCTGGATGGCTGACCTACTTTTCCCCTCCTAAACCAAGATTCCAGAAAGCTCACGTTGCCCTCGCTGCCAGGCTGAGTGAGTCCATCCCCAGGAAAGTCTCCGTCACCTCAGAGGCCATGAGCAATTGCTGGACGGAGGGTGGGTGGGAGGGATGGAGACAGCATCTTTCTATGCAGAGGGCAAGTCCTCTCCGGCCTCACCCTAGCCCATGGGCAAAGACAGTGGAGACTAAAGGCGTGGAGGGACAAAGATTCTGAGGTAAATGGGCCACAAGTCGGGGAGGCGAGTTCAGAATGGCACAAGACACAGGCATGCAGGGTTAAGGTGGATGATGGTGGAACCCAGGGCCAACATTAAGCTCCAATGTTCAACATGGTTAAGGTAACATAGTAGCTACACAGAGGCTTCTGGATTCTGTGGCGGTCACAGCAATAGAAGTTCTGAGAGGAGACCATATAGCCAATGGGGTTTCCGAACCCATTCTTTCTACAGGGTTTGAAGACATGCCTCCCCCTCCCAAAGTTCTGATGAAGGAAACTCAGGAAGTTTAGATGTGCAAACATATAACACATTCCTCTATCCCTGACTGGTGGAGGACACATTTCAACCCTCCGGGAGACCGATGAACCAGTTCCTGCAGGACCATGCAGGCCTGTTAGGTGAGCTTAAGCGATCTCTTTCCTCTCTAACCTCAGCTTCTTCGGTACTGGATTCTGGCAAAGCAGGCAACAAATCCGTGCTGTGAAAGTCTCCCGGGTGAGCACAGAGTGTGCACACTGTAATCTTAGCTTTAACTGTTACCTGAACCTCCTTGGTGGCTCTGAGACCATACAGGGAGATGAGGTGTGACTGAAAAGTACCCTCAACCCCACAGACAGTTCTAACGAAAGCGGCTTTGTGTGTGTGTGTGTGTGTGTGTGTGTGTGTGTGTGTGTGTGTGTGAAAGAGAGAGAGAGAGAGAGAGAAAGAGAGAGAGAGAGAGAGCGCGCTGATGGGAGAGTAAGGAGTCAGGTCCTTGGAAATGAATCACATAGGGTAGGCAGTAGACTGGAGCAAGCTCTTAACTTGTACAAGGCTTCTGCCTGCTCTGGAAAATTCATCAGTATAACCCAGATGAGATCCGAGGATGCCTATCTGTCAAACTCTGGTTTCTCCCACTGCTCTTGATTGGAGACCCTGCTCCCACAGTCTTGTACTGCTGTCTGTCTGTACTTCCCAATTAACTCTAGAGTCCCCAGTAGACTCTAGTCTGGGCCAGCCTCTTCCAAGTGACCATATACGGGCGGCAGATGCTGGTGCATTATTCAAGTCTCTGTGAAGTCATTAGCTCAGAAAGACACACCAGCTGTGGACGGCCTGGGTGTTATGGCCACAACATGGAAGCCACAGCGACCATAGCTTGCTGACCCCAGTTTTAACCCACATCCCCCCTTTTGTAGACAAGCCATGTATGCTAATCTGAAGGCAGACGTCACATGTGGCTTCCTTGGGAGCTACTTCAGGCCTGGCCTATCGCTGTGGCCTGCAGCCCTCACCCACAGGCGGGGCTGTGCACTATGACCCTGGGGTCACCCGTGGGGTCACTCGTGTGTGGGTACAGTGAAACCTCAAGCTTTCTCCCAACCAGGGAGGGAATGTGTGGGAGGGAGGGACTGCCCTGACGGGAAACAGCTGGGTTAATTAGTGACCAAGGTTAATCCTGCTCTGTGAGAAACACCATCCCTTTTCAACAGTAGGGCCACCTCTGAGCCCGGCTTATCAGTGTCTGGCCGCATGTCAGGCGGCGGGAAAGATAATTCTATTGCAGGCTTAGGTGGGTGAGTGGGAAGGGAGGTGGGAATTCCCAGACCCATCTCCGCAGCTACACTGCTCTTCCCTTGCACAAGCTCTTCTCAGATGCCTCACCCCGAGAAGCCTGCCCTCCAGGAACCAGACATCCTATTCATAGCTCAGCCCATCCACACATCTCCCCTTTCTAACTGGTACTTGTCGCTAGAGTAGGGAGAGCCTCAACCAAAATTGCTGGACTCCATCTAGGGTGCCAAGGCTGAGACACAATTAGGCCCCCGGTTCGGCAACAGCCTCACTTTGTCTGAAGACATGACACTTTGGCTGCAGGCAAGGGTGCAGCCTACAAAGCCATTTGTGCAAGGGGTGTACAGCCAGCCAAGTGTGTGAAGGTGAGTCTTCATAGAGCTCAGCTGATAAAAAGTCAGGCCATCCCACCCCAGGTTTGAGCGCCAAGGTCAAAGGTTCTAACCAAACCCCACCATGTGCCTTGCTGGAGAAAGCACAAGCTCTTTCCCCAAAGGCCATTTATAGGAAGCCAAATAAAGATACATTCTCCAACCTCCAATGCCCCAGAGCCTTGCTCTAGCTTCTCTTCCCTGCTATGACCATGCCAATGAGGACACAGGGTCCCCCATCTGTCTACAAAGTTGGATGTGCCCCTCCTATCGGCCAGGGAATGGTGCTGTGAATACCAGACTAGGCACAGGCTCAACTGGAACCTTCCAACATCTGCCAACTGGAAGGTCACCAAACAGTGCTCTAGGCTCACTTCCCTCTGTCATAAAGGAGAACTTTCCAGATGATTCTAGTTTCAAATGTAATATGCCCAACTGCCTTAATTAGGGATTCTATTGCCGTGAAGAGACACCGTGACCACAGCAACTCTTATAAAGGAAAACATTTAGCTGGGGCTGGCTTACAGTTCCAGAGGTTTAGTCCATTACTGGCATGATGAGAAGCACGGCAGCAGGAAAGCAGACACGGTGCTGGGGCAGGAGCTGAGAGTTCTACATCTTGATCCATAGGCAACAGAAGGAAAGTTAGAGCTGCCCTAGGCACAGCTTGAGCATATGAGACCTCAAAGGCCCCCTCCACAGTGGCACACTTCCTCCAACAAGGCCACACCTCCTGGTAATGCTACCCTCTATTTGCCAAGCATTCAGACACAGAAGTCTATGGGGGCCACCCCACAGCACCAACCCCACTCAGACCACTCCCAAAGCTGGAAGAGTCGACTCTCAGGGTTCTCCCACCCATTGA
The DNA here is from genome assembly GCF_982192425.1 of Myodes glareolus. Lineage (NCBI taxonomy): Eukaryota > Metazoa > Chordata > Mammalia > Rodentia > Cricetidae > Myodes > Myodes glareolus. The sequence goes on from NC_142046.1 coordinate 17,768,881, forward strand.
GGCGGGAAGAGAGGCTCTGGCCTCATCAGCTCCTGTTGTATGACATAATACTCTGAGCAGAACAGATACCATCTCCACCAGATCAGTTGCGCCTGCTTACAAGGCCTATCACGATTGAGCCCGTGGACTACCGAGGTTCCCTCAGAGAAGAAGGGCATCTCCTCTGAAATTCTAGGGGCCGCTCTCAGACTTTTGTATGCCATTCTGTCCTAAGTGTGCAAGGCCTTAGTTGGCTGGGGGGATACTGGTGTCTACATAGGCTGGGGAAGTTAACTGAGGTACAGGCCATCTGCATGGCTAGCAGGAATCCGTGATCCATGCTGCGTGAAGACTTCCCAACACAGCTGTTGGGTTGTTTCCACACTCCAGGTAGTAATGCCTCACCTGTGATCTATAAATAAGTCCAACAAACTCAATGCTTTCCCAGAGGTGAATTTTAGTAGAACTGTACTTTGGTCTTTTGCTGGGACCTTATGAGGGAGGGGTGTACATTGTGTACATCTCCCTGGGGAGAAAATTTTCACAAGGGCTCTCATCTAGTCCTGTCTCCCAGCATCCCTTACTTTGTCTGTAAGGGAAAATGATTCTGGTCCTCAGAAGTGTAAATGGAGAGTGCTTTCATTTTCCGGCCTCCCAGACCCAAATAATCACCAGAAACTATATTAATTACAACACTGTTTGGCCAATAGCTCAGGCATATTCCTAGCGAGCTCTTACATCTTAAATCAATCCATTTCTATTAATCTGTATATTGCTATGTGGCTGTGGCTTACCAGTAAGGTTCTGGTGTCCTTCTCCTTTGACAGCTACATGGCATCTGTCTGAATCCACCTTCTTTCTTCTGCATTCAGCCTAGTTTCCTCACCTATCTCTATTCTGCCCTACCATAGGCTAAAGCATTTTCTTTATTAACAAATGGTAATAAAACATATTCACAGCATACATAGAGTAAATCCACATCATCTTTCCATTTCTGTCTAAAAAAAAAAGAAAAATTTTAATTTTAACATAGTAAAATTAAATATAAAAACAGATACAAAGCAAGAATTACAGTTACAATATTTCTTTGTGAGCCTAAAGTTTCATATCTAATTTGTCTCTTATCATAACTAAGGAAAACTATAACTACCTGTCTTCAGCTCCATCAGAGACCCCAGAAGGATATAATATTACCTAAGTAAACAAGAAGTAACTTTCAAAACTCTAGAATTGACAGAGACATCTCGCTGCCTGGACAGTGCCCCAAAGTTCTCCTGTAACATTGAAGCATTCATCTTCAGCCTGCAGGCCTATAGTATCCAGTAGACTTTTCAGTGAAACAGGAAATTTGAAGATCTTTTCTACCTTGTACCAGCAAAGTTTGTCAGTTGGTTTTTTCTGTGTCCTGCAGAATGTCTGGCAGACTCTTTCATGAAGCAGGAACCCTGAAGGACTGTCTCACCTTTAGACAAGTTCAGCAGTCATTTTTCTATGGGTCCTGCATGTCCAGTTTATATAGTATACCATCAAGCAGTCCAGGCAAGAGCAGTTTCTTGCCCAAATGGCTAGCCTTGTCACATTGAAGTCAAACTCCATAACGAGTTTCTTCAGTGCCCATCAACCTCTTTGAAGGAATTGATGCTGCCAGAAGCACACATATCTTACTGTCAAGAAAAGTCTACGTTCTTAAAACCTTTTAAATGCCATATTCTGTAAGTCTTTAAAGTGTTAAAGATTATCTAACTGAACTATACCTCTGTATATCTAAAAAACCTAACTAACATGACTACAAATTTGACTATTACAAATGACTATTAATCCGTAATTTTTAGTTATATATTACATTTTTAAATGAGCTGTATAAACATAATACCTTAAACAGAGTAGAAACAGAACAGTTCAGACCCCAGTGGGGAATGTACCGAGGAGCTTACCAAGCAAGCACCCAGCAGTACCACCCTGCCCCTTGCTGAGTTGACATGGGCATCTGTGAGGCTGAGGCAGACCACTCTGGGCCCTCTGTCCAGCCCCGACCATGACCAGATCCAGGTCTGTTTATGAAGCAGCTCTTCCTAATTCCGCCAAACTCAGGGGCAGGCGGGAAGCCAGATTAGATAGCCTATCTCTCCAGATGAGTTCACCCTGCCCCTCCCCCACAGCCCACACACACACCAGAAGTGCTACAGGAAGCACCTTGGTGCCCCTTCATCTGAGAGGAGCCCAAAGCCTGACAGGTGGGCAAAACCAGGACGCTAAGTGGACGGCTCTGCCTCTAATGGGAAGCATCGCCACACGGGCGTGGGACTCAGTGCCAGCCATCTTCCCACACGCCTCCTCTGCATCTTTCTGCAGCCCTCCACTTCTCTCCACAGTTTTCTTTGTCCTTCCACAACCCTCCACATCCCTGTAAGCCCTACGTTACATCTCTTTCTCCCTGGCCCTGATGCAGCCTGGGGCTCACCTTTCTTGGCGTTTACTGAGCTCCTGCAGTTTTCCGGGTAGTCTTAAGCACAGTATTCCAGTGTGACACTGTAGGTCCCCTTCCATGAGGCATCCATTGTGTTGCCTGGGTAGTCATGGAGAGAAACACATGGGGACGTGGGTTTTGATTGCAGAGAGAGAGTTGGTTTGAGTCCCAGATGCTCAACAACACAGAGCAGGAAATTCAATAGAAGAGCATCTGTTGCAGGGTGGTGGTGGCACAGGTCTATCCTCCCAGCACTTAGGAGGCAGACACAGGCAGATCTCTGTGAGTTCAAAGCCTGTTTGGTCTGCAAGAGCTAGTTCCAGGACAGCCTGGGCTACCCAGAGAAACCCTGTCTTGAAAAAAAAAAAGTATCTGTTGTGCGAGTCAGACCTATACCATGGCTGAAGGCAGAGACAGGCGAAGCTAGCCAGTGAGGAGAGAGGAGGCAGGTGTGGTAGTTCATGATGTCTTTTAATCCATGAACTCTTTGTAGGTTTAGGGTCAGCTTGCTCTACATAGTGAGTTCCTGGCCAGCCAGAGTTATATAGTGAGACCCTATCTCAAAACAAACAAACAAACAAAACATGCATGCACACACACACAACAACAACAACAACAACAACAACAACAACAACAACAAACAGACCAAACAAATAAAAAAATCCGGGTGGAGAACACTGGAGTGGGCCAGAGCCCGAAGTATATGGTCTTTGAACTATTTATTCTTCACGTGACCTGTGAGCACCTCCCCTTTCCCTCTCTAGGTAATGTCATCCTTCTTAGACCCAGTGCCTGCCACAGGCCCCGAGACACCCTGCAGAATTGTCCCAGCCATCCTTCTGAAGAAGACTGTCCTTGCTCGCTGGTCCCATCATCCATCTGGTCACCAGAAGCAGGCCAGCAGGCCAGAAGTGTCTGAGAGTCTAAAAAGGGACAGGGAAGAGGCTGAGGGACAAAGAACTGCAGAAAGACTGAAGGAAGTGGAAAACAGCTAATCCTCTCTTTGGCAAGAAGAGCTGAGGCAAAGGCAGCCAAGGAGGGTTCCGGTGCTGGCCACCGCGCTCCAGAGCAGATGGCCGGTGTATCAGGCAGAGGAGCCAGCACCTGGCATGCTTCTGCCTGAGAGTCCACATGTGCAGGCCCACAACAAGCTCATAAGACCAAGACAGAGCAAAAAAGTGAGCAAGAGGTGATCCCGTTGGGTGGACAAGGGGAGAAGGCTCCCAGAGCCTTCTGAGAGCACCCTTTCTGGCCTTCTGGATTCAAGGACGAACTCCATAGGGGAAAGCAGAGTGGACAAGCAAGCCTGAAGTGCAGAGCTGGGATTTACCTTCCAGGCACAGCCACAGGGGTTCACTGAGCTGTCCAGAGAAGGTGAACTGGGGTCTCAGAGAGCTGGGAGCTCGGGGAGGTGTCTATGGAACCAGCGCAGATGCACTGGGAGGGCCACGATGGCAGGCTGCAGTTCTGAGCCTCTGTGTAGGATGGTGGTAGTGACCTGCAGCCCCTGTCCTGAGGCAGAAGGGCTCTGATCTTTCTGACTTTGTTTGAAGAGCCAGTTTACTTCCTTCTCCTACCTAGCAGAATCCAGTCCTGTACCTCCTACACAAATAACAGCCGCTGAGACTGGCTAGAAAGGAAGCAAGAACTCTTACGGGGCTGGACAACGATAAGGTTGCCCTGCAATGCTCAGGCCCCTCCCACCTGCAGAGGGCTCTCTTCTTCGTGGACAGTGTTCAGCTTCACTGGGCCCGCTTGACCTTGCCCTGCCCTGTGCACAGGCCACCTGCCTTCTGCAAGATGCCCTGGGCAAGTCAAAGCCCTTACATTTAAGAGGCCAAGGACAAGATGAAGGGCTAGCGCCTTTTCCTGACACTTGGGCCAGCAGTACCAGGTGATGGTGAGTAGATTCTCCCCTTCAGACAATGACACCCAGCACTACTGACCCAGGACCAGAAAGGAGTCCCCAGGTCTGTCTCCTAGACACTTCCTGGACTTCTAAGCCTAAGATCTGTGCCACAGACTGCACTCCAGAATAAAGTACAGCATATCGGTCTTCGTAGACTGGGACTCCAGGTCTGAGTCCACCAGATGCATAGATGTATTTCAAGTAGCCAATGAGAAAAAGAGGTGTGGCCAGTTAAGTGGCCATTCTGAGCAAAAAGTAGATTTTAATGAGCTAGAGATTCATGACCAAGGGGGCAATAGTCTGAGTAATACCTTGACGTGTGGGAGCACAAACTCCTGGGATCTACACGGTGGAAGGAGACCACTGCCTCCTCTGACCTCCACTGGTGTGCATGCACCCGGGACCAGAGTTCACTTCCCAGCACCCACATTAGCTTGTAACTCCAGCTCCATGGGATCCCAACAGGGTCTTCTGGTCTCTGATGACACTGCACACATGTGTACATACACAGACAGACGGAGACACATACAGGCATTAATGAAAAATAAGTCATACAGAATAAAAGGGGCTGGGCAGTGGTGGCACGTGCTGCTAATTCCAGCACTCAGGAGGCAGAAGCAGACAGATCTCTGTGAGTTCAAGGCCAGCCTGGTCTACAGAGTGAGGTCCAAAACAGCCAAGCCTATACAGAGAATCCCTGTCTCAAAAAAAAAAAAAAAAAAAAAGCAAAAACCCACATAAAAATGATGGTGGTGGTGGTAGTGGTGGTGGAGGAGGAGGAGATTATGATGATAAATAAATAAATAAAATAAAAGGGAGTGTGGGCCCTCATGGAGACTTGGCCTGGGGTGAGGGCATGTTAATGTGGTTTGCCCTTTGTAGTAAAGCCTTACCGCAGCAGAAGGGTGTGGCAGGCAGCGATACAGATGGTCCATGGAAAACAGCTTTATAGACTGCTCAGTTTGCTCTTATCCAAAGAAGAAACTATGAGCAGGTACGAGGGAGTGACCACCTAGGACACAGGCCTGAGCCAGGTACCTCTGCAGGATCAGGCCTGAGCCAGGGACATCAGTGGGAACAGGCCTGAGGCAGCAACCTCTGCCAGAGCAGGCCCAAGCAAGCTACCTCCACAGGAGCAGGTATGGAGGAGCGACCACCTAGGCAGCAGGCCCAAGCCAGAGAGCTCTGTGAGACCAGGCCCAAGCAAGTGACCTCCGTGGGAACAGGCACGAACGACCTCCAGGATTGCAGAGTGACCCCCAGAAGTACTGAGCAGCCTCCAGGAAGACTGAGTGACCTCTAGGGTGAATGGAATCATGGCCATGACTGTACCACGAGGAGGAACCATCTGAACCTTGGATCCACTGGCACCTGGAAGAGTGATCACCAGCGACACAGCCCCAACTACACCAATCAGAGGAAAAGACGGGTAAACAAGGTAAGAACACACTCAACATCACAAAGAGCAACACGACATCAGCAAAAATAGCAAGACTTGAATACCTCAATATAGATAAAACAGAAGAGAATGACCTAAAAATAACTTTAGGGAATGTATGAGGCGCCTAAAGAGGAAATGAAAAATTTCCTCAAAGAAATGGAGAAAAAAAATCAAACAAAAACTAGAAGAAATCAACAAATCCCTTAAAGAAAACCAAGAAAAAGCAAAGGATGAATTGATTTAAGACTTGAAAACTGAAATAAAGACAAAAAAAGAAAACACAAACCAAGGCAATTCTGAAAATGGAAAATATGGAAAAACAATCAGGAACCACAAATGCAAGCATAAACAGCAGAATACAAGAGATGGAAGAGAGAATCTCAAGTGCTGAAGATACGTTAGAGGAAATAGAATCATCGGTCAAAGAACACATTAAATCTAACAAAGGCTTAACATAAAATATTCAGGAAATATGGGACACCATGAAAAGACCAAACCTAAGAATAATAGGGATAGAAGAAGCCCAACTCAAAAACACAGAAAATATATTCAACAAAATCATAGAAGAAAACTTTCCCAACCTAAAGAGAGATAGCCTATGAAGATACAAGAAGTTTACAGAATATTGAACAGACTGGACCAAAGAGAAAAAAAGTCCCCTGACCACATAATAATCAAAACACTAAATATACAGAATAAAGAAAGAATGCTAAGAGCTGCAATGGAAAAGGGCCAACTAACATATAAAGGCAGACTTATCAGAATTGCACCTGACTTCTCAATGGAAACAATAAAAGTCAGAAGGTCCTGGTCAAGCGTTATGTAGACATTAAGAGATCATGGATGCCAGCCCAGACTACTACACCCAGCAAAACTTTCAATCAGTATAGAAGGACAAAACAAGATATTCCACGACAAAACCAGACTTAACCAATACCCAGCTACAAACCCAGACCTACATAAAGTAGGTCTCCAACCCAAGGAAGTTAGTTACATCCACAAAAACACAGGCAATAGATGATCACAAAGAAGGGGGAAAAACACACAATAACATCACCAACAATGAAAACTAAAATAGCAGAGACTAGCCATCACTGGTCATTACAATCCCTTTATATAAAAGGATTCAACTCACCTATAAAAAGACACAGGCTGACAGATTGAATATGAAAACAGAATCTATCCTTCTGCTGCATACAAGAAACACACCTCAGCCTCAAAGACAGACATTGCCTCAGAGTAAAGAGTTGAGAAAAAATTTCCCAGTCAAATGGACCTAAGAAACAAGCTTGTGTAGCTATCCTAATATCTAACAAAATAGACCTCAAACTAAAATCAATCAAAGGATACAAAGAAGGCCATTTTTATATTAGTCTCAGGAAAAAATCCATCAAGAGGAAATCTCAACACTGAATATCTATGCCCCAAATACAAGGGTACAAGGGCCTCCTCGTGTGTAAAAGAAACACTACTAAAGCTTAAATCACACACTAAATTCCACACAGTAATAGTGGGAGACTTCAACTCCCCACTCTTATCATTGGAGATAGAAACTTAACAAAAAATAAGGGAACTAACCAAAGTTATGATTCATATGGACTTAACAGACATCTTTAGAACATTCCATCCAAACATAAAAGAATATACCTTTTTCTCAACATCTCAGCAACCTCCTGAAAAATTGACCGCATACTAGGTAACAAAGCAAGCCTCAACAGATACAAAAAAAAAACAAAACAAAAAAAGCCGGAATAACCCCATGTACCTTATCAGATCACCATGGCTTAAAATTAGAATTCAACAGCAATACTAATTTCAGAAAGCCCACAAACACATGAAAATTAAACAAACAAACAAACAAAAAACAAGACCAGATGGTTTCAGTGCAGAATTCAAGATTTTCAAAGAATTAATACCAGTACTCCTCACATTGTTCCACACAATAGAAACAGAAGGAACATTGCCAAACTCTTTTTAAGAGGTTACAATTACCCCACAAAGACATTACTAAGAAAGAAAATTACAAACCAATCTCACTCATGAACATTGATGCAAAAATACTCAATAAAATACTGGTAAACCAAACTCAAGAACACATCAGAAACATCATCCACTATGATTCAAGTTGGCCTCATCCCAGAGATACAGGGATGGTTCTACATATGAAAATCTGTCAATGCGAACAAACTGGAAAAAAAAAACCCACACGATCATCTCTCAGATGCTGAAAAAGCCTTCAACAATATCCAGTGTGATAAAAATCTCCTTCATGATAAAGGTCTTGGAGAGATCAGGGATACAAGGAACATATCTATACATAATAAAGGCAATACATAATAAAAGCAAACCAGCAGCCAACATCAAACTAAATGGAGTGAAACTCAAAGCAATCCCACAAAAATCAGGAACAAGACAAGGTTGTCCGCTATCTCTTAATCTATTCAATACAGTACTTGAGGTCCTAGCTAGAAAAATAAGACAGCAAAAGGAGGCCAAAGGGATACAAATCGGAAAAGAAGAAGTCAAACTCTCACTATTCGTTAATAATATGGTAGTTTACATAAGTGATCCTAAAAATTCTACCAAGGAACTTCTACAACTCATAAACACTTTCAGTAATGTAGCAGGATACAAGACTAACTCGAAAAATCAGTAGCCCTCCTTTACACAGAAGATAAATGGGCTGAGAAAGAAATCAGAGAAACATCACCTTTCACAATAGCCACAAATAATATAAAATACCTTGGAGTAACTCTAACCAAACAAGTAGAAGACCTGTATGACAAGAACTTTAAATCTTTAAAGAAAGAAACTGAAGAATACTCCAGAAAATGAAAAGATTTCCCATGCCCTTGGGTAGGTAGAATTAACATAGTAAAAATGACAATCTTACCAAAGGCAATCTACAGATTCAGTAGAATGCCCAGCAAAATTCTGCACAGACCTTGAAATACTCAACTTCATAAGGAGAGGCAAAAAAACAAAACAAAACAAAACAAAAAACAGGATAGTCAAAACAACGCTGTACGATAAAGGAACTTCTGGAGGCATCACAATCCCTGAGCTACAGTACTGAAAACAGCCTGGTATTTGGCTTAAAAACAGACAGAAGGACCAAACAAAAGACCTGGATATCAACCCCCAAACCTACAAACACCTGCTTTTTGACAAAGAAGCAAAAAAATATAAAATGGAAAAAAGAAAGCACATTTAACAAAAGATTCTGGCATAACTGGATATCAACATGTAGAAGAATGAAAATAGACCCATATCTATCACCATGCACAAAACTCAAGTCCAAATGGATCAAAGACCTCAACGTAAAGCCAGCCACACTGAACCTCATAGAAGATAAACTGGGAAGTACACTTGAACACATTGGCACAGGGAACCACTTCCTAAATATAACCCCAGCAGCACAGACACTGAGAGAAATAATTAATAAATGGGACCTCCTGAAACTGAAAAGCTTCTGTAAAGCAAAGGACAAGGTCAATAAGACAAAACAACAGCCTACAGAATGGGAAAATATCTTCACTAACCCCACATCAGACAGAGGACTGATCTTCAAAATATACAAAGAACTCAAGAAATTGGTCATCAAAAGAATAAATAATCCACCTAAAAAATGGGGTACAGACCTAAACAGAGAACTCTCAACAGAAGAATCTAAAATGACTGAAAGACACTTACAGAAATGTTCAACATCCTTAGTCATCAAAGAAATACAAATAAAAACAACTCTGAGATTCCATATTACACTTTTAAGAATGGCCAAGATCATAAACACTGATAACAATTTATGCTGGAGAGGTTGTGAGGTAAAGGGAACACTTCTGCATTGCTGGTGGGAGTGTAAGCTGGTACAGCCCCTTTGGATATCAGTGTGGTGATTTCTCAGAAAATTAGGAAAAAAACCTTCCTCAAGACCTAGCAATACCATCTTTGGGTTTATACCCAAAGGATGCTCAATCATACCACAAGGACATGTGTTCAACTATGTTCATAACAGCATTGTTTGTCATAGCTAGAACCTGGAAGCAACCTAAATGGCCCTCACCCGAAGAATAGATAAGGAAAATGTGGTATATTTACACAATGGAGTACTACACAGAGGAAAAAAATAATGACATCTTGAAATATGTGAGCAAATGGATGGATGTAGAAACATCATATTGAGTGAGGTAACCCAGACCCAGAAAGACAAATGGCATATGGACTTACTCGTAAGTGACTTTTAGACATAAAGCAAAGAAAAATCAGCCTACAATTCACAACCCCAGAGAACCTAGACAACAAAGAGGACCCTAAGAGAGACAGACATGGATCTAAGGTACATGGGAAGTAAAATAAGACAAGATCTCCTGTGTATATTGGGATTGTGGGGATCACGGGAGAGGGTAGAAAGAGTGGGGGGAGAAAGGAAGGGGAACAGAGAAAAATATTTATAAGTCAATAAAAACAATAAAAAGCAAAAAAGTATTTATTTATTTTGTGTATATGTATGGGGCAGGTGCATACCACAGTGGGCATGTGGCAGTCAGAAGCAACGTGAGGGAACTTGCTCTCTCCTTCTATCATGTGGGTCCTGGGGATTGAACTTTCGTCATCAGGCTTAGCAACAAGCACCCTTACCTAATGAGCCCTCTTGCCGGCCCATAACATTTGCTGATAAAAATAAAATCATTGTGTGATCATCACATTCTTTCTCTCTTGAGTTCCTTTACAAAGCCTGATTCCCAGCAGGATTGTAGGAGGAAGTGGGGCCAATGGGAGTCGAGTAGGTTTCAAGGACCAAACCATAGAGCTGCCTGGCCCTTCCTCATAGCTAAGACACAGAGGGAAGGCACTCTCACTGAGCAAGGAGCCAGGCCCTGCCGGAGGCTGGACCTGCTGGCATCTGGACTGCGGGCTTCCTCCTTTCAGGAGAGTGTGAGAGGCGTGTTTCTGTTGCTTAGGCACTGTTCAGTGTCTGGTATTGGTTAAAACGTCCCTCACAGAGGAACACAAGAATCTATGCAAGAGTGGGAGAACTCCTGAAACCAATACCTGCAAAGTGGATGCCGTGTCCGTTCCGGGAACGGACAGCACATGCTGTCTCCAGGGGTTTCCAGGGACTGGCCAGAGAAAGCTTGCATTTCTGAGGTGGTGGTGAAGTGGGGGAGGCGGGGCTGACTGCTGACAGGCAGATGAGGAGAGAGCCACAGCCAGAAGAGAATAGCAGGAGGGAAGCAGTCCAGAGCCTCAGGTGGAAAGGCAGAGCACATTACCGGAGAGCTGGAAAGAGGGCAGCCTGGTCAAAGAGCGGCGAAGAATCATGGCTGAGTTGTGCTGGCATTTGGGGGCTTGGGGTGTGTGGAAGGCAGAGCTGGGGAGGATGAAAGGGCGCCCTGGGAGAGATTCTCAGAACATCTCGAGGTGCAGCTTGGTGACTCTCGAGTGCTCACAGTGACAACTGAAAAACAGTAAACGACTCAAAGGCAGGATTTTCAACAAAATGGAGGCAAAATCTAAAAATCTGTGAAACTGGAGTTGGTCTGGAGCCTGTACCTGTCACCCCAGCACTCAGAGATGAAGAGAGCATGACTGTCTCAAATACCACACACACCTCACACACACACCTCACACACACACACACACACACACACACACACACACCTGAAGTGGGGAGGGATTGATTTGGCCGCACACCTCACACACACACAGACACACACACACACACACACACCTGAAGTGGGGTGGGATTGATTTGGCCGTCCACAGCAGGAGCTCTTGAATAAGGCAAGGGAGCAACCCCAAAGGCATTTCACCCCTCCCAGCACAGGCCCAGAGAGCCTGGGAGACAAAGTGAACTAAGCATAGGCTTGTGGCCTGCTCACACTCCCTGCCCACTGCCACCCCAGTTCACACTCCCTGCCCACTGCCACCCCACACTCTGCAAGCTCTGCTCCCCACCTCCAGAGCAACCCCTTTCCACAACACCACATCAGGATTCAGGGAGTCACAGGGAGGCTCTAGTCAGGGCCGCAGCCTTGGTTATGTCGTCTGCTCGACCATCTCTCACATCTTAAGTCAGGGGTGTGGGGTGTGTGTGAATGCCTCCCCATGAAATTCAAGATGGCGGACACCTGGAGTGTCGAGGACTTAAGATGTGCAGGACTACCTCAAGGACAGACTCACCAATGAGTCTCCTCTAGGATGAGGTCTGGTCGAGCTGTGTCACAGGGCTGGTACCTCCATCCTAGAGCAGCAGCCACGGACTGTGACCTGCAGGCTGCTTCCTCTTCGAAGCTGGAGGCTAGTTGGTGACTCTTGCCTCTCACCTCAAGGCATTCAGCAGACAGCTTGTGGGGTCGAGGATGTTTTTCCCAGAGCTGTGAGGTGAAATGACACTTTGCCCTGCTAGGTTTTAGGTTTGCTGGGGACCAGAGACTCCTCCTGCCTCCCTTCCCACCCTCGCTCTTGCTGGCAGTGGGGGCGTCTGCCCGTGCCTGTCCAACTCTTGTATTTTGGAAGCCCAGAACATGTTTGATTTCCCAGGTTTACAGCTGGAGGGAAAGTTGCCTGGGGATGAATCATGCCTGAAGTTGCAGCCACATCTGATTTAGTAAAAAGAAGAAAAAATTGAACAAGCTTTGAGAACCATGTGGCCACAGACAGGGAAGATGCCCGAGCTGTCATCTGCAGTGAGAAAGCCGAGCTCCCAAACAGCAGGGTGATGTGTGGGGCCCACTGGGTCAGCATTACAGCGTGTCCAGACTCACATAGGACCCAGAGGAGAAGGGAGAAGACGGGTAGGGAAGGGAAAGAGGAGGAGAGAGAACAGGAGGGAGGGAGGAGGGAGGGAGGAAGGGAGAGAAGGAGGGAGGGAGGGTGGAAGAGCTTGAGAGGAAAACTCAGGTTGACTTGAACTGGCAGAATGGGATTTCAGCCTGGAAAAAACTCACTCCAGATTACAACTCTGGGAGGCAGCCTGGCTGGGGCACTGGGACCGCCTTCCTCCTGAACTTGAGGCTTCTGAATGAGGAGCAGGAAAGGTCCTGACATCTGGGAGGTTCTGCGAGCCTTGGAGTGCCATGCTGCTTCCCTTCCTTCCTTGACCTCTCTCCTTTCAGTCATCTTTGTTTAGCATCTCCTAAGTTCCAGGTCTCTGCTGACAGGATTCGGAGAATTGACTCAGGGGCCAAGAGCAGACTGCTCTTCCGGAGCACTGGCGTTCAGTTGTTAACTCCTAGACCATGGCTCACGGGCCTCTGCAACTCCAGTCCTAGGGTGCCAGCATCTTCCTCTAAACTCTGCACACACGTGGTACACAGACACACATGCAAGCAAAACACCATCTGCCAAAAATTAATTAAAAATAAATCAATAAATGAGTGAAAATGAACATGGGGGCAGAAGAGATGGCTCAGCAGCTACAGGCATTTTCCACCAAGTGTGATGACCTGAGTTCAATCCCTAGAATGCATCTGGTGGGAGAAAAAAACAACAACAACAAACATTGCAAAATTGTCTTCAGATTCCCATATGCATGCTAAAGCGTGCTCTTTAATTAATTAAAATTTTAAAAATAATTATAAAATGGACAGCAATAGAGGAAGACATTTTGTGTTTACCTCTGGTCTCTACATGTACACTCACACTCACATACACATACACACATAGATACACACATACCGTGCATACATATTCTCACATATAATGCTCATGGCTCAGCATCTAACTTTGTCACCCAGGCCATCCAATCACTTGCACTTGACTGATTCACTGGTCCTCTGCACACAGCAGACTCCTGCCTTGCTCTTTTCCCCATGAGGACCCCCCTCCCCATCATATCCCTTGTGGTGATAGAGCCCATTGGGCCCTCCATGTTTAGAAAAGAAAGCTGGCCCATTGTGGCCTTCACAATGACGGCCTTGTTGCTTTCTGGTCACTCAGAGGCCAAAGGAACTACCGCCTTTCTTTGGCCCTTATCTCCCATCAGGCCATGCTCAGCCAGGGTCATGTCCACTCCTGCCTGGTCCAGAACCATCCTGTGCCCTGGATAAAAGGCACCAGAGGGAAAAAAATGAGTATGAGAAATCAGACAGTAATTAACCAGACAAGAGATACTGATCTCTTTACTGCTACCACGAGAGACAGCACTAGCCTGTTCACAAGAGGCAGCCTTGTTCAGGAGGCTTGGCAGGGCCAGTACGGATGCCTGGACCGTTCTGAGCCAGCAGCAGAGGGATGGCAGGGACAAGGAGAGCCCTCGCTCTTCCTCCATTAGTACTGGATGGCAGTGTAGCCTGGAGTTGTCCTAAGGCCCAGACTCACAGGGTTGTCAAACTAAGTAAATCTGAGCAGCTTACTGAGAGCGCCCGTGAAGCATGGCATCTCTCGCTGTCATCGCCGCTTCCTCCCGATGAGGACAGTGCTTCATGTGGGAAGAATGTGTGCCGGTTCACCCGTTTCTGTTGCAAACTGCCCCCAAGGTAGGGCTAGGACCTCTCGGAAGCGAGACAGTACCTCAGCTCTCGGGTTTCAGAAATTCCACTAGTCAGGCTGGGATCTGGGTCGTGAATCATGCTCTGGGTTTGGAAAAAGTGGCAGAATCGAAGCCAAAGGAGGATTGTGGCCCACCCAGCGGGGACATGGGCTCCTGCCCAGGATGGTGAGTTCCAGAAGCTGCTGCACTTCCCTGCCTGTGCTCTACCGTCAGGAGACTGGAGGCAGACCTCCTTCAGACCCGGGAACATGAAACATGTGTGCAACCTCTTGCCAGGAGTGCAGCTACCCAAGGACCTCAGACAGCTTCCAGGGGTATTTGACACCCACAGAATAAAGCTGCACGTAGAAGCCCTGCAGGGGATTATTAAGTGAGACACTGCAAATGTCCAGAATCAGGAATAACAGAGGAGTCCCACACCACACAGTTCCCATCACTTAGCAGCATAATGAAGCCTAAGAGAAAAAAGTCCACTCTGCAACAGGGGCACAAACAGAAACAGAAAGTTTCTCGATTGAGCTATAGGATTTAGTAAAGGCACAACGCACTCACCCTGAATCTACTCCAGGCTCACCTCTGAATCTTCATTTGCAAACACTCCCTGGGACTAGTCCGTGGTGATCTCCTCTCATCCATACACCTTCAGACCTGTCGGACCTGTCTTACATCTGGCCTCTTTGAGCCAGAATTCACTTTTCAGAAATGTCCTTCCAGAAGGCAGCTGCCAGCAGACACTGAAATCATGTCAGAGGCCACTGTCCTGAGCATTTGGTAGGACTCTGGAGATTGGCCTGTTTTTCTGCTCCTTTGTGAATGATCCTCCATCCCATGAGGTGAGAAGGAAAAGGCTTTTACATGTCGTTTAGGAGACAGACAGCCACTTCACCAAGGTCTTCTGAACTCCCTGCTTCTAAGAGGTTGGAAATTTTTCACTCGGACTTGGCCATGTCCTGACTTTGGACTGCCACGTCCCTTCCTCCAGGAGCTCACATTGTTCCTGAATCTCTTAGCACAGGGTGGCCATGCTGGGTACCAAGCACTCACCATTTCAGTGTGCCTCATGATGGGGGGATGCCTTGCTGGTCCTTCTGTGGGAGACTCTATCCCCAGGGTGAGGGTAGCTATTGCCACGGCAGGGAAGTGGGGATGATTCTGAGCAGAAGAGAAAGCACTGCATCTGCCACACATTCTCAAGGCCATTGTGACTTAGAAGGCAGTTGGATCTATACCCTCAACAGAAGATGGAAGACCATACAACATGCAGAGATTGTGCAGGGCTGGGATGCTCTATGTAGGCCTTAGAGCCAGGGGAGGCCAGGCTGGCTCTCCATGGAGATCCATTCATCCTTGACAGTGACCCTGATGGAGGAAGCTAGTCAGGTCTGGAGGATGGGCGACAAGCCTGTTATTAGTCTATTCTTGGACCCCAAGTATATCATAACATGATGGTCCCTGCAGGCAGCTCAGGGACTGTGTCTGCATCTGAGGAGAAGCTGGGTGGCAAGGCAGTGGGTTCCCAGCCTATCTTGGTGGAGAAGAGTGTGAACCTTCCTCCTGTCTGGTCCCCCCTGGTCTGTGGATCTGGCCTTCCTGCTTCTCATTAGGTATTTGCTGGGATCTATCTGACTGCCTGAGGACCAGCCGACAGACACACTTCACAAAGGAAGAAGGCAACAAGACTGTAGCCTGGCAAGAGCAGGCTCATCTCACTCCCAAACACCCCCACCCCAGCATGTCTGTGCAAAGATAAAACTGAGGCAGGCAGGAGAATGCGATTTCCGGTGCTGAGCCCCTGGGATGGACGTGGTGTCCTCAGCTACCACCCCGATTCTCTGTGTGCATCTCCTCTCAGCCTCCCTTCCTCTCCCTCCCCAGATAGCAGCACTAGCTGACTCGCAGCCCCAGCAGCAGCAGATCCTGGAGCAGCCTGTGTCGTGGATGTAGTTGAACGGACACCCCCCCCTTCTCTCTGGAAACATCAGAAGGTTTGACGCCTGGGACCCACCCTAGGCTGGAGGGTATCACTCAAACCTGTGAACCGACACCCCTTGGAGGCCGGAGACCCCCTACTCATGGAAAATGTGTGTCATGGAGGCTTCGGTCTGCTCCATTCAGAAAGCCAGTAAACAAGCTGGCGGTGTCTTCTGGTTGGAAACCGCAGGCTAATGACAATCACAGACTCTATGGAACTACCAGGCTGGGAGCCACAGACAGAGAAGCCTCATCACTTCCAGGGCCTCATGTTCTCTGCTCTTTCCTTCAGTGCCTGCCCTGTGAGGATCTGCCAGAGTAGAGAGCCCACTGTGCCAGCATGCCGTCCTTCCAGTCCTGGCTGGGATGGAGGCAGAGTATATACATGGTCCTGGTGTAGTGTGAGGGCTGAAGACTGTCTTTGCCCCCAAGTGCAGTTTCTCCTAGCTACGTGCATCTCTCCTCTAAGCCGTGGGACAAGACTGCTCACTTGCCCATAAGAAGGCGGTGTGAAGTCTGGAGCCACAGTTGAGGGATTGGAGGAGCTTTTGTTTCTAAGATTTCATTGGGTAAGAGCAGGTTTGGGGAAGGAAGAGGTGAAGCCCCCGCCCCCTGCATTGACAGCGGAGAGAAATGGAAGACACCTGCAAAGCAGGCCTCTCAGGGAGGAGATGGGGAAGGGGAAGGACAGAAGGACAGCTGGGCTCATGCTCCAGGCTCACCAGCAGGGATCAGGGAAGCTGGTCCCTTCTTGGGAAGGAAAGGGTGGCAGGTTCTATGGCCATAATCAAATCTTGGACTCCCCAAGATTGCAACATGAGCTCAGTACCAGCAGAGACCCCCCGCCAAGTGAGAGCCTCGCCCCTCCCTGCCTGTAGATGGAGAAACGGAGGCATGCATGGGGAATGACGCACACAAGGCTCAAGGTATGTCCAGGCAGAGCTCAGACTGATCTCAGCTTAGCACCAAGATGGCCACAGATTGTCTACAGGGTTGAGAATGAACTCAGAGAGGAAGAGAGGTGGCCTCAGAAGGAGGATGGGGGGCATGTGCTGTGAGGATGCAGGCAGTGATGACAACAGGGTTTCCCTGTCCTTCTCCTATGGGAGATTTCCACCCTGCCATCTGGCCGCTCATTCCCTTTAGGAGGTGTCTTACGAGGGCAGGAGGAGGGCTGGACATGACTTCCCCAGCCAACCAGGGCTCTGTGTCGTGTGTGCCCCCCCACCCGTTCCCCACCTCCCCCTCCACTGCCTCCCCATCACAAGGGCAGTTACAGAGTAGCCACTGCTTTCAGAAGGGCCCTGGGCTGCAGCTGGCTGCACTGGTGACCCAGGGTGAGCTTCAGAAGGACTTCCAGGGCCCCTCTGGTCAGTTGGCTCGGTGTAGACCCTCCTGGTCTGTCACAGAATTGTCTGCTTGGGGTGTCTGGCCCCCACACCTGGGCCCTGAGCCCAGGCCCAGGCATTGCACAAGCAAGGCCTAAGCCTGGGAAACTGGGGCCCGGGCTGGGAGGGGTAGAAGCTGCCCCAGAGGATGTTTGCAGGGTGAGTCAGAGCAGATGGGGGGCTGTCGTTGCACACATGGCCACAGCAGCAGCAGCAGCAGCGGAGGAGGCTCAGGTCCCTCCCCACTAGAAGGCAGACCAGGGAGGGCAGGCAGGGCCTGACACAAAAGGAAAGGCCTGTTTGAGTCAGAGAACATAGCAGATGAAGAAAGTTCTGTGTTGTTCTAAGGACCCAGCTCAACTCTGTTAGAGCAGCCAGCAACAAACAGTGGAGCAGCGGAGGCTTCCCGCCAGCAAGGCATCTTGCTGGGTCTGCCCCGAGGAGCCGGTAAAAATAGCCTGTTTCAGACGCTGGATTGTTCCGCAGGAGAGGGCAGCCTGCGATCAAGGGGTCATGGCATGGCATCGCCTTGCTGCTTGCTAAGCCAGTGACTGTCCCGGGCTATCCTGTCATTGCTATGCTCTGATGGGGTAGGGTGGGGTAACAGAGAGTCCAGAATGCCAGAAAATTCACAAATGACCCTTCTAGCTTGATACCCCGGTAACTACACTGACAATCTGACCATCTTCTGTGGCTATTTCACCCCAGAAGATGCCAGAGTGGACACTGCTGCTCTCCATAGATTCCTTGAATCCTTGTTTTTTTAAAAAAAAGGAATCTGTTGGTGCTAAGCCTGTGGTCCTCCTGCACAGTGCTGGACCGGTCCAAGGTAGACTGCTCACAACGGATGTGAGCAGAAGGTTTATTTAAACGTCTTTGCTCAGCTGGGAACTGTGCACTGTGCCTTAGTAGAACCATTGGGGACAGGGCAGGTGTTAAGTAGGGGAGTCCTAGGTAGAATCTCATGGCCCTGAGACTTGATTCATGGAGGTGACCAGTGACACAGAGGATGGTGCCTTCCACAGCAAAGTTTATTATTCCCAGTTCCCAGACCATATTCTAGAAGGTGCTAGGACCCTCAGGGAGCAGCAGGGGACAGGGGTGGGGAGTGGGAGGCATGCAAGCCCAGGGCCTTCATTGTGATTTCTGCAGGAAGGGCCATGGGAGGCAGTGGGGGCGAGTTTGACCAAACTTCCCTGTGACGGATAATTCTAGGGGATGCTGGGCTGTGGGAATGGTGTCCCAGAACATATCAGCCAAGAGTAAGGAAATGTAGGCGGGGCTGTGGAACCTTGGTGGTTGGTATGTATCTTAGAAGATGTGTTCATACGCAAGCTGTTGACTGTCTTCAGGATTCAACCTCTTGGTATCAATATCCTTGGAACATCAGAACATCATAGAGAACAGAGCATGTGACTGACAGGCAGGTAACATTTGACCCTGCACAGGTCTGGCCCCCTCAGCCTCACCACACAGCTCTTTGGATCCCTAGTAGGCTCTGAGGGCTCCTCCCCATCTGAAGATCCCCTCACCCTCCTGGAGATTCTCTCCCAATGGCTCAGCAGTGCCTCTCCCCTGGGCTACCTCTACTATCACTGACACCCTCCCTGGTAATCTCCCGGTGACACGTACAGGTGACGGGATGCCACCCTCACTAGACTCACTCCTCGGCACAGTTCCCGAGGGCTCACCTGCCACATCGCTCCCCAGCTGTAAATCCCAGCCAGGGTCTATCCTCGGCTGTCCCAGTCTGTGTGGAAGGACCCTCTATCTTCTCCCCTCCCGAGCTCTCAAGGAGCCAAGCTGCAATGCCACAGACTTTGTGCACCCTTCGCTTTGAGTCGCAGGAGTGGCAGACGTTGTCTTCCTGTCATTCCCACGGGCAGGCAGGAATGTGTTCAGTCGCTCGCATTTCCTTAACTTCTGCTTTGTCGGTCATTTTTAATTCGAACCGCGTGGGCTCATTGTGTCATCCTGGCTTATTTCATTTGGTTTAAAAATGTTTATTGAGGTGAAGTTCGATCTCATAAATGATCTGTTTTAAGTGAGCTATGCCACGACAGTTAGTACATTCACAGTCTGTACAACCGCCGCTCGCTAATTGCTTTTTCTGTTGTTCTGATGAAATACTGTGACCAGAAGCAGGTTATAAAAGAAGGGGTTTATTTTGTCTTACAGTTCCAGAGGGGTAGAGCCCGTCATGGTGCCAAGAGCAGGAAGCTGGCTGCTCACGTTTCATTCACACGCAGGAAGCAGAGAGGCAAAAACTTCCTTTCTTCCTGAGCTCAGGGTCCCATCTGTGGAATGATGCTGCCCACATTTAATTTAATTAATCTCCCCCACTTCAATTAATTTAATCTAGAAAAGGCTTCCCGACCACTGGCTCAGAGCCTTGTCTTCTCAGCCATCCTAGATCTTGTCAAATTGACATTCACTGTTAAACAGCACATCCAAATAAATGTCCTTTCCTGGGGCTCTTGCTCCAGTACCCGCTTTCCAGCTAAGGTGTGCGTGATTTGCAGCTTTGTCAGAGGTAGGACCAGTGCTTGGGATTCACACCTGACAGGTGGCCACCTGTTGTGGATGTTCCCTTCACCTTGGGCATCTCAGGTTTGCTCTCAGCAGGCCTTTTGAGGAACTGTGCTTTTCAGTTATAATACAATATGGTTCATCAGTCTTTTGCTATCTGAAAATGTTATCTGTGTCCCGGGGAGGACACACATGCCCCTCCAACTTCATCAACACAGCCACACTGCCTACTAGAAGGTATGTGCTGCATTTAACCATTCTTGGATATGATGTTAGTGACACGATTTCGCTTCTTTCTCATCATCTCTTCCCATATGAACACGCAAGTGATCAAACACCATCTTTATATTGAACTCAGCAGATGCTGCTTATCACAGGCCCGAGGACCACACATACATGTGTCTCCTGTGTGCTGTCCTCTTGGCCAACCCTGGGAAAACACTTTGCTCTCTTGCTGGGCTCCGGTGTTTCAGCAGACAGCAGAGCAAGTCTTAACTGCTCGCTTCTTCTTTAATATTTTCAGACTATTCTTGCCCCCTTTGCACTTGCATAAGAAATTTGGAGTCAGCGTATCAATTCTGCTGGGATCTGGCTTCAGTTCTCTGAGAAGATAAAGCAGAAAACAAGTCATGGCTTTCCACAACTGAGCCTTCATCAGACACGTGATGTACGGGTGTGTCTTCTCGTCTGTGCGGTTTTCCCTCCCTCCCTTCATCTCTTCCTTTCTCTTTCCTTCTTTTCGCCACTTCTTTTTCTTTATGATAAATTCCTTTATTTTATTTTATGTGTATGTATGTTTTGCCTGGATGCATATACGTGCACTATGTGTGTGCAGGATCTAAGGAGGCCAGAAGAAGGTATCAGATCCTCCAGAAACTGGAGTTACAGATATTTGTGAGTTGCCATGCGAATGCTGGAAATGAACTGGGGCCCTCTGGAAGAGCAGCCATTCAGTGACCACTGAACCATCTCTCTAGAATCACGCAATTATTATTATTATTTTTTTTGCCTTGACATTATAGTATTGTGCTCATACCCTAAACAGATTCAATTGTTTTCAAATTAGTTTATTTATTTGACTTCGTGTGTGAGTGCTTTACCTGCACGTATGGATGAGTATCACAAACATACATTGCCACAGAGTCCAGAAGAGGGCATCGGATCCCCCGGAACTGCTGTTACAGGTGGTTGTGAGCTGACCTGTGGTCCTCTGCAAGAGCTACACTACTCTTAACTGCTGATCCCTAAAATGTGTAGCTCAGGCTAGCCTTGAGCTCGTGAACCTCCTGTATCCACCTCTTTAGTATACCCTACTGGCATGCACCTCCACAACAGGCAGATTCACTTCTAGTTCTGACAGTTCACAGGGCTGTCCTTCGGCTTCTGACTGTGCACTGTACTGTGGGAAGTGAGTGGGATGCTCTTTTTCCTTCCGATGCTGGCACCTGCTTGTTCTATCCAGGAGCAGCAGGCGTGTTACTGTGGCAACATCCTTACTCCATTCTCAGAAGGCAACTCTAGTATTTCACGATGGTGGTGGATATTTGCTACCGCTGGCGCTTTTTATTACTTGTTATTCAAATCCCCTTTCTAGACTAGCGAGGTTCCCTTTGATTTCTTTGGTCTGCTCACTCCTGATAATGTAGTGCGTGCCACTGCTGGGCTATTCTAAACCCTAAAATCACTCTGTGTCACATGCCTTTTATTATTTCACCAAATTAAATCTGTCAGTATTTTGGTTGGAATCTTTATATCTATGTCCATGAGACAAATCAACTTAAGCTTTTCTTTGGTGCAAAATTCTTGTCAGATTTTCTGTCAGGGGAATGGTGGCTTAGTAAGCAGCGTTGGGGACATTCTTTCTAGTCTCTCAAAGAATTCACGGACGATCAGCACTCGCCTTTACTGAGTATTCAGAAGAATTGCACAATCAAGTCACTTGACCCAGAGCTTTCTAAATTAAAATTTTAATTTCTTTACAAATTATGTTAAATTCCCTTTGCTTCTAGTGTCTATTTTGGTAGAGTGTTTTGTTCTGTTTTGTTTTTGTAGCCATAGTCTACGCTAGACGAAGACTTCCCAGTGCTGTCCTAGAGCCCCTCGCGGTCATAACCCTCAGTCAGGCCCTAAGTAAGTCCTGCAAACTCACTGACTCCATGGGACGAATGCTGCCGGACTCAGGTTTTGCTCTTCCATGGGGCCTTGTGAAGAGGGGTAAGTGTTGTTCGTATCTTTCGTGGAGAAGATATTTCTACCACAATGTATGTCATTTAGTGCTAGTCAGATTATAAACTCTCCAAAAACATTCTTCTTTCACGTACATTGCTGAGGACTCTGTCCTGGGTTTGTGATCCTCTGCAGCGGGCCTTTCTTTCAGCCCCATGAGACTCTTCCTCCACTGAGTCTGGTTTCTACTGTCTCTGTTGAGGGATTAGCTACCTATTGAGGTTAACTGTTTTCCTTTGACTAATCATAAATAAATAAAGACATTTCCCTTTGTCTTTGGATTTCAGTAGATTTACCTCACTCTTATAATGCTAACAAGATCATGACCTCATGGAAGGGCATGCGTGTGTGTTTGTGTAAGTGTGTGGATGTGTGTGTGTGCGTGCATGAGCATGTATGTGCATGCACATGTGCACATGTGTGTGTATTTGTGTGCGTGCATGTGAATATGTGTGTAGCATGAATAGCGCCTGCTTGCTTGGGTTTTCTGTCCTGCCCGGTACCCCACAACTGTTTAGCCCCAAAGAAAATCACACAGAGGACTCTGTAAGTTATAAGCTGATTGGCCTGATATCTCAGGCTACTTATTAGCTCTTGTAGCTTATATTAACCCATTATTCTGATCTATGTTAGCCATGTGGCTCAGTACCTTTTTCAGTGGGGCAGATCACATCCTGCTGCTTCAGTGATCTGGGCAGGAGTGGGAGGAATCAGCTTCCTCCTTCCCAGAATTCTTCTGTTTTCATTGCATCATTTCTACTTCCTGTCTGGTTTTCCCGTCTATACTTCCTGCCTGACCAATCAGCATTTATTTGAAACATGATTGACAGAATACAGACAATTCTCCCACACCATATGTGTGTGAAAAGACTTAGACCACAATGGTGGCAAGTTTGGGTCTCTCTTCCCATCACACGAGCTATGTGTAGAAGATAACATAGTCTCTGAATGCTGGAGTGGGGGTCCTCTGCACATAGGCTCACAGTAAACATCCAATAGTTGTGGCCACTCCTTAGAAATTCCCACTGAGAGCAAGACCACCAGACTAGGATCCAATAAGTGCTGCCCAGCATTTTTGTGTCAACCACAGAGACTGGGACATGGAATTAGGACCTCCTCCTCTTTTCTTACAATACAAACATGAAGCCAGCCCACCCTGAACCACCCCACCACACACACCAATGCAGCTCAGTCCCTGATCTGCCTTTGCCTCCCCTCCATACTGACTTTCCCTTTAGACAAGACCTTCTGCTAACACTCTGGTTGCTAGACTTGCAGCTGTCATGTGACTTTTGTGGTAATCTCTGAGTCTGTTTTCCAGCCCAAAGATCCCTGCAGAGACCAGTGTTCCTGTCTGTCTCACTCTGTGGCTTTCTGGCCCAGATACCCTCTGCTAACCAGGTTGATTTGGTGATCAGAGCTCATTCACGTGACTGTGCTGGGCATCCATCAGGAGTTCCCTGCAGATTGTGCTCATCAACTCTGGATGGTTGCTGTAGAATAGAATATTTGTTTAATTATGGAAAGATGTGTTGATATTACACCTTGCCTGCCTAAGGCACCTGATTGGTCTAATAAAAAGCTGAAAAGCCAATAGCTAGGCAGAGGTGAGGCAATGGGAATGTTGAGGATAGAGAAAAGGGAAGTCAACCAGCCAGGGGCCGGTCAGCTAGGGACCAGACAGACAGACATGGAGGAAGCAGGAAATCAGGATGGACGGTATGTTGATAAGGTAAATGAACCTTGGGACAGCACATAGATTAATGGAAATGGATTAATTTAAACTTTTTTAAAAAGCTAGTTAGAAACAAACCTAAGCTAAGGCCGAACGCTCATAATTGATTAAAAAGTCTCCATGTCATGATTTGGAGACTAGTGGTCCAAGAAAGCCTGCTACAGAGGATAGGTGGGTGGGAAGACCCGAGTGGATCAATATTGGCCAGGTTCCAGAAGGGCATCATGTCCTTCTTCCTCCATGAGTGGGTCTCAGCAGGCTGTGAGTGGAATTGCTGAGACCAGGGCATGTGTGTGCTGCAAGAGACACCTACAGTACCAACAGCTGGAGGCTTCCAATAGGAGGGGCAGCTCTTCTCGTGTGTCTGCCTTGTGTGCTCCAGATGCCCTTCGAAGGCTTTCTCTGTGGAAACCACTAGGGATTGGGAAGAAATAAAAGTGAAGTCCTACCAGAGAGTTAGAGATGTTCTTAGAGCGCCTGAGAGAGGGAACTCGGGTAGATGATGCTCTTAGAGCATCTGAGAGAGGGGGAGCTCAGGCAGATCCCCATGGGAGAGGCCTTGGGATCACCAGAGCCTCCCAGAATACTTTGCCCCATCCAATATCACAAGAGCAAGCATTTTGTGCCTACTGTCACGAGGAAACTGCCTCTGGGAAGGCCCTGTTTGCACAAGACCCAGGCCTGGTCTAGTGCACACCGGGGGAGAAAAATCTGAGTCACCTCACAGCAGCAGTGCCACCTCCACACTTCCCCCGGCCAGCCCACGCCCTCTCTGAGCCAGATGCTCGCCCCCATCTGTGGGAAACTGGAGCAGCAGGTCCCATCTCTCTGCCCTGAGGCCTGTGACTCCACGGTGACCTCTGGCATCTTGCTGAAGGCCTACACACAGGAGATACCCACAGGTACCTGACACTCAGCTGGGACCTGTGCGCTGTGAGTGCCTCATGAACAGACGGTATCACCACCGTGGAAGGTTGCTGAACCAGGAAACAGAGGAAAATGCTAGTCTCCCAGATCAGAGGTAAAGATGCAGGGTCACAACTCTGTCTGTACAATGCTCAGGCAGAACTGATGAAGGGGTGGCGACTGCCTATAGCCCCTGTCTATCTACAGATCCAGGTAGAATCAGGGGGAAGCTTACTCACCCCCGAACTTTCTTGATTCCATCACAGGTGAGTGTGACAGCCCCAAACGAGATGGCTCAGTCCCTAAAGTGTTTGCCATACAAGCGTGAGGACACGAGTTTAACCCCCAGCACCCACATAAAAAGCAGATACAGTGGTACCCACCTGTAACCCCATTGCTTGGGCAGAGAGTGGAGGAGTTGGAAGGTCACAGACCAGCTGACATGGTTAATAAGGGAGGTCCAGGCCAGTAAGAGACCATCTGCCATTAAATAAACAAAAAAATAAATAATAGGAGAATTGATTGAGAAATGATATTGAATATTGTCCTCCCTCCATATACACATGCACATGTGTGCAAACACGTCCACACAAACATACATACATACAAAGAATATGTAGATTATTCTAGAGCAACTATCCATTGGCCCAACTCTTGGGTCAGAAGACACAATCAGGCCAGTGAGATAACTCACTTCCTGCTAGGACTGACAACCTGAGCTCATTATCTAGGGGCCAGAAGGTGGGAGGGGAAAACAGACTCCCGCACATTGTCCTCTGACCTCTGAGTGTGTGTGTGTGCATGCACTCACACACACACACACACACACACACACACACACACACACACACACACACCACAAGTGTGCACATACAGAAAGAAATACTCGCTAGGCCCCTGGTCCAACAGCTCAGCACAGTGTCTGAGCGCGGGCTGGGTGCGGGTGCCCTGGTAATTGCCTCCTTCTTTTCCTTTGAGTTGCTCTGTCTAATTACACAGCCCTAACCACACAGTTGGGTTTTGTCTGTGTTTGAATGGTGTATAAATGAACTCATGAGATCAGGCTTCTTTGAGGCCTGTTGTCTTGTTCTGAAAGTTATGTGTTCAGGTTTGTGTACTCTGTCTCCTGAGTTCAGTTTACTCCTGTTTGGATGCATGTGGCTTTGTGGGTTTTGCTCTGTTGTCGTGGTTTTGGTTCACAGCACAGCGTTTCATGTCATGGGCATGCTGTCCTCTGCTGGGCACTGGGCCCTGGCCAAACTGCTTGGAGCTACAACCCTCATCTCCCAGTGCACATGAGTGTCTTTTTCAGAGGAGCCAAGTGCCAACTCCAAAGTGGGTGAACAAGGTTCTGCCTGTCCACTCCTCTTAACGGGGAAGGGCGTTTTCCAAAACACTGATTCTTGCCAGGTATGCCTATTGTCACCAGTCCAGCGGGTATTCTAAATGCTTCAATGTGATTTTAACCTTCCTCATAGCTCCAGGCCAATTCCGATGGCACGGGTAGTGGGTCAACAATCCCAAGCAGGACTCCTCTTGGATCCAAGTAGCTTCTTAGGGTGATCAGGTTTCTTCTCCTTTCTGTTCTGATTTCCTCCTCCTGCTGCTCCTCCTCCTGCTGCTCCTCCTCCTCCTGCTCCTCCTCCTCCTCCTCCTGCTCCTCCTCCTCCTGCTCCTCCTCCTCCTGCTCCTCCTCCTCCTGCTCCTCCTCCTCCTCCTGCTCCTCCTCCTCCTCCTGTTCCTCCTCCTCCTTCTCCTCCTCCTGTTCCTCCTTCTCCTCCTCCTCCTCCTGCTCCTCCTCCTCCCACTCCTCCTCCTGTTCCTCCTGCTCCTCCCTCTGCTTCTCCTGCTCCTCCTCCTGCTCCTCATTCTTGTCCTCTTGCTCCTGCTCCTCCTCTGCTACTCTCTCTCTCTCTCTCTCTCTCTCTCTATATATATATATATATATATATATATATATATATATAAATATATATATACGCACACATATGTTTGTTTTGTTTTGTTTTCAAGACAGAACTTCTCTGTGTAATCACTCTGATTGTTCTGGAATTCACTCTATAGATCAGGCTGACCTCGAACTTACAGAGATCCACCTGCCTCTACCTCCCAAGTGCTGGGATTAAAGGTATGCGCCATCACCACCTGACTTATTTGTTTACTTTTTAAACTATTTTTGAAACAGGATCCCATATAGCTCAGGCTGGCCTTGAACTTGCGATATGGACAAGGATAACTTTGAACTCCTGACCGTCTGCCTCCACCTGCCAAGTGCTGAGAGATTATAGGTGTGGGATGACAATTTCTGTCACTCTCATGGTCACAGGGTGACTGAGAATGAGGAGGCAAGGGAGAACTGGTGGGCAAGGGGTATAGATGGCAGATGACAACCACCAGGGTCCCAGCAGAGTAACCATCCCCGGACTCAACCAGCGGCACATGCCAAAATCGACACCAGAAGTTTTGAATGACTCAGCACAATGAAATGCACTAGCCCGCTGGCTCTGACATTAAGATGATGGAAACAGTACCTCAGTACACTGTACACTGCTGTAGCTGGAAAGATGGTTCAGCCATAAAGAACACGCACTGCTTTGGAAAGGACCTGAGTTCCACTTCCAGTACCCCGCTGGGGGACTCACAGCCACCTGTAACTCTGCCTCCAGAGGGATCCAAATTGATCTCTCTGGCTGGCTTGGGTACCTGCACCCATGTTCACACACTGACACGGAGACGCCGTGCTGAACTTCCGCTTCTCTCCACGGCCCTTTCGATCCTGTTGTCTCCGCTGCAACTGAGGCTTCACCTTCACCGGTTGCCTCTCTGCAGGGAGATTGACGCTGACACACGATGCTAAGCCTAACGTCTCTCCATGACCCTTTTCTGCCTTCAAACCAGCACCGTACGGGACATCCTTCCACGCTGCAAAGTTCAGCTGCCAACTTGACGTGCCACTTGGGGCTCCGTGGGCCACAGCTTCTGTGCCCTCACCCAGACGAAAGACTTCCCAGGTTTCGCCTCAGTGGGACTGGTCTCTGGTCAATCACGGTTGACTTTTTCCATCGACTGTCCCAAGAAAGCGAGTTTCCCGTCTGTGGTGCTGCTCTCACGGTAGTCCCAGATGGAGCCCATTTGACCCGCAGCCGCAGATTCGCCATTCAAACATAACACGGGAACAGCCCCAGAGAATCTCCAAGGGACTCAAACTTCCTCCTGAAACTTCAAGCTACATCAGCTGCATCATTTTTCTCCCTGCATTTTCTTCCCATAGAACGGCCCTGTAAGTTCCAAACACTCAACAGTTTTTCCACCTCAAATTTCCAAATGCTTTCACAATCCTGAAAACAAACAAACAACAAACAAAAAACAAAACAACAAATCAGCAATGCCATGGTAACACCCACCTCAAGCACCAATTTCTGTTCTAGTTGGGTTTCTGTTGAGCCAAAAACACCATGACTAAACCTACTTAGGGAGGAAAGGGTTTATTTCAATGCATTCTTTCACCCTAGTATGTCACTGAGGGAAGCCAGCTAAAAGTCAAGGCAGGCACTTGAACCAGAAGCCAACAAACGAACCAGGTTCACTGGTTCCTTCTGGCTTGCCCAGTTGCCTTTGTTAAACAGCCTAGGTCCTGCCTAGGGTGGCACTGCCCACAGCTGGTTCACCCCTTCTGTATCAACTCCCAGTCAAGAAAACGTCCCACATAGCTCTACACAAGCCAATCAGGTGGAGGCAATTCCGCAGCTGAGGTTTCCTATTCCCAGACGTGTTGGCAGCCGTGATCAGCCCTCATACACATATGCATAATTAAAGATAAAATAAATCTAAGAAATAATTGGATATATTAGTTACCTTGATAAATTCTATATGGTATTAAAATGTCACACTGTGGCCAGGCATGGTGGGCTACACTTGTAATTCACCAACAAGGCCAGTTCAGACTACTTGTTGAAACCTTGTCCCCCACAAAGTCACACCATATCCCATAGGTATATACAGATAAAAAAGCAGAGAGTCTCAATGGGTGAGGATGCTTGCTACCAAGTCAGATGGTCTGAATTCAATTCCAGGACCCCGTGTGACGGAAAGGCTTGACTACTGAAAGCTATCCTCTGACCGCCACATGTAAGATGTGCTGTACAAATAAATAAATATAATACTTTCATTTTAAAAGTTGGCTAAGGTGATTGTTCAGTATGTAAAGCGCTTCCTGGGCCATTATGAGAACCTGAGTTTGGCTCACCAGCACCCACCAAAATTCCAGATGTGGCCTCAGTCAGAAAAGGGGTGGTGGAGACAAGGGTATTTCTGGCCATCCAATGTATTTAAAATGGTGCCGCACGTTCTGTGAGAGACCTCATGTCAAAAATTAAAGTGGAACACAATAAAGAAATGCCCTGATGGCAACCTCTAGCTTGTACATGTCCACACAGAGGCCAGTGCAGCACACATACAGGTGCATACATACATATGCATACCCACATTCACACCACATACATAGACACATGTATATACACACAACATACACAACACATGCATATGCATATACACACAAAACAAAACCTTCCTACGATAAAATATTTGAATTAATAAGTAACAATAAAGTCTGTGAGCAAATAAATAAATAGTCAGGCATGGTGGGGCCCACCTGTGATCCCAGCTCTCAGGGAGAGAGTTAGAGGCAGGAGGACCAGTTCAGAGTTATTCTCTACCAGCCTGAGTTTCAAGAAAGCCTGTCTCAAAACAACAAAGAGTCTACAAAAAGATCCACACTACGCTCACCCAGAAAATCGGCCTGGTTATAGGGGGAAACTAAATCCCGGAAAAACAGAAAACAGGTAACAGAACCAATTGCATTCGACAGAACATTTCCAGTGTGACAGCCCAAGGGTAGCTGAGTTTGGGGACAGGGAGAAAATGAGACCGTCCTTTGACACACTTACTGCCACCACACACAACCCCTCTCAGGCCTCAGCACACATCTGTCAGCCAAGCGGTTCTTCCACCCATCCACTGGCGGGCGGGCGGGGACCTCCTAATCTTGGTGTGCTGCCTAAGGAACGCAGCCCAGCCCCCGCTTACTTCCTGTTCTGCTAGAACATTCCACCCCCAGGGGGATCTCAGAGCCCAGCATTCTTATATAAATCTGTTTTCTTGCAGAAAACATATCTTCACAGACGGATAACATATAGAGATGGCCAGGCCATCTGGGCCGGAGTCCACAGCCTGGGCTGACATGGTCTGAGAGTTGGACAGGCTATTGGCTCCACACCCAACTGTGCTGGCAAGTTCTCTCTGGCCTTTCACAGGCCAATAGCATCTGTTAGAACCCCCTCCCCATCTCTAGCTCTGAGACGCCCTCATGACTGGTGGAAGTCATCTTCCCTACGGGACACCTAACCCAGGGGTGCAGAGTTGAACCCTGCAAACCATTTGGGAACTACTACTTCCTGGGTTCTCATCTTCCCAGCTGTATGAAGGGGTGACTGAAGCTGCCAGAGGTCACGCTCTGGGTTAGTCATGCTTTCTCCCACTTACCTAGTGCCTCGTAGGTCCTGGTACCTGCACCCAGCCCTGCTCCAGTGCTGACAAGGCGAAGTCACCACCTTCCAGATGGGTGGGCAGAACCCCTGCAGAGCTGGGCTCAGTCAGCTTGCTCCTAAATGGAGCTGGAAGTCCCCACAAAGGTTCTCAGTGACCTCCAGTTGTGCTCCCATGACTTGGACTTGAACTCATGAGACTGGAAGCTCCTTGAGAGAGGATCGTGTCCTGGAAAGGTCACTGATAGGAGAGGGAAGATTCTCTGAGAACTGTGTGGGTCATGACCCTGCAGGGGTTCTAACGACCCTTTCACAGGGGTCACCTAAGACCGTCGGAAAATACAGACATTCACATTACAATTCAAAGCAGCAGCAAAATGACAGTTATGAAATAGCAATCAAAATAATTTTACGGTCAGGGCTCACCACAACCTGAGGAACTATATTAAAGGTCACAGTGTTAGGAAGGTTGAGAACCATTGGCTTAGAGTCACAGACCCCAGCAGAGCCTGCTCCAGGGCCTTGAACAGAGGCTGCCCTGCTTAGGCCTCATGCCCATCAGAAGCACAGGAACACTGTTGTCTGGAGTTTAAAAGGCCTCCCTTACCACCCATGGTAGTTCACTGAAGGTTGCAAAAAGTTCTGAGGCCAAGCGAGAAATTCCCACAGTCTTTCTTCAGTTTCTCTCTGTACCTCCCCACCACGCACGTTCACAACACTGTGTCACATTCTACAGGCCATCCCTCCGTCTGCGCAACTTTAGCAACTGTTGGTCTTTCAAAAATCAGAATCCACCAGTACAGTAATGCCCAGAGATCCCTAACCCTCTTGTGCCCAGAGCAGCCAAGAACCAAGGAGCAGGCCCAGCCGGGGCAGGAGGACATTCTGCCCAGTAGGACACAGCATCTGTGGATCATGGATCCTCTGGGCTTCTCTGGACAGTTTAAACCTCAGCCTGACCTTCCCCCAGCCCCTAGGTTCAAGCTGGCTCCAGCTCCTAGGGGAGAACTTGGCCTGGCCCCGGGATGAGCTAAGCCTCTCACGTCTGGTGTCCAGATGCCCAGTCAGGACCTCCTCTCCTTCACAGGCAATCCTCTGGCCCCTGCCCAGGGCTCACATTCCACAGTTCGTCCTCAGGAGACAAAGGCCAGCGCAGGCAGCTCTGCCTCCTTCTCTGCTGGTCACGCACAATCAGGAATGTATAGAACCTCAGCCAGGACAGCCAGGGGAAGTTGTCTCACCTGGGATGTAGCCATGGTTGATTCCAGAGCTGGCTTTGAAGATTCAGGGCCAAGAGAACTCGAAACCAGCTCCAGTCGGTGGGAGCAAGCTTAGCAATGGGCTGGTGGTATCTGTCGTGACAATGTGATATCTATAGGCCTAAGTGTAGACCACCCGATCTGAATGTTTACTGATTCAGAGGTAACAGGGGAGTCCAGAGTTCTAACCAGCAGTATCCTGTTAGTGCCTGCAGCTGATGGAGGAAGACTAGCAATCCAGCCAGCAGCACTTCCTCGGCCTTGCAAGGACAGTCTGGCCCCAGTGAAACTCAAGGCATTGGAGCAATTATAAACGGCAGGTCCTCTCAGAGGTGTTAGCCACAAGAGCAAACCTTTCTGTATTAGCCTTGTTATTTAGGGACCGGCTTTATTGGAAAGGCCAGTTGTATCCTTCTGTAGACTCTAAGCAATGTCCACCTGGCCTATTGACATCCCAGTGAGTAGCCAAAGTTCCATCCCCACAAAGTTTACCTTGGGGAAGCAATGAGTTTATTGACCTTATGGAAGGTGGGTAAAGGTTTGGGGGCTGGAGCATGGGTGACCCTAAAGCAGCCACACTGAAAGATCTGATCCTACATGGATGCCAGTGCCCCTGGACCACTTCGATGGAACCCCTCAACTAGCCCTCCCCAGCCTGGATGCTCTAACTCCTCCCTAAGGCTTCCCAGGGTCACATGCAATGAGTGTGGAATCTGCATACAAATTACTGGGAAGAGTAGCTTGTTATTCAGGGGAGGGTCCAACGACCCTGCACACTCCTTCCTCCCTAGGAAGTGTCAACATCCCACAGATCCCCCAGTGATGGACATCCGCTGGCTGGCTGACCTGATCTGATGAAGATGGTGCCCGTTCTGCAACGTACCCTGTGTTGCTCTTCTCACTGCTGCGATAGACCGCAGACATGAGGACAGGTGCCTTTGGGGTTTTTAGCTTTCTCTTGCTGTAACAATCACCACGACCACAAACAGGCTGGCGACAAAGGGGTTAATTTGGCTTACAGTTTATAGCCCGTCATGGAGGGAAGTGCGGGAGCTCAAGGCAGGAGCCTGCTGGCAGGACTGAAGAAGAAGCCATGGAGGAACGCTGCTTACTGACGTGCTCAGCCTACTTTCTTATG
The DNA here is from genome assembly GCF_982192425.1 of Myodes glareolus. NCBI lineage: Eukaryota > Metazoa > Chordata > Mammalia > Rodentia > Cricetidae > Myodes > Myodes glareolus. The sequence goes on from NC_142046.1 coordinate 17,801,863, forward strand.
CACCCAGGATCACCCGTCCAACGATGTCACTGCCCTCCCACATCAATCGGCAATCCAGAAAATGCCCCACAGGTTTGCCTACAGGCTCGTCAGATGGAGGCATTTTCTCAGTGGAGGTCCCTTCTGCCTGTGCTGAGTGAAAATGAACACAAAAGGGGTTATTTGGGGTCACGGTCCACAGGTACAACCAATCCATCATGGTAGGGGAGGCATGGCAGCAGGAGTTTGAGGCAAGCGGCTCCCACGACACCCGCAGTCAGGAAGCAGAGGGAGATGAACGCTGGTGCTCAGCCCGCTGTCTCCTTTCCATTCAGGCGGGGACTCCATCCCACATGATGGTCCCACCCACATTATGGTGGGTCTTTACTTAACACAGTTTATAGTTCCTCTCCCCAGACATGCCCAGAGGTTGGTCTCCTAGGTTACCCTAGACCCTGCCAAGTGAACAGTCACTATTAGCCATCACACTGAGGTACCCATTAAGTTTCTGAGACCACAAGGAGCAGGAGGTGTGTCCCACCTCCTAGGCATCACAGGGCAGCTGGCACCCAGCGGCAACAGAAGAAAAGTGCAGAATGGCTCCCTGGCCCAACATTCCGACCATGCTTCCCCGACTCAACAAGGAGGATGTCCCACGTTCAGACTCCTTCTGCCTGGCAGGCATCCAGACTGGACACACAGTAGGTACGCAGGAGGTGCCTGCTGCATGCAGACCCCGGGGACAAGTGTCTGAATAGCAATAAGCTATTCAGATGGGCCCCAGAGAAGAGCCCCTCTTTACGTCCACTGCTTGAGCCGTTGAGCTGTGGCAAAGCTGGGTAGGAACCAGCAGGGGATGCTGTGAGGATGGCATTCACGATCCCAAGGCTGTTCAGCCTCCAGACACCTCTGACCTGACCCCGTGCTGAGCTGGAGGCCTGAACAGTCACTAGGTGCCATGTTATGAACCACGGCCTGTTTTAGCCCTGGCTACTCTGTCACCTTGGGTAGCTCTGCCTATTTTCTTCCACTCAACGGAAATCTCTGACTGGCTCAAGCCAGCTGAGTGATTCTTCTGGCCAGAACCTCATCTTCCAGACATGGGCACGGCCTTCATGTGTGACCAGCAGCTCTGAGGCAGCCCCAGGAACACCTGAGCAAAGGGCCAGGGCTGCCCTCCAGCAAGTGCTAAAAGGGAAAATAGCACCAATGACCCAAAAAACGGTTGAAGGATGCTGCTGCCAAGTTCCCAAGGATGCCTACTGTGAGCGAGGCTGAGGACCAGTCTGGGCAACTTAGCCATTCAGGTTACATGAAAGACCCTAGATATATTCTCTGCTATGGTTTGGGGGACCCAGAACCTCTCTGGAGTGATGATCTGGGCGTTCCTAGACTCCTGATGCCTAAGGAGGCAGAAGAAGGAGAGGCACTTTCCCGACGTTGTCCAGATTTGGTAAAACCCCAGCCTCAGCAGAACAGGGCCCTTTGTGGCCAAATCTAGGGCCCCAGCCTGCTCACTCCGTTCCCCTCTGTTGAACTTGGCCATGCAAGCTTCCCTCGCTTTTGCCGGCTCAATCATTCCAACGCAATTTCCTTTCTCGTCTGAACACTGATTCCTCTCCAGATGGCTTTCTCCCTCCGTCCCCCTCAACCAGGTCTTGAGCCAAAGCCTGTGGCTAAAGGCTAAGCCGGAACACAAGGGTCCCGTTAGGAAGGTTGCTGTGCAGTTGGCAGGAAGGTGCTGACGACGGCACGTGCTTGGAAAGGGAGTCCTCCCACAGAAGTCCACTGAGGCTCACTGGTCACAACCGGGCCCTGAGCACATTTTCAGACTGTGAGTCAACAGTTAACAGAGTGAGCAAGTCTGACCAATAGCTCTTCCCTGAAGGCTGAGTGATGGGGGACTGTTCTGGAGAGGGCCGGCTGCTGAGGGTGGGACACCTCCCCATCTCCAGACTAGCCACCGTAGGGTGGTGAGTTAGGTCAGAGGAGGCTATATGTCTTAATACATTTTTCACAAGGGGTGGGGTTTTCTAAGACAAAACCAGATGGAACTGGCTAGCCCATCACAAAGTTGGACAGCATGTGGGATGTCAGCTTTGATGTATACCATGCAACTACCACATCAGCGCCTAGTATAGGACAAAATCCATCCATCACTGAGTCTTTCTGGGTTCTAGTCTATTTGGAGCCCGGGATGGTGCAGGGTGGAGTGTTTCAAGGATGAATTAGACAAACCTCTGCAAGGGAAGGACAGCATGTGAAAAAGGAAAGTACTGGACTTTGGGGATGGATCATGTATCAGCAGTACCCGCAGAGTAGGATATTGGTGGCCAGTGTCCCATCTGACCACACTGTGCCTGTGTTTAGGTTGCTAGGACACATGCACACACACCATGAACACATACTCCTTCAGTTGTAGGGTAGCCAGCCAGGGAGGCTGACACCACAGAGAAGGACTGCTGCTTGGACTGCAGGGGAGCCAGGTAGCCCGCATCCTTTTCCTCCATTCAAGAAGGAAGCCGGTCCACAAGTGAGGAAGATGCTGTTCTGGTCACAGTGGCTTCTGCAAGCCAGCTCCAGCACCACCATGTTCTCCACAAGCATAGGTGGGAGCCCAGAATCCTAGGACCCCAAAACTCAATAGTGCCTCAGACTTTTCACTCCTCCAAGATGAAGAAGGGTTTTCCCATGAGGAGACGTCAGCTCTGCCTCCACAAACACCCTGGCTACCTGTCCAGTGGGGCACCTTGAGAAACATGGCTTCTCTAAGTTCTGTCTCCTCTGCTCTAATTCAAGGTCAAGGTCATGATGTATCTTCATCTTCAAGGGGACAGAATAGAGTCAGGGAAGAGGTGCTGAGAGGCTGGGAATGACGTTCTGCACCTCAGAGGACAGCCAATAATAGGTGCCCACTCACCCTGCTTCCCTCTCCTTCCCATTGCTAACATTGTCAACCACAGTTGTCCTTCCTGTGGATCCAGGCTGTGGCTCAGAACCCTCTTCAACACCGTAGGCTGCCTCTTGTAACTGATGAAGACAAGACAAATTCTCTTTGCTGTCTTTCCACACTATCAATGAAACTGAAGCTCAGAGAGGGACAAGGTCTCTTCTGAGACCATTCAGAGTGGAGAAAACACAGACCACACGTGGCCAGAACACTAAGAAGGGGATGGGTATAGACAGTCAGGATCTGGGAGGTGGAGGCAGCAGGCTTGGAGACACTTGAGGGGGATACAGAGAGGGAACCCACAGAGGATGGATGACCATGCTCTGGTGCTGGCTTCGTGGATGAACAGCAAGCACAAGAGGCCAGTACAGTGCTAGAAATGGGGGTGGGGTCTGATGCCTCCACCAGGGTCTTGGAATAAACCAGAGGTGAAGGTCAGTGGCTTAAATGAAAGTTCCTGGTTTTCTGTTGTGGTTTTCCTTTTTCTCTTTCTTTCTTCCTTCCTCCCTTTCTCCCTTTCTTCCTTCCTTCCTCCCTTTTTTCCTTCCTTCCTTCTTTCCTTTCTTTCTTTCTTTCTTTCTTTCTTCCTCCTCCTCCTTCTTCATCTTCTTCTTCTTGGTGAGGGAAAAAATGTATAGTTGGCCCAGGCCCTTTAAATTAATGTCCCAGACACCCCAAAGTGCAACCAAGAGACTCATGCAGAAATCCCGCAGAAGAGCACCCGGGAAGGCGGTTCGGGCAGTTCTCCATGAACTCTCAGGGACAGCCTAGGTCCTGATTGCAGGCCAAGTGATCCAGAAATGTCCTTCAGAGGCCCAAGTGCCAGGGGAAGATGACTCCTCCACCACTCAGCATACCAGCTCGAACAGAGCATGCGCATGTACCGGAAGGTGTGGAAGGAAACCCAGAAAAGCTTTACTCTGTCCTGAACACGGATGTCCCTCCACAGTGGAGCTCTTGCCTGAGCAAGCGGTGGGTTCCAGGATGAATTGTCTGAATCTTTTTATTCTTTAAGTTAATCTTGCTGTTGCCATTGCTCAGTGGGCATGCTGCGTTTCCCTGTGTAGCACAAGCCAGCTACCACAGTGTGAAAGCTCCTACTCAGTGTGGAGCAGGGAAGTGACAGGCACAGTGGGTTCCTATAAACAGACTGCTGCTGGCTAGGCAGGGCCAGAGGAAGGCCTTACAGCCTTGGAGTTGGGGTAGCCATGGAAGGCGAGCCTTTACAGGGTATCAGTGCTTGACTTTGAATGAATGGTTTCCCTCAATTCTTTTTCGTTTGCTGTGGTGTGTGTGTGTGTGTGTGTGTGTGTGTGTGTGTGTGTTGATCGTGTATGTGTATATGCATATTTATACATGTCTGGGTGTAGCTATATGCATGCATATACATCTGTGTACAAGTGTGTAGAGGCCCAAAGTTGAGTCAGGGTGTCTCCCTCAAGCAGTTTCCGCTTTATTTATTGAAGTATGGTCTCTTGCTGAACCCAGAACTCACCATTTCCACCAGCTTGCCCAGGTATCCCCTAGCTTTGCTTCCTGGGTAGCAGTAGCGAAGGCTCTAGAGGTCCAAACGCTGGTCCTCCAGCTTGGGTGGAGGACACTTTATCCATGGAACCGTCTCTGCAGTCAGCAAACTCTTCTGGTGACCCTAAGGCCAACACAGCAGTAATAAAGGCGGTCCTGGGGGGCTGTGGTTAAGTCAGGATGATACCCTTCTTCCACGTGGGATTAACTCATAAGGGACCTTGTGAATCTTGCTGGCTGTACTTTCCAAAGTGAGAAACATTGTGGACAGAGACTGGGCCCTTGGCTTATACCAAATCTGCCAGTGCATGGGCCTTGAATTTCCTAACCTCTAGCTCCACGAGCAACAATGTCTGAGCCAGCCTCAGACTTTTTGTTATAGCAGCAGGAGTACACTAAGACAGAAAGGAAGAGATGTGCCGCATCCCAAACCAGTGACTGTTGGGTGGTACTGTGGTCCCTGGAGAACACAATTCATGTGTCTAAGAAACAAAGGTGGAGGAGGGGAGCACACACACACCTCCTCCTCCTCCTCCTTCACCACCTCCACCACCACTACCACCACCACCACCACCTCCACCACCTCTACCACTACCTCTGCCACCACCTCCACCTCCACCACCTCCACCATCTCTACCACTACCTCCGCCACCACCACCACCTCCACCACCTCCACCATCTCTACCACTACCTCCGCCACCACCACCACCTCCACCACCTCCACCTCCACCACCTCCACCTCCACCACCACCTCCACCACCTCCATATACACATTCACATCTTCCCACCCCTAGTCTGAACCTAAATGCCCAGGTTCTCAGACAGAAAAGAAGCTTTGATGAGAGATAGGAAGTACCCTCTAAACCTCCATGATGGCTTCTGACGACATGGAGCTCCTCACCCTGACATTCATAGATCTCACTAGTGGGAAATCAGCCTATGGAGTGCAAATAATTAACCCGCATTAGGGGACAGAGGTGGGGGTAGTCCTCACTGCCGTCCACCCCTGACCACATGCGACAGTACACAGACAGTCTGAGAAGGGTCTGGCAACCTGGACACCCATCTGAGGAGATGGCAGTAAGAATCACAGTGGAAGGAAGGCCTGGACCTGTGAAAGCTGCGGTGCCGGGTAAGAGGGGACCAGAACAGCGCCGAAGAAGGACTATGGGCCCCTGGTTTCCTCTCTGAGACCAGCTGCAGCGGGATGAGGGTGGGGGGTCAAGGAGAAAGGTCAGTCCCAACCCAGGACCTTGTTCTTCCAGATGGGTCACATGCCATGCTTGGCGAGTGGTCTGAGCAGAACTAGGGGCAGCAACATGGATAAGCTACAGTTACCCATCATGCCTTGCAAAACTGGGGCTTCTCCCTCAGCACTGCCTGGACCTTAGCAGCCAAAGACACCCAGCTGGAGCCCCTGGCCACGCCCCTCCCAGGGCTAGGCAACTGATTACTGGTGACAGGTTCAACCTGTGTGTCCCTTACCTGACACAGAACCTACCAATTCAGGAGCCACCCAGAGACAATGGAACCCCATGGTGGTTGCCTCACACCTTAGCTGCCCCCTTTTCCAGGTCTGAGTCCCTCGCTGTCTTTTTGACACAGAAGCAGCAAAACACCCCCACACCTAGGGGGACATAATTTACCACCTCCAAGGCTTCAGGGGACCCATCTTTACATACCTCTATAGCAGGATCGGGAGATTACAAGCTGGCTGTGGAAGGGAAGGCAAGCGCGGAAGACCGTCTGAGGAAGGAACTGTGCAGCAAGGCGCTCTGGTAGGCCCCCTGTCACCCTGCAGCATCTGATGCAACCTCTTTCTCAGCACCTTCCCCCAGCACACAGGCAGCGACACCACCACCGGCCCTGCCACCAGGGCCGCTACTTCCCTGGCCGCCTCCGCCATTGGTAACTCCCAGTGGCACAGGGCTTGTCCGCATGGCCCCATCTCGATGAACAGCGAGTGTGCTTTTAATTATTTGGGATTACGTGGGCCTGAGTGCTCATTGTTCAGCAACTCCATCTCAGCGGGTGGTTCAAAGAATCAGCTGGATGCAAACTAGCTGTGCAGAGGCAAAACTGCTCCTCAGAGTGGAGATAGGATTCTTGTCTGGGGTTTTCAGCACAGCCCAGAACCAGGCTTTTATTTCCAAAAACATGTGCGTTGCCACTGACACCCAGTGAAGAGGGAATTCCGTGCACACAAGCAGGTGTTCACTGGGATGTGAGGCCTGAGTGGGTTTGGACAGCCAGAGGTAAATTTCCTTTTTTTAAAAGAATATTTATTTATTTATTTGAGCCACAACGACTATACTAGACAGGGACTCAGACCCATGCACTGCTCATCAGAGAAGCTTCTTCTTGCAGTAATGAGGATTAACACAGAGACCCACAATTGGACAATGTGCAGAGCGGGGAGACTTTGCAGCACGCAGCACTAAGTAGGGTGTCTTCATCAGGGCTCAGGGATCTGTGTGGAAGACGAAGTGGGGAGCCCTTAAGAGCCAGGGGTGACTGAGGACCCTCAGGAATCAGTGTCTTCAGGACACAATGGGGCTGATGGACATAGGAACTCACAAGGATCACAACAGCATGCACAGAGCCTGTGCAGATTCAAGCCAGATGAGGTCCCTGAGGGGGAAATAGACACAAAGACCACCGGGAAAAAAAGGCATTTGCGATCCATACCCACCGGGAAGGGGGACAATCACCATTCTCCAATGGAGTCTCCCTGGGATACCAAGCACACTCCAGGGCAGGCCCCACGTCTGGGAGGAGCTGACCAACACAAAACGGACTCCATGCTTTTTTGTTAATGTGATGTTGGGTAGGCTGGGAGGTGGGGAGGAGCTGGGAGGAGTTGGAGAGGGAAAAGATTTGAACAAATATGTTGTATGAAAAAAAATTAGACTCATGTTTTTAATCACAGCACTTGGGAGGCAGAGGCTGGAGGATCTCTGTGAGTTCAAGTCCAGCCTGGTTTACATAGAGAGTTTCATCAGCACAGTCATGGCTACATAGAAATCATTGTCTCAAAGATAGATAGATAGATAGACAGACAGATAGATAGAAAAATATTTAAATAAAAAGGAAAAAGTGTGTGTGTGTGTGTGTGTATGAGAGAGACAGAGAGAGAGACAGAGACAGACACAGACACAGAGACAGAGAGAGAGATCAGGGAGATCAGGTATCTTCCTGGCTTGCTCTCCACCTTACACATTGAGTCAGAGTCTCTCACTTGAACTCAGAACAAGGTGCAGCAAGAGAGACTTTGGAGCACTTAGCTCCACGTGGGGTGTCTTCATCAAACCCCTGCTCTGGGGATCCCTGTCTGGGGGATCCTTACAAAAGAGAAATCAAAGACAGAAGAGCATAGGAAGACAGGGCTGTGCTGGAAAGGGCTCTGGGAGCCACTTATTACCCTGCAGCATCTAATGCAACCTCTTCTACAGTTTCTTCCTGCAGCTATGGACGCATGAGCTCCAGTCCTCAGGCTTATGCAGCAAGAGGGCAAGCATTCTGCACACTGAGCCATCTCTCTAGGCATTGACGTTGACTTTCTCAAATGCAGTTCCTCTGAGTGAGAAATCAGCCCTCAAGTGAACCCAGAAGGGTTTGAGTACTTTCCCATTGCTTTCTAGGGACATATGAGTCCACTGGGCAATCTCAGGGAAACCCCTGGGAGAAGGAACACATAGATATAGGGAAGCATGCTCTCCCAGAATCTGCTCAGGCCTCCTCACCTGGGTCTCCACACCCTGGATTCCACGCATGACTTCCTGCGTTAACAGGAAGGCCAGGGCAGGCTGTCCCACTGATAATAGCTCTGCTCTTGAAAGGTACCAGAGCAGTGAAGAAGCCATCCAGTGCCTCCAGGGCCACATTTCCATCAGGAAACGCCCAGCTCCACGTCCACAGTGCACTGGGACCACATGGCTGGGGGAGGGTAACCATGGCAACCCTCCAGTCATCGCTAAGTGACTCTTTCACAATGTACAATCGCTCTGTTTATAGGAAGAATGCTGACCGTATATTCTGGTTTTCCAGCATGTTACTCACTAGGAAAGAATGCAGAGCCCACCAGAAGAAGCAGAGCGTACGCTGCAGATTCCCCAGCCGTCAGCTGAAGCTGCCGCGGAGCAGAATGGCTGGGGTCTCCTGTGCACCACTCACTAAAGGAGGCATGGGTCATCCCAGAAGGCCATGACCGCCCAATCAAGGGTTCCCAGATGTGCCACCTGGCATCTCCTGAGACCCAAAGGCCACACAACTGTGCCTCATTGTGGGTCTGGCATCTGTAATCAGGCCAAACCACCACAGCACGCATTCGTCAGACTGAAATTTCAGCCCAGACTGGATGGTGAAGGGTGTCTGCCTCCTCCCTGGTTGAGGCCACAGGCATTTTGTTAGTACTCTGGGGGGAACGCTCACACATTTGCTTCCTTGAAGTCCAAGTTTAGGAAGGGGGAAGACGAACTTCAGATGCTAAAAATAATCTGTGGGGGCTCTTCAAATGAAAAGAAATGACTTTCTGCCGGGCAAGGCTCTGAGGCGGTGTTCCCATCCCTGAGCCCCTTTGAGGGCTACAACCATCCTGTCATTGATATTTCAAATGCAGTCTGTAATTTCCTGAGACCTGGAGAAGCAGCTGCTTCCAGTTTGGACAGCACAGCTTAGGAAGATGAGTCTCAGCAGAATGCAGCCTGGAACTTCATTTTTTTTAATTTCTCATTTTTATTTGTGTGTGTGTGTGTGTGTGTGTGTGTGTGTGTGTGTGTGTGCGTGCGTGCCTGCATGAGTCTGCAGGTACACACAGATGCCAAAAGAGGGATCCATTCTTGGAGGTGGAATTATGGGTAGTTATGAGTTGCCTGAGATGGATACCGGGAAGCAAACCACGACCTCTGTAAGAGCAGTAAGCGCTCTTAGTCACCGAGCCATCTCTCCAGCTCCAGGCTGGGACTTCAAAAGTCCTTTCCTTTAATAAGATGTGTCTAAAAGCAAAATGCCAGTGTGTGGAAACTCATGAGTGAGGACAGCCAAGTACAGGAGCCTCTCTCCAGGCCCCTGTGCGGCTCCCATCAGGGTCCCTCATCTCCTCCCTTTGGGGACTGCCACCCTGTCTTAGCACTGTGGCCTGTCAGGAAGATATTGCACACAGTGAATCTGGTATCTGTTTCCCCTGGTGAACAGATTTTCCCACGTGACTGGGTGTGGCTCCTGTTCCTTAACCCCCTTGCTGTCTGATCCCACTGATGCCTGTAACAAAGGAAAAGGAGATTAGCCACTCTGCCTGCCTTGACCAGCTGAGGTGACCTTCTGGGAGAGTTTGGAGAGACAGCACTGAGGGCGTGCATTGGGGAGCAGACTGGGGGTCTTTCAGGAAGCAAGAGTTGGGATTGGGTCAGACAAGAGACTGCTGAGGGACAAGACACAAACAGGACACACCACGGTAAGGATCTGATCACTACTACCCCAGGCTCCAGCAAATCTCATTTCTCCTAGAAACTATGGCACCCTTCCAACAGAGCTGTCTAGGCGGGAGGATGCAGACCCCAGGATGGCTCTTGGAAGTGACCCCCCAAAGATGACGGGCCCCGCCTCTGACTCAACCCTTGGTATTTTTAGGCTGACCCCAATGTGGGAATTGTAGTTTCTACACGCTTTGCTAATTATCCTCAGCTGGCCAAGGTGGGGCCGCAGGACCCGGCATCCTGCCCTCCGTTTCGATGACAGCTGGTCTAAGATCTGAAGGCGGGCGTTCCCTCCGGCTCCCCTTCGCTCTGTCATCTGCAGCGCAGCTTCACAAACTGCTGGTCATGACCCCACACGAGGTCATAAAAAAGTCTGGAAACAGGATAGGGGTTCTGAAGACACAAAAATTAATTCAAAGTCAAACGTGTTTGGTGTCCAAAGTCTTCTTGTCCGTGTGTTCTGGTGTGTGTCTTGTCAGTGTGTACTGGTGTTACTGGTGTCAGTGTGAACAGGTGTACTTGTCAGTGTGTACCGTGTGAACTGGTGTACTTGTCAGTGTGTACAGTGTAAACAGGTGCACTTGTCAGTGTGTACAGTGTGAACAGGTGTACTTGTCAGTGTGTACAGTGTGGACAGGTGTACTTGTCAGTGTGTACTGTGTAAACAGGTATACTTGTCAGTGTGTACAGTGTAAACAGGTGTGCTTGCCAGTGTGGACAGTGTGGACAGGTGTACTTGTCAGTGTGTACTGTGTGAACAGGTGTACTTGCCAGTGTGTAGTGTGTGAACTGGTCTACTTGTCAGTGTGTACCGGTGTTACTGGTGTCAGTGTGAACTGGTATACTGCAGGGAGGGCACTGGATCTCTGGCTCCAAACATAAAATATGAGCATTTTACTCTCGTGGCACACAATACCAGCAAACACTTCCGCAAACACCTCAGCTCAGATTCAAGGCTATTATATATAGGACACCTGAATGAATTCCAGTGAGTTTTTAAAAAGATGCTTATTTATTGTGTGTGTGAGTATACATGCACATGTCAGGTTGTACATGTGGTCAGTGAACAGTCTCTGTGGGTCAGTTCTCCCCTTCCACCACGTGGGATCCAGGGATAGAACCCAGGTTTGTTGGGCAAAGTTTTCTGTTCTTATGGAAATGCGATGGCTCCCTCACAGAATACAAAGACTTCTCGGATTGACTGGCCCTCACTGTGAGTACCAATTTAGTACATCTGCAGATTCTAACGTGGTAGAATGTCTGATTCCAAATGTTCCTATTTGAATTGCTAACTTGAGTTTCATTTCTTTAAAAAAGAACCATTAAATGAATTTTGGCATGGGGTAAGGACAGAATTGCCAACAATCTTCTAAATGGCTGTAAACACACTTCTGCCTTTTTTATTTTTTTACTATAATGTTATGTGAAACAGCATTCTCAGCCTTGACGGTTATAAAATCAAAATAATCAATCAAGTCTGCAAAGCACTGAAGATGCTTGGTCTTGTCAACTATTCAGCCAGGGTTTAATCTTTATACAAAAATACAAGCATATTCACCTCATTAGTATGCAAATTTGCTTTTGCCTTTAATAAATGGTAAAATTGTAAAACAATTCAAGGATTGTTTAATATAAATTTATGTATATTTATTATCAGTAAATATTTTGTCTTTATACTTATACAGACCTTGAGAAAAGGGTGATCACAAGTGGAAAACTTTAAGGCCGGGCAGTGGTGATGCAGACCTTTAATCCCAGCACTCAGCAGGCAGAAGCAGGTGAATCTCTGTGAGTTCCAGGACATCCTGGTCTACAGAGTGAGCTCCAAGACAGCCAGGGCTACGCAGGAAAAACAAACAAACAAACAACAACAACAAAAAAAACCCTATCTGAAAATTTAAAAAAAGAAAGAAACTTCCTCTTCAGCATGGGTACCCTCAACCACAGTCCCCTCTGCCACAGAGGGGAGGAACCTATGGTGGTGGCTTGAATGGGATTCATTCCCCCATAGGTTTCCATATTTGATCCCTTGGACCCGGTTGGTGCTGTTGCTTCGGGAAATTATGGAACCCTTCAGGTGTGGAGCCTTGCTGGAGGAAGTTCGACTGGCTGTGGGCTGTGACAGCTTTAATACCCATAGCCTCGCTCCACTCCAGTTTGTTCCACTTTCCGCCTGTGGTTGGACACGTGATCTCTCAGTGTCCTGCCCCAGCCACCTGCTGCCATATTTCCCTGCCATTATGGACTTCTCTTCTGAAACCATGAGCCAAAATAAATCCTTCCTTCTACAAGCTATTTTTTTTTTTTTTTTGGTCACAGTGTTCTATCACGGAAACTAAAAGTAACTAGTAACGTATCATTATGCATGAAAGAACCACATGAGGCCAAGCCCAAGAGTGGTCATGTGTGCGCCACCCAAAGGCCGCGCCCCAAACAAATGTGCAGTAATCAGCCACTTCATGAAGATGCAATGAGCCAGCACAGACCCTCTGAGACGCTGAGAGGCAATAGCTAAGTGTATTGACAGGAAATGAGTGAGGTCTGCATGGAATAGACATTTACTAAGTCGTACAAAACAAGAACAGAAAAGAAGGAAATTCCTCATGGGGAAATATATTAAATATAAACCTGTCCTTTCTCGTATCTAAATTTAGCTCTGCTTACTAAAATCCTGCTAACATTCTTTGCGGTAGTAGATACAGGCAGAGCACCATGTGTGAGTGTGTGGGTGTGGGTGTGCCTGTGTGCATGCATGTGTGCATGTGTGTTTTGGGTTTTTTTTTGAGACAGAGTTTCTCTGCGTAGCTTTGGTGCCTGTCCTGGAACTTGCTCTGAACACCAGGCTGGCCTTGAACTCCCAGAGCTCCACCTGCTTCTGCCTTCTGAGTGCTGGGATTAAAGGCGTGTGTCACCACAGGTTGTCCGTGCCCAGCTTTTTATATGGGTCCTGGGAATCAAACTCGGGTCTGCATGCCACGTAGCAAACTCTTTACACACTAGACTGTCTCCCAGGTCTGTTTAATACATGGAACTTGAAGGTTCTACACAGCTTGTATTTACAAAATATACAAAGGACGTGTGTGTGCCTATCCCGGTTATTTTTAATTGTCAATGTGACACAGTATAGAATCATGTAAGAGTAGAGTCTCAAAGGAGTCATGTAGATTAGGTTGGCTTATGGGCATGTCTGTGGGGGAGTATCTTGAATGCACTGGGGTGAGAAGATCTAGCCCACTACGGGTGGCACTAGTCCCTGGGTTTGGATCCTAGACGGCATGAGAATGTAAAAGGTGGACTGGGCACTGAGCTGGCATGCAGTCGTTCTGCTCTTGACTGTGGATGTCCTAAGGACATGCCACCTTGACTTGCTTGCTGTGGTCGGCTATAGCCTGGAATTGTGCCCTAAAGTAAAGCCTTTCTCCTCTAAGTGTTTTTAGTCAGGATGCTTTATCACAGCAACAGAAATGAGACTAAGACAGTGTCTGCCTAGTGTAGCTTCTGTTACGTATGCATGAATGTATGTGGATACACACACATGTATACACATACCCAATACTCAAGTCAGGTGACTCACAGCTACCTATAAGTCTAGCTCCAGGGAATCCAACACCTATGGCCTCCAAGGGCTCCTGGTAAGGATGAAGTCCAACCTCTAGGGAAATCAAGGCAGAAACCCTGAAGTCAGGAGCAGATGCAGAAGCCCTGGAGAAATACTGCTTACCAGCTTGCTTCTCTTGGCTTGCTTAGCCTGCTTTTGTATACCATCCAGGACCAAGCTGCCCTCGCCCAGTGGGACAACACACAGAGAGCTATGCCCTCCCACATCAATCATCAATCAAGAAAAAGTCCTGAAGACTAGCTTACAGGCCAAACTGGTAGAGGCGTTTTCTCAATTGAGGTGATTCCTTCATTCAAAATAGTTTGTGTTCATTCTGTTGACATCAAACCAGCCAAGAAACAAATAACTACAACTGCATAAAGAGATGAGAAATCAACTAGCCATTTCTGGTGTATTCTAGTGTCGAAATATTAACAAATTTGGGAAAGGTTGGAGGAGTTAGAACAAATATGACCAAAACAGATACAACATTCTCAAAGAACTAACATAAGCGCGCACGCACACACACACATTCTTATGGGATGTTGAGAGGGCTCAGCAGGCGAAGGCACCAATTCTATTACCTGAATTCAATCCCTGTAATCACATGTTGGAAGGGGCAAACACACACACACACACACATACAGTTGCCAGAGGCAGAAAATAAACAAATGTAATAATTTTTCATAAGGACCATTTCATGTCTGGTATTGACATTGTGAGAGACCCTGCCAACACTACGGCTGCCAGGCAAGGTGTTCTCCTTGGAAGGGATATCTGAACAGATGGTGGACATTTAAGGTGCTCAGATACCCAGTCTCACCATTAAGGATTCATATGGCAAATCTCTGTCTCTCCACTGTGTCCTTGGGAGGGCATCTGCATCCCATGGCCTGTGAAACTGAAGGCACACAAAGTCAGCCTTGTGGCTCAGGTGCTCATGGCGCTAACAAACGAGCTGCCCCATGTGTTCTAAGGGACATCAGTTCACCCTCACGGCCCCCAAACAGAGACACTGAGAGGCAGGTCAAGTTCATAGCCTATGCAGCAGAAAGGAGCAGAGTGCAGCCTCCAGCATGAGCAGGGTCACCAAATATAGAGTCTTGAAACAGGCTACCAAAGAGAGCGCCACCTCCTCCGGTTCTGGTCTGCCCTAATGTCCTTCCGAAAGAGCTGCAGCATATGGGTGGAGGAGATTCAGGCACTTTCCCCTCTGGCAGAAACTAGAGGATCCAGAAAGACTTCGTCCATCCTGAGGTGCTGGGTTCTGGTCCCAGGACAGTGGCTGTGCCTCGTCCTCTTTAGCAATGTAGGAGTCACACAAGGTCATGGCCTGCAAAGTCACAGCTTCAGCCCCACAGCTGCAAACAGGACAAAAGAGAGACCTCGTGCCCACTCCCAGGAAGACTCGGGTCACCACCTGAGAATCTCAGATATCCTCAGGGCTGTAAAGAATGTAGAGGGGTCACCAGGGCCCGCTCTGGAGGCCAAAATGATAGTGGTATGACTTAGAGTCAGGACACAGGACTCACTCTGCAGACACTCAAGTCCTCCACACTGTGAGACCAGAGACACCCCACCAGGAAGTTTCTTCTGTGAAGGCATTCACCCATCTCTGGACAGAGAGAGAGAGACAGAGACAGAGACAAAGAGACAAAGAGAAATCATGCAATGGAAGTGTTTATAAAATAGGAGCAGCCTGCCATCTACCCCTCCACCATGGTATAAGGAGATAAGAGCCTAGTCTGGCAGTGATGGCACATGCCTTTAATCCCAGCACTAAGGAGGCAGAGGCAGGAGGATCTCTGAGTTCGAGGCCAGTCTGGTCCACAGAGTGAGTTCCAGTACAGCCAGGACTAAACAGTGAGACCCTGTCTTGAAAAAGAAAAGTCTCGAGTCACCCTGGTGTGGCCCAGAGCATGTGTGTGGATCCCACTGTTGCTGGTTATTTTTATTCTTTGACTCTTTGGGGACCTGCCATCCAGTTCCCAAATAAATACACACAGAACTTTATTCTGTCTTATGAATGCCCAGTCTTAGCTTGGCTTACTTCTAGCCAGCTTTTCTTAAATTATCCTGTCTTATTTTTGCCTCTTGGCTTTTGCCGTTCCCTATTTCTGTATACCTTTCTTTCCTCCTTACTCCGAGGCCTGCTGTGTACCTGGGTAGCTGGCCCCTGATACCCTCCTCCTTTCTAGGCTCCTCGAGTTTTCTCTCCCCAGATTTCTCCTTCTATTTATTCTCTCTGCCTTCCAGCCCCACCTACCCTCTCTCCTGCATTGCTATTGGTCATTCGGCTCTTTATTAGACCAATCAGGTATTTGAGACAGGCAAAGTAACACAGCTTTACAGAGTTAAGCAAATGTGACATAAAAGAATATTACACATCTTTGCATTATTAAATAAATATTCCACAGCATAAACAAATGTAACACATCTTTTTATATTTTTATTTATTTTCTTAAAAAGAAACTATGTTTTTTCATTATATATACCAATCCAAGTTCCCACTCCCTCCCCTCTTCTCATTCCCTCCACACCCCACTCCCATTCAGTCCTTAGAGAGGGTAAGGCACATTGCTTTGGGGAAGGTCCAAAGCCCTCCCTACTATATCTAGGCTAAGCAAAGTAAACATCCAAAGAGAATAGGTTACCAAAAAGCCAGTACATGCAGTAGGGATAAATCCCGGTGCCACTAGCAGTGGCACCTCAGTCTGCCCTGGCCATGCAACTGTCAACCACAATCAGCGGGACTAGTTTGGGCTTATGCTTGATCCTTTCCAGTCCAGCTAGAGTTTGTGAGCTCCCATTATCTCAGGTAAGCTGTTTCAGTGGGTGTGCCCATCATGGTCTTGACCTCTTTGCTCATATTCTCACTCCTCCCACTCTTAAACTGGACTTTGGGAGCTCAGCCCAGTGCTCCGATGCTGACTTCTGCCTCTGTTTTCATCAGAGTTGCTGAGTGAAGGTTCTATGGTGATATTTAAGTTTTTCATCAGTCTGAATACAGGGCAAGTCAAGATCAGGACCCCTCTCCTCTATTGCTTAGGGTCTATAGCTGGGGTCATCCTTGTGGAGTCTTGAGAATTTTCCTAGAACCAGGTTTCTTGCTAACCCTATAATGGCTCCCTCAATCAAGATATCTCTTTCCTTGCCCTCATCCCTGTCCTTCCTCCTTCTCGACTATCCCATTCTCTCAAGTTCTCCTAAACCCTGCTCTTCTCCCCTCCTCTTCCCCTTCCACCCACCCTTCTCCCCCCACCCCCATGCTCCTAATTTTGTCAGGTGATCTTGTCTGTTTTGACTTTCCAGGTGTATCTATATCTGTTTTTCTTAGGGTTCACCTTATTACTTAGCTTCTCTAGAATCATGAACTATAGGCTCAATGTCCTTTGTTTATAACTAGTATCCACTAATGAGTGAGTACATACCATATTCTTCTTTTGGGGCCTGGGTTGCCTCACTCAGGATAGTGTTTTCTAATTCCATCCATTTGCATGCAAAATTGAAGATGTCATTGTTTTTTACCACTGAGTAGAACTCTAATGTGTAAATGTGCCACATTTTCTTTATCTATTCTTCTACTGAGGGGCATCTAGGTTGTTTCCAGGTTCTGGCTATTACAAATAATGCTGCTATGAACATAGTTGAACAAATGCCTTTGTAGTATGATTGAACATCTTTTGGGTATATACCCAAGAGTGATAATGCTGGATCCTGAGGTAGGTTGATTTCCAATTTTTTGAGAAACTACCATATTGATTTCCAATACAAATCAAGTTGTACAAGTTTGCATTCCCACCAGCAATGGATGAGTGTTCCCCTTACTCCACATTCTCTCCAGCATAAGCTATCACTGGTGTTTTTAATCTTAACCATTCTTACAGATGTAAGTTGGTATCTCAGAGTTGTTTTGATTTGCATTTCCCTGATGGCTAAAGAAGTTGAACATTTCCTTAAGTATCTTTTGGTCATTTAATATTCTTCTGTTGAGAATTCTGTTTAGTTCTCTACCCCATCTTTTAATTAGGTTATTTAGAATTTTGATGTCTAATTTCTTGAGTTCTTTATATATTTTGGAGATCAGTCCTTTGCCTGATGTGGGGTGGTAACATGAGGGACATGTAACAGAGAGAGGACTGCTGAACTTGCCTAAAGGTGAGATGATCTTTCAGGGTTCCTGATTCATGAAAGAGTCTGCGAGACATTCTACAGGACACAGCAGATAGTGACTAAATTGCCTTTGAAATTTCCTGCTTCATGGAAATGTCTCTGGATATTATGGGCCTGAAGGCCAAAGATGGGTGCCCCAACGATACAGAGAAACTTTGGGTGACTGTCCAGGCAGCGAGATGTCTCTGTCATTTCTAGAGTTTTGAAAGTTGCTTACTTCTTGTTTACTTAGGTAATATATCCTTCTGGAGTCTTTGATGGAGTTAAAGAATGGATAGTCGTAGTTATAGTTTTCCATTATTATGATAAAGATATAGTTATAAATATTGTGACTGTAATTCTTGCTTGATAACTGTTTTGTTATGTGTAATTTTACTATGTTAAAATAAAAGTCTTTCTCTTTTGTTTAAACAGAAAAAGGGGAAATGATGGAGGAGGGTTATCTGTCTATTGTGTTATTTTCATTGGTCAATAAAGAGACTGCCTTGGCCCTTTGATAGGACAGAAAATTAGGTAGGCAGAGTAAACAGAACAGAATGCTGGGAAGAGGGCTATGAGGCAGACGCCATGGAACCAGCCACCAGGTCAGACATGCTGAATCTTTTCTGGTAAGCCACCACCTTGTGGTGCAACACAGATTATTAGAAATGGGTTAATGAAGATGTGAGAGTTAGCCAGTAACTAACTCTCTAGAGATAATGGGCCAGGCAGTATTTAAATAAATACAACTTATGTGTTATTATTTCTGGGGCTAAGCTAGCCGTGCGGGAGCTGGGCAGGATGAAAAGCAGGTCTTCCCGCAGCTCATACTACATGGGGTTGGTGAAGATCTTTTCCTATTCAGTAGGCTGTCTTTTTGTCTTATTGACTGTTCCTTTGCTTTACAGAAACTTCTCAGTTTCAGGAGGTCCCATTTATTTATTGTTGCTCTCAGTGTCTGTGCTACTGGGGTTATATTTAGGAAGTGGTTTCTGTGCCCATGCATTCAAGACTGATTTCCACTTTCTCTTCTATCAGGTTCAGTGTGGTCAGATTTATATTGAGGTCTTTAATCCTATTGGACTTGAGTTTTGTGCATAGAGATAGATATGGCTCTATTTTCATTCTTCTACATGTTGACATCCAGTTATGTCAGCACCATTTGTTGAAGATAGTTTCTTTTTTCCATTGTATAATTTTAGCTTCTTTGTCAAAAATCAAGTGTTCATAGGTGTGTGGATTAATAGCCAAGTTTTCAATTTGATTCTACTGGTCCACCTCCCTGCTTTTATGCCACTACCAAGCTGTAGCTCTGTAATAGAGCTTGGTGTCAGGAATGGTGCTCCCTCCAAAAGTTCTTTTATTGTACAGGAATATTTTGACTATCCTGGGTTTTTTGCTTTTGTGTATGAAGTTGATTGTTGTTCTTTCAAAGTCTGTGAAGAATTGTGTTGGGATTTTGATGGAGATTGCACTGAATCTATAGATTGCTTTTGGTAGGATTGCCATTTTTACTATGTTGATCCTACCTATTCAAGATCTTTCCATTTTCTGGTATCTTTTTCAATTTCTTTCTTCAAAGACTTAAAGTTCTTGACAAATAAGTCTTTCACTTGTTTGGTTAGTATTACCTCAAGATATTTTATGTTATTTGTGGTTATTGTGAAAGGTGATGTTCCTCTGATTTCCCTCTCGGCTTCTTTATCATTTGTATAGAGGAGGGCTACTGATTGTTTTGAGTTGATCTTGTATCCTGCCACATCACTGAAGGTATTTATCAGCTGTAGGAGTTTTCTGGTAGAGTTTTTGAGGTAACTTATATATACTATCATGTCATCTGCAAATAATGAAAGTTTGACTTCTTCCTTTCCAATCTGAATATCCTTGAATTCCTTTTGTTGTCTTATTGTTATAGCCAGAACTTCAAAAACTATTTTGAATAGATATGAAAAGAGTTGACAGCTTTGTCTTGTTCCTGATTTTAGTGGAGTCACTTTGAGTTTCTCTCCATTTAATTTGATGTTGGCTATCAGCTTGCTGTATATTGCTGTTATTATATTTAGATATGTTCCTTGTTTTTCTGATTTCCCCAAGACCTTTATCATAAAGGGATGTTAGATTTTGTCAAATGCTTTTGCAGCATCTAATGAAATGATCACATGGTTTTTTTCTTCCAGTTTATTTATATGATGGACTGAATTGATAGATTTTCATATGTTGAACCAGCCCTGTATCTCTGGGATGAAGCCAACTTGATCATTTTGATGTATTCTTGGATTTGGTTTACCAGTATTTTACTGAGCAGTTTTGCATTCATGTTCATGAATAAGATTGGTCTGTAGTTATCTTTCTTGTTTGAGTCTTTGTGTGGTTTTGGTATTAGGGTAACTGTAGCCTCTTAAAGAGAGTTTGGCAATGTTCCTTCTGTTTCTATTATGTGGAACACTTTGAGGAGTATAGGTATTAGTACTTCTTGGAAGTTCTTGCAGAATTCTTCACTAAAACCATCTGGGCCTGGGCTTTTGTTTAGTTAGGAGGTTTTTGATGACAGCTTCTATTTCCTTGCAGTTTATAGGTCTATTTAAATTGCTCACCTGGCCTTGATTTAATTTTGGTATATGGAATCTATCTAGAAAACTGTTCATTTCTTTTACAGTTTCTAATTTTGTGTAGTACAGGTTTTTGTAGTAAGACCTAATGATTCTCTGAATTTCCTCACTGTCTGTTGTTATGTCCCCCTTTTCATTTCTGGTTTTGTTAATTTGGATGTACTCTCTCTCTCTCTCTCTCTCTCTCTCTCTCTGTTTTTTTATTAGTTTGGATAAGGGTTTGTCTATCTTGTTGATTTTCTCAAAGAACCAGCTCTTTGTTTCATTGATTCTTTGTATTGTTTTGTTTCTATTTCAGCCATTATTTGATTATTTTCTGTCTTCTACTCCTCCTGGGTGAGTCTGCTTCTTTTTGTTCTAGAGCTTTCAGGTGTGCTGTTAAGTCACTGATGTGAGCTTTCTCCATTTTCTTATGTGGGCACTTAGTGCTATGAAGTTTCCTCTTAGCACTGCTTTCATAGTGTCCCATAGGTTTGGGTACATTTGTCTTCATTTTCATTGAGTTCTAAGAAATCTTTAATTTTTTTTCTTATTTTTCCTTGACCCAAGGTGGTTCAGTAGTTCACTGTTCAATTTCCATGAGTTTGTTGTCTTTCTGATAGTAGTATTGTTGTTAAATTCTAACTTTAATCCAGGTGATCTGATAAAACACAGGGGGTTACTCCAATTTTATTTTTTATATCTGTGGAGATTTGCTTTGTTAGTGAGTATGTGATCAATTTTAGAGAAGGTTCCATGAGGTGTTTGGGTGGAATGTTCTATAAATGTCTGTTAAGTCCATTTGATTCATGACATCTGTTAGTTCTCTTATTTCTCTGTTAAGTTTCTGTCTGGTTGACCAGTCCATTGAAGAAAGTGGAGCATTGAAGTCTCCTACTATTAGTGTGTGGGGTTTCATCTGCAATTTAAGTTTTAGTAATGCTTCTTTTACATAGTGGGTGCTCTTGTATTAGGGACATAGATGTTCAGGATTGAGACTACATCTTGATGGATTGTTTCTGTTAGGAGTGTAAAGTGACCTTCTCCATCTCTTCTGATTGATTTTAGTTTGAAATCTATTTTCTTAGATATTAGGATAGCTACACCCATTTGACTGGAAAACCTTTTCCCAACCCTTTACTATGAGGTCATGTCTGTCTTTGAGGTTGCGGTGTGTTTCTTGTATACAGCAGAAGGCTGGATCTTGTTTTTGTATCCATTCTCTTAGCCTGTTCTCTTTATAGGTGAATTGAGTCCATTGATATTAAGAGATACTAATGACCAGTGGCTGTCAATTTCTGTTATTTTTTGGTAGTGCTGTTTGTATATTTCCCTTCTTTGGGTTTTACTGGTGGGGCATTATCTGTTGCCCGTGTTTTTGTGGGTGCTGTTAGCTTCTTTGGGTTGGGGTTTTTCTTCTAGTGTGTACAGTGTGAACAGGTGTACTTGTCAGCTCTTAATATTCTTTCTTTATTCTGTATGTTTTGATTATTATATGGTGAGGGGATCTTTTTTTTTTGATCCAGTCTATTCGGTATTCTGTAAGAGTCTTGTACCTTCATAAGGATATCCTTCTTTAGGTTGGGAAATTTTTCTTCTATGATTTTGTTAAATATATTTTCTGTGCCTTTAAGCTGGAGTTCTCCTTCTTCTACCCCTATTGTTCTTAGGTTTGGTCTTTTCATGGTGTCCCAGATTTCCTGGATGTTTTGTGTTAAGAATTTGTTGGATTTGATGTTTTCTTTGATCAATGAATCTATTTCCTCTACAGTATCTTCAACAACTGAGATTCTTTTTTTCTATCTCTTGTATTCTGTTGATCATACTTATCTCTGTAGTTCCTGTTTGTTTACCCAGATTTTTCACCTCCAGAATTCCCTCAGTTTGTGTTTTCTTTATTACCTCTATTTCAGTCTTCAAGTTTTGAACTGTTTCCTTCACCTGTTTGGTTTTTTTTCTTGGTTTTATTGGAGGAATTTATTAATTTCTTCCAATTTTTTTGTTTGTCTTTTCCTCCATTTTTAAGCGAGTTTTTCATTTCCTCTTTAAAGGTCTCCATCATTTTCATAAAGTTATGTTTAAATTTATTTTCTTCTGCTTCTTCTGGGATAGGATGATCAAGTCTTCACTGGGTTCTGGTGTTATCATATTGTTTTTAGGTTGTTAGATGAATTCTTGCATTGGCACCTACCCATCTCTTCCTTCAAATGAAGCCAACAGTGTCTTTGCATCTTGGTCCAATCCTTGCAATGAATGTCTGAGTGTTTGGGAGTTTTTCTTGGTCTGCTATGTACTGTCAATGTCTGTGTCTCAAGAAGCCTCTGAGATTTCTCTAATGCTCTCTTGGTCCCCTCAGTATTGTAGCAAAGTGTGTTTCAGAGTTCCACTGAGGTTTCAGGAGAATAGGCGAGTTTGGGGATGGGTGGAACTAGTAACTGGGAGGGTTGGGTAGATGGGGTTGGGTGTTGGGGAAGACTACCTGCAGGAAACCCTCCTGCTGGCTGGCCAGAAAAGCCAAGGGAGTTGGAGGGAGGGGCCTGGGGTTTTGTCCCACTGTGGAGGTCCTAGAGAGTGGGGTGTCCCACTGCGTGGCTGTTTACTCACCTCTTATGTCCCCTCAGTAATGGAGCAAGTTGTGTTTCAAAGTTCCACCGAGTTTGCAGGAGACACATCTTCAACTAATATTCTATAACAATATATGCAAAGTCCAAGACCGTGAGAAGAGGTAGGGTGGACATCCCAGTTCAGTCACACAACACAAGTGACCTCAGTGAGTACTTTTGTGCTTGGTTTTCCAACTGAGGGGTCAGCTGAGTCAAAATTCATTCAGCAGGATCTTCTGGACTGTTACGGGTGTCTGTGGACATCTCTGTAGGATACTAAGGCACCTGGGGTCAGAAGATGGCTGTTTACTACCAGGTCATCAGCAGATGGTAAGGTAACCAAGGCTATAACATGTCACAGGGAGGAGGCAGATACCACGGAGTAGAAGGGCTGGGCTAGGCGGGTGGAGTAGGGGAATGTCACTAAGGCTAGCAGAACATTCAAGGGACAGATGTGCAGCCGAACCCAAATACACAAGCACAGCTGAAAAGTAGAAAAGGAGGCAAACGCAGTGCGGGCCACCCCTAGGAAACAGCACACCTAAGCCCGGCATTGGGATCACTGTTGGCCACCAGTTCAGATCCCTGTGTAGTGGCCACAGCACTTCAGGGATTCTCCCTCCTCTTCCCTCCTGCTTCCCTATCCAGCTGGAACTTTGTGTCTAATGATAAGTGTGATGTTTCTACTGCAGTGCTTTGACACATTAGGGAAACATCCTGGGGAGCCCCGAGGGCAAGCTAGCCAGCGTCTCCCCTCACTGGGTGCCAGTAAACGGAAGGTATGTTCCCTGCTTCTGCTCCTAGGGGGTCCTTCACTGAGGGGTGACATCAGCTCATAGGGAAGCAGCAGTCTACACAGGGCCTTATTGCAACCCAGTCTGTTCCTACATTGGCACACCCCTCTGAGACTCCCACACCACTGTGGTCAGTTGACAATGCCACTGAACCACCTTAGGGGTTTCTTGCCCTCTCTGATCCTTGGTTTCCCTTTATGTAAACACAGGAGAAGCATTCAACAAATGGTTGCAAGTTCTGAAGGGGGGAAAAAAAGCCAAAGATGAAATGCTCCACCCACTGCTGAGGCTGATGCGGTAGCTATACAATAGCAATAGGGGAGCCTTGGACAGTGAGTTCGCCCTCTGTGGCTCGCACATCTGGGCGACTCCCAGTCCTGTGCTCCCACTGTCTGTCAAAAGCAGAGGAGCCTTTACAGGTCACCTCCTCAAAGGAGGCCAAGTGACTTGGGTCTGTCACCCTGCCTGCTTGAACCAAGGCCTGCAGACTCCATGACCGGGGCTGATCCAGCTTTTCTCTGGACCCTCTGGCTCCTTTAAAAGTTTACACCCAAGAACAGCTGCCTCGTAAAGGCGTTTTCCATTAGCTTCCTGGAAGACAGTATTCTAATTTCCACACGTTCAGGCCTTGGAAGCGCCAGCACCCTTGTGCTGATGGTTCCCACACTCTCCTAACAGCCCCAAGCTTTGTGGGGATTCCTGCTCCTACAAAGGACAGGCAGGGCCCTGGAAGGGTGGAAGTCAGGGTGATTTCTAGAAAGGATGGGTCTTGGGATATGACTGAAGCATTCATTGCAAGGGATGAGGGTGCTTCAGTCCGTTAACCTGAGGAGGAAGAATCTTGGCCATGCTGTTTGTACAATCCGCCGTGTTAGTAGATTTGTGTTCTCCTCTCCTGTCCACAGATTCTTATAAATGCTGGGATCGTCGGGTCACTCGCAGGGTGTGGACAGGGTGGGGAGAGGATGAAGTAATGGGGCCTGGGCTGCTGGGCTGCTGGGCTGCTGGGCTGCTGGGCTGCTGGGCTGCTGGGCTGCTGGACACAAAGTCAGCTGCCCTGGGCAGCCCCCACCTGATCAGACCATGGCCACTGAGCCTGGTACTAGGAAGGGCGAGGGCTACAGGTTGGCCTTCATCTTAAGACCTCTGATCCAGGGCAGGTGTCCTCACGTGACAACACGTGGGAAGCAGACTGTGGCTGCACTAAGGTTCACAGCCCCGAGTCACCCCGCCCACCGCCGATCATGTGACCTCAGAAAGGTCTTCTCTCCCTCCTGCCTCAGTTTCCTCATCTGTGAAGTGAATGCCGCATAAGCGTTTCCCATGGAGCTGTCATATGGCCTCAAAGATCATAACTTGGCACATGAGTGTTAAAGCCAGCAGCAGGGCACAGGTTCCAGAAGCACTGGTTCAGTTAAGAAAACACTCCAACAGAGAGGCAGGATAGGGGTGGGGTTGGCCCTGCAGCAGCCAGAAGGACACGCTGACTTCATAGAGAAGGAATTCCAGACCCTGGGCCCCCCAGTCCACTAGGTTGCCTGCCTGGTCCAGACATCTCTGCAGAAGGGATTCAAGGCAATCCCCTGGCCCCAGCATGAGACTCTATTGGAAGCAGGAGGCAGGCGTGGCTCTCACAGCAGATTCACACTGCCTCCCGGTACCCCTGGCTTCTGCACAGAGTTGGGCCAACTTCTGAACAGCCCTTGGGATGGCCTTTGGACTTGGTTCCAAAAAAGCTCAGAGCAGTGTGTGTGCTGGCCCCACCCAGGCCAGCCTCAGCCACGTCCCCAGACTGCTCAGCTGAGGGGCTGAGCCCCAATTTTGGACCTCTGAACCTGTTCCTTGGGTCAGTTCCCCCAGCATCCAGCCAGCTGGCCTTGCCTGCTCTATCCAAGAGTTCCAGACTTGTATGGCTTTCCTGTCATTGGTTTTGGGGATCTTTGAGGCATTTCTTTTAGTAGAAAGTGTTCCTATTACAGACATAAATAGTGAATAGCAGTAGCTGGGGAGACAGCTCAGCAATTATGAGTACTTGCTGTTCTTGAAGAAGTACTGGGTTCGATTCCAGTATCCAGGGAAACTCACAACCATTGTAGTTCCAATTCCAGGGGATCCAATGCCCTCTTCTGGTCTCTGTGCACACTGCACACACATGGTGTGCATACATCCACGCTGGCAAATACCCATACCCATAAATAAAAATAAATAAATCTTTAAAACAATAGAGAGAAGCACCACTGCCTTCCAGGATGTTTTTGAGATGTTTTATGTCCTCCATGTCTAGTTCCACAGTTATGGGTCACATGAGGCTTGGGACAGTGTGCAGCCCTGCCTCTGAAGCTCAGCCTAACTCGATGTCTGTCTGTTTAATAGCTGGTGCGGATGAGGTGCCTCTGTGTTGTGAAGCACCAGGTCATGGGACAACGCTTAGACTTGGTGATCTCAGCATCCCTCAGGCTTCTGTGACAGCCTTGTCTCTGACAGGAGCCGAGGGTAGCTGGTTAACGGTGTGTGTGCAGGGCTGAGGGGCAGCTCTGTGTGGAGGACCTGCCTGCTGCACACCAGGCCTTGAGTTCCATCCCCAGCACCAAAAAGGGGGATGGTTGGAGAGGTGCCCAGAGGTTAAGAACTGCCTGCAGCTCCAGCTCCAGGGGATCCAACGCCTCTGCCCTCTCCGGGTACCCACACTCATACACACACACACTCACACTCACACATTCACACACACTCACACACACACAGTCACACACACACACACAGTCACATACACACACTCACACACAATAACACACACACACACTAACATCCACATACATATCATTTTAAAAACAAAACCTTTTTAAAGGGGAAGGGAACAACCTCACCCAGGTGTATCTCCAATGTACTAAAGACAAGGACTAGACAACCCCATGTGATCATCCTCACAGAGCACAATCTTCAGGAGCCAAAAGGTGAGACCAGCCCCAGTGCTCACCCAGCCGTGTGGCTTAGGAGATGGTGCTGGCTCTTGGGAAATGGATCTCAGTAAAGAAAGAAGAGAATCTGTCAGAAATGCCAGTACTGTTAAATGCCATTTTCATGAAGGGATTAAAATCAGGCAGATGAGCGGCTGCCAGGGACTGGGGCTGCGGCTGGTGGGGACGCTGGCAGAGAGCAGGTGTGGGGTGTCCTTGCTTCATTTCTATTGCTGTGACTAGAACTTCACAGCTTAGGAGAGAAGGGGTTTATCGTCCCAGGTTACAAGCCATCATTGCCGGGAAATCAAGGCAGGAACCTGAGGTAGCTGGTCACATCACAGCCAAGAGCAGAGAGAGAAGTAAGAACATGCATGCTTAGTGCTTGACTTACCACCTCTTTTCTCTTTTTAAAAAATAATTAGAATTCTTGTTTGTGATTGTGTGTGCATGCGGGGGCGGAGCTTGTGCATGGGAGTGGCCCACTGAGGCCAGAGGAGGACATCAAAGCCCCTGGAACTGGAGTTACATGGTTGTGTGCCACCTGGTCCGAGTTTTGGGAATCAAACTCAGGTCCTCTGCAAGAGTGATACACACTCTTAATCACTGAGCCATCTCTCCAGACCCATCACCGACCCTACTCCTAACCGGTCCAGGACCCATTGCCTAGGAACCAGTGCCTCCCACAGCGGACTGGGCCTTCCCACATCCTATAACACAGCCGAGGCAACCCCCCACAAACATGCCCAGTGGCCAACCTAGATAGTCTCTCAGAGTCTTTTCCCGGGTGATGGTGCCAAGTTGAAAATTGGAACTAACTGGTACCTATGGTTTTATCTGGCTTGATGAAAATGGAAATCAGAGAGTGGTGGGGCCTGCAGAACACTGTGGGTTGTTCATTGTCATGGGGATGGTTCAATTCTTTGCTTGTTTGTTTATTTGTTTGAAAGAGATTTCTCTATGAATCCCAGGTTGGCTTGGAATTTGCTATGTAGCTGAAGCTGACTTCAAACTTGTAGCCCTGCTGCCTCAGCCTTCCTAGTGCTGGGATTACAAGTGTGTGCTACCTCACCCAGACTGTGGGGTTGTTTTAAGTTTTAATTACTGTGCCTAAGAGAGCCATTAAACAAAAAGGCCTCTAACCTGTAAGTCCCTCACCCAAGGACAGATACTTCCTGAGATGCAGGAGGCTGCTGTTTATATAACAAGCCACGTGTTTTCACTCCCCTAAACAAGTTTGGTTGACCCAGCTGCACCTGATATGCTTGATCACACGTGGGAGCGAGAAGTATATCAGGATGGATGCTTGCCCCTGATTGGATGAAGGTGAAAAGTACATAGCCTTGCGGATTTGCCTTTATAAACACCTGGCCAATGTAGATCATGGCCATTTTCCAGGAAGGCCAGCATGGACCTAACCAGAGTCCATCATTCTGGCCAGTATTTAACTGAAACTTGCTTCAAATTTGGCTCGAAATTGTGGTACTGGTCTTATTCTTACCCAGTGGGATTAACAGTTAACATTATGCAATATGAAGATGAGTTCAAATTAGACAGTAGGAAGAAGGAGGGGGACGGGAAGAGCAGAGAATAGAGGAAGAGAGTGAGAGAGGGAAAGATGAGGGAGGCGGGGGAGGGGGCAGTTACCACAGGGGTGTAGACTCCCCAAGGGATGTTGAGGTGTAGCGGAAAGGGGCAGAGGTTCCTCCCCAGAGTAGAGCCAGGAACTAAGATATTTGCAGGCTGTGGTGGTTTGAATGTGCAATGCATGTCCATCCCTGCCCCCAACCCCGGCACACACACACACACGCACACAAACACACACACACACACACACACACGCACACACGCACACACACACACACGCCAATGTATTTGGACACCTGCTTTCCCAGCTGTTGGCACTGCCCCGGGAGGTCCCGAAGCTGTTTGAAGGAGAGGGCTGGCTGACAGAGGAGGTCACTAAGGTTGGACTTCTAAGGGTGTATAGCCCCGTCCTGCTTCCGGCTCCCTTTACTGCTTCCTGGTCCAGCTTGCGAGCAGCAGCAACTGTTGGCTTCTGCCCCAGGGCGGCCAGCCTTCCCCTCAGAACCACAGCCAAAATAAGCCTCACTTCGCTCAAGTTGTTCCTGCCACAGTGACAAGGGGAGTAGGTAATACACACTGGCACACCTAAAGTAGCAAGGTGCAGGGGACAGGGATTCCGTGGTGAGGGGACAGACACACACCTCCACCCTGTCACCCTCAACAGCCTGAGGAATTGTTCTAATCTAACAGGGACTGTGACTTTGACACTGAAAAGAATCTCAGGACTAGCAAATCTGTTGAAACACAGATGGAGGTTTTATTAGCAATATTTTTGTTTGGTTTTTGTTTCTAGATAGGATCTCACTATGTAGAGCTGGTTGGTGTTGAACTCACAGAGATCCACCTGCCTCTGCCTTCAGAGTGCTAGGATTAAAGGCATATGGCACCACGCCTAGATCTTTGAAGATTTTTTCTTTTTTCTTTTTTTTTTTGTGGGGGGAGAACTGGTTGTTTTTGTTTTTGTTTTTGTTTGGGGAGTGGAGGGTTTCTCCGTGTAACAGCCTTGGCTGTCCTGGAACTCACTTTGTAGGCCAGACTGGCCTTGAACTCACAGAGATCTGCCTGCCTCTGCCTCCTGAGTGCTAGGATTAAAGGCAAAGATATTTTAACATAGTCTTATGCACCAGGGTTAATAGAAAGAGAAGCACTCAAAAGAAAGCAAGACACACCCAAAGCATGGATGTGGACTTCTCATGGAAGAGTCGCAGAGGACGGGCGTTTGCTCTGGTGGAGAGTACAAGTCACTGGCTTGGCCTTAGCTGTAAACACCATCTGGTGGCTCTCAAGGCTTCATCTCAAAAGGTTGCTTTGAAACCCTTTCTTCTTTCTTGTTTCTTTTGATAGGTGACATTATAGAGAGGCCCTGGATATGCCTTACATGGAATTATAATATGATAAAACAAAACAAGAAGCCACTAGAGTTGCAAGGTTGAATACATGTCCTTTGCCTGTAAATGGGGTTTCTGGTGGGATTCCTAGACACTTGTAGGTTTATGTAAGCAGCTCTTAATGTCCTGGAATTTTTGTGTCTGCTCATGGGAGGTTTCAACCAGCTTCCTGGGTGAGTGTCTCCTCTGTCATTCTTATGTCCCCCAAATTTCCCCTATATTTCTGTCTCACTTCAGAGGGGGACACTGAAGGGAACTGGGGACAGAGGCTGCTGCTCTTGCTTTTGAAAGAACAGTAAGATCGAAGCATCCCTGATCAGCCACTCAATCCCCTCACCTCGGGTCTCCCAAAGACCATATTTAGCATGCATCCAGGTGACAGATGTCATGATAGCTCCCAGAGATGTACTAGCCCTGGGAGCCTAGTCACATTTTGCAGCAAAGAAAATTCTAAGGATGTGTATTTATGAGCTCCAAATTAACTTGGTACTTTTTTGTTGTTTATTTATTTGGAAACAGGGTCTCATTGTGTAGCCCCAACTATCCTGGAACTCACGGTGTAGACCAGGCTGGCTTTGAACCCACAGAAAATCCGCCTGCATCTATCTCTCAAGTGCTGGGATTAAAGAGGAGCCCCACTAAACCAGGTTTTTTAGCCTGTTACTTTTCAATCCAGCCAAGTGCAAGTTCGCAGGATAAGAGCAAACTGTAGCCAAATTCTTTGCTACAAAGTATCAAAAACAGCCGCAGTTCTCAGTTCCTGACGACTCCTTCTTCGCCACCACCCCACCCGCCGTGAAACCTCACAAGCAGGCCCCCACCATCCACACTTCTCTTGGCATTCTGCTCTTCCAAGATCCCACCCAAATGGCCCACAGCCTCTACTTGGCAGCGGCCTACAGCTTCCAACTTTTCCACATTGCTCCCACAAACCAGTTCCAACGACCTCAGAAACATCTGGTCAGGTTTATCACAGCAGGTACCAGTTTTCTGAATTAGTTACTTTTCCTGCTGCTGGAATAAAACACCCTACAAAAGGAGTTTAAGGGAGACAGGGTTTGCTTCGGCTCAGGATTCAAGTTCATCGCGCTGGGGAAAGTCAGGCAGCAGGAGCTCGTGGACGGCATCCACAGTCAGGAAGCAGAGAGAGGTGGATGCTGGTGCTCCGCTCACCTTCTCTTTTGTATTCAGTTCAGGATCCCAGCACAACAGGCTGTCCACAGCTGGGGAGCCTTCCATCCTTCATCAAGTAATCTAGAACCCCTCCCCCAAGCACGTCCAGAGGCTTGTCTGCTAGGTGATTCTGCATCCTGTCACCTTGGCAAGCAGAATCAACCCCCACCCCAGTGTATAGCTGTGGTATGAACACGGTATGGGGATAACACACAGTAGGACTCCAGCCACATAGTCAGCTAGCACACAGTGGGGCTCCATCCACATTGTCAGCTAGCACACAGTGGGGCTCCATCCACATTGTCAGCTAGCACACAGTGGGGCTCCATCCACATAGTCAGTTAGCACACAGTGGGGCTCCATCCACATAGTCAGCAAGAGATTGCTGAGTTTTTTCTCTTCCCCTCAGTGCTACAGTAGACTCAAGCAAACCACTGGTCTTTGTACCAGATGGGGCCTCAGGCACTGCCCCCTCTCTCCTGTTTGACTGTTGTGCTGGGAATTGAATCTAGGGTCTCATATGTACTAAGCAACTGCCCAGCTGCTGTAATATATCACCATCTCTCTTTTTGCTTTTTATTAGAGATAGGGTCCCACTAAATTCCCAGCTGAGCCCTTGAACTCACTATGTAGTTGTTCAAGGTTGGCCTTGAACTTCGAATTCTTCTACCTCAGTTTCCCCAGTGCTGGGATGGTAGGCCTGTGCCCCAAAACCTGGCTTTTCTCTTCTCTTTATTCCCTACTCAAGTTTTTAATCTCTCTGGCCCTGAGTTGTTTATTTTATTTTGTTGCTTCTTTAAAAAAAATCTTTATACTACTGTAGTAAAAAATGATGCATAATAAAATCCACCCTCCTAATCACTTCAGAGCGTGTGACTCCAGGGTGTTAACAAACCCACCATGTGTGTGACCATCAGCACCATCTACGCCCACAGCATCAGGTCCCCACTCCCACACTCAACTGTACCACTCCTTGTCCCCAGGGAGTGACGGAGATGGATACCTGAGTTTAAATGATCTGATCTAAATTTAGACGATCAAATCTGAGCTGTTTCAGACACTTAACACTCCTATGCATGCTGGAGCGCGGAGGCCCCTTGGCAGGCTCAAGGCATCCTTCTCTCTCAGTCTTGGCAGCCAGGCATCTCTTTCCATAGATGCTGGGAACCTTCGCTCCTATTCTCAGGGCCCCCTGTGGCAGTCATGACTATGGATCCTGGTTTCCCTGGGTTACACATAGAAGTGTTGTCCCCCTGGCCGTGTGGATCAGCTCTGTGTAACATGAAGGACAAGCTCCAGGAGCCTGCCAGGGATGTGTGCCAGCTTTGTGGAAGGGCCCGAGGATCACCATGAATCCACAGGCATGTTGCAGGCCGGGGTGGCCAGAGGGGACCTTCTGTAGAGTCCTCTTGAGAGCAGCTGCTCTGCCCTTTCCCCTCTGCTCCCAGGCAGCCTCCTGTCTCCTCTGCCCTTACCTTCCTGGTGCCGTCTCTGCCAGGAGCCGAGTGGAAACATCTGAGCAGCTCTGGCTGCCTCTCCAGGCTGAGATTCAAACACGACAATTTCATCCTTGACCCAGATCCAGGTTGCCATTTGTCTCTGTGCCTTGGGCTGCTGTTCCCAGCAGTTCTGTGGTAAAAGGCCCTGAATGAAAGGCAGATCATCCCTACCTAAACCAATAACCCACAGGAACTCAAGGTAGTTCTTGAGGAGGAGGAAGAGGAGCACACAGGAAACAGACCCCTGTCCTCCGGACCCACCACTGATGCTATCTTTTAGTTGTGACCAGTTATACAGCACGCCAAGGGGAGGCACCACCTACTGTCACCTTCACCAGAGCAGCCACTCAGCTTGGGAACTTCATGGAGGAAGAGGGAGCCCTCTTACCGACCAATGCTGGGGTACAGGGCAATGCAGCAGGTCTGGGATGCGCTGGCCTCCTGCATCTCGGCAGCGCTGTGGCAAGATGACTCCAGGTTTCAATCCTCTGCTGGCCCCAGACTCAGTGTTGGGACGAAGCTTGGCTCCTCTCTGGGGTTATGTGACCAAGACATGCCTGACATTTTAGGGACTTCCCTCAGGCCCCACAGCCTGAGGAAGCCTTGTCCCTCAGCTGAGGGCTAGCGGCTCCATGAGAGCCATCCCATATCCACACCTGGCTCCTCAGCCTACACCGCATGTCTGCCTTCCTTGGGAGCAGGCCTGGGGGACTGGATTTAAACGTGATGCAACTTCGGAGACGAGAAGTAGTGGACGGAGGAACGAGGGGAAAGACACCAGGACAACAGCCCACCCTCCACCCTCTGCCCTTGTCGATCCTCAGAAAGGCCAGAGCTGCGGGTAAAGGGAAAGCGAGCAGCGGCTGGAGAAAGAGAAACCCAGCTAATACAAAACACGCCCTGTCCCAGGTGACCCACCAGAAGCCATGGTTCCAGCAACTCAGGACATCCAAATGTGGGCTGTGCATCACCTCTGTGAGGAGGGAGGGGCCTGAGGGTGCAATTAGAAAGGGGGTTGCATCTGTTTTAAAGATAGAAGGAAGGAAGAAAAAGAAGAGGAGGAGGAAGGACGAGCACACAGAATACCAAAGGGAGGAGTCGGTGAGAAAAGAAGGGGAGGAGGGGACACGCAGACATCAGAGCCTCCAGGCCGAGGCTATAGTCTGACTGGGCAGCTATAGCAGTCAAGTAAAGGTTCATCTACGCTTAGTATAGACAGGGGAAGAAGGCCTATAGGAAGGAATCAGCACGGTTAGAGTAGCCCTCGGGCTCAGATCTGAAGGGGAAGAGGAGGCCACCTCTAGGTCCTGAGAACAGCTATGGGTATAAGGTCCCTCTAGAGTCACTCAGCTTCCTCTGCCTAGGTGACACCTACTTGGGCAGCTGGGCACTGCATGAAGAGAACCCTAAGACACTCTTGCATCCTGACCACATGCTAGGTTACAAAGCAAACCTCAACAGATACAAAAAGATTGGAATAACCCTATGTATCTTATCAGATCGCCACGACTTAGAATTAGAATTCAACAGCAACACTAATTTCAGAAAGCCCACAAGCACGTGGAAATTAAACAATGCTCATCTGAATCATCAATGGGTCAAGGAAGAAATTAAAGACTTCCTAAAATTCAGTGAAAATGACCACACAACATACCCAAATTTGTGGGACACAATGAAAGCAATGCTAAGAGGAAAGTTCATAGCACTAAATGCCTTCATAAAGAAGCTAGGAAAAAAAAATCCCACACTAGCAAATTAACAGAACATCTGAAAACTTATAACAAAAAGAAGTAAACTCACCCAGGAGAACTAGATGGCTGGAAATAATTAAATTGAGAGCTGAAATCAACAAAACAGAAACAAAGAAAACAATACAAAGAATCAATGAGACAAACAGTTTGTTCTTCAAGAAAATCAACAAAATAGACAAACCTTTATCCAAATTAACAAAATCAGAAACGAAAAGACATAACAACAGACATGGAGGAAATCCAGAGAATCATTAGGTCATATTTTGAAAACCTGTACTTCACAAAATTGGAAAACTTAAAGGAAATGGACAACTTTCCGGATAAATATCACTTACCAAAATTAAATCAAGACCAAATAAGCAAATTAAACAGATCTATAACTACTAAAGAAATAGAAACAGTCATCAAAAGTCTTCCAATGGGGGCGGGGAGCCCAGAACCAGATGGTTTCAGCGCAGAATTCTACAAATTTTTCAAAGAACTAATACCAATACTTCTCAAATTGTTCCACACAATAGAAACAGAAGGAACACTGCCAAACTCTTTTTAAGAGGCTACAATTACCCTGATACCCAAACCACACAAAGACATTACTAAGAAAGATAATTACAGACCAATCTCACTCATGAATATTGATGCAAAAATACTCAATAAAATATTAGTAAACCAAATCCAAGAACACATCAGAAACATCATCCACCATGATCAAGTCGGCTTCATCCCAGAGATACAGGGATGATTCAATATACAAAAATCTGTCAATGTAATCCACCATATAAACAAACTGAAAAAATAAAACACATAGTCATCTCATTAGATGCTGAAAAAGCCTTCAACAAAATACAGCATCCCTTCATAATAAAGGTCTTGGAGAAAGCAGGGATACAAGGAACATACCTAAACATAATAAAGGCAATATACAGCAAGCCAACAGCCAACATCAAACTTAAAGCAATCGCACTGAAATCAGGAACAAGACAAGGTTATCCACTCTCTCCATATCTATTCAATACAGTACTTGAGGTTCTAGTCAGAGCAATAAGACAACAAAAGGAGATCAAAGGGATATAAATCAGAAAAGACAAAGTCAAACTCCCATTATTTGCTGATGATATGATAGTTCATATAAGCGACCCCAAGAATTCTACCAAGGAACTTCTACAACTCATAAACACCTTCAGTAATGTAGCAGGATACAATTTAACTCAAAAACCTCAGTAGCCCTCCTTTACACAGATGTTTAAATGGTCTGAGAAAAAAATCAGAGAAGCATCACCCTTCACAATAGTCACAAATAACAGAAAATATCTAAGAGTAACTCTAACCAAACAAGTTGAAGACCTGTACGACAAGAACTTTAAATTTGTGAAGAAAGAAATTGAAGAAGACAACAGAAAGTGGAAATATCTCCCATGCTCTTGGGTAGGCAGAATTAACATAGTAAAAATGGCAATCTTACCAAAAGCAATCTACAGATTCAATGCAATGCCCATCAATATCCCAGCAAAATTCTTCAGAGACCTCAAAAGAACAATACTCAACTTCACATAGAAAAACAAAAATACCCAGAATAGTCCAAACAATCCTGTACAATAAAGGAACTTCTGGAGGCATCAAAATCCCTGACTACAAACTCTACTACAAAGCTACAGCACTGAAAACAGTCTGGTACTGGCATAAGAACAGACAGGAGGACCAATGGAACCGAATAGAAGACCCGGATATCAATCCACACATCTTCGAACATCTGATTTTCGACAAAGAAGCAAAAAATATCAAATGGAAAAAAGAAAGCATATTTAACAAGTGGTGCTGGCATAACTGGATATCAACATGTAGAAGAATGAAAATAGACCCATATCTATCTCCATGCACAAAACTCAAGTCCAAATGGATCAAAGATCTCAACATAAAGCCAGCCACACTGAACCTCATAGAAGAGAAAGTGGGAAGTACACTTGAACGCATTGGCACAGAAGACCACTTCCTAAATTAAGTTCAGTAGCACAGATACTGAGAGAAGTAATTAATAAATGGGACCTCCTGAAAGTGAGAAGCTTCTGTAAAGCCAAGGACATGGTCAACAAGACAAAACAGCAGCATAGAGAATGGGAAAAGATCTTCACCAACCCCACATCAGACAGAGATTTGATCTTCAAAATATAAAAAGAACTCAAGAAATTGGTCACCAAAATAACAAATAATCCAATTTAAAAAATGGGGTACAGACCTGAACAGAGAACTCTCAACAGAGGAATCTAAAATGGCTGAAAGACACTTAAGGAAATGCTCAACATCCTTAGCTATCAGAGAAATATAAGTCAAAACAACTCTGAGATTCCATCTTACACCTGTTAAGAATGGCCAAGATCAAAAACACTGATGACAACTTATGTTGGAGAGGTTGTGGGGTAAAGGGAACACTCCTGCATTGCTGCCTCTTTGGATATCAGTATGGCGATTTCTCAGAAAATTAGGAAACAACCTACCTCAAGACCCAGCAATACCACTTTTAGGTATATATCCAAAGGATGCTCAATCATACCACAAGGACATGTGTTCAATTATGTTCATAACAGCACTGTTTGTCATAGCCAGAACCTGGAAACAACCTAAATGCCCCTTGACTAGGTAGAATGGTTAAGGAAAATATGGTACATTTACACAATGGAGTACTACATAGCAGAAAAAATAATGACATCTTGAAATTTGCAGGCAAATGGATGGATCTAGAAAACATCATATTGAGTGAGGTAATCCAGGTCCAGAAAGACAAATATCATATATACTCACTCATAAGTGGCTTTTAGACATAAAGCAAAGAAAAAACAGCCTACAAATCACAATCACAGAGAGCCTAGACAACAATGAGGACCCTAAGAGAGATATACATTGACCTAATCTACATGGGAAGTAGAAAAAGACAAGATCTCCTGAGTAAATTAGAAGCATGGGGACCATGGGAAAGGGTAGAAGGGGAGGGGAGAGGTTGGGAGTGGAGTACAAAAAATATATAGCTCAATAAAACAATTTTTAAAAAAAAGAAAGAAACTCTTGCATTCTCTGTTGAATCCAGGTCACAGTCATGCAGGAGAACCAGGCACTGAGATTTTGATTTTGATTTGGGATATCTGGTATTTGAAAGCTTTCTTCATAAAAAAGATGGGATTCAGATCTGCTGGTTCAGAACAGCCATCACAGCTACTCAAGAATCTGAGGCAGAAGGGTTGCAAGTTCAAGGGCATCCTGGGCTACAGAGTGAGTTCAGCCTGGCTAGCCTGGACAACCTAGAAAGACTTGTCTCAAAATTCACACAAGGAAAAGGGGACTGGAGATCTAGAATACAGTGGTAGAGTACATATTTAACAGTGACAAGACCTTGGGTTCAGTCCTAGTACCTCAAATAAATAAAAAAT
This sequence comes from Myodes glareolus, assembly GCF_982192425.1. Lineage (NCBI taxonomy): Eukaryota > Metazoa > Chordata > Mammalia > Rodentia > Cricetidae > Myodes > Myodes glareolus. The sequence goes on from NC_142046.1 coordinate 17,839,293, forward strand.
AAACAAACTGAAGAAGGAATGAGGAGGAGGCTTAGGAAGAAGTTTCGGGGGAAATGGATTCAGAGTCCAAGTGCCTGAGCCCCGGGAATCTATGGCTTCTGCTGGGCCTGGCCAAGCACACAGATCCCAGAGGCCCAGGCCCAGAGCTTGGGAGCCCTCCACAGGCAGGGCCCGCAGAACTAAAATGTGAATAAAGGAGATTTTAGGGATTGGGGGAGAAGAAGAAAGCATGTGGGGCAATTTCAAGCTATATTAACCATGTTGCCACTTGGTTTATGGTTTGGATCTATTTTTATTTGGAATTGCATGGGTGTGGGAGGCTCTTGTACTGGGCTCCCAGCAGCTTCCTCCAGGTCTGAGGGACAACAGCACCAAGCACCAGGAGACCCAATGAATCCTGGGTAGACTCTGCGCACACAGTACTCATGGCCTGTCTGTCATCCACATGCAAAGACAGGTGCAGCCAGGGCCCAGACTTTGGGCAGAGACCACTGTACACACCCCATGATTCAGGCCCAAGTTGCCTCATATCACAGATGCTGGGGCCCAGTACTGTGACATAGTCACATCTCAGCTCAGTCTTGACCTCCCTGAACAATGACACATGGCCTCTGGCCTGGGGAAACCAAGAGGAAGAGACAAGGTCATGGAGGGACCTGGAAGGCCACCTAATGCCACGAGCAGCTGTGCCCCACATTTCTGTTCAAATATGCACAGAGTATCCAGGAAGGATGAATGACCGTGTGGGGAGCCCAGGGAATGGGGACAGCTTTGCAAGTGGCCACTTCTAGCATCTTTGTCACCTTTCAGTTGCTGTGATAGCGCACCATGACCAAGACGACTTACGACTTACCGAAGGGTTCACCTGGGCTTACGGCTCCAGACGGACTGGAGTCCATCATGGTGGGGAAGCATAACTTCATGGCAGCTGGAAACAGGAAGCTGGGAGCTCACATCTTCAGCCACAAACATGAAGCAAAAAGAGCAAACAAGACATGGCATGAGACTATGAAATCTCAGAGCCTACCCCCATGGCTGACTTCCTCCCAAGGCTATTCCTCCTACACCCCACAAACATCACCACCAACTGGAGACTAAGGGCCCATACATGAGCCTGTTGGAAACATTTCCCATTGAACCATCACAACCTGAACTTCCCTGTGGTAAAGGGCACCTGGGGTCACAATCTCAGCTCCATCAAGAAGAGTACCTCACACTGGACAGCACATTCGCGGACCAGGAGAGAGACCAGGCAATCAAGAAAACTGGACCAATAAAAGGGACAATCTATCCATCTCAGGGAAAATAAAGCAAAAGTATTTCTTATTAATAAATAAAACACAAAGAAGACACTTTGAACACAGCCAGGCAGATCGGGGAGCCAGGACACACTCACGGTGTAGACAAGGGGAGAGCGTTTGTAGCTCAGGTCCCGAGCCAGGCAGCTAAGCCACGGTGGTAATGGATCCACTTTGCTGTCAACGCAAGGCCCACGTGGCACACTGAAGGGAATATAGAGGTGTGTGTCCCTCAGACTCTCGTAAGAAGAAAGCAACATCTCTGAATGGTGAGGTCAGGAAACCTAGCATACAAAGATGTGATTCACTGCGCTATTTAGAGAGAAAAAAATTCCAAGTACATAAACATTCACTGGGAGAGTATGGCTAGTCTACAAGCCATCTGCCTGAGGCAGAACATCCCAGACACGGAGAAGGATGAGATTCGAGCTGTCTGTATCGCCAAAGGGCTGTCTGAGAAAATAACATGAACTGAATGGCAGGTCGTGATGTGTGCAGCAGCTTTAATAACCAAGACGTGACGCCCACAGAAACAAGCCAAACAGCTCAAAGGTGACACCTCCCCACCAGAACGGTTCGGTCTACACTGGGATACACTCTTCAGAACGTCCTTCACCAGAGAGGGACTTCACCTGTGTTTGTCACCAACCAGGGGACAGGTGGCTGATGCTGCATCACTGTCTGGGAAAGGGGGGACTCTGGACTCATGCGGTTGACCTCACCTTTATGCCACAGTGGACTGTGGTTCCTGCAATGTTCCCAGATGGCTCCCTGGGCCCAGTGCTCACTAAAGAGACAGTGTGACCCATGGAGACTTCATCTGACACCTGCTCATCCCCCCAGCATCTCTTTAGAAGAGGAGACATTGACCTGGGGCATATTCACCCCTCAAAGATTCCTGGTACAGAAAAGGTGAGAGCCTGGGATCCCTGCCTCAACTTGTCATTCTGAATTGGAAAGCAAAGTCAAGTGTCAGGCAACTCAAACCTGGTCCCAGGTTAGCTGAACGTGAGTTTCTGTGCCTCAGTTTCCTCACCTGTAAAGGGCCACTGTGGAGAGAAAATACAGTAGCCCATATGCATGAGCTTCCTAAAGTCCAATAAAGGCCACCTCATAGCCCACTTGTGTGTCTCCCTGGGTTCTGACATATATGTACACACTTCTTCCTGAAGCCTCGGGCTCCACATCGTGGCTTCTACTGTTTGCCCTTGTGGGCCTAAGCTTCAGCCCAGGACATAACCAGCCACAGCCTGAAACCTCTCAGGAGCTGTGTGTACCCAGCACCAGACAAGGGCTTCATCCACTCCCAGCAGGCAGCAGGAGGGTGGCTCCATGGCAGGGAAAGGACTTTCTTCTGTGGCTCCTGCTTAGCAACACCCAGCAGTGCATCCTGGAGGCATCCAGAATCCCTAGCACGGTCGTGCACCAAAGTGGGCTATTCATTCCAGGCACAAGATTCACCCAGCACAGCAGCCAAACCCACCCTCCCACTGATCCTGCCCTCTGCCTGCACATCAGCCCCAGATTCTCTAACTGGGGCCCCATTCTGGGCTTAGAAACAGCATTTCCATGCTGGCCAGAGCAGCCAGGGCCCCCTCCTCATTAGCTGAGGGTTCCCAGTTGAGCTGTCACTGGCGGCCAACCGCCAACTCCCCCCAGGCCTGAGCTTCAATGACATCATCCTGGCCTGTGAAACAGTTAAGTAGAAGCAGATGTCGGCCTCTGTCCTGGGCCAGGGCACCCTAGGAAACTTATAAGAACAGCTCGCGATGATCAGCCATCCTCCCCGGAGTGGACCCAGAAGTGATCAGAGGTACCAGGATGACTGTCCCCAAAATGAAGCTTAGAGCCTGCTAGGTCCTTAGAAATGCCTAATGAAAGGTCACCGTGCTGTCCTGGAAGATGCTCTCCCCCAAGTTTATGTCTACTTAGAACTCAAAATGAGGCCCTGCTTATAGAGAGGCCTTGCAGATGTGACAGTGAAGGGCTGGGGGAAGCTCGTGCTGGGCCTACCTGAGAGGCCCTGGACCCAGTGACAAATGTTGACAGGAGAGGAAGACCAGAGACTCTGAAGCCGGGAGAAGATGGAAGTGGCATTTGGGGTGATGATCTACAAGCCAGGCATGCCTGGGGCTCCAGGAGGGGAGGGGCAGAATGGGAGTTTCCTCCCCAGTCCCGAGACTCTGTGAAGAGTTCAAGGCGGAGAATGAGGAGAAGGCTAGGGCACCTGATGTTAGATCTCTCCGGAACCTGAAGAAAACACTCTGTTGTGTTATACCAATTGATCCACTGGCATATATCACAGCAACCCTGGGAAGCCCACACAGTAAGCTGAAGGTGTATGTCATTACTGCTCAATGAGCCCCCAAAGGTCCTAGCGATGGGGGCTGGTGAGATGGCTCAGTGGGTAAAGGCGTCTGCGGCCAAGTTTGAGAACCTGAGTTCAATCCCTGGGACCCACACGGTAGAAAGAGATAACCAGTCTCAGCAAGGTAATCCTAACTTCTACATACATGCTGTGGCAAGCTTGCTTGTGTGCATACGCACAGATACACACACAGGTACCTATAAATAAATAAATAGATAAATAAATAGATAGATAGATAGATAGATAGATAGATAGATAGATAGATAGATAGATGCTTAAAAATAAAATGACCTGCACTGGGTCACAACTGAGTATAAACTAATGATAGGAAATTTTTTAATATAAAAATACATAAGTATTGAAGAAAAAGAAAACCGATCTGCTAAATAGCAGATAAAATGTAATGATGAACCTGATGTCTATGTGACTGTATTAAATCTAAAGAATAAATTCAGCCTGACAAACGTGGGGCAGGAGGGACTCAGACGTCAGTTTTTACAGGAAGCACCCAAAACAGAAGGGTTGCAGACAGGAAGTAGAATGCATAGCAGATTCTAAATAGAAAAGAAAGCAAAGCTAGGCACTGAGTCACATGCCTGGAATTCCAGTGCTTGGGACGCTGTCTAGATTACTTTGTTGTTGTGAGGAAATATCCTGACAAAGGCGACTTATGAGAGAAATGGGGTTTTTTTGGCTCACAGTCCACAGCCAAGGGGAAGGCCCAGCGGCAGGAACTGAGACAGTCGGCTGTGTCGCATTACCGCATTACCGTCAACAATGAAAAGTGCTTGGCTCAGCTCCCTTTCTCCTGTCTTACAGTCTAGGAACCCAGTCTAGGGAATGGTGCCACCCACAGTGTGCTGGGCGGCTCTTCCCACTTCAGCTAACCTAATCAAGATAAGCCCCTTCGTGGGTGCCAGAGCTTCACTTCCCAGGTGATGTCAGACCTCGCACGTTGACATTGGGATTAACCATCCCAGAGGCTGAGGCAGGAAGGTGATGAGTTCCGGGGCAGCCTGGGATGCCCCAAAGAGCCTAACTTTAAAGCCAAACAGAAAAGAACACCGTGTGAAAAGGATATCAAACAAAATATGTTTTAAGACAAAATGCACACACACTCTGTCCTCCATGCTAAGGGGACCAAGTCACCCAGAAAAGCAAACAAAAGCAATCTGTGTTCACTCCAGGCAGCTTGGAAATCAAATGTAGAAATGCAAACCCTCTATGTCTGCATTCCCAGGAGAGGTCTTGGAGCAGACTACAGGACAAGAAGTCTGCAGAAATCGGGAACAGCCAGACTTCCGGTGACTCTGACCCCCAGTGGCTGTTGTTCTCAGGGACTATGGCCTCCAGTAGCTGTGGCCCTGACGGTTGTGATCCTTGGTGGTTACAAGCTGCTTGGCTCTCTGACGCTCAAGTGGAAGCTTTGGAGAAACTCTGTCCCAAGACAGAAGCAAACTCAGCCCATCTCACGGAACCAAAAGAACTAGGGTGTGCTTTCTGACCACAGCTCAAGGTGAAGAGGAGGCCCCTGTACTTGGAGTTTACAAACACTGTGGCACAGCTTGTTTATAAGAAAACCACAGTGGGAATTCAAGCACTGTCTACTGAAGACTATGCCCAGGGATATTTGGCATGAAAGGCAGTCTGCTGCGTCTCGGAGTGCTACAGGGGAAAGCAACAGATAAAAGAGAGCCCAGATCTCAGGAAGTGAGAGAAGGCCCGCGGGGCCGGGACAGGGGGTGGGGGGGGTGAGGCAGTGCTGTATTTCCAACAGCTCAGGAGGCTGAGGCAGGAGCTTCTCAACTTTAGACCTTGTCTCAAAACATGGGGTGGGCAGAAGTTGGAGAGACGACTCAGCAGTTAAGAGGCAGGTACTGCTCTTGCAGAGGGTCAGAGTTCAACCCACATCAAGTGGCTCATGATCACCTGCCACTGAAGGGCATCTAACACCTTTGGCCTCCAAGGGCACTGGCACTCCGATGATATGCACACTCACACACACAGGGGGTAAACACACACATAGTCAATAAATAAATATATTTTAAAAGAGAATAAAACGCAGAGTTAGAAGATGTAAGTATCCAAATTACACACCTCTGACAGGACTAATGAGAAGAGAAATGATGGCGTCTATAAACCACGGAAGCCATGAACAAGAATAGAGAAAATCACTGTGAATGTTTTATAAGGTGACATCATGGAATGTGTGCTCATAAATTTAAATCTGCAACCAAATGGACTCATTCCTAGACTGACTCAAGAAGGAAAGATCTAGATGGTTCTATAATTGCTCGAGAAACTGAATCATCGGTCAAAAATCCTCCCAGAATTGAAACCTCAAGATGAGAAGAATCTGTGGTCAACACTCATTTTTTTCACAAACAATCAGCAAAGAGGGACCTCGATCCACAACCAACAAGCAAGACAAGAACAAGGCGATGGCCATTACACCTCAGGTTTACCACGGAACATAAGTGCAGATAGAATCTAATCAACTAAGACCAACCGCCTACGGGGTTAATGCACCATGACCGAAGTGGGATTAACTAAGGAATGCAAAGCTAGCTGATTTAACTTTCAGAAGAAGGCTGCTATCTGCTATGCTGACAGCCAGAGATAAAAAACCCAGGCCTGGTCCTGGGGGTGGCTCAGTGGGGAAAGCACTTGCTGTGCAAACACAAGGACCCGAGTTCGGTTCCCCAGCATCCATGGAAAAGCCAGGAGTGACAGCGCCTGCGACCCTAGCCTCAGAGAAACCTTCTGCTCAGTTGAATAGGGGAACACCAGGTTTAGTGAGATACCTAATCCCAATCAATCAATCAATCAATAAAGGAGAGTGATAAAGAAATTTGATTTTGACCTCTGTGTCCCCTAATGTGAATGCATCGCATGCATACACACACACATGTACATGACCCCCTCACATACACAGAAGGGAGGGATCTTTTCTCTGTGTGAAGAGAACTATTTGGATTTAACATATATTTAATGTGATTTTTTTTTTTAGCAGTCAGTGAGGTGTCTCAGCAGGTGACTTGAGCTCAATCCCCTGAACCCACAAAAAGGCAGATGGAAAGAAATTTTACAAAGCTATCCTTTGACTGGCACATGCATGCGATGGTACATGAGCAGCCCCCACATGTAGAATAAAAATTAAATATTTTTAAATAAAAGGTCTCTTCAATAACATACACACTTACAAGAACAGAAGGAGCTGGGCAGTGATGGTGCACATCTTTAATCCCAGTACTCGGGAGGCAGAGGCAGATGGCTCTCTGTGAGTTCAAGGCCAGGCTGATCTACAGAGTAAATTCTAGGATAGCCAAGGCTACACAGAGAAACCCTGTCTTGGGAGAGGGAGGACAGAAGGAAAGATCTTTAACCAGACACAGGGTGCTTATCAAACCTCTTCTATTAGAACCTGCTTACCAATGTATCTTTGAAACAGTCACTGAAAAGGAAAAAAAAAATCAAACAATCACAGTCAACATGACACATAGATCTTATGGCTGTTTAAGGAAAACAAGAAGCTTAGTGAGTAAGCAAAGTGGTCACGTCTGCCAAATTTAACACACAATTTAATTACATTTCTGTATAATAGCAATACATATCTGTGAATGAAATAAGGAAAAATGATACCACTCACAGTAGCATCAAACAAAGTGTATGAATGCATTGACCAAAGATACTGGGAAGAAAATTCCTTAGGAAGAAACTTGGACAATATGATAAATAAGCCTGGGAGCTGTAGCACAGGACATATAAATATATTATATGACAAGTGAATGGCTTGAAAGACTCCATATTGTAAACATGTCAAGTGTCCCCAAAGAGGTGAATAGATTAGGAGAATGGTCCCCTGTGGAACTGGCAGATGCCATGCTGACAGAAAGCAACTTGGGGCAGACACGCTTTATTTCAGCTGGCAGTGTAAGCAGAGACTGCTCCTTCATTTCCCAGCTGCCCAGACCCGAATAATCACCCAGAGACTATATTAATTACAACACTGGTTGGCCTGTTAGCTCAGGTTTCTTATTAACTAACTCTTATACCTTAAATTAACCCATTTCTATTCATCTGTGCATCGCCACGAGCCTGTGGCTTACTGGTAAGCTTCTAGCATGTCCTCCTTCGGCAGCTGCAAGGAGTCTCTTTGACTCCGCCTACTCTCCTTCTCCAGCCTGGCTATATTCTTCCCTGGCATAGGCTGAAGCAACTTCTTTATTAACCAATGGTAATAAGACATAGTCATAACATACAGGGGGAAACCCGCATCAGGTAGTTCCATTTATAGTTGTTAGTGTAGGGAGGTCAAGGCGGGAACATCAGCAGCTTAGCCATCACACCCACAGTTAAGAGCAGAGATAAATGAATCCTATATGCTCTTTCTTGCTTGCTTATGCCCAGCTGGATTCTACCACTCTTATATAGTTCAGGAAGCTCTGCCTAGGGAATGGTGCCACTGACAGTGGACTGGGACTTCCCACACCGATTAAGGCAATCAAGACTTCCCTGGCATGCTGAAGGCCAGCATGATGAGAAGAACCCCTCCTGAAGTCCTTCCTCCCAGGTAACGCCAGGTTTTGTCAAGGTGGCATACCTAGTCCTTACAATCACAGGTGGTTGTGAGGTCAGATGTCATGCTAACTTTCCTTGAAGACATGGAAGATAAAAAGGACTGCCTTTGCTTCCTTCTAGGTGCTGAGATTAAAGCTCTAACAACCACGGAGGTGTGAAACCGGAGCAAGAACAGACAGGAGACAAAATAGAGAGCTCAAGAAGAAAGACAATATTCCCCAGGCACAGCACTTGGGCCCACCAGGAAACAGACACATCTGAGACACATCAAAACAACCCTGTTAATAACCAACCTGTGCCGGGAGGGAAAAGGAAACTGGTACCCTATGTGGCACAGGATATGAAAATCCATCCCAGGTGAGCCTATGATATTGAGATGATGATTTAGAAAATGACCTGCTTCTCTCAAGCAAGAAACTGAAACTGCTAACTATAGGACAGGGATGTCTCCATCCCTGTCAAAGAACCACGAGGAAAATGAAGACATGGGCCAGGGACTGAGGGAGCTGTAGACACAGCTAGCTCAAGGCACAGTTCTAGGCTCTACGGAGAGCCGTCATTTTATTTTCTTGTGACTGTATTCGCTTACTATGTACTTTTAAAGATGTATTTTATCCTTACTCATGCATATGTCGGGAGCATGGAGATGATCAATGACCACAGTGGCCCAAAGAGGAGGTTGGGTCCCTGGAACCAGAGTTATAGGCCTTTATGATCCTCAGTGTGGGTGACCTGGCTGTGGACCCAAACTCAGGTCCTCTAGAAGAGCAGCAAATGCTCTTAAGCACTGAGCCATCGTCTAGCTTCTATATTTATATATATTTTTGAGATGGGATCTCTCATGTCTCCCAGGCTGCCTTCAAACTCACCACGTAGCTGAAGCTGGCCTTGAACTCCTGTTCCTCCTACATCCGCCTTCCAAGTTGCTGGGGTTACAAACCTGTGACACTATACCTGGCTTATGTGGTGCTTGGGATCGAACCCAGGGTTTTGTGCAGCTAGGCAAGGGTTCTTACCAACTGAATTATATCTTCAGTCCAAGCTAATACTTTTAAAACAAAAGAGTATCAATATAAAAAGGAGCAAGAAATTGAACAATGACCTTGTCAAACTGAACTCTACATTACAAAAAGCAAAGACAAAACCACTTGAGATAGGACTGACACACTGAGTTAAGAAACTTTAAGTTAGTTCAAACTACAGGATTCTAATACCCACCACTAGGTTGGTAAAAAAATAAATAAATATTAGTTTGAGTTAAGATTTCAGAGCAGTAGGAAGTCTCATTGATGATATGAGCATAAATTTCTAAACCCACCACGGAAACAATCAGAGGTGATCTCTCATGTTGAACATGTGGCTGTCTTACAGTCTCTCAAACCCTGGAGACACCATCTACACCCACAGCTGTAATCTGTATTGTAACATGAGGGGGCCTGTTTGTTGGGGGTTTTTTGTTCTGTCTGGCCCCCCCAGTTGTTTAGTCCTAGAGAAAAATCACACAAAGGACTCCGTAAGTTATAAAGCTGATTGGCCCTTTAGGTCAGGCTTCTTATTAGCTAACATTCACATCTTGATTAACCCATTTTTCTGATCTATGTTAGCCATGTGGCTCAGTACCTTTATCAGTGGGGCAGCTCACATCCTGCTGCTTCGGTGATCTGGACAGGAGAGAGAGGAATCAGCTTCCTCCTTCCCAGAATTCTCCTGCTCTCTTTGCATTATTTCCACTTCCTGTCTGGTTTCCCCACCTACACCTCCTGCCCGGCCAATCAGCATTTATTTAAAACATGATTGACAGAATACAGACAATTCTTCCACACCACTGTATAGAGATGTCTAGGCTATTCATAGCGTCCCACAATGAAAATAAACCAAATAGCCGAGCTGTGCTGGCACAAGCCTTTAATCCCAGCACTCGGGAGGCAGAGGCAGGCAGATCTTTGAGGTCAGGACAGACTGGCTACAGAGTGAGTTCCAGGACAGCCAGGACTACACAGTGAAGTCCAGTGAAGCCAGATGAAGTCAAGGACAATCACAGAATGAACACTGCCCAGGAGAGAAAAGTAATGTGCCAGAGAGCATGAGACTGCATGGCTGAATCCCACCAAACATTGTCAGACAATCCTAGCAATCCTAGCCAGCACTAGGCCTCAGGTGAGATGCCTCCATGGATAAAGGAGCTTGCTGCCAAGTTTGATGATGGGAATTTGGTCCCCAGGACTTACATGATGGAAGGAGAGACCCGGCTCCTGAAAGTTACCTTCTGACCTCCCTCCACACATCCTGTCGTATTTATACACATGTCCACACACACAATTAATTAATTAATTAATCAATTAAAAGCTGAACCAAGGAAGCAATAAGGGACTGGGAAGATGGTTCACTGTAAAGGTCTTACCATTCATGCATGAAGGGCTGAGTTCAGATTCCCAGAATGCATACACAAGCCAGGTCCAATAACCTGTCTGTGTCTATGACTCTGGCACTGTGACAGAAGAGTCGGGGGACCCCAGGGTGTTCTGTACAGCCAGCCTAGCCACAACAGTGAACTGCAGGTTCAGTGAGAGACCCTTTCTCAAAGAAGGAGGAGGAGAGTGACCTGGTGCCTGACTCCACATGCACATTCGCATGACCGTCCATGTGCACACACATCTGCCACCCATGCACACACATGCACCCACATATGCCACACACATTTTCTAAAAGAAGGAGCAATACACTAAGAGTCTTTAGAGTCCTATTGCATATGTCCATTACCTGAATACTGGTCACGTGAAATTGTTTATGAATAAAAACCCAAAGAGAAACAAACTACGGTCTCCTCTCAAGGCAAGTCTTCAGCTGCGCTAGGCAATGACAAGGCTGTGTGTTGGGAGAGGCAGGTGCGCTTCTGGGACAAGCAGAGTGCTCTCGGGGCATCTTTCTCCGTCTTTTGGCTACTGTGACTTTTTTACTTTGCAAGCCCAGACGGTTCTCGGTTCACAACAGCGTTACAGCAGAGCTCACACCTTTCTAAGTAGAAAGCGTGTTTGTTACTCCCCGTCTCTCACATGTTGTAGCTTAGGAGCAGTGTGCTGCAGACCATAAGTCATTCTCTCCAGCAACAGTGGGGTGTCCTGCAGTTGTGGGCAGTTGCTGCCACCTTGCACCCAGAGGGGCTGCACTGCAAACCACTTTAAAGGAGGGTTCCTATGAAACTGAAAGAGGGGTCTGAGCCATAGTATAATTGAAAATCTACAAGTCAAGTCATCACATACTTACTTTAAATTGCGTGTATTTGTACAGTCTATACTAAATGTGACATGCATTGAAATTAGAACGTATTTGTCACCATTGAATTTCTTTTCTAAAAGATGAGAGCTGGGTCTGGGATGAGGGCTAAGCGGGTGAAGCGCTTGCTGTACATAAGCATGGTAACCGGAGTTTGGATCCCCAGAGCCATACAAAAGCCAGAGGTGATGGCACATGTCTATAACTGAGCTCTGGGGTGAGAGGAGACAAGCAGCTCACTGTAGCTGGAACTGATGAACTCCAGAAGCAGTGAGAGACCCTACCTCAAAAACTAAGGTGGCGAGGGGACAGAGAGTTGACTCATCAGTAAAGCATGTCTACAGCTCCCGCAAAGGACCCAGGTTCGGTTCCCAGTACTGCATCAGGCAGCTCACAACTGCCTGCAACTCTAACTCCAGAGCATTCCATGGATGCATCACATGTATCACATGTATCACATCATACATGTGATACATAAACTCAGAGAAACACACAAACACACATGCATAAATAATAATAAATAAATCTTTAAAAGCAAAGGTGAAAAGCAATGGAGAAGCTCACCCAGCACCAACCTCTGCCTTCTACACATATGTTCACACACGGGCAAGTAAACCCAAACACAGATGTGCACACACATGAACATGTCACACACACACACACACACACACACACGCACTGGCCCTCAATGATACAAAGAGAAAAATCTTCAAGGTTCCAGTTTCTTCTATCCCAGCCAGGTGTGGTAGTACACACCTTTAATCTCAACACTTGGGAGGCAGAGACAGCAGGATCTCTGTGAGTTTGAGGCCAGCCTGGTCTACATAGGTCTACATAGCCTAGTCTCCAGGACAGATGAGACTACATGGATCTTTTCTTTAAAACACACACACACACACACACACACACACACACACACACACACACACACATCAGATTCTTCTATCCCATTAGCCATTTGATACAGCTCAGAATAGAGTCCATCTCTACATCCCTGGCTCTCAGCTCTGCCTGGCTACCCACTGGTAGCAGCTACCCACTGATGCAGGAAATGAGTAAGAAATCGAATAGCATCTAGTCACCCACAAGCCCAGGAAGGGTAAAAAGTGACTCAGACCCTTGGCTGTTAATTAGCTGCTTGGTAACTTCAGCTACTGAGAATGGGACAGACACAGCATTCGGGGGGGGGGGGGGGACATGCCCTTCGGGGTCCCACAGGAGAGGTCACCCTGGACTCACAGGTCAGGAGTTTAGGAGTTCAGGGTGATTTAAATCTGGAAGTGGCTCATCCAGGGTCAGGCAGGAAACAGTATTCACCCCCAAGGTTCAAATCCCAGACGTTCACTACGAGACTGTTTAAAGGAGAAAAGTGGTAAGGGCTAAGGAAATGGAGAAGCAAGCACTGGAATTTCAGAGACCACAATGGTCGCCGCTGCCTCCAGCCTAGGGCTAGCAAGCCCTCCCCTACAGAAGCCAGCTCGAAGCAGATGTGGTGGATACTGGGTCTTCTGGCCTAGCAGCATGACTTCCCACATCATAGAGAGGACACTCAGAAATCCCCAAGGCCAGCCCCACATGTATTCTGAGGCACTGCCCAAGAGTCTGGTGGGGACACATATGGGCCCATAGATTAGCTGTGGAGACAAGAACTTGTCCTGGGATCCACTAGCTGGGGATGTCAGGCAATCTCCTCTTTTTTTCTGGGCCTCAGTTTCCAGGCTTGGAAGTGGGAAGACTAATAATTTGCCTCTGTGGAGCTCTCTGAAGGTGATTCAGTAAAGACGGGATATGCCCGGTTTTTCAGCCATACGTGAACAACAGGAGCTTCCGGCATCCTTGCTATTTGATGTGGAATTGGCAGGACGAGAATTTAAACCTGGTGCTGTCTGGTTCTGTAGCCCTTGCTCCTGACAGGAGGAACAGAAGAGTCCCAGCCTGTCGTCCAGAGGAAGTGTCCAGAGTAGATTGTTGACTGCCTTGGACAGGGTGAGACCAGTCAAGGTGGGACTGTGCTGAAGGGCCACATGATAATGGAATAGTTATGGGAGGGAACCTGCCCACCACCTACCTTTTAGGTGGGGAAAAGCAAGTTCACAGCATGGGGGGGGGGTGACTGATATCTCTCTGCCACTCACAGGGGTGAGGAAACTGAGGCAGGGAAGACCGTGGAAGACTCTTTGGCATGAACTGATTGCCTGCTGGACAGAGAAAAGCTATCTGAGGGAAGAAGTGTGGCTAGGTGAATTTTGATTTAGAAGTGGACTTCCAGAAGATGAGTCTGAGCGGCTGCCCTTCACAGGAAGCAGGAGGGTCTCGAAGCTCTGAGACGGAAGTACCCTGCATGCCTTGGACTAACCCAGTTGTCATACCACAATGTCCTCTGTCCCTTGTCACATGGAAAAGACTGCCAGGACCTGTCCAGAATGTTTCAGAAGCTGTTCCATCCTGCTGGCAAAAAGAAGCACTTACGGGGTGCCCCCATTGCTGCCGCGATCCTCAGTTTCCCCACTCCAGGGTGTTGCAGTGGGGAGAGGTGGTGACGGCCCTCCGTTGGGGGACAGCTGTTATGGTTTGCCCAAGACTTTTCACTTTATTTTAAAAAGCCCCCGGTACTGGGAAACCCCTCAGGCCTGGGCTGAGAGGGCAGTGGTCACCCTAGAATAGACAGGGAAGTCTGGACAGAGGTTGCCAGACTGGGGGCCCGCTGTGACCTGAGGCCCTTTCGCTCCCACCCTCCCACTCTGCAATAACACAGCACCGCCCTGAAGCTCCACAGACAGCTGCGCCCTTCTGCTCTGCTCTGAGCTCTGCTAGTGATGAGTCAGCCAGCTGGGCCTCCCACAGGCTGGCCAGTGAGAGTACACATGCCACGTCCTCATCTCCAGCCTGAGGACCACCCCCCACACCCATCCAAAGATGGCCTCCACAATGGAGCCCAATCCTCAGCAACAGCAGCAGAAGCCAAGGAGGCTCCTGAGAGGCCAAGCTGGGACCTGAGAGGCTAAAAAGAGGTAGGCTGGGTCCCAGAGGCATGCAGCCACATCTTTGCATGCACATCTGTCCAGCCCTTCTAAGGACTTGACCACAGACATACCCACATGGAATAGTCAGCAGTCAGCTATATGGGTGAAGTAGCCTTACTCCGAGGCAGCCCATGAAGACCTCCTGGGCTGCAGCTAGCCTACTCAGAGCCACTCAGAGCAGCCTGCCCCAGAGTAGACACATGTTCATGGTGGGACACACAGCTGGCCAGAGGGACTGGCTTCTCTAGACCCTTTGTCTACTCCAACCCAAGGCTCAGCCCTCCACAGCCCCTCCAGATTCTGAGTACAGAGAAGGATCTTGGCTCCTTTCCATGCTCCCAGTAAGACGAAAGAGCATGCAGAGCCGAAGCTGGGTCGTACTGAGCAGAAGAGGCCCAGGTAGCACCTTGTGTAGGGAGGATAGAGGTCCACGCTCTGATAAGGGCCCTTGGTGTGTACTAGCTCCATGGTGGCTTTTATTTATTTGTAAACCATGGACTGAATCATTTATTTACTTTATTTAGTTGGAGGAGGAGGCCATGTGCCACAGCACACATATGGGAGCCAAACAGCAACAGCTGGAGACCGCTCCTATTTCATCATGCGGGTCCTGGGTATCGAACTCAAGCTGTTCTTGAACTCAGGCTTGACAGCGAGAGCCTTTACCTACTGGTTCATCTCTCCAGCACCCGTAGTAACTTAAAAACCCTGCTTCTCCTGGGGCCTTGACAGAGCCTTTAGTTCAGTTCAGTTTAGTTTAGGTCTTTCTGGGTAGTGCCTACAGGAGCCTCTGTGAGGAGACACCAGACAGGATGTGCTATGAGAACTCAAGGTGTGGGACGGTCTTAACCTACACAGTGCTCCCCAGCCCAGAGCTTGAATAAGGGAGATGAGAAGCAGGCATGCTGCCCATCCAAGGAGCCCTAGGCTCTCTCCCCAGATCCCTTCCTGCATACTTAGGGAAAGCAGAGGCAGGAGGGTGGGGGTATGAGACAGTCTTCCTTCATCCCAACTTGCGAGTCTCTAGACAAATTCTTGTTCAGTCCTTGGTAGGTAAATTAGAACGAGGACATGGCGGCTCCCAGGTATGGTTGAAGAGAAGGCTTTTATTATAGATATGAGGCACAGTCAGAGGTACCTGGACAGAACATGGTGAGCAGAATAAACCTGGTCATGGGGCAGGCAGGGGCAAGGGAGGGAGAGAAGAAGAGAGAGAGAGAGAGAGAGAGAGAGAGAGAGAGAGAGAGAGAGAGAATGGCTGAGTTGTATAGGAAAGAGAAGCTGGGGGAAGGGAAGGGAAGTTTAGGGCCTGGAGAGGTTTAGGGTAGGAGACAGGTAGGGTGTAAGAAGTGGGGGGAGGAGCCAGAACTATGTAACCAGTTTGGGATGCTGGGAGACTGGCAGCCAGAGCCCCATTTGATATGTTAATAGGTATCTCAGCTATTGGAGACTTAGCAGTAGGGAAAGTGGGGATAGAGATGGAGGTGGGAGACAAGGTTTGACTTTGATTAGATCAGACTCTTAAATGCCTTCATCAAGTCTAGCCTGATGTCCTCCAAAGAGTTCCTAGATCCTCAGACCCTTTCCAAGTTGCCCCTCAGGAGCAGGGGCCAGAAGCAGAGTGACGGAGTGGCGTGGGGGACATGGCCTGTCCCCATGTATTCATTTGAATAGCCAGCTGTCTCAATTTGATGCCATTCAGCTTCTGACTATAAATGTATCCATGTCACATACAAATGTCAATGGAGGAGCTGGAGAGACGGCTCAGACTGTGAAGGGCTTGCCACACAAGAATCGGGAACTGAGTCCACATCTCCAGCTCCCACGCCAAAGGAAAGACACAGTGGTGAGCTTCTGTCACCTCAGCACTGGGGAGGCAGGGACAGGTGGATCCTTAGGATTTGGTGGCCAACCAGCCTAACCTGAAGACCAAGCTCCACACTCAGGAGAGAGGCTGTCTCAAAGAAAATAGAGTCGCAGACTGCAGAGATGGCTCCACAGTTAGGGCACATGCTTTCCTTAAAGAGGACCCAAGTGGCTCAGAAAGAAGGTCAGGGATCTGGGCTGTAAGATTGGAAAGTCGGAGGTGGGAGTTTGGGGATAGATGCTAATGAACTGAGAGGTTGGGTCCAGGGTGCTGGTATTGACAGGACCACAATCAAGAAGGAGGGTGCTCAGCAGGTCTGGATCAGCTGGCTCCCTCCCACCTTCCTGAACCTGAACAGTGCTGCCCACAGCAGAGGGGGCTCCCAGGGCTCTTCCCACCCAGTGCCAGTCAATTGTTAAGTAGAGCCCCTTACAGCCTCCCAGGGAGTCTCTTCCCTCAACAAGACCAAGGGCATCTTTAGAAACTTGAGGCTATTACATCCTTGCAGCTGGTAAGCACTTGGGCCCTCTGGGGTTGGTCAGTCTGTGTTTGTCACTCTCACACACCTGCTCTCCCTGATTCGGGAAGCCTCACAGAGTACCCCAGTTGCAAACAAAAGGCCCTGCACAATGCTGCCATGACCTAACTCCCTGTCTCACTCCTCATCACACAGGGTCTACAAGCCGGAGGAATGATTGACAGGCTCCTTAAGACCTTTGCCAAAGCCTCAAGGTGAGAAGAGATCAAATATCCAGTATTTGAAGGTAATTATACAAAATAAGGTTCATCTAAGCAATGGCATGTTGGTAAACAAGGATGAGGGTATGGTTCTGACACCCACTGCTGCAGGGTAGCATGCACACTCTTGTGTGCATGCATGCGTGCTGCGTGTGTGCGTGTGTGCGTGCGTGCGTGCGTGTGTGTGTGTGTGTGTGTGTGTGTATGTAAGCCCTCCCTCCTGGTGCCCAGGTAGAATCTGGCCCTGTGACCTGGCTAAAGAGTCCTGAACACCCACGGTGAGCATTTTGCACACTGGACATGTGTGTGCTGAGTCCTGGGCCCCTGGGCTGCTGCCTTCCAGGAGTTGCCCCTTTCGCTTGGCTTTTGTTTGATATTTTTTTTTTCTCACCACTGTTTGCCTGTAGTGCACATTTGCCCAGTAGGGAGGGAGAGTGAATCCCTGTAGGCCCAGGGCATGAATGAAGGCACGAACAGAATCCAGCCTTTGCTGATCTAGCCCCTCCGCCAGCTTCCTGCCCAAGTATGGTGAGCAGCAAGCAGAAGCAGGAAGCGTGGTTCTGCTGTGACTTGTGCCTCCGAAACACCATGTCAACATAAGGAATTCTGCTGCAGCCCCCAGGTGCTCTGCTTATCAGAAGAGACTGCACAGACCCCTGGAAAGTGCCTTCCTCCTGACTCAGAGCCCTTGAGCCCTGGGGATGCTTGGGCAACTGTGCTTGACTCTGCTCCAGTAGCAAATGCCTGGCAGGGCCTCAGCCAAGAGCAAGTTAAAGCTCAGGGAAACTCTCCAGAGGCAGCTCTGGGCGCACTGGCTGCTCAGGCCACAGCTGGGGGCCTTCTTCTCTCACTGGGCCAGGAGTTCCCTCGGAGTCATTTCCCCTTTATCAACCAGCCCTCATAGCAAGGATACCAGGAAGTGGCTCAAATGTGAGCCAGAACCTTCTATGACACCCTTAGCCTTGGCCCTTTCTCCTAACTCGGAACTCACAGGAATTTATCCAAGTGGATCATGAGTTACTCTCAACTGGAGTCTTCCGCAGGCTTGCTATGCTTATTTCACCGCCATGGGAGAGCACGGAGGGCCGAGTTAGTGGAGGAGGTGACTTGACTGTCACAGAGAGTGCTCATTCTCTGTGTATGTGTGTGTTTGTCTGACTGTCTGTGTCTCGCTGTGAGCAAAATCCATGACCAAAAATAGATAGATAGATAGATAGATAGATAGATAGATAGATAGATAGATAGATAGATAGATAGATAGATAAGCGGAAAGATTTATTTTGGTTCCTGGTTTAAAGAGTTTGGTCCATGGTTGATTGACTTCATGGACTTGGGCAGAACATCATAGTGGTAGGGGCAGAGAGGGAAGAGGATGCTCACTTTTTGGCAGACAGGAAACAAGAGAAGAGCACACAGGAAGAGAGGGGTAAGACACAGCCCAGGATGGGTAAAGCATTTGCCACACAAACTTGAGGACCTGAGTTCAGATTCCCAAAACTATCTACAGGCATACCACCCTGCACACATCCAATCATGTTAGATTCCCAGAACCTGTGAAAAGAGCCATACAGGTGTGACAGCCTACCTCAAGTGGGCTAGCCGAACCAGCTGTGGTGGCTTGGAAGAAAATGGCCCCCATAGGGAGGGGGTATGACCATGTTGAAGGAGTGGCCTTGTTGGAGGAAGTGTATCACTGTGGGGGTGGGCTTTGAGGTCTCCTATGCCCAAGCTACACCCAGTGTGGGACACAGTTTACTTCCTATTGCCTGTGGATCAAAACATAGAACTTTCAGTTTCTTCTCTAGCATCATGTCTGCCTGCATGATGCCATGATTCTTGCCATATTGATAATGAACTAAATCTCTGAACTGTAAGCCAGACCCAGGGAAATGTTTTCCTTTATAAGAGTTGCTGTGGTCATGGTGTCTCTTCACCACAATAGAAATTCAAAACTAAGACACTAGCCAAATTGGTGAGCTCCAAGTTCAACAAGAAAGCCTACCTGGATAAATAAACTAGAGAGCAATCAAGGGAGATACCTGAAATCAAACTCTAGTCTGCACATGCACAGACAGACAGACATGCACACACACATACACATGCATACATGAAAATATGCATTCTCATACCCCACATACACATGAAAAAAATTTAAGCTATAGCCTCAAAGTACACTGTTCCATTGAACCTACCAAGATTTCTACCCTGAGTTGATGTAAGCAACATCTGCCCAAACCCTTAAGGTCACAACAACCAAGACAGATTCCACCAAAGGCTACTCTGGTGCACCAATGAGTTTATTGAGCTAAGTTACAAAACACAGATGCAGGATTACTTACTGAGTATGGATGTTCCTCCCCCCAAAAGGCTGTATAGAAAGGGGATGAGGGCTTTCCTACAGCCACATAGATAGACTCCCTCTACCAGTCTCTGCAGGCTATACAGTCTATGCCTTCTGATGTGGGATTCCCCTCTGTATTCTGTGAATATGTCTTATTGCCATTGGCTATATAGAAGCTGCTTTAGGCCTATAGCAGGGCACAATATAGCTAGGAGGAAGAAACTAAACTGAATGCTGGGAGAAAGTAGACTGAGTCAGGGAGACACCATGTAGTCGCTGTAGGAGACAGATGCCAGAACTTTACCAGTAGACCACAACCTCGTGGCAAAACATAAAATAATAGAAATGGATTAATTTAAGATGTAAGAGCTAGCTAGAAATATGCATAAGCTAATAGGGATAACAATATTGCAAATAATAAAGCTTTCTGTGTGATTATTTTGGGTCTGGGCAGCCAGGAAGCAAACAAGTGGCCTCCACCAATACCCCTCCCCAAAGCCATGCAAAATTAAGACAAGATTGCATACAATGGCTAGTATGCAGTGGCTGGGTGCTCAGATGAGGACCCTGTGACCCTGCAGACCCTCTGAGGGGGGAATATAAGGGGCTGAAAAACCCGTTCGGGATGATCTTCTTCAAGAGGACACAGCTCAAAGATGGTGATTGTTTGGCTTGGAGGACAATCCTGTATTCCTCCTAAAGAGGGGAAGTGGGATATCCACTTCCTCACAGACGGAAGCAAGAAGACAGCTCCGCTCTCCAGAGTTTCCCACACTGCCCTGGGATGAGAGAGAAGAGGTGAGTGGGAGGTCCTCAAATTCCAGCCATCTGGCCAGGAAGCCAACATAAGGTAAATGAGACAGGTGGCTGGCACCTCCTGGAGGAAGAGCTGCCACACTGGAATGCCAAAAGTTGAGCTTGTAGTGATAGTCAGTCCATGGTGAAGCTATTGTAAGGCACAGCTGCCAAATAGGGAGATTTCCCAGCACACTGTAGGTGGGTGGGACTAGGGAAGTGTTGTGGAGTGCTTCCAAATCAAAGTGCTTCTGTGAGTCATGGTGCCTCGGACCCTCCCTTCAAAAATGACTTGGGGAAGCCCTGGGGGTGGAGCCTGAAGACAAAGGGAGCCCTGTTCAAAGGAATAGATGGTAGGGGAACTGTCTGAGAAGGGCATCTGCCCCGAGTCCCGTGGGAGGCTAGAGCTGTTTTAGAAAACGGAACCTCAATAAGGAAAATGCCTCCTTAAGGTTGTCCTGCAGGCAAGAACAAGCATTTTCCTGGTTAATGATTGATTTTGGAGGGTTCAGCCAACTGTGGATGGTACTACCACTGGGCAAGAAATCCTGGGTATGTACAAACGCAGACCCAGCAAGCCAGTGAGCAGCATCCTCCATGCCCTTTCCTCCGTTCCTACCTCCATGATCAGCTGTGATGTGGGAGTCTAAGACAAACAAACCCTTCTTCTCTAAGTTGTATGGCTGTGGTATTTATCTCAGCCACAGAAAGCATACTCATAAATAGGAGAATAGCTATCCTAAGTACAGTCCTGATTCCCACAGAGGAAGAGATCTCCAAGGGGAAAGGAGCCGTTAAGGACCAGTGTGCCTGCATCTGGTGCGGCTTTGGTTCTGAGGCAGATGGGATAGACCCACATCTCCCCGGAGCACTGAGAAGATGTTGCACACTATATAATAGTGCTATTCAAATCACTGTTCGTTTTAATGCTGTGTTCTTTGTATTCTTGCTGTAAACACCCTCGTTGCCTGTAAGAAGCAGCGATGTTGGGGTTATGACAATTGGACTCCACAGCTGGTAACTCTTTGGCTCCTTTACTTCCCTGGTTGACTTGAAGAAAAGTTACCAGGCTTCTTGAGACGAAACACAGTTGCAGCCCCAGTTTCCAGAGGCACAGCCTGAGCCAGGGCTTTTTCAAACAGCTCTTCCAAGACATTTTTGCTAGCCCAAACGTCGGCAAACTCTACAAGACCTGTGTATGAGTTACTTTTCTGCTGCTGCAATAAAACACCCGGGGGGAGGGAGGCAGTCTGGGGAAGAGGGCATTTATTTTAGCCTGTAGTCATGGAGGGAGGAGTCTGCCCTGGTGCAGAGGCATGGCAAAAGATGATTCACACGGTGGCAGGAGTAGAAAGCTGAGAGTTGGTGTCCTCAACGAAGACAAAGCTGATAGAGCAAGCTGGAAGTAAGGTGAGGCTGTGAACTCTCAAAGCCCGCTCCAAGTGAGACACACCATATCCTTAAACCTCACCACCACCTGGGAAGTAAGTGGTCAAACACACTGAGCCTATAGGGGCCTTCTCTTTGAAACCACCATGCCCTGCAACCATTCTCACCTAAGCTGGAAGGGGAGACCTCCCGACAGCTAGGCAAATAACTGCTATGACTGGTCCAAACACAAGCCTTAATTTTTATGTGGGTATTGTGTGATTGACCCAAACACCCCTTCTGTAGCTGTATAAGCAGGTTGTTTGGGCTCAGTTAGTGAGTCTGATATGTGAGGGGTTTTTTTTCTATCAAAGGTGGCTAACACAAGGGCCAATATCCCCTAAATCTCCCCCATCTTGTGATGTGCCTGTTTACCTAACCCCTAAACATTCCCAAGATCTACCATCCCCTTCCCTTGCACAACCGTCAGCCAATTGCAACAGAGTATGAGGACAAACTCCTAACAAGGGACTCAGCTTCCACCTGCATTAGGGATAAAAGACAGAGACCACTTTGGCCACGCGTGTTGATTGCTAGGCCAGTTAGGGTTCTGGTCCACCCTTTTTGAAAACTAAAATTTCCTTGCCAGGTCACTTTCCCTTTGTGCGTATGTCTTTGTAGGACACTGAGATGATTCTTCTCCAGCAAAGAAAACACTGTAGTGCTGGCTCGCCTTGGGTTGCAGCATCAGGCGCTATAGAAGCTTCTCTCGTGGGGTCTTCCTTGCCTGCCTTTAGTCGTTTGGGCTGAGCTGGTAATATGAAGAAAGCAGCAGAGGGCAGATCGGCAGCGGTAACGGAGTGGAGCAGTCAGTAGAGGCCTCGCCACAAGAGCAGCAAGGCAGCCGGCTGCGTGATAGCTGAAGAAACGGCTGAGCAGCTGGAGAGAGAGCTGGGCAGGAAGAAGAAAGAAGCAAAAGTTGAGGTGTTGGTTGTAAAAGAGGGAGAGAAATGTCGTGAAGACCCAGAGAAGAGAAAGATTGCCCGATCTTCCAAAGACCCCCAGGGACCTGTGGAGTTTTTAGGGCCAAGTATCTCGGACACCCAGACCAAGAACTCCAGCACTGACTGGAGTTGGGGCTAAAGAACCCCTATTTCCTAGACCTACATAAGAGCTACTAAGGTTTGCAAAGCTTAGAGTTTGCATACCCAAGGCCTGCAGGAGAGCTACGTGAACACTAGAGGGCACCACCTGCTATCTCCCACGTGCGACTGCCACCTTTCACTCCTGAAACACAGAGATCCAAAAGCTCCCAAACACATAAACACTTGCAAGCTTCTCTCTGCCCACCCACAACATCCGCCCAGGTGGAGCAAGAGGACCCCAGAGAGCTGACTGGTAACAGTTTCATCTGTCCAACGGAGGGAGCCACCATCTCAGGCTCCTAGCCTTGGAGACGCTCTACCATCCAGGGACTCCCGGAATATAGAGCAGAGCCCAGACTGGCATGCTTGAGACACATGGCAGAGAGGACAGGGAGATGGCCAAGTCTAGAAAGCACATCAGACCCAATTTCCAGCTCTCCCTCTAGAGAGAGGGAGAGCAGACCAGAGACCTCGCCTACTCTGACTTGTGACACCCTCTGCCCCAAACAAAAGTACTCACCACCACTCCTATCAGCTGGAAAGGGGACCTAGGAACGGAGTGGAGATCTCCCCCACCTTAGATGGCAGACAGAGTCACCGAACCCCAAGAGCTCATGCACACCAACAGGCATGATTTGGGGCCACGTTTCTTTCATCCTGCTCCAACTGCATGGATTGTCTACAGTGAACACACCTGCTTCTGTAGACAACCTGCTATTCCAATGAGCTGGAAGGGGGTGACATTGGAAGGTGTCACCTACAAGATGCTAAAGGAAATTTGGCTCCAGCGGGGAGCCCTCCAAGGTGGTCTTTGTACTGAACACTCAGATTCAGCACCTCCCCCCCCCACACACACACACGCACACATCCCAGGCCACCCAAGTACACAGATGCCACTAATCCTTTCCTGTCCATCCCACCTCACACAAAGGGCCAGGCAAGCCTATTGGCTGCGGTGAATGAGTCTCCATTCTACCTGAAAATGGCTGGAAAATGTGGGTGTGGGGTGAGCCATTCCCTCCCTGTGGCCCTCTCTGTATCTGTCCAATAAGAAGATAAAGTGGCGAGCCCTCTGAGGTCTCACCCAGCCCCAGGAATCTTATGATTTCATGAGCCATAGTCATTATCCCTGGATAAACTCTGTGGCTCCCAACACTGTGGACCAAGAAGTGAGTTCCAAAACCAAGAAGCCCCATGGAGACGTGATGCACACACCCACAGCGCCAGTCAGCCAGGCCTGGCATGGTGCTGTGACTGCCTGGCCTTACATGGAAAATCCACGTCTGAATACCTCCTCTGGTCATCTGGGATGTATTAGGCTCTGGCCCTGGGTCTGGGCAGAGTCTAATGAAGTCCAAAGCCAGGGAGTTTATTCCTGAAGTGATAATAAGTCTCCCAGCTTAGAGGACCAAAGCCTTGGCCAGCCAGGAGGAGATCTCTATCACTAAGAGACCAGACACTCCTTGTGCTGCCCCACCCCAGGACCAGCAGCCGAGTGTGAGGGATGAGCACCCTGGACCTGCAGGGAACAAGGATGGAATCAGAGTCCGCCTCTCGCCTGTGCAGCCCTGGCTCCCTCCTAACAGCCCAGAAGTTCGCTGAATAGCTGTCCTGTTCCTTATCACTCGCTGTCCCCAAAGCCTAGGATGGATTTTTTATTTTCCTGGACTTGACTCAGCTGCCACAGGGAAGAATCAGGCAGCCAGTATTTCAGAAGCATCCTTG